>NC_138873.1:112391667-113591667 GCF_965194805.1 Balaenoptera borealis | reverse complement strand
TTAGTTAGGAGATTATGGTTCAGAGGAAAGCATTCCTGGACATCTGATCTGTAAACCAATGAGACCGGAGATGCTGGCGAGTTTTGCCTCCCCACCGCTCTCTCCCTCGTCCCTATTCACCCCTCCAAGCCCTGAAGGGCCTCCTGGAAACCCCATATTTCAAACCACTAAAATGATGTCAAAAGCTGAACATCGTAGCATACGGATGTTAATCTCGGGTCATACTTACTACCTAAAATGGGCTTCAGTTTCCTTACCTGGGAAAATGAGGTCAGCACTGTCTCCTTTGGAAGATTATAGTGAATATTAATGAAGACACATGTTTAAAGTGGCCAGAAGAGTGCTGAACAAACAGTAACGCTCAGTATATGTGCGCACCCTGTTCATATAAATAATTGCCATTGTGCTCCTGGCGAAGCTGGAGGTTCAGGATCATGATTTCTGGGGCCAAGTCAGGGACAAGGCCTGAAATCAAATGACACCAGTGCTCTGACTATGGTGGGAAACCACGTAGGAAGCCAAGGACCAAGTGACAGGATGAACCTGGACTTTTCCCACCTGCTGCAAACTAGGAGCTACTAACACAGTCAACTCACTGAGTGCCCTGGGCTGCCTCTACAGAGAGATTGTCAAACTTGCTCTGCAGAAGAGCTAGCCACATGGATTAAGGATAGGATATTAAGTCATTTTGCTAGCAAGCAATTATGATAAGCCCAGAGGATGTCCCAAATCATACTAGGTGTTTGCTGGGTGTGGTACAGGTTCATGGAGAAACCTCTTGGGAGTACGTACCATCAAAACAATCTATTTAAAGGGGATTTAAGTAAACCCAGGTAGCTAAGGCATCATGAGGCCCTCACTTCCTCAAATCCACACACAACCTGATAGTGACTTGAAAATATTCTTCTAGAAAATGGCAGCTAATTGTTCTCTTCCTGATCGGCTGTTGATCTCAAGTCTTGCCCTCCCTTTTTTCCATGCCACACACCACATTCAGAACAGAGCATTTTAGGTTGTTGCTGCATAATGTTTAGATTATTAATCTTGACCAAATCAAGAGCAAAGTGCAGGAAGTTCAGATCAATTTGTTCTGCGCGTGTCCCGGGGAGTTATGTTTAGGAAGAGGCAAATAGTTGCGTGGTCCACTCGTGAATGAGTCCATCATTCTAAGGAAAATGTCCTTGGGATATGAAAAAGAAAGAAAATAACAACGTAGGGAAAGCTTTGCTTAAGAAACTTCTACTAGTTAAACTTTCATTCATCGTAGAGCCATCTCTCCTCTTCTATGGCCCTGCCTCTGCAGAATCAGCCTAAAGCCTAAAGCCCAAATTTGTAGGTGGCCCTCAAAGAATGATATGTAAGTAAAGAGGGTCATTTTTACTCATGAAAAAAATTTTTCATAAATTTTTAAGGTAATAGGAGGGGATGCAGTAAGAGTTGCCTCACAAATTAATGTAAATATTTGTCTCTTCTATTACGATTCTAATTAACTGAGATTGCCTTTACAAGCCATGGCCAACAGCTCCCCCTGGGACTCTTTCCTTCCCTGGAACCTGTCCTCACACAGTCCATAAGATGGGGGTGCCGGGAGGAAGGGGGAGGACTTAGCGCAAACAGCCTTGATCTTGGCAACGTTCAACCTCACTGAGTCTTGGCTTCCTCATCTGCAAAGTGAGCAAATTAGTGGAGAAGGTCTCCAAAATACCTGCTAGCTCTAAAATTCTGCCTCAAATGTAAGGTTTTAAATATGGATAAAATAAAAATCTAAAGCAATTAGTTGGACTGGAATTCTTAATACTAGAGAGTTTGAAGGGCCAATTTGGTACTTGTTGAATGACTGAGTGTCTTAGGACCCAGGACGGCGTACACAGCAAACCAAAACTGAACTAGGTGACGTGAAGACTTGTATTGTTCTAGTAGGCTGGTCCCAAATAAATGACATGGGAGCAGCAAGTAATCTATAAACTAGGTGCATTTGTTTGTCAAATATACCCGATTGATGGCCCCCAGATTTGGATAAATTCATTTCTCCAATGTTGCCTTACTGTGTTCTGTTCAGCTTTACTGGTACGTAGACATAGACTACACCTGGCTGGGCTGAAGGCAATATTGGTAAAACAGAAACATTTTCTTAAACAGGAAACTCACGTGGTTATCACACATTTCCTATTACTCTTCAGAGGGGTAGACTCGGTGCATTCAATCTGCTTTCCCAGTGAAATCTATTTCTCCACTGCAGAAAGAGGGCAGTGGAGGCGCTGACTGTTCCTTCCTGGCCTCTGCTTTCAGGACTGCAGGCCTGCCTGTCAAGTTGCTGACAGCTGTTAGTTATTAAACCAGGCCCTGGACATGAAACACCTGGGTTGTCAGGGTAAATCTGAGTCATTTTCTAAACAGTGACAAGGATCCCTTTGCAGGGCCAGCTTTTTCCCTGTGAGGCAGGGAAACCCATTCGCATTAGCCAGGCCTGGTTGTCCATATGGACCCTCAAGTTGCAGAGAAATACAACTTTACGTATAAAACTTAGCAGGTCTAGGGCTTCCCTGGTGGTGCAGTGGTTGAGAATCTGCCTGCCAATGCAGAGGACACGGGTTTGAGCCCTGGTCTGGGAAGATCCCACATGCCGCGGAGCGGCTAGGCCCGTGAGCCGCAACTACTGAGCCTGCGCGTCTGGAGCCTGTGCTCCGCAACAAGAGAGGCCGCGACAGTGAGAGGCCCGCGCACCGCGATGAAGAGTGGCCCCCGCTTGCCACAACTAGAGAAAGCCCTCGCACAGAAACGAAGACCCAACACAACCAAAAAAAATTAATTAATTAATTAAAAAAAAAAAAAAAGAATAGCTCTTTAAAAAAAGAAGAAAGAGGGCTTCCCTGGTGGCGCAGTGGTTGAGAATCTGCCTGCCAATGCAGGGGACACGGGTTCGAGCCCTGGTCTGGGAAGATCCCACATGCCGTGGAGCAACTGGGCCCGTGAGCCACAACTGCTGAACCTGCGCGTCTGGAGCCTGTGCTCCGCAACAAGAGAGGCCGCGATGGTGAGAGGCCCGCGCACCGATGAAGAGTGGCCCCTGCACCACGATGAAGAGTGGCCCCCACTTGCCGCACCTAGAGATAGCCCTCGCACGAAATGAAGACCCAACACAGCTAAAAATAAATAAATAAATAAAGTAGCTATTAATTAAAAAAAAAAAAAAGAATCAAGCATTATGGGGGAATATAATTATCATAATTAGTTAAAAAAAAAAAAAAACCTTAGCAGGTCTACTTTGCTGGGAGACCCCAAAGTATGTTTTCAAGGACTTGCCCTTGCCCTCCCTCCGCGTGGGCTGGTCTCGCTAACCCCCTCGCTCTCCTCTTCCACCACAAGGAGGCGCTAGATCAGGACAGCGAACACGAGGGTCAGCGGAATCCTCGCCCGACAAGCTGCCCCCCACCCACCTGCAGGGCTTCTGTGGTCAGTAAACGTGGCAAAGCGGCTGACTACAGCCTTCACTCGAAGATGGCGCAATAGATATTCGCTTATTAGTGACCCTAAGAGGTTTAAAAGTAAAAAAGAGAAGGGGTGCAGCTGGAGGGAGAGAGAGTCCAGGGGAAAGAGAGAGAAACCTGTTATGTTTATTTCATGCAGCATTAAAAAAAAAAAAAAACTTATTTAGCCACCAAACCCTATTTTTAACATAAAACTTATTAAATCCTGCTCAATTCGAGTTCTGCAAATGTTCCCGCTTGGGAAATACTACACCAGACGATCACTGAAGCAATCCTAATTCTGAAACTTCTAAGATCTATTTACATATTTTCTAAAGCACAAGTCTGATCACAGCCCTGCCCTGCCCCCAAATCCTCCATGGCTCCCACCTGCCTGTAAGGTCCACATTCCTTAGCACGACATTCAAGACCCTCCGGAGCTTGGCCTGAACGTACCTCTCCAGTCTCAATTCCCTTCCTCCTGTGCACGAGTCTCTGCTCTCCCCCATGCTGGGCTTCCCCTGTCCCCTCTTCACAGGGCCGTCGCTTTCCCGCCCCTGTGCCTCTGTTCATGCTGGAGCCAGTCGGAGCACATTTCCTAGTCGTTGCACATCAAATGCAACCCACTTTAGACACACAGTTCAACAGTCCCCTCCCAGATAGCTCTTCTCTAACATACCCTCATAGTTAGAGTCCTTATACTAGACAAGATACTGGGCTTCTTGTGTAGAAACATCTGTGTATATGTCTTATTGTCCCCTAGGGTTCTTGAAAGAGTGGCTTCACACCCTCTAGGTCCTAACACATAATAGGTGCTTATTGAAATAATCTGAAGGGTAAATGGCTGATGTGATTCAACAGGAAACCTTCCGGGCAGAAAAGAACAGTGGTTTGGGGACCAGAGGCCTGTTCTGGTTCTGCCATCAGCATGTGGGGACGTAGGCCTTTTGCTTCTCCGCCCGAGAGCTCGGTATACTCAGCTCTAGAGAGACAGGGAAGGGGCTGGCAGGGGCCACAGGCCTTCCAGAGCTAAACTGTCTAAGATTCTCTTGATTTATACTCCACCTTACAAAGAACTTCAGGCAATCCTACAGAATTAAGAATAGAGTGAAAGAGGACAATTGATGACAAAAAAAGAACAGAGACCTGAGGCCTATTTGAATTTTCTAAAGGAAAGAACCTCTAACATTAGGGCCTTAGGGATCACAAGAGACTGAGAAAAAGAGATTTTTTTAAATCAAGAAATCATCCTGAGTTCTCAAAACTGTCCATAAAAATGACTGACTTTTATTACTTCTAAGATATCCCTCATCTTAAATATATAAGATCACCAATTCACCTCTGCAGAAAATGCTTGCCTTTAAAAAAATCTAATGAACAAAAAACATTTTTCTGAAGTATATTTGATTTACCATGTTTTCAGGGGTACAGCAAAGTGATTCAGTTATATATATATATATTTTTCAGATTCTTTTCCATTACAGGTTATTACAAGATACTGAATATAGTTCCCTGTGCTATATAGTAGGACCTTGTTGTTTATCTATTTTATATATAGTAGTGTGTATCTATTAATCCCAATTCCCAGTTCATCCCTCCCCACTCCTTTCCCCTTTGGTAACCGTAGTTTATTTTCTATGGCTGTGAGTCTATTTCTGTTTTGTAAATAAATTCATTTGTATCATTTTTTTTAGATTCCGCATATAAGTGATATCACATGATATTTGTCTTTCTCTGTCTGACTTACTTCACTTAGTATGATAATCTCTAAGTCCATCCCTGTTGCTGCAAATGGAATTATTGCATTATTTTTATGGCTGAGTAGTATTCCATTGTATATACATACCACATCTTCTTTAACCATTCATCTGTCGATGGGCATTTAGGTTGCTTCCATATCTTGGCTATTGTACATAGTGCTGCAATGAACATTGGGGTGCAAGTATCTTTTTGCATTAGAGTTTTCGTCTTTTCCAGATGTATGCCCAGGAAAAAAATTTAATTCTCTAATACAGTGGTTATCGAAATGTGCTCCCCAGGTCAGATACATCAACATCATCTGCATTAGAGAATTTTTTTAATGTTCCTTTTGTTAGTGCCTTAGAAATACAAATTCTCTGTCCTCAAACTTCCTGCATCAGAAACTGTGAGGCAGGCGGGCCCAGGAGTCTGTTTTAACAAGGCCTCTAGATGATTCTGATGTACACCAGTTTGTGCATAATTATGTTTGGAGCTAAATATGTTATCACGTGTGTCTATATACTCATTTATCAAAGATACAGAAATGTGTGGTTCCCTTTTCTCTCCACTCTTCTCACTCTTGTACAACTCACTCCAAAGTGGGGTGATGGCAAATCTATGTGGTCCCTCGTCTCTGACTTCTGCAGGATCCACTGCTCAGGTGTCCCTGCACCAATAAAATCTGCCCTGTTTTTTACAGCTGATCAAGCAGACCCCTGCAAATTCCTGGCCTGTGGCGAATTCGCCCAGTGTGTGAGGAATGAGTGGACCGAGGAAGCCGAGTGCCGCTGCCGAGCGGGGTACCCTGGGCCCTGTGACCCCGGAGAGGACTGTGAGGACACCCCGGGGAAGGGAGCGCTGTGCAGGTGGGTCTAGCACCGCGACACTCAGACCCAAGAATTAGTTACTCAGGCTTCTGAGACACCCATCGTTAGCATGAATTCATGCAATCCCGTAAACCCATGGTTCTCAAACTTCAGTGAACACCAGAGTCTCTCAGAGAACTTGTGAAAGCACACATGGCTGGGCCCTGCGAGGCTGTCTGTGATTGGGTAGGTCTGTGCAGGGCCCAGGTACGGCTGCTGCTACTGCTGGTCCCAGGATCACACTTTGAGAACCACTGGCCCTAAGCCTTTCTGCAGGATTTCATTAAGGCCAATAAGGGAAGAAAAAAGAGCCTGCATCAGCTTTAAGACAGAACACCACGTGACCTACTACCTTAATCAGTGTCTATGTGTCTAATATTTGAGTCTTTCCCTGGTTGCAAACACATTAGCTGTCATCATAAGAAAGCTGAAAAATATAGAAAATTATGAGAAGGAAGATTAAAAGCCTGTATAATTCATCACGTTAATTGATGTACTTCTTTACATAGAATTTTCCAAAGCAAAGTGGAATTAGACTGGCTTCTTATTTTAGAGTCAGCTTTTTTTACTTAGAACATTCTCCCATGTCATTAAATATTTTCTGTAGCATCATTTTTTTTTAATTTATTTATTTTATTTATTTATTTTTGGCTGTGTTGGGTCTTCGTTGCTGTGCGTGGGCTTTCTCTAGTTGCGGCGAGCGGCGGCTGCTCTTTATTGTGGTGCATGGGCTTCTCATCCCGGTGGCTTCTCTTGTTGCAGAGCACAGGTTCTAGGCACACAGGCTCAGTAGTTGTGGTTCACGGGCTTAGTTGCTCCTCGGCATGTGGGATCTTCCCGAACCAGGAATTGAACTGTGTCCCCTGCAGTGGCAGGCAGATTCTTAACCACTGCGCCACCAGGGAAGTCCCGACCCCTGGTATTCTTAGAGCCTCCAATTTGCCCAACCAGGGCAAGTAGGAACCCAAAATGCTACCTTAGCTGGTGGTAGGAAGAACAAGGAACTTGTTACTCAACCTCTTCAAACCACGTGTCTCTTCTCACTCTTCTGCCTTCTTCCTATCAAGCACTAGGACCGGACGGGGTTTCCCTCCTTCCTACAATGATACCCTCCTTCCCCCTTTCCTTGATATTATAATGGACAGAATGTTGAGAGAAAGAAAAGAGTTTGCTGAGTTTACTGATAGGGAACATATATCATAAAATATCTCACAAATATTACACCCATTTTATAATGTAAAGAGTGAAAAAGCAAGGTGCAAAATGTTTATAAAGTATCGTCAGAAATTATATGTATATAGAAAAGTTTGGAATTATATACATCAAATTTTAAAGTAAACTTTTTAAAAAGTTTTTTTTTAACTGTATGAACAAAATATTATTACAGAGTTATTTTTCAGCAACCATAACTCAGAATTTGACTTTAAAAATAACTCTACTTCTTGCAAGATAAAGTTATCACTCATCTTTCCCATGAGCTTTGTTCAATCCTCCTGAGACCACTGCCTATGAAACAGTAAGCCAATGGGAAGGCAAAACTCGGGGCAGGGGTGGGGTGGTGCACAAAGCATATCTCCTCCAACTCTAATGGAAGGCACCTGCAAAAATATGCTATTTTCATTTGTCATAATAATTTTAGAACTAAAATAGTAGAAAGCCGTAGTTGCTCTTAATGTTGATAAGCCCAGGAAACAGGATATCTTGTTTTTGCTTTCTTTTGCAGGTCACCAGATCAATCTAAAAACCAAGTGTATGAAACTAGTGTTAAAAAGTTCCAAAATCAGCAAAATAACAAGGTAAAATCCCATTTTTATATGTTGGTTTTAATTACTGAATATAAATTTTGAAGGAAATTAAAAACGTTTCTGGGCCTGACTCTTAAATAGAGATAAGAAAAAGCAGTTTTCCTTTATTTGCCAAGTTTTTTATTTAGTATTTTAAGAGGGAAAAAGGCATTTCCTGGTACAAAATGTATAGAGACAGGGGCTGGCACTAACTGAAATGTGTAGACAAAACAATAAAATAACAGAAAAAATCCAAGTATTTTACAATATTCCTAACCTTTTCTTTAAAAATATACATGCAATTTATCAAATGCATTTCAACAACACTGAATTTCTCATAATGATTTATATTCCTGGAACTGAGTAATTATATATATAGACATATATATATATATATATATATATATATATATATATATATATATATATGTAATTATCTATGTACATGTATATATTATATATATACATGTATATGTATATTATGTATATATGTATATATTCTTATAAAGTGTTTTTATTTCAAATAATCAGCTAAAGCAAAAATATGAAGAAACATGATTTGTGAACAATGAGTAACCTCAAAAATTCCTAAAACTTCATCCTCAGATAAATGTTCCTTCCAGTGTCCTAGATGTCTCTTTCAAAATACTCATCCATTCAATCAACTTTTTTGACTAAATTTTATTTTACAAAGGGAAATAACTTATCTAATAAGCAGGTTAAATATAGCCTACATAGAGCTTTTTAAATAACTTTTGGAAAAATACCTTTGACAATTTTTAGCCTAAAATTACCTAGTTTCAAAAATTATAACTAGTCTTTGATGGTAAAAAAAAGAGTGATAATCAGCCAGTGTCCACTCTACCTGAGGTCTCTCTCTATATATAGTGCTAGATGGAAACAAACATGGCAAAGTTTGCAATTGAAACTAGTCATTACGGTCAACATACACTCCAGAAGGATACTGAGGCCATTACACCAAACGCTAATCATAAGTTCATGTGTCCAAGTGCACACAAGGAATAATGTGTGCCATTTTGACTTCCTGAAACAAAGAAAATTGAGAAGACAGAAAAGGTTCAGACTTGGGCCATAAAACGACATTAGGACACGGGATCTGATATTAATAAAATGCCCAGGATGAAGTATACACCAACTGAATCTGGAAGTACCAGGTAGAATTAGGAACCACATTTCACATGAGGAAGCAGCTTAGAGTAATGATGTCTGCTATGGTTGGAAGGGAACATGTTGACTTTGATTCACAAATTATTTGCCATCCCTGCTTCAAGAGATTGATTCAGTCTGAGAAGATTTAAGAAGAATAGTAGGTTTAAGAATTCTTAGTAGGTTGTAAAGTTAGGAATCTTTCCCACCTTTCAAAGAATATATCCTAAATGGCAAGCATATTATCTCATCTACCAGCAGAGGTAATATCGGAATGAACCATTGGTTTGACCTTGGGTGACATTTATTAATCTCTTAAAACTATTTCTCTTCCAGGTAACCAGGAAAAGAAATTCTGAATTACTGACTGTAGGACATGAAGAATTTAACCATCAAGATTTGGAAGGAAATTAAAAACTGAAAATGTACAAATTATCATTTAATCTATCGCAAGAGAGATGGCTTGCTTTCTCAAGGAAAATTATATCCACTCTGTCAAAATTCTGAAAACATAGGCAGGCATATCCACTGGTCATCGATATCCAGGCATGTAGTCAACACTGAGAACCAGGACACATCACATTTCAAATACAGAAGAGTCATGTACTTGAAGACCAATAAATTCTGAAAAAAAAGCAGCTTATGATCAAAACCAAAAACACCACCAGTAAAATGTATTTTGGCTATTCCTCAGTGATAATCAAGGTGATAGCAAACTAGCTCTGTGTCCAGCTGCCCTTAAAATATTGTTCACAGGTCATTTACAACAAGTGCAACTTATTATTTGGGGGCAGGGGGTGGGATATACTGGGAAATAAAGCTCTTCATATGTTAGAATGCACATAAAAGATGATTATGTATGCAAGGAGGTGCAGGATGAATGCATATAGTATGTAAATTGTGGTGAGTTTACAGATGCCCCACACTTCAGCGTCTGTAACTCACATGCCCCTTCAGTTCTTAGGCCCACTAGTTTTATACGAAATTCCTGCTTACATGGTGGATAATTTTGTTGCCAATAATTTCTAAGTTGTTCCTTTAAAGAAAAGAACTGGGATATACATACCATGGAAAATCTTACTCTTTCTTGTTACTGCATAAAGCTATTTTAAAGAAAGATACTATATTAGGGGGAAAAAAGTGAGGTTGTACTTTGTGACATAACCAGTTCCTGTTTCCCACCACGGATGAACTATGTCTTCTTCCAATTTGATAGCTTCATTGAATACTCCTTGACACTCACTGTGGTGTGTACATAGATAGACTGGCATCAAGGTATTCCAGTTCAGCTAGTTTTTACTGTGCTATTTAATGAAAAACAAATTCCTCCATATCTCTTTCAAATGCTAGACTATCAAATATACCTTAATTTCAATAAAATATGATAAGCACTATATCTATATAGATTTATAATGTGCGTGTGTTTACTAGATATCCCCTGCATTTGCTTTATAGATTATGATAAATGATTCTAAACGAAAAAATCACTTATGTTGGCCTCCCAAATGCACAGCTTTCATCCCTATTCCCATCCCAATTGTCCCCAGAGTGAGGAGCTATGATATGGGACAAGGGCTTTGTGTATGGTGATAAAGTGCCACAAAGCAAAGAATGGTGGCAAGAGGTGCACCTGCTTACTTCCATATCCTTGGGACTCCCCAGAGGAAAACACTCTTGTTAGAGACATGACAGGCCAGCCAGAAGCATATGAGAAAAATTCCATTGAGAGAAAATGAAAATCGAATGCTATCACCTCCCCAGAATGTGCCCTCCGTCGCCTACATTTCAGTTGCGCTCTAACTGCTGCAGAGAATGTAGCTTTTGATGAGGAAAGAGAAGGAGGCAAACACTTCATCTTCCATGGGGAAGGTCCCCTTTGCAAGCAAGTGTCTCTCACTCTTTGGATCACCCACTTTTTGGATTGGTCTTTTCCAACCAACCAGAGAAAAGCTGTTGAGGTTAAGATGGCCCGCATCTGCCTGCACCCAAAAGACCTATCTGGATCATGGTAAGTTCCACACGAAGTAGCCTATATACACCAGCTGTGTTTGAAGTCCTAGGGACAAGGACTCATCTTTGGGTCCCCAGTTTTTACATCCTACGTCACCTCACAAACAAACTGGTAAGGGCCTGAGGAAAGGAAGCCACGATTTGGATTTTCTCTCATCTAGGCAAAGTGGCTCCTGCTTTTTCCCTGGATGGAAAACCTGTAGGAATTTGGGGTCAAAGCTCAAGGATGCTTCAATCACCCAGGTTCCTTGCCTGTTCCTCCACCACTTGGCACAGGGTTTCCAGGTCTGGTGACTGGACGAACTTCAGGATTCCAGCTTCTCCAATTTATTCCATTGGAAACAGGAGACAACAAGTGTAACATTTACAACTTTTTTGTTTATAATACCCCATAACTGTATTAAAAGCACAAGAAGCAAGTTCTACATAGAAGCATTTATAATTTGTATTTCTAGTACATCAGTGTTTTAGGCAAGTATCAGATACACATTTTTAGGGAATGAGGAAAAATTAAGTAACAGATGCAATTAGATGAATTTTCAAAAGTGAAAAGAAAATGGCCAATTAATAAACCTATTTGGGGTTTGCAGGTAAGAGTCTGCACAGGTATAAATTAGGATTAAAGATTTTCTTTTCGGTGTGCATTTTTTCCTGATTATCTCTTGAAAAACTTTTTGAAAAGTATATGACAACCAAACTTACTTCATGTATTAGGTTAGTCATGGGGAAGGAAGAATACATTGATTTGACGCGAACTTCACTGTACTCAAAGATCTGGTCCCGGCACGGGTAGGCTCGACCTCATAAAGTATCACCACTTCATCCCTCCACAGGGCCTGTGCACAGAATGTCTCCTGGCCTTCTCCAGCATGGCAGTGTCATATCTGTAAGCTAAGAATTTATACACCAGGCCTATCTTGGTCCAAGTTTAATAGGTCCATGGGTTTTGCTCTTATGTTACATACAATTCATTCTACAACTTAGCAAAGATCTAGGAGTGCTTGGTCACCTAAAACGCCGCACTGTTTTCAGCCTGGGGTGTAGCGTCTTCAGGGGTGCACCCCTTTTCTTTCTCTTCCATCCACTCTTCTCTTTCCTTATTGTTACAACCTTCCCCCTTATCTGTCCTTATTCTAATTTTTAGATGTCCTCTGTCCTCCCCTTCCTTATTAGTTTATATTCTGGAAGAAATAAAAATGCTCAATAATTGTTACTGCTGGTAACGCTAAATAGACAAAGGCCATCACATCTTCTGAAGATGGAGAGTGACAGGTGAGCAACCCTTCATCAACCCCCAGGGGCTACTCGAAGAAGTCTGCTTGTTTTGACTCTGTGCTCCACATGAGTAGAGCAAAGGCATTTCTATCTCTTTCACGGTCTAGAATTAAATTACTTGAGCTCTCTGGATCTCTGTTTACCTCTTCTGTAAAAGGAGTTAGGTCTACCGCTAACACTGAAGCAATTCACTGATTCATTCAATAATATTTACTCTACTGATTCAGGTACTCTTAGGGTAGTTTAGGTGAAGAAACCAAAGATCTACCTGTTTGGATCCCCTGAGAACCACTGGAATAACCTGTGAATGAAAATATCTTTTTAAAAATCCAATGAATAAAACTACAAAATCCTCATTATTCCTCGTGCCTGTGAGTTTCTACTCTCTAAGTTTCCACAAATACCACCCGCGTTCCACTTTTAAGATGATCTTTTCTTTTGTGATCTGATATGATCTTTTGTTTTGTTGTTTGCAGAACAAAAGGGTTCACTATGTTACTGGAAAGAATGACCTATAAAAAGTCACTATAGGGAAGCAGAATGTGAGTTACAATAGAATGTCTTTTGTGTGGGCTTGTGCTCTTAAGTGCACTATTTTACTTCTTCCTCATATAATCCTTTGAGAAGGTGCCATCTACTCAACCTTACAACTAAGAAAACTCACTGTTCTCTTAATATATGTACGTATTAGAGAAATTTTCTCTCAGTGCCTACCCATAGCTCACAATACGTATCTCAGATGTGTTAATGCGATTAGGAATTACATCATAATTGAATGTGAAAACATTTTGTTTTCTCAGTTTTAATATTTTATGTACATCTACCTTTGCAAAGCATACACTAAGGAAGGAACTGGTATTGAGTGAGACAAGCATTGAGAAGAATTAGTTCTTAATGTACAGAATGCTCGCTTTAACTTCTAATTTTACATCTCAATTAAAATGACTGATTAAAATATAAACTGACGTTTGATTCATACCGTTTTCACCTAGTGTTTCTGGGTTTGATTGTGAACGTTGTAAAGAAGCTGCATCTACATTTTTCACAACACTCTCTCTGCTATTTCCCTTAAAGGATGATGGAGGTCCTAAGCTTCTCCAGCAAAGGGGCTTCTGTGTGTGCAGAGCTGTCATATGTAGGTGACTGTAAGTCTGTCTGAATTAGGGCAAGTCTCCTGGAGCCACAATTAACTCAGAAGACTACTTAAAATAGATACATTCTAGGACAGCTGTGTGACATAATTAGCAACAAAATGGCTTAAGACTGACTATAATTTTATCAGCTATTAAAGTAAAAAATTAAAGACCTGTAACAATGCCTTGCTGTGATATATTTCTCACAAATTCTTCAAAACTTTAAGTTCTCTCATTACGATAACTTAACCTGTGTGATTAGTTTTCCATCAAGCGCCTGCATGTATCTAGGACACACGTAAAACTGTTTCTGGAAACAGCGCTAAGGGCGCAAGTCATTAAAAATCTATTTGGTTACTAAATTTTCTTCCAGGACTCTCCTTGTTACCAGTTAACAAAAAAGCTTATCATTCACTATCCTGTACAAATAAAAACACCAGTTAAAGGCGAGTGATAAGAAGAGGGAGAACAGGACATTTATTTTCAGTAACCAGACCGTCTGTCACCAAATCACAGGGACCAAATGACCCAAGGGTGCGTGAGTCTATGCAGTAATACAGCCTTAAAAAGATAATCACATTCACATTCTCAACAGTACAGACAGGACCATTTACTTTCTCTAACAGAAGACGATCGTTTGCACAGTATCATAATAAATAAATATCTCTATACTAAAACATATAATGAGAGAAGCAATTCTGAAAACAGTGCCCAGCTCACAAGCACTAATCCAATCAGCTGGGAAATACTTTCCTAACTGAGGTACTCTTTCTAGGGGGAAAAAAAAAAAATCACTGGAAATTCATTTCAAAGGTTAGGGTCTTTAAACATCAGGGGAAAAAAAGTACAGAGAGTAATTTTATTTTCTAATTTTATTCTAAAATACAAACAAGACTCCTTAGGATTATGTCAACATAACTCCTTGATGTATGTTTGTTTCCTAATTCCTAATATGAAAGTCATAAATATTAGGCTTGAAACTGCTGACATTTGATCAAAACTAAACAGCACACAAAACCTTTTTTTAAATTATCAGTTACATGAAACAAGCAATTCCTCAGTGCAGGGTTTTTGAATTACAAGGCTTATAAAAGAGCTCTACAATTACCAAAATCTCAAAGGCCAAAAAAGACAATAGGAATTTTTTTAAAAAACAAAGGTGTTTTGAAGCAGAATACTAGTTTAAATCACATGAAACAACTTGGACAAGATTCTGACACAAAATCACAACTGAGATGAAATTGAAAGAATATTTGAATTCAGTCCAGTTAAGCCAAACTGCCACCTAAAACCTATTGCCTTTTCTAAATGAAACAAAGTTATCTCAGAACTTTCAAGCATTTAAATGATCTGAATTTCCTTTATTTGTCCATGGAATATAAGAACATATTCTTACAGCAACACTATGTGATAGAAAAGCAAAACAAATCTGTGCAGGATACTATGTACCTTCTTTATCACAGATTGCATCAAATACATCAAGGCTCTCTCCAGAATTCTAGAACTTCAGGTAAATTGCTTTACTCAAACTAAGACACTGCAAAAGAGGGGGGAAAAAATAAAAATTTCCACCTTTGATGGAAATTTCCATGAATTTCGGAAAAAGTTAGTAAAGAAAGTACACAGCTTTCAGATCAAAATATCAGTGCCTTGATCATTTTAAGTGCCTTAATTTTTGTATGAAAATTAAAGCTAAGTTTTCTTTATTCCAGTTATACGGTACTGTGCCATCCTTAAAAAGCAAGAATTCTGCATTTTTTAAAAACTTCTTTTCCTAAAGAACAACTACGATGGATTTAAGGTAGTCTGTTGGCAAACAAGGAGAAATGTCAAGAGTCTGTCCAAGTGTAACAAGTATTACAATAATGAGAGGTCTAACAGTTACAGCTGGATACAGGAAAATAATTTTAAGGTCCCAAATTCACTACCATAATTAACCTTAAATTAACAAAAAACCATGATTAATAAAATCTGTTCACTTTGTATAAGTAATTCTAACTTGTTCGTGGAATGGTTAAATCTCTGGGACACACTCCCTACCTAGTGCCATGGCAAGGGCTCCCAGCTGCAAGGCGAGTGCAATTTCTACTTTAACAGATTCTGCAGCATGGCCGTGGCATAGGTGGGCCTGGCCTGTCTGCTCTCAATTGCTTTCTGAAGATACTGGATGCCTCCACAGCGTTCCCAAATTTCTTCGAACCGTCTTGGCAAAATCTCAGCACCGCACTTTCGAGTCAGGCCTGTCTCTTCAAGACTCAGCTCACACATCTCCATGTCATCCTTACCTGCACAGATGAGACATCAGAGAATTACTATACCTCCTTTCAGAACCATTTACTGTAAACTTTATTCCTGAAATGTCTACCAATTCTCATAGATGTGAGGACTTCTAAAACCATTTCCTTCCTCTAAGATTGAAATCTGCTTCATAAATTCACCAGAAACAAATGTGTCCTCCACCAAGTTCCATTTCAAAAGGTATTAACGATGCAGTTGACCAAACAAGTTACCAGGGTTCATAAAAATGCTACATTTCCTTAAATAACCATTACAAAGCACATGATATAATCAGACACCAATGAAAAGGTTCCTAGGACACAGACAAGTTTCTATGTGCTCTACAAGGACATAATTAATCCAAGCAATTCCCTATGGTAAAGAAGTCATCTTCAACTGATGTGACTTAACTGCAAAACTCCACGCCTCAACCCTGAAATTTAATGAATTATTACACTGTACGTCACACCATTTCATCCAGAGGGTACACAAGCCTTTTCTGCTTTATACATTTTTTTTTCAGGTGAACCGTACACACCGGCCACGAGGAGGATGGGTGGCTTGTCCGGATGAAGCTCCAGCTGCCGGGCAATCCACGGTCCATCAAAGTGGGCATACCACCAGCCCTTTTTCTTATTCTGCGGGTCCTTGTACTGGTCCGCAGGGCGGATGAACGGGATGCGGAAGAAACGCTGTTGTCGGTTCATCTCGACCCCCTGCTGCCTGGCGGGGAGCTGAGCTGCCGGGTTCTGCTGAGCTGTCACAGAGAACAAGCAGAGTCACGCCGGCAGCCCAGGGGATATGGAAAACAGCCTTTAATCCTAAAGTGCACCACGGATTTTTACAGAAGCAAAAAGAGGGCTTCCTAACAGTGAATCTAAAACAAAATGTCAATGTGAACTGCCTACAGATGAATACAATTCAAAGGGTGATTTCTTAGAAGTTTCTTGCCCTGAAGATGTTCCTGGGCATCGTAAACACACACACACACACACACACACACACACACACAATCACACACACACACACACACAATCAGCCACAGCAGCAATAACAACAAAAAGCCCCTGGGCATTGTAAACACACACACACACACTGAGCTCATATCATCTCTTTTCCCTTGCTCAATTTCCATTACTAAATGGTTGAGTTTTGCTTTTTATTTTCTGAAAATATACAGTTCTCTGAGGCAATGACTTTACATCTTCAGGAGCATGATTCTGGTAAATCTGTTTAATATGCTCTATACTCACAACTTTAAAGGTGGACCAATCATTTACTGCAACTCAATTAAGAATCTCACTGAAAAGCTAAGCACGTCAATGAAAAATTATATAATATGTACAAGTCAAGGACAGTCACATGGCTTTTGTAAGACTTTCCAAGTACTGAAAGGATGAAATTACTCTTATTCTACTTTTTGCACCAATAGCAAAAAGCTTTACAGCAGCTCAATTTATTTCTGTGCAAACAAGAGAAAGCAAAAAGCAGTTAGCAAAGCTGTATATGCCTATGAAAGAAAGAAATAGACCCAGTTTTGTTAGTGACTTTAAAAAGCCGTATCACCTTTAGCATGTTACCAGAGATGAGCTTATTTATTCTCTCGTTCCTGTTCCCTCAAAACAACTTACAGGTCAGTGTTTCCATTTCGAGTTTTAAAAACTACCTACTTTGCAGAAAATACACTAACTCAAAACTAAGACATTTTATAAAAGGATTAAGAAAAAAAACCCTTCCCTCCATCTTAAGCAGTGAATTAGAACTCAGTGTCCTGTTGACAGAAACTTACTATGATACTGATGGCCACCCATTAGCATAACCTACTTTTTTTCTTTCAAAATAACAATCCCCTGTAACTTAATATATTGGGTAAAATTTAGAAACCCAATGGAAAGTCTTGGATGGCTTCTTCTACTAATGTGAGAAATGAAATTGTATTTGGGGAGCCTGGAAATGAATATTCATCTGGAAAAGTACAAAGATACAGACGTTAAAAGCTTGAAACTAATCTTCTAAACAACTATTTCTTTCACATCCAATTGTTATCTTCAACAGTGTGAATAAGTTTCAAATTTTTAAGTCTGTAAATTACTGGAAGCACTAAAAAAAATCATGTCCAACCAGCTGGCAAATAAATATGGCCTTATATTCAAATCATTACTGCTCAACTGATTCTAGAAGAAATTCACTGTACACTAAGATGACTCAGAGCTTTTAGATGATCAAAAACTGTGCATCATAGGAAGCTGTAAAAGTAACAGAATAATCTCCTCTTCCTATTAAGAGGTATTCTATTAAGCTTGTGTACATTATCATACAAAACTCAAATCTCTTCGGACAGAAATGCTTATACCATCACAGTATTTGAAACCAGCACCTAAAGTTAGTCTTTACTCTAAAAGATCAGCTGCTTATTAAGATAGAGTTTTGCTACAATAAGAACTGAGTATACTCAGTTTAAAATGCTAGTTTTTTTAAAAAAGGAAGTAATTTGATGAAATAACAGATTAATTAAATTTTGTTCTGCATGTATATTTTGGAGTGATCCAAATGAAAGTACCATCTCAAATGAGGTATCTTAGTACAGATAAACCAACATGAATGTACTACAATTCACCTTAAAATTGTAGCAAAACAATGTTTAGAAGAAGTTAGTACTTTATAAAGTATTTTTAACCCATCTTCCAGTTAGCTCATGAGTTACCACCCATTGACTTACGTGAATTGTTCAAAAATGGTGCAAAATCTGTGAACAAATATTTTATGTTGAAGAAAAGATAAAAATGCCAAAACTGTTAAATGAGCATTCTTCTAATTTATCATGTCTTCCCATCAATGGAGGTGGTGACTAACAAAAAAATACCCTATCCACAGCCAAATACTCCCAGAACTACCTACAAGTAGATGCGGCTTTCCAGTTTTTTTTTAAAGCTATTTTGATTATGTTTTTAGGACATCCTGCTTGATGGACATACAAAGAGGACCCAAATTTTAATTTTCAAACACAGTAATATCCAAACAAAAATCCAAAACAGTGACTTAATAATCAAGATGAAAGTACCTTTAAAGCACTACTAGAATTTTTGTAGGGGAAAAAAAAGAGAATAACTCATAAATGCATTAAAAAAAGCTTTTTATATAGAGAAGAAGCATTGCCACACTTCCATATACTCAGCATGTTTTAATTTCTTCACATTGTCTTAAATCTTAAATTCACAACATTTTTATTTAGGAACTATGAAATAAAACTACTCTCCAAAGTCATTGTTTTAAGCAAGTAAATGTAAATCTTTACTGGGTAATTTGCCACTGCCCCCCAAAAATTATTTCTGAGAGCCCCTTTCCGGGGTAAATGTAATGACGGTGTGCTCACCGAGTACAGCACACAGGAAAGGGATCTAAGCCTCCCGACTCCTAACTCTTGAGAATTTACCATACTTTGTCAATGGCTTACTCTTAAAGGCAATAATACCAAGTTATATTTTTGTTAATCATAAGCTGTCATCATTTTATTTTCTCAAATTAATGAATTCTAATCCTTCTAAATTTTAAACTACAGAGCAGTTCCTTTTAAAGGTCAAGCAGCTGCACCACTAGGAAACCACCTAAAGTACAGAATTTTCTCAGGTGAGCCGTTAAGCATCTTGGTGCCCTTCGCCTTTCCTTTTACTGCACTCCTGTGTCAGACTGAATTCTACACGACAGAAAAATAGAGAGAAAAATAAAAAAGTACTTTTCAGGGCAGAAGTTACATTTTATGCTGAAAATGACCCACATTCAAATTCTCTGAAGGCGACCTATATGCGGGGGCATGCTCTTACACAATTCCTAATTTTGTTCATCCACCTGGATGGGACCCTTGAGAAACTTTCTTAATCTACTCTGTTGTTCTTCCAAAAAGTACTTTAGGAATGGAAACAGTATAGGAACCAGTAAGGTAAGCCGCATGTTATTTGCTCCTTTTGGGGCAAAGTTGGATGAGCAAGGTACCAAAGTTTGGTTTGCTACAATAATGCATGAAATATTTATATATTCATTAAAAATGTGTCTACCGGGGACTTCCCTGGTGGTCCAGTGGTTAAGAATCCACCTTCCAATGCAGGGGACACGGGTTCAATCTCTGGTGAAGGAACTAAGATCCCACATGCCACGGGGCAACTAAGCCCAAGCCCGCATGCTACAACTACAGAGCCCACGTACTCTGGACCCGCACACCACAACTAGAGAGAAGCCTGCGCGCCACAATGGAGAGCCCACGCACTGCAACGAAAGATCCCACGTGTCACAACTAAGACCTGACGCAGCCAAAAATAAAAAAATTAATTAATTTTTAAAAAATGTGTGTGCCAAATATTACAACATTTATTTCTTTTTTTTAAAAAAAATTATTTATTTATTTTTGGCTGCACTGGGTCTTCGTTGCTGTGTGCGGGCTTCTCATTGCGGTGGCTTCTCTTGTTGCGGAGCACAGGCTCTAGGAGCGCGGGCTTCAGTAGTTGTGGCTCGCAGGTTCTAGAGCGCAGGCTCGGTAGCTGTGGCGCACGGGCTTAGTTGCTCCGCGGCACGTGGGATCTTCCTGGACCAGGGATCAAACCCGTGTCCCCTGCATTGGCAGACGGTTTCTCAACCACTGCACCACCAGGGAAGTCCTCTTTTTGTTTTAAGAAGTGCAATCACGGAGATGTATAAATTCTGAAATAGAACATAATGAAACCCAATCAGTTCAAGGTCATGATTAGAACATTACAGCTAAAGATTACAGATAAAAAGAATAGCCCTTTGCCATTTATACAAAACAAAGCAACTGTGGTAGAAACTTGGTGCAGACAGTGAACAGGTAATGGAATCATCCTGTCATCTTCATTTCCCAGAGACAAATTTTTAAACTGGAGAAGACAGTGGTGGTCACAGAAGATCAGTGTTGAGAGGGCCCTCCTCCTGCCATTTCTTAGCTGCAGGCAAGCTCACTGCTCTTGCAAGAGTTATATTCTGACTGAGGACACAGTCATTACTACTAATAACACTTCCCTTCCTCAATCTAATCTTTGCAACATCTTAGAAACACTAAAATTTCACCATTTAATTGACTTTCATCAAACACTGTTTTATTTGCTAGGAAGGCAGTAGCGGAGGCAAAATATAACCGTGAGCTCCTCTTCTAAGTGAGCTGGGGCCACGCGTGGCTAAGCTTTACCACCAACTGTCGGGAATATACCTCGTTCTAAAAAAAGATATTAAATATGCTGTCACCTTGACATTAGCCAGAATTAACCTAACAAATTGTGCCAGTAGCAAGTTGAATAAATGAAATTCCAATTATTGCTTTTAAGACTGAAATTACAACTCATATCACAGGTATTCTTAATTAATGTTAAAGCTAGTACTTGCTTTTACTAGGTTATGTCTATTCTGCTCTATTTTCCAATTTCAGGGATACAGCTTTGTCTTTTGCATAACAAAGTAACAAAATTCATTTTTAGAATCTCAGTCAAAAAAGCAAATTCTGGCCTAGGTAAAACTCTGGTCTAAACCAAGGTATTATTTCTCACTTATATTTTCACAGTTTTATAATATTTGCAGTAAATATTTTTTCATAGTAATCTTTACATTTCCACACATAAGCTTTACATATGTGTATATATGTGTATGTGGAAAGAATACGTATTTACAGCATTATCATACAACTTCCTCAGTATAGACAAGATTATTCTTACCTCTAGAATTTATCTTAACAAGTAAATTCAATACTTTTAAACAAATATGACTTTAAAGATGTATCTAACAGAAATAATACTTTGAAAGATAAGCCATCATGGTTGTGTTAGATTCAGTGGACCCATAGTTCTAAAGTAAGAGAAAATTTATATTGGACAATTTTACTCAAATACCTTAGGTATAGTTACATGTAATTATATACATATACTTTTTATATACATATACTTTGGAACATCCAAAAGTACAGATTTGTTTTTACCATAATCAGTAACAGACTTTGGAGCACGTTGCTCTGTTTCAGTATTTCTCTTCTTGTTCTTGGATTTCCAAGCATGATACACTTTTAGTCTCCTATGAAATTCTTCTCTGCAAGCTGCCAGGAGTTCAATATCTATCAATTACACAGAGAGAGTAAAAAAAAAAAAGGTAATTAACATCCTAATTTAGTTGTCTAGCATAATTATCCTGTGGCATAAACATATATTTTTTTAACATCTTTATTGGAGTATAACTGCTTTACAATGTTGTGTTAATTTCTGCTGTATAACAAAGTGAATCAGCTATATGTATACATATATCCCCATATCCCCTCCCTCTTGTGTCTCCCTCCCACCCTCCCTATCCCACCCCTCTAGGTGGTCACAAAGCACCGAGCTGATCTCCCTGTGATATGCGGCTGCTTCCCACTAGCTATCTATTTTACATTTGGTAGTGTATATATGTCCATGCCACTCTCTCACTTCGTCCCAGCTTACCCTTCCCCCTCCCCGTGTCCTCAAGTTCATTCTCTACATCTGCATCTTTATTCTTGTCCTGCCCCTAGGTTCCTCAGAACCTTTTTTTTTTTTTTTTTTTAGATTCCATATATATGTGTTAGCATACGGTATTTGTTTTTCTCTTTCTGACTTACTTCACTCTGTATGACAGACTCTAGGTCCATCCACCTCAAAGAACTCAATTTCGTTTCTTTTTAACATATATATTTTTAAATGAAGATTTCATTTTTAAATTAACAGTACAAAATCAAAAGTAAACTAATTATTGATAAAGATGAGCACTTCATTGTAATACTATCTTTTACACTTACAGAGCATTTTCTTAAACATTATTACTACCTTCAATCTTTCCTCCACGCAAGAACCCTGGACTAAATAGGTCTTTTATAGATGAAGAACTTGAAAAAGGAAGGTTAAGTCACGTGTCCAAGGTCACAGACCACGACAATAGAATAAGAAGTCACTGTGTTCAAACACAAGCTAGATTTACATGCACCACATTTTTTACATGTGTAATTATGCAGATAAACTCAGTGAAGAGGGAAAGAACATAGTGAGGCGTCCTGTACGATTATGACACTTGAAGTGCCAGTTACGGTGTCCTGAATTCAAACACTGTGATTTATACGTGAACACAACTGTGTGGGATTCTCTGGACACAGCCTTTTACTCTGTTCTGTTGGAAGAAAAATAGCTTTAAAAGGGAAGGACTCCACTGCCATTTCATAGACCAAAAGAGTCTGATATATAGGTATTTAACTATTATGAATAACGTTGGGAGGGTCAGTCATTAATACAGCCCAAACCATAATTCCCCTATGCTTTTCCTCTCTGGCCTATGCAAGAGATGGGCAAAATGAATTCAGCTTAATAAGTATGTCTTTCTTTTAGCTTTGTGAATAAACTAGGTCTTCATTTCAAGGCGAGAGTAACAAAGAGAATGACTTAAACTAATTTATGTGAAAAAAATTCCCATGCCAATCCAGGTATTTAGTTTATATTACCTGACAGCGATAGAGCCTTCCCACTTTTCATCCTCCCCATACACTTACCGCAAGAAGTATTGATGGTATCACGTAGTTCTGCATATTTCCATTTACTAAGATCATATTTCTTGGTACCAGCAGCCGCCTTGGTGGCTTGTACAGCAGGGCCTCTGTAATTATTACACATTTTTGCATATTTAAACTTAGAAACACGAATGAAATGTTGACTAAACAGGCAAGAAAGTGAACATAAGTTTGAGAACTGGAAATAATTACTGGAAAAACATATAATAATTTTTGTATCTTTGACAGACGAGATTAAGAATGGTGTACTACGGGATGCCCAGGTGAATTAAAATTTTCCAGTGCATCATTCAACAGCCGTATTAGATTTTCAATCAGAACTTCTGATTCCAATATTCTAGTACCATGGACTTCCCCCAGGCTTCAGATTAAATCTTCTAACTCATGGATATATGAACATCAGGACAATACATTTACATATATTTCTCAAAATCAAAGCTACAATGAGCTATCGCCTCACACAAGTCAGAATGGCCATCATCAAAAAGTCTACAAATAATAAATGCTGGAGAGAGTGTGGAGAAAAGGGAACCCTCTTGCACTGTTGGTGGGGATGTAAATTGGTGCAGCCACTATGGAGAACAGTATGGAGGTTCCTTAAAAAACTAAAAATAGAGCTACCATATGATCCTGCAATCCCACCCCTGGGCATATATTCAGAGAAAACCATAATTTGAAAAGATACATGCACCCCAATGTTCACTGCAGCACTATTTACAATAGCCAAGACACGGAAGCAACCTAAGTGTCCATCAACAGATGAATGGAAAAAGAAGAAGTGGTATATATACACAATGGAATACTACTCAGCCATAAAAAAGAAGGAAATAATGCCATTTGCAGCAACATGGATGGACCTAAAGATTATAATACTAAGTGAAGTAAGTCAGACAGAGAAAGACAAATATCATATGATATCACTTATGTGTGGAATCTAAAAGAAATAAAAAGATACAAATGAACTTACTTCCAAAACAGAAAGAGATCACAGACACAGAAAACAAACTTATGGTTACCAAAGGGGAAAGGGGGTGGGGGAGGGATAAATTGGGAGGGTGGAATTAACATATACACAGTACTAGGTATAGACTAGATAACCAACAATGACCTACTATACAGCACAGGAACTAAACTCAATATTATGTAATAAGGGAAAAGAATGAGAAAAAGTATGTGTGTGTGTATGTATGTGTGTGTGTGTGTGTGTGTGTGTGTGTGTGTGTACACATAACTGAATCACTGTGCTGTACACCTGAAACTTACATGATATTGTAAATCAACTATATACTTCAATTGAAATTTTTTTTAAATCAAAAGAGAACTCCTCAACATACTTTAAGATCATTAGAGGCACGCACACGAAGGGTTTGTTTATGAGCCACTCACCTGCAGACTACTGGAACCTGCAGATGGCCAAGCCCCGCCACTCCTAATGGCTCAGACTCTCCCTGGGCATCTGGATGTTTAGAGGTCCCCAGGGGAGTGGCCAAACTACCACCCTCTGCCCGAGTCTTTAGAGACACGCTAAAAGAGCTGCTGGAGCCTGGAAACTCCCATGACTTTTGAGCTTTTGTGTTAAAAATACTTAGCTAAGTTCTGTAAGCAGATAAAACCACACCCTCGTATTTAGTGAGTAATAATATGACAACTAGTAAATTAAAGGAAAAGGTTGCAGGTCGTGAGACAGATAACAGAGATTTCAAAGGGCACAAGTGCTTTATCTTGCCCCATGTAGGAGGAACATTTGAGTGGGAAAAGAGGGAAGAAATAAAAAATAAAATACATATATTTAAAATATAAAAAGTAAAATAAATAATTTTAAAATTAAATGGGATAAGCTTTTTCATAGCAGTGCTACTGAGCACTTAAGATTTGTTTCTATATACATAATTAAAAATAATTATTCTAAAAATACAGGAAAAATTTTTTTTCTGTCAAAATGAACATTATTTTTCAGCAAAAGATTACACTTGCCACATAGCAGACACTCGGAATAAGCTGCAAGTGAACTTTTAAGCTCAATGTAACAAAGGAAGAATTTAAATACATCATATTTCAAGAATGAAAAGACATGAAAAGAAGATGGCACAACATTAAAAGAACTAAATATTAAAGAACTAAAATATTGCTTCTCAGGTATCACACAAAGCATTTCCCCTTTGTGATCTACTACTTGGAAAACCTTCCTCTTAAAGAGGGATGATCATGGTATAATACTGAAAATGAGCTCGTATTTTCTCAGCATTCTACATTTTGAAAGACAACAGCGACCTTGGCAAACAATCAAGACACAGACACTTGAGACTGATGTTATTTAAAAGTGATGCTTGGGGGCTTCCCTGGTGGCGCAGCGGTTGAGAGTCTGCCTGCCAATGCAGGGGACACGGGTTCGAGCCCTGGTCTGGGAGGATCCCACATGCCGCGGAGCAACTAAGCCCGTGAGCCACAACTGCTGAGCCTGCGCGTCTGGAGCCTGTGCTCCGCAACGAGAGAGGCCGTGATAGTGAGAGGCCTGCACACCGCAATGAAGAGTGGCCCCCGCTCGCCGCAACTAGAGGAAGCCCTCGCACAGAAACGAAGACCCAACACAGCCATAAAAATAAATAAATAAATTAATTAATTAAAAAAAAAAAAAGAGTGAGGGAGAAACTAAGACATTTTTTTTTAAAAAAAAGTGATGCTTGAAAATATGTACCCTCCTTCCTGAAATAAGGAAAATCATTCCTTCAGCATTAAGCTTAACAATGAAAGAAATAAGGTACTTTTGCCTCTTTAAAAGGCCTATTTACGCTTTCCTTTTAGAGAATAAAAATAGCATACTTCACCCTACATACTTAAAAACTGTTAGACATGATGATTTTTAGTCACTTGCAAGCCTGGCTAAAGAATAATGTGTGCCCATTTAGTCCTTCCTGCATTTTCATGGTTAAAATCTGTTTCAAGTTTATTGCAGAACCTCTTCTTTTCATAAACTGGGTGACTGGCCATTCTCCATGGAGCTTTTTCTTAATTGCTTTGCTCAAAAAGAGCCAGCTGTGTGTCAGCAAGGTTTCTCTATTACCCTTAACAATAAGTTATGCTTTTAACATTATTCAAATATTCTCTTTGTTTCCTACATCCTGAAACCACCATTCAATAAACTAACAAAAAAATTATTTTTTCTTCCTAGCTCTTCTACCAGTCTTTTCTAGAAGAGCAGCTGAAATTATGGGGTTTTGTTGTTGTTTTCTTTCCTCCTGAAAGAGAAAGTGAATCTACACAATATGGTTTTATAGACTCAGAATATATACGAGATGTTGATATACATAAGGTGTTTTGATACTTTTAAAAATCACACTGAATTCAAACTATTTTTGCTTAAAATGTTTTTACTATTACTAACTTTTCATTCATATTACGTCAAACAAAAATACACCTGCTAAAAAATAGCATATTCAGCATCCTAAGAAGTACACAAATCAAATTCATTTAAATGCTCCCCCCCGCCAATCTTTGGAGTTATTAAAATAGTAAAATGAAGGTACACCTTCATTTACTGATTAGTTAGACTTGTGATAAAGACAATCATGTGAAATACAGAGTAAGGTAGTAGCAAAACTGACTTTTGATTTTAAAAAATATATTAATTTTAACACTTTCAATTAACTCTGCAACTTCAGAGTTGAAAGTTAAAATGTGATTGATTCATAGCCATTTGATAATGGACCAGATCCTGCTGGGAAGATATGTTCCTTGGTGGCTCAACTTCTACACCGGTGGCGTTCCACCCCTGTGCTGTGGAGGACAGGGGCTGCCTGAGCCCCACTCTTGCTCACGTCCCCTGCAACGAGGCGCAGCGGGCCCAAGGACGGGAAGGGCTCCCCTACTGAGACTGAACTGGTTGGGGCTCATGGTAAGTCCCACAGTACTACCAACAAGGAATAGCCTCAACCAAAATGCCAGTGGTATCCCCACTGAAAAATGCCAATTTAGAGGAACACTGTTTTTTTTTTACCTTTTTCTATATCAGTGCGGCCTGAGGGCAGAGTCACATTTCTTGTACCGAAAATTTACACGGAAAGGACAGGCTACTCATATAACAGGTTCTGGTCCAAATAACGAAAAGTAATTTAAAAAATATGATTTTGAGGTGACGCTTATTTCCCCAAATTACACTGCACTAACCTACTCAAAATTTCTGACATTTCTTTCGCCATTTGTTCCCTATAAGAGAAATGATAATACAACATAATTAGATAAAAGACAACTATACAAATTACTTAAAAGATCTAAGAGTATAATTAAAATTTATATTTTCAACAGGATTATTTGCTTCATTAACCATACACTACTATTTTACTTCGTAAAAGTCGATAATATACTTTTCAATATATATAGCCATACAATACAGCAAAATTTTTGTTTAAACCCAGTTAAAGTTACTTGAACTTCACTTTTGCAGAAACTTTTAGATAAAATCTCATGAGAGCCATGCTTCTGTGATACTTTTATGGATAGAATATAATCAGCATGTTCTAAATGCATCTAAATGTAACTTGGCAGGATACAGATTCTATACAAGGATTTTTGCACCAGGGTTGCTTAGTAAATATTAATTAGACAAGGTATAATAGTGGTAAACCAAACTGATCTATTTGACAGTGCCAGAGTTTAAATAAGAGTCTGATATACTCAAAGCTCTAAAATTCTGAATCAAAGCATGCCTAAGAAAATTCAAATGCATCAAGCACTTGCTAAAGATCTGAAGTGTTCTGACCTTTCAAGGATAAACATTTCCCAATGGCAAAAACTTGCTTTTCTTTTATTACCCAGAAGAGTGTAACTTTTCTCAAAATTTGCTTAATTCTGTGAAATGGAATGTTCATGTCATCATGTTCATCAACTTCATTAGTATTTTATTTTCCTGTCCTTTGTGCTCTTCCTTTATAATTAATCATTTTCTCATTCATTCTATTCATCAGACTCTGGTAACCTCAAAATCTTGTAAGTCAGCAAAAATCAAAAGAAAAGAAGATGGCTATGTTTGCCTCAGGGCTCAGTTTTCCGGATGCCGGCCAAGAGCTGGGACCCTGATTATAAAGGAGCAGAGGACTCTCTCTGTCCTTGTGAGGAACACTGGCTAAGGTTCGGTGCTGACAGAGGTCTAGCCAAGCAAGCACAGTCAGAGAAAAACTAATCTTTCAAAACTGATGATCAAGGGCAACAAACGCAAAGTAAAAAAACACAAATATCATCAAATAAAATCAAACTAATAAAAATTTTCTAACTTCACATTTCTTTTCCCACAGCAGATTTCAAGGGAATGCACGGCCTTTCAAAGCTCTTTACTCCAAAGTCTGTTCATCATGTGGAGATTTCATACGCAGATGCCCTCACACCACCCACGCTGGACGGGCAATCTCTACTGATTCAGCATCCCACCTGGGCATGTTACTGCTCTAGGAGCTGCACCATATATACTGGATAGAAACGGCTCCTGCATCCAGGTGTTTTTTTTCCTTCTGATTTTTCCAACCTATATGCAAATGCTCACAGTTTCACTTCAGACATCAGTTGGTTGCTAGGCTTATTTAATTCGAGCTCAAATGGTAACTGCGAAGCAGTGGATGCAACAGCACCCACTCAGAGATAAGTTTCAAAATCTGTGGTGCGTTG
Organism: Balaenoptera borealis; assembly: GCF_965194805.1. Lineage (NCBI taxonomy): Eukaryota > Metazoa > Chordata > Mammalia > Artiodactyla > Balaenopteridae > Balaenoptera > Balaenoptera borealis. The sequence goes on along the minus strand of NC_138873.1, from coordinate 113,562,732 downwards.
TGGGAACAATGATGCTATGAGAGTCCACTGCTGGCATCTGATGAGGTGAGGGGTCAGGGGTGTCAAATGTCCTGCACAAGAAGAACTGCCCCATGTCCCATGTGACTTTAACATGTCCACCAGACATATAGAGGTGAAACGCACATATACATATAGTTACATGTGAACTACAGACACATAGTTATACATAAAGTTCTACATGTAAAACAACCCTCTTTTTGCATGGTTTTAATATTCACAGAATTTCTCTAGGAATTTCTCCACTATTGTATAATGGAGAGGACACTGTATTTAACTCTGTTCAGAACTTTACAAAGGACTGTTCACAATTTCGTGGCATTTAACTGACTGATACAACAGTCTTATATCAATTTGCATTTGTAGCTGCTGCACTCATGATGATTCTATGTATATGTGAAAACATCTGAGTACCTGACCACGTTTTCCGGTAGTTGTAAGCAAGCACTTTCACAGTAAAGTAAATATAATAAAATAAATAATTATAAATTACTGTCCTTTTATTTCTCTTTTACATGTATTGTTTAGAGAGAATTATTAATGTAGGTTGCATCGTTCATAAAGCATCTGTTATTGGTACTGGGGTCTGACAGAGTTAAGAACCATCACTATAAGGGGTACAGGTGGAGTCCTAAAAGCTATTAAAATTCAGATTTTAAATATATTTCAAAATTATATACATATAGCACATATGTAAAAATATACGCAAAAATATATTTTATGCATATAAAGTATAATTTATATGTATATCCCTATTGCTACTTAGATTCTCTCTCTGTGGGGAGATTTTCATAACAAAAAGATACACGAGCACCAAAATTAGCATTACGTATATAACTTTAGACTATGAGCTATTTTAGATATTAGCAGAATGAACTATTATATATATGGAAAACTAAGCTATCTGCCGTGACTCAAATACTTTAAGTATTTTATTTATTCTTATTTATATCTCTACTTCTACTTTTATAACGACATAAGTAAGGGATAATTAAAAACACATAAAACAAGATGGGTATTAAAGTTTAAACAAAGTGAGCAAACACAAAGAAAGAAACCAAATCATAAACTACTGTGACTGAGCACCGAACTGGAGCATTAAACATTTTTCCTGGGCAAAATAATAATTATGATGATAATGATAATGATGTAAAATTTACTTCAATGAGGAAAACGTTTCTCCTAAAAAGTATCCACAACCTAATAAAGAAGAAAAAAAAAAAAAGGTTATATGATTAAATCAGTTTTAAAAGGGAAATGACATACGGTGTTATTTTGGGTCCTGCTCCATTAATCCTGTGAAAAGAATACGTATATTTTAGTCAATACCATAACCAATTCTGAACTGTGAAAATCTGGATTGTGCCAAATTTGTAATTCAGTGACTTTGCAAATTGATTTTTAAAACTGCATTATCTCTATTTAATCTATGTATGAGAACACTCAGAATTTTAATGCTTTTAAATCTTCATTACAAATGATTAGAAAAAAATAAACTTAAGGCATTCTGTGAAAATTAAAGAGTGAATATATTACATATAGATTAAAAAACTATTCATGTGAGGTTTGTGTGTTTGTTTTTAATAGAATCTAGATATTACTTTATAATTTAAGGTAGTGTGAAATCATTACTTTGCATCAGGATCATATGTGTAATTGATTGAGATATTTTAAAATATATTACGTATGCAGGAAACAATTCTTACTTAGAAGTTACTGGATGGGAATCCAAGCTGGAAAAGTAACTTGAAATTGTTTTTTAATGTATCACAGAACCCAAGAACATTTTCATGCCATATATTAAGAACAGAGTTTAAGTAACTCTGGTTCTTAATCATAAAGAGGTTTAATCATATGAGAGGTTCTTAATCATATGGGAGGTTCTTACTCATAAATGTGTTAGAAAGAATTCAGTGCTAACAAAGGTAACATAAACATTCAAAAACATTTAGATGTAGCCCATGGAGTAAGATAAAATGATCAAACATGGAAAATTTGTAGACAACATCATATCCACAATGAAGTGCTAATGCTTTTAGTACAGTGTATAAAATAACCTGGCAGTTCAGTAGGGAAGGAGTTCATGGGGACCTGAGGGTCAGCTCTCTTCCTGGAAGAGAGCTGGCAGACAGGACCTGAAGGGACGGTCCAGGGAGGGACACCATTCCTAAGGCTGTCCCACAGGAGAACTAAACTAACTCTTCTGCGGTTCAAGTCATAACTGCTTGAGTATCTCCTAATTACTTGGTAAGTGGTCCCATTACCAAGTTAATTCTGTTTAACTTAAATCATAGGTAACTCCTCCCTTAAGTTAAAGGTCCTAAATGGTCCACTCCTTCTCTGAGACCACTCACGTTGGAAGAAGTGCATCTTTTTGAGGATGAGAAGGAGCCCACATATGAGCCAGTATCTTACTCATATTACCTGGAATGACACTGGATAGAGCTAAATATTTCAAATGCTTAAACACAGAGTTAAGCCATAAATACCAACAATGACTCCATTAATGAGTCTCTCACTAACAAGCTTCAACCATAATAAAGTCAGCTCTGTCAAGTGCAGGACTTCCTCACACATATCAGGGCCACTGCTCAGTCCATTAGGAGGCTGGCCTAGGCCACTAGTCAGTTATCCACAAAGGCTCCGCCAAGCCACCCAAACACAGATGGAAGGAACCGAACAGCAGCTGAGCTAAGTCTGCAGTTACAAAAGCCACAGGCGAGCAAAAATATCTTAATTATAGTGAAATGTTAATAAAGAACCCAAACAGTGGACCCAAACCAAAGAGCTTAACAATTATTATAACACATAGGCATATTCAGTTTATTTAAATATAACTTTCATATGCAATTCAGACTCCAGAGCTCCCCGATATAATCATTTACTAGAAAAAGTGTGAAGGCAACTTAACGTACTCTTTTCCTTCCCTATCTCTGTTTCCAGCTAAATAAAATCTAATCACCACCTTGCAATGTGGTGGACCAAGTTTTTTTTTCCTTTCACAAGGAAATAGCAACATCTAGTGGTCGTATTTTAATTATTTTGTCGTAAACAGTGCTCTGACATTCTGACAAGCATGGTTACACCCATCTATGTGCCTCTCAATATATATACAATATAGATACCTACACATAAAGGAACCCTACAAACTAGTTTGCTTTGTTTTTACAAATAAATAATAACAATAACTAACGTTTCTACATTCTGTATTTTTAAAAAATGAATCTGTTATAGTAAAATCTTCCTGCAACTTTTAATAAGAACTTCCGTATTCCTCCACACTCCATACTATTTAGAGACAATTCAGAAATGTGAGGAGCCAAGATATTTCAATGGGATTAAGCTTCCTTCTTGGAAAGGGAAATCTATTTATTCTAAATCATGGGGAAGCTGGGGGGAGGGTGTGTGTATGCGTAAAATTTCTAAAGTGCTAGGGTATATGACATATTTTTAAAATTTGCATTAGGAAAGTAATGAATTCCAACCTCAAAAATTATTAAACTGGATTATAACATATTCATTGATTTTTATGCCAGTGTTTTGACAACAGATACTTAGAAATTATTTGTCTACCCTTTATACAATACTCTTTGATAATTTCAGAGTAAAACTTAAGATATTCTCTTAAACTACTCAAGAACTGAAATAGCAGCTTTAACTTTCAATAGTTTAACAGTTTGATGAAGCCAATAGCTTCATTCACTTGGGTGGTGTAAAAGTGAATATAAATAATTTTTAAACGGCAACTATACCAGGACCTAAGGAATAGGACTTCCGCCGACCCTAACGCTGGAAGGAGGCAGGCAGGGAGGTCAAGCGGCAAAGCCCCGCCCCCCGTCCGCCGCCGCAGGAAAGCCCCGCCCCCTCCACCCCCCCAGAAAGCCCCGCCCCCTCTGCCGCTGCGGCAGGAAAGCCCCGCCCCCTCCACCACCCCACCCCCCCGCAGGGAAGCCCCGCCCCCTCCACCCCACCACACACCCCCCCACCCCCGTAGGAAAGCCCCGCCCCCTCCACCGCCCCACCCCCTGCAGGAAAGCCCCGCCCCCTCCACCCCCGCATCGCCCCACGCGGTACCTGCGCAGCGCCGGGTCCACCTGCGCCTCGTCGCTGATGAGCTCCGCCTCGCTCTGCGCGATCCGCATCGCCAGCTCCCGGTCTCGGCGCTCCTGCTCCAGGACCGCCTGCTGCTGGGACTCCTCCTCCCGCTGCCGGGCCAGCTGCGCCTCCACCTCCGCCTGCCAGCACAGAAGGCCATGGCAGCCGGGCCTCCCCACTTGTTTACCTGCTCATTCCCCTCACTACGTAAAACTGTTCCATACACTTTTTTTTTTTTTTTTTTTACTAAGAAATACCTACTGTTTAACCAGAAGTCTCTTCTATATTATGATTAATGCTACCTCGTTCCCCAAACCAAGAGTCCACCATTCTATCACTAGAGTATGAGTCTCCCAAACATCACATGAGTATCCTAGGTATCACCTTCACACCAACACCTACACAGCAGAGGTCAGGAATTTAAAGTGTTGGCTGTGCTCAGGATGAATCAGAAAGCTGAGACAGACAGACACTCAAATAGGGAATCAATTATTCTCAGACATGGACTTTTTAAAAAATGGGGGTTGGGGGACTATCTTAATCCTAACCTATTAACATCAGTGTCTACAAAGTTATAAAACAACATTTTTAAAACCTTATATAATGTAACTGAATATTGATCTGACTTTCCCCCTATGAATAATAACAGCCTAATACTTATTGAACAAGGCACTATTCTAAATGCCTTAACACGTGTTAACTCATTTAATGCTCACAATCACTATCTCCATTCCAGAGAGAGAAAACTGTGGCCCACATCGTGACTTGTGCAATGTCACAGTTTCTGTCAGTGAGGGGCTGGATTTGAACTCACTTCCCTAGCTCCAAAGTCCCGTCCCATAACCACTTGAGAAACTGCCTTCCGCCTCTAGAATAAAACAATGACAATTTATACCTAGTAAATCAAGATCTTCTGTTTTGTAATTTTGTAGATTTCATTTTGATAGAAATTCAGTCTGATTGCCTACTGAGTACAGACCTGAATACGTTTTTCATCATCTTCCCTTTTCTTTCTCTCTTCTTCTTCTTGCTTTCTCTTTGCTTCCATCTCAAGTTTCCTAAAAAAAACAGAATACTCTTCAAAAATTTAATATAAAACAAGAAATCCTTCAGAAGAAAATTTAACTATTAATAAACAAAGGTTACAAAATGGGAAGTCAAATTAACCTCCTGGCTATAGACATTATCAACTTATTTTGAAAAATAAAATAAAATCTAACTCTACTGACAGCAGTTCTTCAGAAACAAAACAAATACAATGATATTCCATAACCTTTAACATCTTTGGATTAACTTGGTCACCAAGCTACTTGTAAGGTCCTTATCACAATGCTTCTCTCTACTCCTTCTCCAATTAGACAATCTTATATTCCTTCCGCCTGCCCTACTACGGCAAGCTTCCAAAATGCCATCAGTTTTTAAACTGCAGAAAAGAAGTACCTTCTTCCTAGATTATAAAATAATGTGAAAGTCATAGTTTTAAAAAGAACTCAAGAAATCCTCAGGTGTAAGAGTTTAACCAAAATTCAGATTACAGTTAGAATCATTTTATGTTATGATTGTAAAACGAGCTTTCTCCATTTTCAAACTTATTCTAAAACTAGTATTTAAAAATAAGAATATGACTTTTAAAAATAAGAATATTCATTGACCACCATCAACACGAAGAATTCACTGTCCTGTCAGCTTCTAATTCAAGGCGACAACATAAACCCTTACATCCGCCTTTCCTCCTCCTCCTTTCTTCGACGTTGTTCATCTTCTTCACGTCTTTTCCTTTCTTTTTCCATTTCTTCTTGGATACGCCTCAGCCTTTCTGCTTCCTCTTCCTGCTGCTTTTTTTTCTGTAATGCACTGAGGAGGACCTCTGAGCTTTTAACTAGCGCATCATATTCTTTTTGTATTTGTTCCCTTGTCATCACGGTGGACTTAAAGAAACAAAACAATGGACATGTACTTAAAAAGTTATCTCTTCTGATACACAACGATATGAATATACTAAACACTACTGAATTGTACATTTAACAAATGGTTAAGATGGTTAAGTTTAGTGGTATGTGTTTTTACCACAATGAAAAAAAAACCAACATGCACGTATACAAAGACTGGAAAAACTGGTAAGCAGTAAGCCCATTACCTTTTCATACTGTTTAAATATTAAATATTCAAAAAAATTTTTAAAGTTATCTCTATGCACAAATATTTGAGTCTATTTCCTATCAATCAAGTAATCAAATATCTAAGGATGTACTGTGCACAGACTAATACACTGTAGTTCAAAATTATTTTTTAAGGAATGGTTAGCTAATTTTGCTAGAGTTTACTACTCTTTAATAATAATGTTCAAATAATACCTCAGGAATATTTAAGAAATTATCAACTACACCCAAAACTGATGGATGACTTTCTTAAATGTGGCTGGGTTGATTTTAATTGATTTAATACCACATAAAGGGGATGGCTCTTGACAGATTTGCAAAATCAGCTAAGGCTATCCAAAGCGTTTTCATTACTCTCTTGACTTCTTTCTCCATTCTTCCTCCAAGATTCATCATTGTCTACATAAAATATCTGTAGAAAACATCGTAAAAGCCTCGGTCTGAGGTATTATATCCCACATAATTGCACTGAATTATGAAAGTAGATGAGAAAAACATTAAGACCCTAAAGTACAACAGAAAAAGATATGAACAGACAGAGGGAATATAACTAACGAACAAGCACATTGAAAAAATTTTCAGTCCCGCTAGTAATCAAATGAAAATCAACACCAAAAAAAAGAGGCCCCCTTTTTTTTTGCTACAAAATATGGAGGAAAACTGTTATTTCGTAACAGTTAAGTAATTTATGATATAGCCTATATGAAGCTAACGGAATAACAGGAACGAGGCACTAACATAGTGATAGGGATACAAAATTAAATGTACATGATAAGAACTATGCAAAAATATGTACATATAAACTAAGATTGAGAGGAATATGCAACAGTATAAATAGTTGAATGTGCTAGTGTCGGGGGTAAGGATTTGGGGGTGATTGTCTCCAGATTTTCAATAGTATTATATTACTTTTATAATTTAAAAATTAGTTTCTGAAAGTAGAAAAACATGAAACAACATTAATATGCATTAATCCTCTCTCAGTAATGACTTTGCAAAAGCTTACCAACAGAGTATAGCATTTTAGTTAGTATTTTGGAAAAATCTTTCCTAGCAACAGATGAACTGCACAAAAATTGTCTTCTTTTTAATATTTTTGCAATGAAAATTTTCAAATATAGAGTAAATAATATGTTGGGCATCACTTATCACTGAGACTCAACGTCTGTAACGTTTTGTATCTTTAAAAAAAGGACAATACCAATAACAAAAGGTATTAAAAATTATTTTTAAAGGTCAAAGTCATTTGGATTAAAATTACATACCTTAATTTTGGCCATTAAAGCATCAATAGAAATTTCAAGGTCCTTGACCTGTTTATTCATCTCTGGTTTTCCATCTTTCAGTGCACTTACTACTTCGTTAAATTTATCAAGCCGTTTTTTCAGTGTGCCCACCTTAACCAGGCCATCAATGCTGTAAAGATAACAACACTTCATCAGAGTTTAATTTCACCATTTAATGCTGCAGACAGATTTTTCATTTTAATAAAATACCAAACATATTGTTAAACAGAAGATTTCACTTCTGTTTTCATGTTCTTCAATAGTCTCTTTTTTTATGATCTTCTGTTGAGGGTAAAAGAAACCATCAAATATGGATGTGAATGACATTAATATGTGTCAGTAAGATTTAAGCCTTCTATACTTACACTGAAAAATTTGAGAATTCAAATTATAGAAAAACTTAAAAGAGTAGAATCAAATAAGAAATAAAGACTAAACTGACAGTGAGACAATATAATTCCTACAGGTAATCTTGAAAATTATGGTCAAAATATTAATGAGATGTTTTTAGAAACAATGTCAATTTGACATTTATCAATAAACTCAAGTCACTAAAATAATCAGAATAAAACAGCTTCTTTCAACCTTTTACAGTGTTTACATTTTTCTAAGCTACTTCAAATCCTTTTATAGAATGAGGCAAGTAATGAATTAATGAAGCAATTAATTAACTAATGTCCAATAAATAACATGAATAACAGACTAATACATCTTTTACAAAGAACATGAGACAAAAGGAAACTCTGTGAGTATGCAAACTGCTCTTCATTATGACTTTATGCCATTTTATATTAGGGTAAATAGGTTTTTTTGGATTCTTTAGGCTCTATTCATCTTACCGAGGTTTGTGTCGTCTTTTGCAAAGCCACATTCGAACAGTTTTCTGCATTTTAATGCAGGCTTCAGCTCGATATTTTATTTTGTTTTTCACTATGTGTAAGAGGAAAACATAATGACAGAAAATTACTTAGCTTAAATCAGACATACAGGATTTTTTAAAACCATTCATTTCCACAAAGCAATTCTCAAGAAACACAAAACCTTGATGAACATATTATATCAGACATCAAAACTGGCAAGTTTAACCTTTCTTTAGTTCTTTATACTTCTTAAAATAAAAAGCATATCATGTATATGACTAGGTGTACATTTTAAATATATTATCTCCTTGTTATGCTACATTAATGCGTCCCAAATTGTCCTAGGTAATATCGGTCTAGGAAATGGTAACAGGCGGTGTCTTGAAAAAAGGATTCACCTGTCAAATGAACTCAGGATAAGCTATGCGCTACACCTCCTTCTGGAGATTCACAATGAACATACTGAGTGAGGTCTCTAAGACTGCTACAATAAAGGACTCTACTTAACTTCAGTTACTCAATACCCTAGACTGATCTGACCTGGAGACATTTTTTTCAGAGGTCCCCCATTAACATGCTGCAAAGATCCTGTCTACTTACTGACTTGACCACTGCACAACACCGTCCACAAACGAACAGCACAGTAGAAATAATTTTAATATAATATGTTTTCCATCATAATGCAATGTTTAAAGCTGAAGGCATTTAACTATAGTGACAAGTGTGTTCATATTTCACTTGGAAAGTGATGGGAAAAGAGCTTCTGTTGTCTTTTTATTATTATAGTTTTGTTTTTATTTATATCACAGTTGACTAACAGAAGACCTCATGATCGCATGCACGTTGCTTGCATGATTCCTTTTCATTAGGTCAAAGGAATTCTTTTTTATTAATAAGCAGCAATGTACTGAATCCTCTTCATGTGCCTAGCACTCTTCCAGGTACTGTGGAGAGTATGGCTGGGGCGGGGCATTATAAATTTAATCAAGTTACTAACAATACTCCCTACAACTAAAGGTTTGCTGTAGACCATCAGGTAACCCAAAATTACTCTGTCCCTCATCCTTGTTTTGGGTCAGAGATAAGTAGTTGCTACAATATTTTAAGACTTTAGACTTTGCCCTTTATTAAAGGAAGCCGTAAATCAAAGGCTTTTAGTTAGAGACTCTGGGCAGGTAAGTCTGGGAAGCCAGGAAAACCAGTTTGGGAGCCACTGAAGCTACTGTGCAAGCTGGGGAGAAGGGCTCCAGTAAGGCAGTGGCAGTAAAGAGCGGAGAATGTACAGTGTCTGCAAGGGGGAATCAACAGAGCTTGCTGACTGGCATGATTTCAGGGACAAGAAGAGGCAATTACGACTGTGACACTTCTAGCGTGTGTATTCTGGTGATGCCATGGGGGTGGAAAGAAAAGTTCTGGCTTCAGTCTGAGAGACTGGGGTACGGTGTGGGGAGCAGGGGAGAAAGGGAGAGGAAAGGAGGGTGGGTGGAAGAATCAAGAGAGTGAGTTCTGGTTTTTTTTTTTTAGGTCGTGATGAAATTAATTATCATATAATGCAGGCGATTAAAGAAGATAAGTATCATACACTCACAAAACTTAAAAAAGAAAGTCCACAGGTACGAATTTATTACATACTACATGTAAGGCGTTAGGGGAGGAACCAGGGACATAGCATGAATAAGAGACACAGTCCCTGCTGTCGAGCGCTCACCACCGAGGCAAATGTATAACATTCCACAAACCAGTTCATTTCCAGAATAACTGCGTATCTCGGAGTGGAAGGAAACACCTACGTTTGATGACAGACAGTGAGCACCACTGAACCTTCTTCCAGCGGCTGCAGATGAGCCAGTGATGGACCCTCTTGACCAGCTCTGCTAAGTGGTCAGGGTCAGACTTCATAATCTGATCAAATTCTGCAAACTAGGAGATAAAAATCATTGGCTAACAGTATCAAAACACACAGAGAGATACAACATAACTGGAACTCAAATCCAAAATCTAGCTTTCTGGAAGTGGTCACAAGCCCATTACACAGACATGTCTCAGTGGGGTACACAGCAAACCCAAGCACACTTGGCTGAATTTGGCTGCCTTTCTCTTCCTTCCTCCAGGATCTTTTTTGCAGTGGTTGGGCTGGGGGGTTACTCACTGCTAGTTCGCAGGCTCAATAGGAAAAGTAGAAAAAGAATCTTAAATGACCACTGCAGATGGTTAGCAAAAAGGTTTTATGGACAAAAGAATGAAAACAGGTCTACTATCTCTCTGAGCTGGCTCAGCCATATTCTCAGATCACTGGAGAAGTGAAGGTCAGCTCTATCAAATCAGGTACCACCAAAACTACTGTGTCTCTCCCCGATTCCCATCTTTATTTTGGTCAGAGGTAAGAAACTGCTACTAAGAGACACACAACACAAATAAAACATCTACTAGGTTATTAAATACGAAAATGCATTATTTCCACAATTTACCACCAAATTACATACTGATTTCTATCCTTTACCAAATATCCCACTACAATATATTGAAGATGTCACACACCTATCAAAATAACAGCTTCTTATAATCGAAATTAAATTGAAGGTAATATAATGAGATTAAAGATCTTTCAGAATCTGCCTTGCGCTTTCACTGTATCCTTCTGACTGATTAATTTTTCTGGAGGCAAATAAGACCAAGTGCTTTCTCTACCAAGCTCTTAATTCTAAAATAATTACTACAGTCCTGAAATGAGAAATGTTGAGTTTATGATAAATATGTGTGATTACAGCTAAGCCAACTATGAATACTTATATTCTTAACATTTTTTCTTTTATAAGAGATCATATAACTTCTCTGCAGTAAAAATATTCACAGGAAAGTGTATACATTGGTAATGCATTACACAGATTTAATTTCATGCCCCAAGATGTGAAATCAGATTTATTTATTATGATTAATTTAGCCTTCAAGGAACTAGAGATATTTATTAATGATTTTGCTAAGTCAAACAAGTATAGTTGTCTATTATATAATAACAATTGTGTTTAAAATTATGAGAATGCAATATTCAATCAATATTAAAGAAGTCAGGAATGGTGAAAATATTATGAAAAGATTGTGAAGAGCATTTAAGTATTTCTGTATTGTATATATTTAGTTATGAAATATTCTATAACTCAATTTTGTATCCTAGTACAGGACTAGTACAAGAATCTGTAAATACTAAAACTAGGGGTAGCCTAAGAAAATTATGTTACATACAAAAGTATTTATACAGTCATTCCTTCCACGATTTGACAGAAGTCAGCACAGACTCCAGTCCAATTTTCTGTATGTTACACATCTATCAAGCTCTAATAGATCTCATTCTCACAATGAAGACTCAAAAGTACTGTGAATTTTTTAATTATTGAAGACGGAATATGTTTTAGAAAAGCTTTCAACTTGTTTAAAACAGAAGTATCTCAGGTTAACCCTTATTTAAGTAAAAAATCCAACTAAACAATCCTCTGATTCCAATACCTCCAAAGCTTGGGAAAAAAAAAAAAAAAACCTGTACAGAGTACTATACATTGTAAACTTCTCACCAGAGGGAAAATTGCGTGTATGTGTGTCACACACATATGCATGCTCTTTAAGAATAATATAAATCACTGAACACTTAAAAATATTCACTGACTCCGACTCTCCATATTAATTATGTTAAAGTTTAAAATAAAAATGTATTTACCTTGCCAGGTCTAAAAAATACTTTTGTTAACCCAAACTTGTAGTCGATTTCATTTAAGCCCAAAGCTTTAAAAAGAGCCTGAAAAATAAAATTTAAATGCCAATTAGGGATTAATAAGAAAGATAGTTTATAGCTAAGATATCTCAATTTAGGTAGTATTTGTACCTTACAAAATAGTCTTGGATCTAATCTTGCGAGTTTATCTGGCATGTACTTTTTATACATGTTGTAGAGTTCGTGAAATGAAGCCCGCGATGGGAAACCGCCCTGCATCAAGTCCAAAACAGACACCATACCTACATTCATAAACAAACAGAAGTTTTACTGCCAATCACCGTGCAGAAGTCCAAGGATAACTTGCAAATGATCAAAGAATTTTATAAATTAAAAGGGGTAATTTACAGAAATTATCAGCAATGAAATATTACATAGAAAATATCATACTTATACTCAGTATGTCCCAGCTTATCCACCACCTAAAAACTACTGTAGCCAAATTTCATCTAAAACTAGCTTGACTAACTATTTTCTAGAGACAAACGACTGGTCTCTAAAAAATTCAAATGTAGTTTATGTCTTTTTTTTCTGCTGGAAGCCTTTGTGTAACAATCACAGTATACGAGGCAAAGATCTGCATTAGGCTATTTTCCAAGTCCTGAGGTTGCTTTTGGAACAAGATTCCTGGTAAGAGTCTCCAAGACAAAGTCAAACACATTCCCCGATTCTCACCAGCGCTTCAAGCAAACGGAAAAGATAGGAGAGCACACTTTCTCACTATAAAGACCCCCTTTCACTCACCTCTCAAAGGAATTAGTCTACTGGGGTAAAGAGTCTATAGGATGACTATCTATATTCAGTATAACTCTACTAAGTGATTAATTTGAGCCTTGAGTCAGTGTGAGCTCTTCATGTCAGGAAAAGCATAAAATAGGGAAAGGCTCAACTACTATAGATAATGCCAGGACTTTTGTTTATAGAAAGACCTGGATTTCAGTCTACAGGACTATTTAAATCAATAAAGAAAATAAGATAATTCAATAAAAAGTGTTAGGGGCAAATGGCTAGACATTTAGAAAACAAAAATAACATCAGATCCTTACCTCACTCCTTATACCAAAATAAATTTCTGTTGGTCAAAAAGTTAAATTAGCAAAATAAAATTATAAAATATTTTAAAATGAGTGGATTTTTATTTTAAAATAATCTCATTGGAAAGATAGCCTCTCTAGGCAATCAGATTGAATCTTAACCTATCTGACTGGCAAAGATGTAAAACCCCAATAGTACCTGGGGATGATGACGGTGTAGGAAAACACACACATACATTCTTCGTGGGAGAGTAAACCAGTGCAACAATTTTAGATGGCAGTTTGGAATATTTATTTATATTATTAAATTAATATTAAGTGTTAATAATAGATATCTATCCCTTTGACTATTTTCCACTTTGATGAATCTATCCTACAACTTGTCACGTATGTGGGCAAAGATATGCACAGAGAAGGTTTACATGTTCACTGGGTCACTGTTGGTAATAGGAAACACAGAAATCACTTAAATATTAATTAAATTATAACCGTATGATAGAATATGATATATTTATTAAAAATAACAGGGCAGAGGTTTAACAAGTATGAAAAATATGTCCAAGACACAGAGTTAAGTGGTCACCCCTGAGAAGTGAGACTTCTTTTTACTTATATTATTCTGTACCATTTCATTTTTGTTACAGTGAACATATATAGCTACTATAACTTAAATATAATAAATATATATTATATGCAATATATAATTTATATATAATACTATAATGTATAACATTATGTATTATAATTAAACAAAGTTTAGTATTAAATTAAACATAATCTTAAATTAAATTTAATATAATATAATGGAACATATAAACGCAATTACTCCTATGGAGAGTTCAGATCTAGATTTAGTTTTTGGCTCTGCTTGGAGAAATAAAAGTAAGGTTTGGTTGATATTGTCACAATTGTTGGCCATTTTATTTATATCAAACAAACAAGTACCCTCAGAAATGTGTGCATCCCAACCTCTGAGTCCCTTGGCTTGCCCTGTAGCTGCAGACAACTAGGCTCACAGAAGTACATTAAGAATTTCATGGGGCTTCCCTGGTGGCGCAGTGGTTGAGAATCTGCCTGCCAATGCAGGGGACACGGGTTCGAGCCCTGGTCTGGGAAGATCCCACATGCCGCGGAGCAACTGGGCCCGTGAGCCACAACTACTGAGCCTGCGCGTCTGGAGCCTGTGCTCCGCAACAAGAGAGGCCGCGATAGTGAGAGGCCCGCGCACCGCGATGAGGAGTGGCCCCCACTTGCCGCAGCTAGAGAAAGCCCTCACACAGAAACGAAGACCCAACACAGCCATAAATAAATAAATAAATAAATAAATAAATAAAAATTAAAAAAAAAAATAAGAGCTTTGAGATATAATTAACAAAAAAAAAAAAAATGTTCTCACAACAAGCAAGCAATGGTAATTATATTACCTGATGGGACTCTTAGCTAACACTATGGTGGCAATCGTTTTACAATATGTTAGTGTATCAAATCAACACATTGCACAACTTGAACCTACGCAATGTTATATGTCAATTATATCTCAGTAAATCTGGAGGAGTAAAAGACACACTCTTTAGGTCATATCAAAAGGCCTTGGGGAGATTTAGATTGAGAATATGTAGCTGGGTTGTCCAGTGTGACAGTTGCTAGGCACATGCTCTGTAGCTGCACTAGCCACATGTGACTATATTTAAATTTTTTAAAATTAAAATTAAATACAAATTAAAAATTCAGTACCTAAGTCATACTAGTCACATTTCAAGAGCTCAGTAGCCACAAGTATCTAGTGGCTACCATACTGGACAACACAGGCATAGAATATGTCCACCTCCATGGAAAGTTATACCGAACAGCACTGATCAAGAGTGAGAAGGGGAACAGGCCTAACCCAGAGCTTAAAAAACTCTAACAAATAATATCTAGGTAGATGACGACCCTGCAGAGGAGGCAGGAATGGCCAGAGAATTCAAAGGAGAGGCAGGGACACACGCTGTTTTAGGCGCTGAGGAAAGGCTACGTTATGGGGATGGGGCAGAGGCAAATGCTGCCGGACTCCACTGAGATGAGGTCTGAGGAAACATGTGGTTCAGGAACAAGGGAATCACCGGAAACCTTATCAAGAATTATTCTGTTGGGCACTGAACTCCCTCGGGTTAAAGAGCGAGTGGAAGGCAGGAAACTGAGAAAGCAAGAAGAGAATATTCTTGGAGAGAAAAGCAAAAACTGGAGAAAAGAAAGTGAGGCCAGAGATAGGGAGGCAGCTGGAAGGGAATGTCGGTGAGAGGGAGTGAAGGTAAGGTTTCGATGGGAGAAACCATCTCAGAGCTTCAGTACAGATCATCAATACTGAAGATTAATGAAAAGGCAGGAAAGGATGGATCCAAAGAACTACAGTCTCAGTGAGGAAGAGAGGCACTTCCTACTTTCTACCAGGAGGGCTGTTGTGCGGCAGAAGAAGCGTTTGGTAGCACACAGGTAAGGCTTTCAGCTTGTTAGTAAAAAGAGGTGAGGCTGTCTGTTAGCAGAGGCTCAGAGACTTGAGGAGAGCAGGGTGGGTCTGACTGGTCTGGGGAGAAACAGAACCTGCTGGCCAGGGAAACTTGGTGGGGCGGGTAATGAGGGCCCTTTGAAGGTTAGTGGTCATGAGTCTGTAACAGTGCCAATCTATCTTGCCCGCTTTCTCTGTGCAGATGAGGACAAAGGACACAATTAGATTCACAAAGAGCTAAGGTTTTGTGAGAAGGGTCAAGGGTAGACGTAGCTTTGGGGAGCCCGAAGCTTATATAAGTAGGGGAGGGCACTTTAAGAAAAAAAGTATGAAATTACAAATTACAAAAGCATACAAAATCAGGTTCGGGTTTTGATAGGAGCTCATTTAAATAAGGCACCCTGAAGCTAAAGCGACCTTAGCTTTCTAATAAATCCGCCTCTAAGAGTAGCAAGATAAGGGGTCAGGGAGGCAAGCGAGTTTCAGGAAGTGTCCCAGGCCTGAATCAGCAGGAGAGGAGAGGCCTCACCCGTGGGAGAGGCAGGGGTGGTGTGGGAGGGATGGAGGATGGGCACGGAGGAAGGAAAACAGGGAGCCCAGGGCCCAAGACTTGGGTGACTAAGCACAGGCAGAATGTGGCCGGGTGAGGGGTAGAAAGTGGTAGTTTAACCAAGTGCAGAAAAGTTCCACAGAAGCCGAGGGTATTGTGTTGTTTTCTTTTTTTTTTTTTTTACAAGTAGTGGAGTGGGAAGCAAGGACACCAAAACCCACCGCCCGACCCAGTTACGTGGGGAACGAACCGCTGCAGGACTGAGAAGGCCACGGAAAGCACCCACGAAGGGAGACCTGGGTTCGCAGCTGAAGAGTTTTTATAAATTTTACTTCAATGACGTCAAACATCGTAATTGTGAAATAAAACTATAACCCAATATTGCTCAAATAATTTGTTAGCCCTTCTTTTCTTATAAAGAAAGGAAACATAAAAGTCTTACTGCACTTAAAAATAATCAAGATAGGGCTTCCCTGGTGGCGCAGTGGTTGAGAGTCTGCCTGCCAATGCAGGGGACACGGGTTCGAGCCCTGGTCTGGGAAGATCCCACATGCCGCGGAGCAACTAGGCCCGTGAGCCACAACTACTGAGCCTGCGCGTCTGGAGCCTGTGCTCCGCAACAAGAGAGGCCGCGATAATGAGAGGCCAGCGCACCGGGATGAAGAGTGGCCCCCACTTGCCGCAACTAGAGAAAGCCCTCGCACAGAAACGAAGACCCGACACAGCCATAAATAAATAAATAAATAAATAAATAAATAAATAAATAAATAAAAATGAACTCTGATCTCTGATCTAATCAGAAATCAGAAGGTTTAACAAAATTAAAAAAAATAAATAATCAAGATAGTTGTGAATTATTTGAAAACACTGCATATATTAAATTTTATTTGAACTAAGACTCTCGACACACCCCGATATAGATTACAAAAACAGAGAAATACCTGAACATTGAAGTTGAGACAAAATTTGAGCTCCTTCAAAGTCGTGGCTTGCCATCCTTAAATTAGGCTTGATACAACGAATAAAGCTTGCTCCCTAGGATAATAAAGGTACTTTTAAAAATGATACATATAGCATTCTCATTTTTTTATTTCTATGAATACCAGCTACTTTCAGAGCATATTATCATTAACTTCGGAACCTCTTTTAAAATAATCACTAAGGAACTTAAGACCATTAGCATACTTTTATAATGTAAAGCCATTTATATACTAATATTAGAAAAATACATTTTAGATTTGAGCGCCAAAAAATTGTGTTATTGTAAAAAGAAAAGTCTCTCCTAGTAAAATATTTCAACATATTTAAACAATACATTTCACAGCATGACATACATGTGATTTTATTCTACATTTAAGTATATTTATATGCTGTGTTTCTGTGATAAGAAAATTGCCCTATGACAAGATGGCATAAAATTATGCCTCTTAAAATTTAGGCCAAAGTGCTAAAAAAAAAAAAAAAGTCAACCTTTCTCATCATTCTATTTTAAAAACATATAGTAGGTCCCTGAGCTGCACCACTGCACATTTTAAAGTTTTGTTTGTTAACCGATATGTATTTTAAAAAGCTTAAAGGCATTCATTTACAATCCGTTATCAGATTTTTGCTGAATGAGGCAGAGAAAATATTGCTATGTACACAGTGAAACTGTTGGGAACTGAAGCTAATACACTAAACATCCAAATAACAGCTTCTCTTCCAAGTAGCCACCTTGCAAAGCTGAATAGTTAATGTCAACAATGACGCTCACTGCAAACACTTTTAGAACACTTTTTAGAAATGCCTTTTTTAAAAATCACAAATATAATCTAATCATTTTACAGTAGCATTATATTTGGGTGATAAAAATAAAATACCTCCTCATCAGACTTGGTTTTTAAAGAAGGTCTGTCCTTAAGAGATAAATATTTGCAAACAATGAGGATAGTTAAAAGAATTTCTTAATGGCTTCAAAAGCAAATCTAACAATAAGTTAAGCAATAACAGCACAGAGAGAATAAATATTTGGCTTTCAAATGACTACATGAAAAGGAAGAGTAATCAGTTAAGTTCTGTGGATTTGCTTAAAAAATAAGTCTTCTCATGAAATCATGCCTCATTTATATAACCCACGTATCAAATTTCTTTCTATGGTGAATTTTTCTTTAAAAAACAGAGAGAATTAAAATGTCTAGTTAAAAAAAAAAGGCTCCTAGGAAATACTGCCACTATAATAGGGCATAAAAATATTATGTCCATTTTTTCCATATCAGCACTGTCATGTTAGAGAATGTTACCGCCAGAGCAATAAAATGAAAATGAATTATATGCGTTATCTTTAATCCTAAAAAATACATTTTCCTTCCCTATGATAACTAATTATTTTCACTTTCCTGAAGCTATAGGATAATCTTAATAACATTCAGAGAATTCTATAAATTTATAAAACAATTTGACTGCACATATATATTTGACCCTTCTTCAGAAAAAACCTAACCAAAATGAAAGCCATTTTAAAAACTGATTTTTTTTTTAATGATGAAATTTGGTTTTAAATGAATTTCTAATTATTCCAGGTTTACTGTGCTTATTTGAGTAATTACTAATAATAGTTTAAGAGGACCATTTAAAAACCCTGTTTTTGAAGACTTCCCCGGCAGTCCAGTGGTTAAGACTTGGCACTTCCAGTGCAGGGGGCACAGGTTCAATCCCTGGTCGGGGAACTGAGATCCCATGTGCCTTGCGGCGCAGCCGAAAAAAACAACAACAACAAACAAACAAAAAACCCTGTGGCTTTTTTTTAAGTGTACTCACAGTACTTCGAAGTTTATCCAGAAGCAAATTTAACTGTGTCTGTAGAAGAAAGGAAATCACTTCATTATTTCAAAGAGCAGAAGTACATAATACCATAAGTAAATATTAGCTTTTCAACATTAGAATAAAATAACATGCAATAAGACTGATATATATAACACATTACAATTCAACAGCTTCTGGTACACAATCTCTTTAACAGATAGTAACATGCAGAAATGTATGACGAATATATGATGCCAAGGACAGTAACTTATTTTACTTACACAGAACTTATACAATTAAAAGACTGAAAATGAGCAATACTAGAAAACATACATGCACACTTGCAGGTGGGGTGAATGAGGAAAAAGTGTACAGGCAATGCAAGAAGTTAATGAAAATGCCGGGGAGGCATTCAATAAGGGATCAACGGAGCAGTATGTGAACTCGTGGCAAGCTGGGTGTAGCTTGTGTCACGCTCCCTTAAGAATGAAAATGTGTTTAAAATAATACACTAATGCTATGTATTAGGACTGTTTTATGTAACACCTTTCATAAATGAAACTGACCTGCCTACCTGTAGAAACCCTATTATTTTAAAACTTCACATTTCAATTATTTTTAAAGGCTAGGACAATTTTCTCAAGAAAAAATTTCTCTACTAGAAACCCTCTCTACTATTTTAAAACTTCACATTTCAATTATTTTTAAAGCCTAGGACAATTTTCTCAAGAAAAAGTTTCACAATGGACAGTACAAGTAGTTACTGCCCTTTCCTTTTCTTAATAATATTAAGTGATTTTAACGTACTCTGGTTCAGTACATTAAAATCACGCATTTGCTTTACTTCTCTGCAAAGTAAATTACTTAAATTGTTATATTGATTTTATACTGGGATGCTTATTGTACTACTTAACAAAAGATAAATTAAGATGTTAATTCTTCAATTAACATATTTATTCCATCACAGCTATACTTAATAATAATAATAGGTATACTTTACTGAATGCTTTCTATGAGTCAGACACTACTCAAAGCTTTTCACGGGCATTATCATGTTTAATCCGCACCACAACTCTAATGAAGGATATATTAGTAGTCTCATTTTACAGGTGAAAACATTGAGGCCCAGAGAGATAAATCACTTGCCAAGATCAGGGAGCTAGTAATGGCAAAACCAAGATTCCAACAAGGACCTAACACCAAGGCTCATTCTCTTAAGCGTGATGCTGCAGAACACTTCAGACATTATAGGCTTAAGTCATAAAAATGGAGTGAATTTCTCACTGGATTAAAAACATACAGTCATACCCACTGATCTGCTTCACAGAGTTCTGACAACCTTAACCAGTCTAGACCAGCACACAAATGAAAAGCAAGTGTAAGAGCCTCTAATTTGGAAAGAAAACAACTGTGACAAAGCCCATGCTTCCTAATCCATAGCACAGTATTCTCCCAAAACATGGAGATAAAGTTAAGTCAGTAGAAGCAGTAAAAATAAACTATAGCATCTGAGAGAAGAGGGAAGAACGTCAATTACCAAAGAACAGCAGTCAAAGACCAAAAGGCATAATAAATAGCCTTATGCAACGCATGCTTTACTTGTATTTTATTTTTATTTTAAAGAGTACAATTATTCATGCATATAATAAAAGAATATGATTTTCATCAAAAAGAATTACTTTTTCTAACACACTAATAGTAAAAGAGTTCTATTTCAATAACCTGAAAATGTCACTTCACAGTGGAAAACTTCTGATTCTCGGTCATGTTCGATAACTGAAGTATTACTGTAAATGCTAGCCTGTTTTGTGTTATTGCCTCCCATAACTTGAATTTGAATTTGAATTTAATGAGCTATTCCACTATATTTAAAAATAAGAATTACTACTAATATTTCATTTCAAAGTATCTCAATAAAAACATTTTGAAATTTTATTATTAACAATGTTACATCTTTTAGTTACAGTTTTCAAGCAGTTTGATGTGCAAAATACATTGTATTGCATATAAGCAATTTTAAGGCACTTAAAGTCTCAATATAAAATACTTTAGTCCAAAGAATTTTAAGAATGTTTTTTATTTTATTTATGTTGTCTAAAATTTCAAGTATGTTCTTGCTAGGAATACAACGATATCACAGTAGGAAAACAATTAATAAATGATATCCATTTCATACAGGCTAATGTACTATTTTAAACCAATCTGTTATCATTATGTCTATTTAAGAATCTAAGAATATCCAAATAAGAGAAAGAATATTGTCAAGAGAAGAAGAAATTCATAATTAATGAATATAACTTACAATAAAGTTTAAGACTTTTTATTCAGTTAACTGAAAAAATGTGTTATAAGCGGAATTCTCCTATATCTGTGTTTCAGCTTTTGTTTTATAAACATGATTTTATCAAGTTAGTTATTTAGAGCCCATTTCAATCCACACGGGATTTCAGGAAGCTTACACTGTTAGTATCCTAGTATTCTGAGTCCTAAATATTGTTCCTAATTACATCATTTTTAATATTTGAAGTACACATAATGAAAGGTGTATGTAGTTTTCTTGTAAACAGAACAAAAAGACTTTGTGGAAATGTATAAGAGAGAAACTAATTCTATTTCTTTGATCTATTTATTATAATTTTTTAGTCATTAAACGTGACACAAAGTTTTTAAATTGTCTTTTTCTATGCAAAATACTCAGCAATTAGAACCAAATAGTAGTGTTGTATTTCTAAGGCACATCATGTGACAATTCCTTATCAGACCTCAAAGAATAAATTCCTGATCCAAAATTAATGAAACAAATGAAGTGTTCTTCAATGTCAAATAAGCAATTTGAAGGGTTTGCCACACAAAGCATTTATCTGTTACAGAAGTTATTAAAAGCTTTCATCAAATTTTAGTGTAATATGCACACCCAAAATGCACTATGAGAGAAAACACGTTAAAAATGAATTACAAAATGAAATCATTAACTCGAGCTGGGCTCTTTTTAACACGGCAGCCACTCTGTAAGTAGGAGTCCACGAAGGTGATCATTTACCTGAAGCCCCTGGCAGTGCCTGCTTTTCCTCTCTCAACTCAACTAGTCCTCTCTAGCCATCTGGAGCTGGACTACTCCAGCTAAAACAAAACTGCTGAATGAGGAAGGAAACAGAAAAACACATGGGAAAGAGAAGGTTTGAAGGTCAACCAGACAGTAAGCAGAAGCAAGAACATTAGGAGAAGCAATCAGACATGTTAAAGCACCAAGAAGGAACACATTCGTAAAATTACAAGGTTTCCGTATGGTCAATTACTATGCCTATTGTATGTTATTTTGCATACAAACATCAACAGTTCAGGGTCTGCTCCTGAACCTCACTCGTGGCATTTCTCAGAGTGATCTACACTATCCACTGTAGAGTATAAAACAATTACAATTTTAATGCAGTAAGAAAAAAATTCAAGTAATACATTGAGCACAAATACCTTAAACTTGTTTCCCACACTGATGAAGCTAAGTTTTCCTGCTTTTTGTTTAGTATCTTTGTTGTTATTTGTGGATGATTCAAATAATTCCCGGACAAATTTATCCCTGGATTCACATATTAAGGACTCAAGAGACATATGTAAAGCATCGTTATTTTTTTCCACAAATTGAGTCTGAAACATAAAGCAAACAGGAATGATTCGGTCCATCTTGTGATAACATTCCTTAACATGGTGCTGTCCAGTAGAACTTTTCTGAGGTGGCGGAAATGTCCTGTAGCTGTGCTGTCCAATATCGCCACCACCTGGCAGTGGGGATATCGAGCACATGAAAGGTGGCTGGTGTACTGAGGAACCGAATTTTAAATTTTATCTAACTTTAAATAGCCAGATGTGGCTAGATGTTACCATATTGCACAGCACAGCTTAAACATCACACGGTTTCCTCCCGGTAAAAGTTATACTCACTGTTTCATAGCACACTGCCCCTGCGAAATGCCTGATGATGAAACCTTCGTCATCTCTGATGTTCCTGTGAACTGCCAGCTTAGACTTTCTGGGAATCTGAAAAATAATACATGCACCAGTGATTAAATTATCAAAAATATACTACACAACTTCCTTTAGAAAACATCTGGCATGTGAAATACTTAAAATTATAAAGGGAGTTTTCATACTTTATATAATTATACTGCTTTTTAAATAAGCCTTAAAGTACCAGTAAAATCTAGCAAATATTTTTGGTTATAATCTCTTAGGAAAGAAAAAAGGACCAAAAGTTTATAAAGTTAAATGCCTGCGTCTAAAGTGGTGGCTCTTGAGCTTGGCTGCTGAACGAGAATCAGCTGGAGAACTTTTAAGCCTCTCACACCATTTACATCAGGTGATTCTTAGGCGTTGCCAAGGCCGAGAAGCACTGTTCTACAGAAACACCCAAACTACTGATTTAAACCATACACCCTAACACGTTTACACAATGAGCCTGAATCTATTTGAAGGAAACAACATCATTTTCCGGTTGTACTATCTAACTGTAATATCTCATGTTGGTATCCTATTTGAAAGTTTCCAAAATAAAAGATCACATCTGACCCTCAAAATAGCCTAAGGTTAAGAAAGACAATCTCATTCAAAAATGAACAAGCTAAGACATCAGAACCTTCCCAGGCTTCTGCTGGGTGAGAGAGCTAGCAGATTACAGAGCCCCCGTCTGCGTGGCAGCAGGCCGGCACGAGTCAGAGGGCGACCCTGGGGTCAAGACGCCGGCCTGCTGCCCAAATCCAGCACTTTCTCTCTACGCTAAACATGGAGGTCACCTGAGCTCTCTCTGCCCGTCCCCTCACCTCTAGCACAGGGATGCAAGCAGGAGCTACCCCAAAGGATTATCATGGGGATCAAATAAAGAAATTCAAGCAAACCTCTTAGAACGTGCCTTGGCACATGCTAAAGGTTCAATAAATGGTTATTAATAATTTTATTTTCAAAGACATACAATAAAAGTAATGATCTGTACAACTTGGAATTTACTGTCTTGCTCTTATTCTCTTTTGAGGAAAGTGGCCATAGTCCATCCCTGATGCTTTAGTCTGCTGTCCTTGGAGCTCTATGTCTCTGAAACCCTGGTCATAATTTGTTGACTAGCAGTGAGGACCCCTGGTAAAGGCAACCAAGCATCCACAGAGTGGTCTTCACAGGGAGCAGTGAATAAACAGGACTAGATGTACGTCTTTAATCTTAGCAGCAAGTTTTGTTGGGGACACATACTGCTTTTTTTTTTTTTTTTTAATTTATTTTATTTATTTTTGGCTGCGTTGGGTCTTCGTTGCTGCACGTGGGCTTTCTCTAGTTGCAGCGAGCGGGCTTCTCATTGCAGTGGCTTCTCTTGTTGCGGAGCACGGGCTCTAGGCACACGGGCTTCAGTAGTTGTGGCTCGCGGGCTCTAGAGCGCAGGCTCAGTAGTTGTGGCGCACGGGCTTAGTTGCTCCGCGGCATGTGGGATCTTCCCGGACCAGGGCTCGAACCCGTGTCCCCTGCATTGACAGGCGGATTCCCAACCACAGCGCCACCAGGGAAGCCCCACGCATACTGCTTTTTTCTATCTCCACTGAACAGAGAGAGGCAGTCTCCACATCATGAGACTTATTTAAGGATACAGAAGAACTCCAAGTCCATGGAGCAGGTAGTTGTGAGATGCAGTCCCCAGAGAAGGTTATCATAATTATAATCAGCTTTTTAATGCCTTCAACCTATTCATGTTCTTGATTTAGTTAATGATGTATGGAAACAAGAATATTTGCTTTCATTCACTTAAACTCCTGGACCCTTCAAAGCAGCGAATGTTATACTACGCTACAGTCTCAAAACAATAAACGGTACAGGAGGCAGCTGCCACTCTAAGCAGCTTCTCTCTTCTTCCTTCCTTCCTTTCTTTGTTGTTCTAAGATGAGGCAGCACCTACCTTCGTGGGTGAAATTAACATCCACATTTCTCTGTGCTAGTCAGCTCTTTCTGGGTGCAAGGATGGAGTTGCGCTTGCATTACCGCAGGTGATGGTGGTTGAGTGTAAAGATAAACCCAGAGCTAGGTGAACATGGAAAACACCTCAACAGCTGCACGCTCCAGCCTTACGGAGAACGGCCCTACCGTTCACTGCCGCAGCAGGTAGTCAAGCACAGCAGTTTACGGAACCAGGTCTTCTGACCCTTTCAGAAGTGTACTTCTCATTTATTTCTACTGCCTTCTGTATCTGTTTTTCCCTTTAGCTAATTCTTCTATTGCTGCAGCTTCTATGACCCTCTCTGAGTACATTTTTCCATTCAAAACTCTCAAGGAAAGAGCATCAAAATCAATTTACTGATCACTAAATGAATGGCTTCCACCAGTCAGACTCTTAGCCACAAGCTTTGCTGGTCTTACAAATTTGCAGACAGGTAGCTGCTTGTGACTCGAGGTGCTAACCCCTGGAAAGCGATCAAGGTCACATGATACAAAACAGAGCAACTGATGGCCACTTAACTCAGAAGGGAGAACATAAAAACAGGTAAACTTTTTTGTACGTTTTAGATAGGTGAAATGTAGTTTATATCCAGCTAAAATCGCCTTGATTAGATAGATCAGCAGCAGCAAAAATATATAGATACAAATTAAATGGTCATCTATAGAAGATACTGTGCTGGATTAATTACAGAAGATGTTTATAGCTGTTCAAAGCCTTACATAACTTATGATTCTAATTACCTAATATCTAATGTCTAGTACATCTTTCTAAAGTTTTTCTTCCCACCAGAGGCTCAATTTTGAAGTAGCAAACTCACAGAGAGTCGGAAATGGTCTTTGTGCTTCTGGTGAACTTCAGATGTAAAGTGCTGATCACTTGGCTGGGGAAGGCGATTTTCTTCATCCAAAATATCCAGTATTCCCGCTAATTTTGCTTCAATTAAATCTATTTCAAAAAATCAGAATATGACAGGATAAAAAACATAACATTTTAAACTTACTGATCACAAATTGTGAGGACTGGTCAGAAACAATGTAACATGATTCTGTAAGTACTGTATTCTCTCACAAGCTACAGAGGGCAGATGAATTTTATTTCACATCTGCAATTTATTAGAAAATAACATCATATATTTAATATAGGTTTTAGAAAAACCACTCCATAAAGAAAGCAACTAACATAATAACCATTCCATCTGTAAGCTAGGACAGAGGCTAAAGAGCCAGAAATCCCTCCACTACCACATGACATCTATATTCAAATTGAAGTAAAACTACACAAGTTTTTGCAGGCTTAGCTTTTTAAAATTGTTTATAGATATGGATTCAAAAACTTTCCAGCAAAACGTCAGTAACAGCACATATTTATGCTCCTTCCATTCATGTTTTTGAATTTCCTGTATGTCTAAAATAACTACAAAATGTAAGCTGCTTAAATACATAAGCAGTGCTAAATGGGACAGACTCTAAAAGCCACAGGACATCGGAAGAGAAAGCAAGTAGTGCTAAATGGGACAGATTCTAAAAGCCGCAGGACATAGGAAGGGAAATCAAGAAATGCTAAATGGGACAGACTCTAAAAGTCGCAGGACATAGGAAGGGAAAGCAAGTAGTGCTAAATGGGACAGACTCTAAAAGCCGCAGGACATAGGAAGGGAAATCAAGAAATGCTAAATGGGACAGACTCTAAAAGTCGCAGGACATAGGAAGGGAAATCAAGAAGTGCTAAATGGGACAGACTCTAAAAGCCGCAGGACATAGGAAGAGAAATCCAGAAGTGCTAAATGGGACAGACTCTAAAAGCCGCAGGACATAGGAAGAGAAATCAAGATTCTGACTGCACAGGTCAGAGAATGATGCTTCTTGGGCAGTTAATGGAGGTGGAGGGGGACGTGCTAACTGAGCTATAAATGAGAGTATTCTGATAGATGCACGACCGAAGTGGGCTGAAGGAGAAATGGAAGGGGAGGAGTTCCAGCCAAGATACCTCTGAGAAAGGATATGGTGTGTGAAGGGACATGCTGAGTGGACCAGGTAGGATGTGAAAGTGCTTTGAGAAGAAACACGAATGTAAAGTACTGTTATTATCGTTATTGTTGTTGTTATTATTATTACACTATCTTGTCCAAATCTAGCACATGAGTCACGGACTCAACTGTCAGATTCCATTTTCAAAGCAAGGCTTGCCCAACAGCTGATTTCAGAGATGGGTGGGAAAGAAAAAGGCAGACTGAGCACTCCCTGGGTGGGACAGGGAAAGGCTTCTTTACTGATAAAAACAGACAAGGAAAACAGAGACCCTGTTCTCCTGCTGCACGGTGCTATCTGGACGGGACACGTGGAACTTGTGATGCCAGAGGGTGCAGCCGATGCAGAGAACAGAAACAAAGAACTGCACACGGCAAAGCCAAAACCTGGCAGACACCTCGGGCTTCCCCACACGAGATAAGAAATCCCTTCACTGCTTAAGCAATTTTTTCCTCCTTAACTTATTCACGTTAACTGTTTAAGAAAGAAAATATCCCTCACAGTAGATAGAAGGAATTTTACGAAAACTTTCAGTATAGCTGAATTCGATGCCTTCATAGGAAAAATAACTTCCTAGCAGTACTAGAGAAGTAAAACCTCTCTCAAGTACCACAAGTTCAAGTCCCATCACCAGCAGAGCACAGAAAAATTACTAGTGAAATCATTCACTGTATCTTCCCATATTTCCCAAAAGTAGAGCAAAAAAAAAATACATACCTATACAGTCCTGGTTATCCACGTAATGTACTTCATTCACACCTAAACCTTCCTTTTGATAGAGTTCTTGTTCCTAAAATGAAATAATCATAATCATAGATATGGAGCTACTGTGTGATAGGAAATGGATTCACTGTGCCATATCCGATCGTTAACAGTTATTGATTAGTCCGTGTACGAGGTTCACACCAGCTGATTCGGGGACTGAGAAGCCTTACCAAACATTAGGGAAGAAAAATCCTTGCCCCTAAAGCAAGGCGAGATCAAAACTTACATGGCCAGCATAACATGATTTACACTATGTGGAAATGTTCCCTCCTGCAGATAAGCACGCTTTTCCCAAAATACACTGGGCAGCCGGGCACAAACACAGGGATCTGTTTGTAACCATTCAAACCCAAGACAAGACCAGGGCTTTGAAACATTTTCAGCAATTCTCAAGTCAAACTTCCCAGCAGAATAGACCAGGGATCGGCAAACTTTTCTGGAAGGGCCAGATAGTAAATATTTTCAGCTGTGGGCCATACTGCCTTTGTCACAACTGTGCAATTATGCCACCGCAGGGCGAAAGCAGCCACAGGTAACAGTAGGTGAAGAAGCATGGCTGGCTTCCAATAAAATTTCATTGGTAAAATTAGGCGGCATGCTGGATTTGTCCTGAAGGCCATCGTTTGTTTGCCCCTGGAATACACAGAGGAACATAACTTGCTTTGATAATTTTAAAAAGCTTAAAAAACCGCTAAACAAACAAGCTCCCTGCTGACATGAAATTTGTCTCTCCTATTATATATCCTCAATAGCCCTCAATCATCGTCTAAAGACAGGTGGAGCAGAGTTATAACATTTATAGACAAGCACTAACATCAAGGAGAGAGCAATTAACTGCAAATGGGCTCTAATATCTACACAGTGATATAAATGAGGAGTATATCATTGGGGAAAATAAACATAATTTAGAAGAATAATTTACAAATCAAAGTTAAGTTCCTGGATGTAATTCTGGTATCTTCTTAAAATTAAAAAAAAAAAAAAAAAAGAGGAGGGAGGGATTTTATCACAGATGCGTGAGCAACGCAATGAGCTTAGGGTGATGTATATTTCAACCTTTTCTTCCCCCTGAACGTTTAAATATTTCCTCCCACGAGACGTACTATTTAGAAAAGGTTTCTGTCATTCTAGAAGGCACTGTCTACTTGAACTCAACCTGAATTTGAACTTCACACATTTGCTTTAAAGAATTATTATAAAAATAAACATGGATCAAGGCACTGTCTCCTCTTCATGTAGTTTCTACATAAAGCTTGCTGGGCTGGTGTGGAAGGGAAGAATGAAGGCTTGATTAAGTGAGAAGCATACATGCAAAACTTCACACAGTAATGAAAGGACTAAGGCTGCCAGATGAAACTTTTCAGAGAAACTATCCTAACTGATAGGTACTTGTTTTAACCTGTTTTATTTATGCCAGAATTGGTATAATATATATAAGATATTATAAGATAAGGTATAAAAGTTGGAATGTACTAGGAAACCCATAAAGACAAAACACAATAAAAATGGGGGAAAGATGAATGGGATGGGAACAGGCAAGAAAATATTTCACATTTCGAGTCCAGAGACAGTGGGGAACTCAGAACACAGCAGTGCTAATACGAAGGGAACAGTGCTGTGAGCCGGCAGCCGGAAAGGAGGGTCCAGACCTGCAGAAGTCACTGAACTTCTGCAGTTTCTTCATCTGTAAAACAAAGGGCTGCACGAGATTAACAGATTACTTCTGAGTTCCCTTTAACTCTACTTTCTTCATTCAGTAAGACATATCTCAAACGGCTCAAAGCACGGAAAGACAAGGGTATCAGTAGGTGGAGAATTCAAAATACAAGGTTAAAAAATGGTGAGTCTAATCACAAACCCACTGATCCAAAGCTACTTTTACTCACTGTGCGCTCTGAGGTGTGACAAAGGAACCTTCCTAGACTTGAGACTGTGAGTGTAGGCCACCAGTCATCTACTACGAGCAGGGGCAGGAAGTCCTTACTGGACCGGAGATGGTGTCCAGCCAAAAGCACCCCACTGACAGGCCACTGGCAGTGCACAAGGTATCCTGGCAGGGAAAGAGCTGCCCGGAGGTGGGCCAGGCCAGCGGCCCCAGGGAATCTCCTGGCCTGGTGGCTTTCCTGCCATACGGAGAGAGGGCGAGCAGACAGCGGAGTGGACAGAAGCAGAGACACAGAGGAACAGGGGGAGATGTCCAGGTCAGGGCTGAGAGCAGACTATTGTTTGGCCGTGGCAGGAGTAGAGAAAACAGAATCAGGAAAAGAAACAAGCAGAATTTCAAGTCTAGTAAAAGTCACTAGTAAGAAGCAAGAGACATTCACTTCTGAGGAGGTGCCTATTAAGAGTTTTTACTGGATCCCTAAGCCTCAGCTGTACCATTAACACTTCTGATGGGCCACTGGGGCCCACACTGGGCATCTCTGATTCCCTGGGCCACCTTACATCACACCCCATCCATCGGGCTAACTGCAGTATGTCTCTGTACCTTGAAATTTAAAATAGCTTAATGCGGTTCTTAAATCTAAATTGTATGGCAATTACCTCCTTCAGAATCCTTTCGTTAAAAAATTGTTGAAGTTTTTCATTGCAGTAGTTGATGCAAAATTGTTCAAAACTGTTACGTTCAAAGTACTCTGAAAACAAAACCAGAATCAAGAGTCGTCATCAGATCAACTTCACATTAATAAATTTCACTTAGGATAAAATTTTATTGTATCAGTGTTTAATTTAACATTAGGTTAAAATATATACATATAATTGTTCCATACTCCCCAAATGCTCTTATTTCAAGACTTAAAATTTGATGTGCATTAAAATTAAGTATTAAAAATACCTTCGCTTGACAAAAAGGTGTTTGGCAGATAAGATAAATGTCATATAGTAAAAGATGTAAAATATACGTCACTTGTAAAGATTTTTAAAGCACAGGTGTTAAAGCAATCTAAATCAAAGAAGAAAAATGACTTAAAATGTAAGTACTTTAGGGGCTTCCCTGGTGGCGCAGTGGTTGAGAATCTGCCTGCCAATGCAGGGGACACGGGTTCGAGCCCTGGTCTGGGAAGACCCCACATGCCGCGGAGCAACTAGGCCCGTGAGCCACAACTACTGAGCCTGCGCGTCTGGAGCCTGTGCTCCGCAACAAGAGAGGCCACGACAGTGAGAGGCCCGCGCACCGCGATGAAGAGTGGCCCCCACTCGCCGCAACTAGAGAAAGCCCTCGCACAGAAACAAAGACCCAACGCACCCAAAAATAAAAAAATAAATAAATAAATTTATTAAAAAAAGAAAAAAATGTAAGTACTTTATATTTTTCTATATAATCTGTAAAATAGTTAGAAAAAATATTATGGATACTAATGCACTTCTAAAATTAAGGGATTGTATTACATTATTTCTAAGATCCCTGTAGCTCTAAAATGTCATGACTCTGTGTATGTGAGTGTTATACTAAAACGGTGCAGACCAGGAAACAAATGTCTGAAGATTACGAAATCTTAAGTCAGTGACACGTGTTTCTCTACCTTTGATCATAAGGTAATGCTTTATTGTAAATTTTAAAATATGTATTACATCGAAAACAAAATTCTGCCCCTCCCAAATGTAAACACTCATATCTTCCCTTGACAAAGGCAAACAAATCACGGAGGACACCACTTTTGCACAGAGGGAACGCTCACACTGATAAAGCCCAATATAAAAACGGTCAGACTTACTTTGAGATTTTTACAACACGGTAATTCCGAACAAAGCAGCATTCAGGTATCAGTGACTCGTTTCATTTCTGGTTATACAACTCCACAGTTGTTCTCATATATCTATCTTGACAGCGTACTCATTTGGTGGAAATTAATTGGAAATAGCTATCTGTTGACAACTAACACTAATGATGAATTTTTTACACATAGTCATGAGTCTGGCCTGTGTGCTAGGTCAACCTGTACCCAGGTCTACGCTGGAGCCAATGGTTTTAATGACTTAATTCTCTTTATCAGCAGCACTCAAGACTTCACCTTTATCAGCTGTACTCATTTAAGAGTACAGAGACATCTCTACCTATAGTAGTTTCAATCAACATGTTTTAAGCATTAGTGTGACCAAAATCCATGAGTCTTTCCTTTCCTTTTTTTTTTTTGAAGCATTAGCTTCCTACTTAAATCGTATTATGAAATGAAATGGTGGTATGGACATATAACTGGAAGTGAGTACCAGTTCCCTTGTAATACCTTTCATCAAGTGAAAGGTATTACAAGGGAAAAAAAGTTTTTAAAATTTTATTTTAAACATGTGTGAAAATATCAAACAGATACAAACTCACAAACAAAACTCTACTTACCAAATCCAGCAATATCTAGGACTCCGATAAAATAGGATGATGTTTCAAAAGGAAAACACTGATTTACCCTGTTGACCACGTGATCGAAAAGATGGCTATAGACAGTCTTTGCCAAAGCATCCCGGGCGTTGTTTGCTTGCTCCACTTTCAGGGGTACCCTGTAAAAGAAGACCGTACCAACAGGAATTCTTCATAGTAATATGTTGTGGAAATAATGCCATATTCCCAAGAACTAAGTACATACTCACTGTGAAGAACAAAATAAATAGTTACAAAATGTCATTCGTGAACAGAGACAGGTAAACGGGGCTAAGTAGAATACTTCAAGAGAATAATCTACAAGATAATTAGATTAAAAATCGATCACTGGGTAAAAGAACATTAGGCTCAAAAAATCTTTTTAACCTTAATTTATACCTCACTGTACGTGCTGAACATATAAAAAAAGTATTCCGAGGAATAATCTTCCATGTGACGTTCTTAAATGCAAAAGAAATTGTGTTTAATTCAAGACCACTTTAAAGGTCAGAAACTTGGTTAACACTGTTTAGGAAAAAAATGTTTACATCTTAAAATCCAAACTGTCCAACTCTACTCTTTCATAGAAATAACTACACGGTATAACAGTGTTAGACGCTGCAGATACAGATACACAGTCCGATGAAGAGAGGCTGCCACAGGAAAGAATTTCCAAACACTGTGCTAAATGCTGTCATAAAGCGTGAGGCCCTGTGGGAATACCAGAAAAAATTATCAAAATTTGGAAGTAACCTTAAAAGTCATTCAGGTCAGACCAATACTTGAATCCCTTCTAAACAGTGATTTTCCAACTTACATTTCTTGTAATAGAACCCTTTCCTAAAGGGACTCTTATGTGGACACGCCATACTTAAGACACAAAAAAGAACGGCTTTGGAACACAGGGGAAACGGAGGACATGATTGCTGAGAGGACCACCCACATGTGCTTTTACCAGCCTTCCCTTGGGTTCCAGAAATCTCTCCAAGGAACCATGCAACTGTAGGGCACTATTATACATCCTCCTCGCTGAGATTGTCTTCATAATAATAATCTGCAGTTGGCTTAGCAAAGAATCAGGCAAAGCGTACCTTGCTAATATTTCCCAAAGTAAGAGTTACCGAATTTTCTGAGTGGCTAAAAGATCTTTTTTATCCTTATTTTTTTTACTTCGTTGAAAATTTTTTGAAATATGTCACTAGAAACTCACTGTCTGCCTTATTCAGCAAGCGATAGAGGACCTGGCTTTTTTCCCCACAAGGCAGGATTTTTACAGAGCAATGAGTGAGGGAACTTACTTTATCACTGTTCCTTTGGTGCCCCCTGCTGTTGTTAGCATGACTCTTGTAGTTAAACTTACACGAAGATCATCTTGATCCAAACCCAGTAACTCAGCACAATACTCCAATGACTGAGTAGATTTATTCTTCAGATTACAGCCACCTAATGAACACATATTTCAATTTGAAATTAATAAACATTGTGTAAACCAGATTTTCAAGATGCATTTCTTAGAAGTACACTTCACTTACATAAAACTATGGACTAGACAAGGCTTAGTTGTGACTTTTAATTTCACCTCGCTTGTTCCCCGCCCTTGTCAGACACTCACACTGCCAAGGTCAGTGGGAGACCCTCACTCAGGGCAGCCCATGATACAATCCGTTCAGCCCATCAATTTTAGCCTGTCACAGTTTCATTTTTTAATGACCCTGCAAGCAAAATATACTAATGATAGATTATAATCCTTGTTAATATATTAAAATAAATCTCTGGAATAACAGAGTGCCTTATCACTAAAATCATACGACTGCAGAAAACATCAAGGAGTAATTTCAGTGGTAAATGTGAGGCACCAGAATAGGTCAGTGTGGGTGTGGACGTTTGTCTATGTGTGTGGGGGTGTGTGTGTGCACATGCGTGTGCTCGTGAGGCTCGGGGACAAAGGAAGAGGGTGAGGAGGGCACAGCTATTTCCTGTACATCATATCTATAGATTTCTATTTATGGAGCTTGAATTAAAAAGGTTTTTCTAGAAAGACAGAATACGACAGTGCTTAGACTCGGGGCTCTTCTGGCTCTACAACTTACTAGTTGTGTGACCTTGAACGAGTTACTTATTCTTTCTGTACTCAGTTTCCTCACCCATATAATGAGAATACTAACTGTACTAGCCTAATAAGGTTGTTATGAAGATTAATAAGGTTATATACGTGAAGTGCCTGGAATAGTGTCTGGTACCTAATAAGCACTATATGAAGGTACCTATAATTATTATCTTATTACTACTAATATTAAAAATAATAAACATTTTATTAACATTTTTATGGTTTAGTGCTTATAAATGATTCATTTTAAGACTAATTTCAAAATTACAAAGAATGTATGAAACCATAATGAGAATTTTATCATGACAAATTAATACACTATTTAACAGACTGCTCTCAGGAGAAATAAACCATGAGATCTTATATGAATAAGGCATTGTCAAGACAATTCATTGGGGGAAAAGAACAGCTTTTCAAACAAATGGCACTGGACAACTGGACATCCACATGTAAAAGAATGTAATTGGACCCCTACTTCACACCATACGCAGAAATTAACTCAAAAATCAATCAAAGACCTAAAGGTAAGAGTAACACTATTAAACTCTTAGAAGAATACAGACATAAATCCTTGTGATCTTGGACCAGGTAATGGCTTCCTAGATATGGCACCATAAGCAACAAAAGAAAAAACAGACAAACTGGATTTCATCAAAATGAAAAACTTTTGTGCTTCAAAGAACATTATCCAAAAATGAAAAACACAACCCGCAGAATGAGAGAAAATATTTGCAAATTATATATCTGATAAGGAACTTCTATTTAGAACATATTAAAAAACTCTTACAACTCAATAATAAAAAGGCAATCCAATTAATAAGTGAGTAAAGAACATAAGTAGTCATTTCTCAAAAAAAGATATACAAATGGCCAATACAGTTGAAAATATGCTCAACATCATGAGCCATCAGGAAAATGCAAATAAAAACCACAATGAGGTAGCACTTCGCAGGCACTAGGGTGGTAACAATGTAAAACCCTTCAGTTACTTTGAAAGTCAATTCCTCATAAGGTTAAATATAGAATTACCCTATGACTCAGCAATTCTACTCCTAAGCATACACCCAAGAGAAATGAAAACATGTGTCCACACAAAAACTTGCACACAAATGTTTATAGCAGCATAATTCATAACAGCCAAAGGTGGAAGCAACCTAAAAGTTCATCAAATAACAAATGGATAAACAAAATGTGGTATATCTATACAATGGAATATTACTCAGCAATAAAAAGAAATGATGCACTGACACATGTTAAAACATGGATGAACCTTGGAAACATTATGCTAACTGAAAGAAGCCAGTCACAAAGAGCACATATTGTATGATTCCATTTATATGAAATGCCCATGATAGGCAAATTGATAGAGACAAAGTAGAACAGTGGTTGCCTAAAGGCTAGGGATTTGGGAGGAAATGGGGCGGGGTGGGGGGGAAATGACGAAGGGTATAGGGTTTGTATCTGGAGTGATGAAAATATTCTAAAACTGAATACAGTGATTGTTGCACAACTCAATATGAATTATACTTCAATAAAGCTGAAAAAAAGAATAAGGGGAGAGGAATACTTAGAAGATATATTAAACCTTTAATTCTTTGAAAGTAAGATTACTACTAATTTCTAGTTTATACACACATACACATTATCTAAAATTACATAACTCAAAAAGTTGACCAACAATAATTGATTAATTCATTTAAATACTTCTTTTCTTTTTTTTTTTTACTATTCTGCAGTTTCTTACACACTTCCAGGAATTATGTAAGGCTAGCATAGAAAAAAATTTATTTTAAAAGTTTCAAAAGGGCAAAATACTGTGAAATAATGCAAGGCTTTTCATGTCACTCCCTTTCCAAAAAAGAACTTCTTTGAACACATTTTACATTAGTTGTTGTAATAATGTATGTTTTTGTTATGTGGAATTTTAAAAACATAGGAAGTCCCTAAAGGTATTCTTTGCATTTCCAGAACTTTTAAATAGCAGTGGGAGTTGTCTAAACATTTACTGAAGAATAAAATTTCTGATAAAATAATTACGAATATCCAGAGCTTTTTCAAATTGCAAGGTCATGCCAAAATTGAGCTCTCTAGGGCAGGAAAAATCAATTCTGATTAGAAAGAAACCATCTGAATCTATAGGAAAGGTCATAGGAAGGATGAAGATTAATATAATAAAATCTTAGCTATTAAAATAAAAACAGCCTAGTTGATTAATTCTCTGGATTCATTGCCTCATTCTAATGTGCTCTGCTTTCTGCTCATTTTCCCTTCAACAGAAGGAAGTTTGAGAAGAAAAATAAAAGATAATGTGAATATCTGCTATGTGCCTTTGGACCGTTTAAGTGCTTTTCAACTAACTAGATCATGCCACATTTATGATGCTCTGTGTACATCTGCACGTTTACCACACAGTAAGAACATGAGGTGTGTGAAAATGCCACCTATCACTTCTAACAGCATGTCCAAACTGTGCGTTAATTTTTCTAAACTTTTTTGGATATTACTTAGAACTCCTCCTACATGCTCCCTTGGTACAACAATGCTACAGAGCAAATGAAAATGTATTCTAACATTCATTACATTTTCAAATCCCTCAAAAAAAACTAATAACAATTTTAATGCATACTAAGAACATACCTGATTTTGCTTGGTTTTTCTTTTTGTTTCTTTTACTTTAATCTGGGAGTAATTTGCATTTTTATTTTACTTCTTCATTAAAAAACAGAGTGATTACTACATGCCAGATGTAAGTATTCACATCATTCTACAAATATTTAACTCATTTATTCCTCTTTATAACATGAGGTAAGGCCTGTTATTTATTATTCCTAGTTTACAGGTGAGGAAACCGAGACACAGAGAGGTTAAGTTCCTGGCCCAAGGTCACACAGGCAGGTAACACACGGTGAAAAGCCTGGCCCAAGACCACGTGCTCTTACGCACCACACTCTGTCACACCTGATGTTGATGTCACAGCACCGCGGACACTCAGTCTGAAAGCCACTCAGACTGTCAACTTCCATCTGCTCAGAAGGTTCAGTGACAGGGGGCAATGAGGGGCAGTTATCACACGTACTGGAGTTAGTCAGACGTGGGTAGAACCAGCTCTCACACCTACAACTTCACTAATGACCATATTACTTAAACTTCTGCACAGGTCCTACTTCTGTAAAATGGAGATAATATCCTCTACCTCATTATCTTTATTAAGTTCAGATTATGATTATGATGTTTATGACGAAACACAGTATATGAAGGGTCTTACACGTAGCAGACACATTTTTTTTAATGTTCTTTTTCCTTCCTCTTGTGCCCTTTTCCTTATATGCAAACTACTGCTAGGAAAAAACACTTCTCATGAATTATTTCTTCATTATTTTACGAATGAAAAATCCAAGGCTTAGAGAGCTTCTGGGATCTGCCACTAAAGCCCATGTTATTGACTACTATATTATAAATAGTGCTTTCGATTTTTTTAAAACTCTTTTAAACAATGTATTTATGCAGGAGTCAACAATCTTCTTCTCTAAAGAGTGAGGTTTTAGGCTTTGCCGACCATCCAGTCTCTGTCACAACCCCAACTCTGCCACTACGAAAGCTGGCATAGGCAAGACATAAATAAATGTGTGTGGCTGTGTTCTAACAATACTTTATTTACAAAAACAGGCAGCTAGTCAGATTTGACCATGAATCATGGCCTGCCAACTCCCGCATTCATGGATCAAACTTAAGATCATATAAAAAGCCTTACTATTTACATAGAGACTGAAACAATACAGTTGAAAAGTTACTGCAGTGCAGGCATTTAAATGATCTGTTCAATCTGCATCAAGCTTAACCTGCTTTCATTTCCCAGTAACAATGTATATGGGCTTTCATGTATTCAATTACCCTAATTAACCAAGTTTAGATCAATGAACCAGAAAAATGTCAAAATACCTTAAAAGATGGTAGAGAGAATTATTATGTTCACTTATTGGAAAAGATTAATATCACCTGAAAAGTTTAACCAAATATGACCCTGGTAGTCAGGATTATTTATCCTTCACAGAACGAGTTTATTCCTCATCCGTATCACTGATTTATTTAACAAGAGCTCATAATAACTAATAATGCAGCATCCTGCAGTTGCAAGATTTATCACATAATACAATATATTCTAGAAATGTAGGGTGTTAACAAACCTGCACACAGAGTAAATTTTCATAGGACAATTAAATGACAGAACTTCTAATTTTACTCCTTTTTAAAATAAAGCAAAACAAAAAGACCACAGGAAAACAGAAAAAAACCTGAAGTGCTGCCGGCTTCCTCAAAATCAATATTTCCAAGGTGCAGGACACCAGCTACTACCCGGAACAGATCAAGCTTTTCTTCATCATCCAAACCAATCTTCTTCATGGCTGTGCACATTCTAATAAAATCTCCATGGTCATCTAACAAAGGATCTTTCAAGGAGCCTGCCTTAAGATACTACAAAACAAGAAGACATCAATTAACTGTGGTTTACATTATTTAAGTATACTAACACAACTACACAACGTCTATTCACTATGTAACATGCAAAAATAAAACGTGTCAATCATAAAACTTTAGTGTTCCAACACATTCAAAAACTGAATGACTGGCCAAAGTGTGCCCAGGATTTATGTATTATTTCTTTCAATGACATGTGAAATCTACAACTATCTCAATAAAAATTTCAGTCAAAAATGGAATGAGATGTTTTCCAATTTAATTACAATTTTAACTCTAAAACTAGGATATTATATAAAAATATAAATTGAGAGAAAATGAAGGGAATATCAGTGGTTGAAATGAATCAACATGAAACCACAGGTCAAAAAGAACTGAGGTTTTAAAAAACTGTAATAAAAATTTAAATCTGAAACTTAGCATTACACTCCTTCAGGTTAACTGCCACCAACTGCACCAATATTCAACAGCAGTAATGACTGGACAGGCTAACAACAATGTTCATGGCCTGGGAATTAATTTCTAAACCTTTCCGTATTAGTATATATGAGGTAAAGTGTATTAGTAAGCACTACGCTTATGCTAAGAATTTGTGCAATGACTGAAAACATTTCCGAAAAAATGAAGAGAAAATTTGCTTTCTCTCCTAAAAGAACGTGCATCTAAAGTATTCATTTACTAGAACCTATAACAAACTCAGAAAAAGGAAGAAGAAAAGTCAGCCCTGCAGAAACTAGAAGGAGGAAAAAAAAATTACTGGACACAGAAAGACTGGACTAGCAATTTTCCAGAACTTGAGAATGAATAAGGAAAATTAAACATTAGGTAACAGCATCAGAATTGACTGGTCATTAAAGACGCCCCTAGGAGATGTTTTTTTTCCTCCAGGTTGCCAATCGCTTCCCAGCTAAAGTTGTAATTGCCTTTCCACACAAGTCTTTAAAATGTTTAATTATGCATGTGTAAAATTTCTGGAAAATGTCTAGACAAAGAAATTTAATTTTATTCTTAAAGAAAACAATCACATGCAGCCAAATTTAAAACAAAGCACATATCGTGCAGAATTTTTAGTCTTGCAATTGAACGGTTACTTCATTTAAAAACTGTTACTAATCAAATGTCAATGAATATATTGCTATCACAGCAGACTAAAAATACTGCATTCTCCTAAAACTAACACACAGCTTAAAGACATGCCAATGGAACTAGGCAAAGGATTCTAAATAGTCAAAATTATCACCTCATCCTCCTGATAAAGAAGACAATAAGAAGTAATTTAAACATATTAAATCCATTATTCACTTATATATTTTTATATATAAACCCAGTAATATGAATAAGATTCCTAACAAACTATGTTGACTCTAGAATCAGAAAGTGTACATTTTCTTCCTAAGACAGCACAAAGACTGCTACTCTTTGGAGAGTAAAATCCAGTTTTCTTTCCTCTCCACTCAGTTTTTTCCATGGTAAAAGATCAAATTTATATATGTATATATTTTTTCCTTTGGGATAGCTGCAGTATCCCACCAGGAAATATCCCTATTATCTTAGTGGAAAAAATACAATTTCTATATTTCAATGATGCCAAATAAAAATATAGGTTATCATAACAAAGGAAGATACCATAATAAATATTAATGTCACTTCTTAAAGTTCCAACCATGGATGTAATATAAAGTTTACAGACATCTGTGTCTAAAATGATAAATAAAATGTCAACTTAAACAAAAATTAACTGCAGACTCATCTACTTAGAATTCAAATTAATGGGAATTTTTAGTTGCTTTCTGTTCTTTTCTATGAATATATTAAAGATATAATTCACCTCACCATTTTGAAAGTAGTCAAAAACATCTGACTCACAAATGCAGGGGCATTAAAAACCAAGCATAATAAAACCTTGTTCACTTAAATATAAATCTTTTAATAAAATAAAGACAATATGAACTAGTCCCTATACTTAATCCTGACTTAGGATTTCATAATTTAAGCTCCCTGAGTAGATACAACTTAATCCCACTTATTACTTAAACACTGCATATTAAAATTTATAAAAGTTGCAGTAGATTTTTAGATTAAGGATTTAATGTTTTTAAAATAATACTTAATGGTATAATTATATCTACTTACTCTTAGAAATACAATGATTTAGTAAGACCTATACATAAAACTTTTCATAATATATTACAGAAACATGATGTTTTAAAGAGAAATATTGCAATAATACATAAGCATTAGTTCACAAGAATGCTCACTCTACTTATTGTCTACATCAAAGCTTACTTTGGCCTTGACATAGACAATAAATTATAAAGGACATATTTTATACTTAATCACAAATGGGTAATATGAGAGTAAGTTTCAAAAATGTCAGCAAAGGATGATTCTTAAGCAATCTGATGCCCTCATGCCGGGAAAATAACAAGAGGAGAGCAGTGCACTGAGGTCCCACCAAGAAGACCCAGAACCTGTGGCTTCTGCAGATACCAAAAGAGGTGTAAAGTACTTCTCGGCGAGAGGTGTGGATGAGTATTTAGGTTTTTTAAGCATAAGCCTAAAAGTAAGAGATCTTACTTGGTTTCCAAAATAAAAAATAGAATACATCTTTCAGCACAATTTTTTTGTATTAAAGATTATAATTTTTTTTAAAAGGCTACTTTACCTCAGGACTTTTTCGGTTCTGTAAAATGTGTTTGTCAGTTTCTTTGTTAGCAAAGTATCTAGTGCAGCCTCGGTTTAAATACTATGACAAAGAAATTTAAAATATAATTAACAAATATGATCCACAGGAAAACAATACAAAGGAAAACACAACTTATCAAATAGTGCTAACTCTAAAGAATTTCTAAACATAACCTGAGTATCATTTAATCTCTCAATTAAAATCAATACTTCTATATATCATAAACATTTCATTCTTACTAATCACAGCAGAGATGGTGAAAATCCTAACCTGACAATAGATTAAATTACATGATTAACATAAAAACCAATACCATAAAGCTTTCCTATTTTTCAAAGGTAGCAATTTTTAAAAAATATATATCTCCAGTTTATTTATTCATTTTAAACATCTTTATTGGAGTATAATTGCTTTACAGCATTGTGTTAGTTTCTGCTGTATAACAAAGTGAATCAGCTATATGCATACGTATATCCCCATATCCCATCCCTCTTGCATCTCCCTCCCACCCTTCCTATCCCACCCCTCTTAAGTGGTCACAAAGCACCGAGCTGATCTCCCTGTGCTACGCAGCTGCTTCCCACTAGCTATCTATCTTACATTTGGTAGCATATGTATGTCCATGCCACTCTCTCACTTCATCCCAGTTTACCCTTCCCCCCACCCCATGTCCTCAAGTCCATTCTCTATGTCTGCATCTTTATTCCTGTCATGCCCTTAGGTTCATCAGAACCATTTTTTTTTAAGATTCCATATATATGTCTTAGCATTCGATATTTGTTTTTCTCTTTCTGACTTACTTCACTCTGCATGACAGACTCTAGGTCCATCCACCTCACTACAAAATAACTCAATTTCGTTTCTTTTTATGGCTGAGTAATATTCCATTGTATATATGTGCCACATCTTCTTTACCCATTCATCTGTCGACGGACACTTAGGTTGCTTCCATGCCCTGGCTATTATAAATACTGCTGCAATGAACATCCCTTGATCATTACGCAGTGTCCTTCCTTGTCTCTTGTAACATTCTTTATTTTAAAGTCTATTTTATCTGATATGGCTATTGCTACTCCAGCTTTCTTGTGATTTCCATTTGCATGGAATATCTTTTTCCAACCCCTCACTTTCAGTCTGTATGTGTCCCTAGGTCTGAAGTGGGTCTCTTGTAGACAGCATATGTACGTGTCTTGTTTTTGTATCCATTCAGCCAGTCTATGTCTTTTGGCTGGAGTATTTAATCCATTTATATTTAAGGTAATTATCGATATGTATGTTCCTATTACTATTTTCTTAATCATTTTGGGTTTGTTTTTATAGGTCTTTTCCTTCTCTTTTGTTTCCTGCCTAGAGAGGTTCCTTTAGCATTTTTTGTAAAGCTGGTTTGGTGGTGCTGAATTCTCTTAACTTTTGCTTATCTGTAAAGTTTTTATTTTCTTCATCGAATCTGAATGAGATCCTTGCCAGGTACAGTAATCTTGGTTGTAGGTTTTTCCCTTTCCTCACTTCTAATATGTCCTGCCACTCCCTTCAGGCTTGCAGAGTTTGTACTGAAAGATCAGGTGTTAACCTTATGGGGATTCCCTTGTATGTTATTTGTTGCTTTTCCCTGGCTGCTTTTAATATTTTTTCTTTATATTTAATTTTTCATAGTTTGATTAATATGTCCTGGCATGTTTCTCCTTGGATTTATCCTCTATGGGACTCTCTGTGCCTCCTGGACTTGACTGACTGTTTCCTTTCCCATGTTAGGGAAGTTTTTGACTATAACCTCTTCAAATATTTTCTCAGACCCTTTTTTTTTCTCTTCTTCTGCGATCCCTATAATTCGAATGTTGGTGTGTTTAATGTTGTCCCAGAGTTCTCTGAGACTGTCCTCAATGCTTTTCTTTCTTTTTTCTTTATTCTGCTCCCTGGCCGTTATTTCCACCATTTTATCTTCCAGCTCACTTATCCGTTCTTCTGCCTCAGTTA
This sequence comes from Balaenoptera borealis, assembly GCF_965194805.1. Classification (NCBI taxonomy): domain Eukaryota; kingdom Metazoa; phylum Chordata; class Mammalia; order Artiodactyla; family Balaenopteridae; genus Balaenoptera; species Balaenoptera borealis. The sequence goes on along the minus strand of NC_138873.1, from coordinate 113,519,347 downwards.
CTCTGTTGATTCCTTCTGGAGTATTCTTAATTTCAGTAATTGTGTTGTTCATATGTGTTTGTTTGGTCTTTAGTTCTTCTAGATCCTTGTTAAATGTTTTCTGTATTTTCTCCATTCTGTTCCCGAGATTTTGGATCATCTTTACTATCATTACTCTGAATTCTTTTTCAGGTAGGTTGCCTACTGCGTCTTCATTTATTTGGTCTTGTAGGTTTTTACCTTGCTCTTTCATCTGTGACATCTTTTTTTGGCGTTTCACTTTTTGTTTGGCCTGAGACATCCAGCACTGGAGTTTGCAGGCTGTTGGATACAGCTGGGTCTTGATGTTGAGATGAGGACCTCCAGGAGGCCACACTCCGATTGATATTCCCTGGCGTCTGAGGTTCTTGTTAGTCCAGCGGTTTGGACTCAGAGCTCCCACCACAGGAGCTCAGGCCCGACCTCTGGCCTGGGAACCAAGATCCTGAAAGCATGTGGCAGGCGAAGTCATGGTCCTCCAAAGACACAGACATCCACATCCCTGGAACCGATTGGCTGGGGCACGGTGATGGGGACCTGGAGTCACCGGAGGGGCAGGGTGGTGGCTTGAGGCACACAGGGCGGCCTGGTGTCCTCGGGGTCAGAACCGGGCCACGTACACCACCCACACCGCCCAGCGCACCAGGGACTCCGCCTGGGCTTGACAGGCGTCTGCACCCCGGATTCACGTCCAAGCCCCAGATTTACGTCAGTGACCCCGGTTTTACGTCTGAGGCCCCAAATTTACATCTCAAAGGTAGCAATTTTAAATCTTCTCAGGGTTAAATCTTATTGAAAATACAGTTCATAAGATATGAACTAAATATGTAAAAAGTCTCAAATAAGGACCCACACTGTGGTTTGATATTTTGAGTAATATTTTAAATTCTGAATAATTAACAAATAATATTCTTGAGTTTCTTAATTTTTGATTTTTACAATCAGTCCTTCAAAACATGCCTTTCATACTGACTGACAGTTAACACTAATTGTACATAAATTACAACACTTGCTTTACAAACCTTCACAGGTATTCAAAGAACGATTTCAGCTTTTATCTCAATGATTTACTTTCCTGCCCAGAAGCCTTTAAAGGTTAAGTGCTTTGAAAACACAGAATAAGGGAAGCAGCTGAGAAGAAAATAATATACTGGTCTTGAAGAGGATCTTTTACCCACACTTAAGGGGTGGGGGTCGTTCAGGAAGGACATGCACAGGGAACAGGATGAGAAAATTTTTTAAACGTCTCAGTTTTTCTTAAATCAGGTCACTAGGATTCCACTGTCCCATGGCATCAATTCCATGGTTAAATATATCGATAACGTATTACATACCAAGGAAAAATTTACAGTAAATTTTGAAAGATTTAGGGATAAATTAATACTTTAGATGATCAATGCATTTATCTCCCCCCATTACAGTGAAATATTAAAATACAGTTAAAACCAGAAAATAATATGCAATGAATTTTTCTTTGTAGCCTAGAATCTTGGGGGAAAGAATAAAATAGAAGGGAGAGGGGATAATACTGATGAGCATTTTCAATTGACTGTTTCAAAACAGAGCTCTTTTATTTAGTAGAATAATAGTAGCTTAACTATATAGAGCCAAAACAAATGTTTTCTTTGCTAGCAAGAGTCTTATCCACCCGCCCCAACTGTTTTATCAAATACTTGGCTTTTGGACAGATGGACTTAATATTAAAACCTAAGAAAAATACTTGTTTCTTCTAACTTTTCTGTAACTAGAAAGCTATAGCTATTCTTGTCACCCATTCTCATTCTATCCAAGCTTTATTTATATTCAAGGATTCTTGCATGACTATAACAAATGCTTCCATGAAACATGTGCAAAAATATTACAAATTTTTGAATAATGCAAGCGTTTTAAACCTTTTATTTTCTAAAGTACCTGTGGAGTTAATATGGGTGTTTTCAAACAGATGTATCTCTACAATTCTTTACATACTAATTTGGATAGAATAGTGACCAAAAAAACGGGGGGGAAAGCGTTCACCCTGCTGTAGGGTTTCTCCTTTGTCTTTACAACTTTACCCCTGAGTTATAACTGGAGGCCTAAACTAAATCCGAGAAAAACCTGTTGAAATGACCAACACACTTTTAAGTCACTCTAAGGCAGAATCATTTGGGGGAAGGAATACAGAGGTGTGTGCACACCTGCCTGAGAGGAATATCCAAGATGGCAGGTGTTTTTGGATGAAAGGTAATGCTGTTCCACGAGTTTCCTCTTACCAGCGAAAGGACTCTCCCAGTTCATGCCACAGAGACAAGAAACTCTCTGACCTGATAAAGCATTTCAGTGGCTGCCCCCTTAGGATGGCTGTCCTTGTGCCAGGAAAGACTGTACATTCTGAGACACAGAAACTATGTTCCCAAGCCCCCAAGTGGAAAGAAATGCTATATTAAGACAAGAATAGTCACATCACTTTATCATTAACTCAGTGTTGACAAAGCCACATCATCAGTATTAAATTTTATATGATTCATATTAATTTATATTCCTGTTCTCAAAATCATTGTAGAAAAATGCCTCTTCTACTGTCATGAAGATAATGTGGGCAACTAACTTCAAATTCCAATTAATTTGGTGAGTTCTAGAGAAGGTTAAACATTTCAGAATTATATAAATAGATGCAGTTATAAAGCCTTTTAAAACAACAGAGTTTTTAAATTTCCAAATATACATGAAAAGAAATTGATCGACGTAATAAAAGAAGAAGCCGGGTTGCAAACACACACACACACTCACACACAGAACAATAATTAAGCATTAACGTGTGCCATGATTCTCAAATGGAGGACTTCTGGCCAGAGAGGACTATGAGAATCCCCTGGAGAGCTTCACACAAACTGCATTCCCTCCCCGCACCCCGTGACTCCCGTGTCCCACACAGGGACACTACCTTCTAGCTGAGAATCTGTCGTTACGTTAGCCACCCCCCAGTCACCACTTCCTGAAACTCAGTATTGACTGGTGATCCTTGGCACTCCTGATTTCCCTGTACTTCTCTCACTACCCCACTTGTGCTTTCTTTCTGGGGCAACTCTTCATCTGCTCATCCTCTTCAACTCCACAGTTTGGATCCTGGCACATGCTTTTCTACATTGTGCAATCTCTCTGGACAGCCTCAACTACTCACTGTCACAGTTGTAACTAAACTACCGCCAGGGCGCTGATGTCTCCCAAACCTGTCCCTGCAGCACTGACCTGACCTTAGTTCACCCAAGAGTCCTCCAAACAGCTCCACTCAGATGACCCACAGGCTCCAAAACTGGACTCATCCTACACGCCATACTTCTTCCATCTGGCCCCAATGTGGTACTTACAGCCACCCAGTGACCCTAATCGTATTTTGGAAACTCATTCCAGACTCCTCCTTCTCCTTACCTACTTCAGTCTCCAAGTCCTGCCAATTTTTACCTCCTCCTATTTCACACATCCCCTCCTCAGTAACCCTGCCATCGCTAAAACAAATTCAGGCACTGAGTAACTGCTACGTCACCTAAAGCCACAGGTTCCCAACCCATTTACCCATGGCTGCAATTTCTATCCATCCCCTCCCCTACCCTCTTAAAGCTATCTTCCATATTAAACCCAGAGGTAAGTACAGACCTGATATCCAACTTTCTACTTAACGCCCTTCGATCAGCTCCTTACTCACCACAGAAGTAAGACCAAACTCTCTAGCCTCACCTCCCACCCCTTCCTGTCCTACCATTAAGCTATTTCCTGCCTTTCTTTGTTCATCTTTTTGCATCTACCAGGAATATCTCTGCATGTTTCTTCCTCTAGTTATAGTTAACACTTGAAAATCCTTCAGGATTCTGATCCAGCATCAACTGTTCCAGTAAAGTTTTTCCAAAATCACCAGCACCCTATGCATCTCTCTCACTTATCATTTGACATATCAGTCAGACTGTGTGTGTGTATGTGTGCATGTGTGTGTGTGTGTGTGTGTGCATGTGTGTGTGTGTGTGTGTGTGTGTGTGCTTCCCACCAATTTAAGTTACTCAGAAGCAGGAACTGTGTCTCATTTATCTTTTTAACTCTGGCACAATGCCTGGTACCCAATGGGTAAGGAATAAATATTTGTTGAACTGAATGAAGGAAGACAAGTAGGGTCCTTTATTAATTCAGTGGTCAAACTATTTTTTACAAATCAGTCAAAGGTAACATTAAAGCTAGCATTACAGAACTATTATAAACTTCTTATTGAGTTTAAGGGGTTTAGCATCTATCCTTTTACCTATCCCATTATGTACCTCCTCATACAGTGTTATAAACTCAGCAGTAAATCTCAATACAGATCTACTTAGTACAAAAGTCATTCTATCCTATTACACTGAATTTAATGTAAGTTATATGCAACTAGACATCAAAATCCACTGAAATAAGTTTTAGAATAGAAGGCAACTCAATTTGCAAGAATTGTAGGAAATTTCTTTTCATCCAACCTACCCGAAAATTATCTGGGGAGCTCAAATGAAGTCTTTCCCTAGTATCTTCAGAAGCACCAGCACATAACCTATAAAAGATATGATAATTCCTTTCCTCTTTGCCTTGAACACAGATCCTAGATTTCTCTAGAAGATAATGTGAAACAAATCCTCCAACAACTGAACTCTAAAAAACAAAACAGAGAAATTACGTTTTTGCATTTAAAGTCTTAAAGTATAACCTACCAATGTTAAATTATCTTTTCTAATAATCATTTGTCTATCAAAGCGGTTGTAATTTATGAAATAAAGGGGAAAAAACAGATAACTAAATGTAAGTTTATAGTATTTACAGAGATCACAGTGAACATATATATTATCCCAACTGTTTAAAAGTAAAAGAGGAAAATTTAAATATATTTGCCATGAGTTCAAGTACAGCACCAATTCTATCAAGACCCTCCCTGTATTTTCCAAAAACACTCCCCAAACATATTACCCCGAAACTCACTCTCACTTACCTTTTCATTGAAATGTATTTCCACAAATTTCCCAAATCGACTGCTATTATTGTTGCGAACAGTCTTTGCATTTCCAAAGGCTTCTAAGAGTGGGTTAGCTATTGAAAAAGAAGTGAAAATACGTCATCAGAAAGTTAGCATGAAGGACAATTACAAAGCAACATGCATAGTATGTTTCCATTTATTAATAAACATAAATAACTAGAAAAGTATTCTCAGAAACATTAACATGAATGAATTCACTTGTAATGTCAAATCCCACAAATATTTATTGAGTACCACTATGTGCGGGCCCTATTAAAGTGCAAGAGATGGAAAAGTTACTCAAAATTTATTTAAAAAAAAAAAAAAAAAGTAAGTGTTATGAGAAAGATTAAATTTTCAAAAGTCACTAGGTTACAAAATTTATAACTCAACTTTAAAAATTACTCCCTAAAAATTTTATGGTTTTCACATCAGCCCTACAAGAGCAGTGACGATAGTAAAGAAAACAGCAAGCTTCCTGTGACGAAATACAGGCAAGAAGTTATTAGTTGACTTACATTTAAAAATATACATTAATAAAACCTCCAGATTTAACATTTTTTTTGATAGATTTAACATTTTTACATGCACATCCAACAAAATCTAACAAATAAGCATTTACAGAATTACCTACGAAAGGTTCTCAGAACAATAGTTCTTGAAATCCCAATGAACAAATGTAAAATTTTAACTGTCTTCATTTTATAATTTCACACATTCTCTCTCTCGCTCGCTCTCTCTCTACCTGACTGGAAAAGAGCTCCTAGAGTCTATTCTGGTACTCACCACTCTTAACTATAAGCATACCAGATTAGTGTCAATCTTACTCATATATTCCTTCAATAACCTCATAAACTGCTTCATATGTTTACTGCTAGAATATTTCTTATGAAATCTTTTAAAGTCCATTTCTCTTATTCTATCCACAGTAGAAAGCTTAACTAGTCACTAAACCCTTTTAAAGATCACTCCCACATTGCTTCACTTGCTAAAATAAGAAAGTATTAAAACTAAAAGAAATACTAGCATGTATTCCTCACCTAAAGATTTCTATGGCCCTGCCAGTTAACATAAACTATTCTCCAGTAAGGAGCTGTAGAGACATTTGGAATAACACTTTCCAACTGTCCTCAACTAGAGCACGTTACACATTGCACAGTACGTTCTCATAGAAGAAACCAGGCTTATCTGGTTTCAAAGCAAATCTGTACCTCAAGTAAACAAGTCTGAATATTAATTAGTATTCTATTAAATTAACCCATTATTTGTTTTTTATTTATTCAATTTTAAAGGGCAATTCCCTCACTAAAGGCACTTTACTGTGACTATACCTAGGTGTGTCACAGTACCACAGTGAGAACTGTAGATAAAAATTAGAAAACTATTTATATCAAGAAATATGAAAAATCTTACTGATGCAAACTTTAAAAACGTTTATTAGAGTCAAATTTATATTCATCTACATGCATATTTTACATAATTGTGAAAAAAATGTATGTAACATTTGCCTGCCATGATATAGCGAAATGCATGAACATAAAAGGCCCCTGATAAATTTTTGTTCAACTGGAATTTTTCTTTAAAATGTCAAGAATATTAAAATATGCACCTAGTAGAGCATATAGTTAAGATGCCTGGGTTTATGTCCCATTTCCACAACTGATGAGCTTATTTACTCTTCAGAAAGTTACTTAAACTCTTTCTACCTTAGTTTCTCATCTGTGAAGCAGGGATAAAATAGTACTTACCTCGTATTCTATGGAGATTTAAGTTAGGTAACAGATTTTAAGCAAATCAGACAATGCCTAACACATCCCACACATGTCAGTATCATCATCATTATTAAATACTTACTGAAGGGGTGAGAAGAGTGTCCAAAGAGGCGTGAAACACCTCAGAGAACTAAAAGGAGATCAATGTGACGAAAGCATAAGGCTGCAGAGGAACGACTCAATCAGACCAGAGGAGGTGGGGCAGGCCACACAGAGCACTGGAGGTGATGATATGAATTTGGGGTTTTAGCTTGAGAGAAATACGAAGCCAATAAAGGGCTCAGAGCAAAAGAGGTCATTCCAACTTCCACACAGAGAATAGGTTAAAGGGCAGCGAGACCATAAGAGGGGAGACCAGACAGGAACCTGTGCTGCAGGAGGTTGCTGCAGACTCAGCGTGACGGCGGCGGAGACCAAACAGGATCCGAGAAGGCTCTAAGGGGTGAGCAAGCCCTGACAGCCCGAGGAAGTCAATTTACAGACTCCTGCCTTCCAAGTGTACTCTTTCGTTAAAATGATTTCCCCCAGCACCTCATTTCCAAATAACCCTCTCCCTTTCTCCTTTACAAAAACAAGGTCAACAAAATAAACAGGAGGCAGGAGGGCTTCCTATATTCCTCTCATTCATCCGACAGATATTTATGGAGCATATACTATGTATCAGGCACTATTCCAGGAGTTTGGAATATACAAAATCCCTGCCCTCTTAGCACGTACATGGGGTCAGGGGGGAAGACAACAGACAATAAGTAAATGAGAAGATAACATCTGAGCAAAGATTTGTAGGAGATGGGAGAGTCTTTTGGATCTCCTGGAGAACACTCCAGACCACTTAGAGGATTCTTCTAAGTTAATTTCAGTACATATCTAACAATGGAAAATAAGAATTTTAAAAATTAACAATACCTTCGACAATTCTATCATCAATGTCTTGACCGGTTCCATACGATTCAGTCAGATATCTGTTTAAAATACAGGATTAAAAAAATGCTGGATGAGAATGATATTGCATGCATTATCTTTCTAATTTTAATATTATTTAATACATCTAAAATTTAAACCTGGATCATGCACTGGAATGGCTTATTTAAAATTTTATATTTAAATGCAACTACTATTCTGTTATAGCTTTTTAAATATATTTTTTTTAATTTTGATTGATTGATTGATTGCTATGTTGGGTCTTCGTTTCTGTGCTAGGGCTTTCTCTAGTTGCGGCAAGCGGGGGCCACTCTTCATCACGGTGCGCGGGCCTCTCACTATCGTGGCCTCTCTTGTTGCGGAGCACAGGCTCCAGACGCGCAGGCTCAGTAGTTGTGGCTCACAGGCCTAGTTGCTACGCGGCACGTGGGATCGTCCCAGACCAGGGCTCGAACCCGTGTCTCCTGCATTAGCAGGCAGATTCTCAACCACTGCGCCACCAGGAAAGCCCCTGTTATAGCTTTTTAAACGTTTAAAATTCTATTTGGATGGCCTTTAACATCTAAATCAGCATTATTTTTAAAACTTTTTGGGAATATTCTGATTTTAACCAACTATTTAGTTGTAAACATGCCACACATTGCACACAGAAATATTCATCTTTGACACTAGGAGGAGGGTTGTGGGGAGATAGAAATAAGAAGGCCTATCATCATAAACTTAAGGTAAAAAATGGTTTCAGCCACTCTAATGGCAGGACTATTGAAAAAAGAACGTAAAGGCTGGATTTTGAAGGAACATTCCAAGATTTCCCTTTTCCTAACCAGCACTGGTCTTCTCCAGGATCCTCATGAGAATAGATGTCAGGGCTAGATTTCAACAGTCTGCAGCTTAGCTCCCACATGTCTGTTTTTGTAAAAGGGATAGAGCCCACCATTTCAAACTATGTCACAAAGCATGCAAGAGTATTCAAAGTCAATGGGTTCAAATCTCAAGGAGATCTTTGTAACTCTTTGCTCATAACATGTTCATGGCAACACTATTCACAAGAGCCAAGAGATGGAAGCAACCCAAGTGCCCAAGTGCCCACTGAGGAATGAATGGGTAAACGAAATGTGATACATACACACGAGGGAATATTACTCAGCCATAAAAAGGAAGAAAATTCTGACACAGGCCACAACATGGATGAACCTCGAGGACATCATGCTATGGGGGATAAGCCAACCACAGAAAAACAAAAAGTATATGATCCACTTATATAAGGTATCTAGAGTAGTCAAAATCATAGAGGCAGGAAGTAGAATGGTGGTTGCCAGGGGTTGGGGTCAGGGGAAACGGGGAGTTGTTTAACGGGTACAGAGTTTTAGTTTCTCAAGATGAAAGGTTCTGGAGACTGGCTGAACAACAATGTGAATATACTTAGCACTACTGAACTGTACACCGAGAAGTCATTAAGATGGTAAATTTTATGTTATATATTTTTTTACCACAATTGAGAAAAATCAACCTGCTCAAAATATTCTAGGTCAGATAAATACTCCTCACCTTAGAACAAATTTTGTATTTTCCGTTTTGCCAGCTCCTGATTCTCCAGATACAATGACAGACTGACTCATCTTGAGCACCTTCATGTCTCGAAAAGCCTTATCAGCTGGGGTCAAAATAATACATTAGCGATGAACAGTGTATTAAATACAAAATTTTCCAAATGATAGAAAGTCCATTTACTATCAAAAAGCACTTGCTCCTAAAGAAATTATAATGTGTGTTTACAGTTACCAAAATTTTTAAATAAAATCATTGAAAAGTGTTCAAAACACCTCTAAAGGTATATACGTTAAATGTTCTCTCTAGTTATCCTGACAGCTAAGTAATATGAAATCAAATAAACAACTCTTATGTTTGTACTAGAATGTCTCCACATTATGAGCTGTGGCTCAGCTTTTCCTAATACTAGAGCAGACCTGCAGAGAGACGAAAAATGCTCACTATGCATAGCTAATGACATCCCCGGAGAAAAAAGCAAGAAGTAATGAGCTACCAATCAAGAAATCTGGCAGCCAAAATTTCTGCTGAAGAAAAAAAAATGCATAACTGCACAATAAATCTGTGGGTTTTTTCCTGTAATACTACTATTAAATGTAAACATCGTGTAGAATTTTTCAGCATTTCAAAAATAGGCAAAATTAACTGCTTTAAATTTTTTAGATTTGTGATTATTTATATATACAATTTTTAACTATCTGCATTATACTCCAACAATTTAGACTATAAAATGTCTTTAAGACTCCACAGACAAGATGAGTACAATTCAGTTCTATTAAAGTGGGCTCAAATTAAAACAATTTTGATTAAAAATTAGGTCCTGACAAACTTAGCCCTATAAGGCAACTATTTCTCGCCTCAGACATGTGCTACCCATACCAGTGAAGAAAGCTCTACTAATGGCTTTTACTCTAAGGGCCAAATGCACACTACACACAGGAGTATTCACATCCCTTGACCAATTTATCAGCAATCTGTTCCACCCACTTTTGTGGAATCGTTGTAAAAACTTTTTTAGCAGTAAACAACTAAAAACAAAAGCCGGTTTATTTACATTTTAAACATGTAACTTGCTCACACTGAGGTTCTAAGGATTTTGCACCATTTAGCCAGCTGATAGAACACACTCCCAAGCCCATCAGAGCATCACAGAACCAGAACTCAATGTGCAGCTGCACTGGACTTGCTGTACACATTCATTCTTGCCTAGTAGCACACAGTACATGGTCAGCCAAATCTAGAGGTGAAGCCCGGTCAGGCCATAATACAGGTACAAAGAGAAAGCCCAAAGAGAAACTAATTGCACTAAGAACCAGAACCAAAACGGTTCTGGTTGCACTAAGAACCAGAACCAGCTATGTCTGAATCCCAAGGCTTAGCTAACATCTCTGTACCTGCAGCCACCAGCTACAGGGGACGCCTGTCAAATAACTCCCTCTCTGCTCCTCAGAGCTAAAGTGCTCTGAGATGAGACAGCGCCTGAGAAAGGCAGAGACAGATGTTGCTGCCTTCCCACACGGATCCCCCAGAGATAGGAAGCATGTATCACTGTCGATCCTTTACAGTTTACAGAGCCCTGATGCGGGGCAAAGCATGGAAGACGTCTGCTCTCACAGCTCCTTTCTAGCCCAGGTAACGCGCTCACTAGTGATGACCTGGGTAACAGCAGACAGCCCGGGCCTCCTTCCTAGTTGTGGAAGGAGGACACTTTTCAGGTGGAGTCAGAAGAAAACAATAGGTCAGCTTTTATTATGACCCACTTTCAACTGGGTGGACACGCTTAAGACGACACGGGCCTTTAACAAAGGTAATGAGGTACAACTGCCCCGTGAGTTGGCCGCAAAAGTATCTTCCCCACCCTGTGTGAATACATGCTCCTGACATGGTGATACATTCAGAATGCACACAAGCCCTCCAAAATACATATTCGATTCATGGTATCTCTTATTAATCCAAAAGAAAAACTGAGTAAATTTGTACAATTTAAAGAAAAATAAATATTAAGATACAATTAAATTACTTACCAATTGCAAAGACATGAGGTGGCATCGTCCCAAGAGATTTTCCTTGGTACGACTTTATTGTTTCTGAAGAATATATTTTAGGTATGTCAAAGTATGGGTTCACTGCAATCAGAATGTTGGCCACATATGTCTAAGTGGGAAAGACAGAAACATAAAATTTTCCAATGACTGTTTTCATTTAAAACCAAACAAGGGTCACAGGAGAAAGAACACACAGCAAATAGACACCCCCAGTTCTCTCTATAAGTAGAACTCCTAAATCTGCATTTCTGGACCTAAATATTCCCTGATCTCTATAGGACCCCTATTTCTCTAACTCTTAATAAATATTTACATCTTCTTAACCCATAGCCATCTAAAGCTCAGCACATCCAAAATCAAAATCATCTCTCTTGACCTCCCTTTGCCTCAAAGGAAACATGCGCCTCCCACCCCCCCTCCCAGGTTCATCACTAACAGGTCTGCATGGGCAGAGCTGAGTCTACACCTTCATCTCAGACACCTTCTGCTGACTCCACTTATGACACCTACTCTATGCCTACAGCCTGAGTTTTGCTTATTTGTATTCCTCACCTAGACTACTTTCTTCACCCGGCTACTAAACAGTTTAACATAGCTCACAGGACCCTCTAGGCCCTGAGGAGTTTAACATAGCTCACAGGACCCTCTAGGCCTATGCCCATCACTGAAAGCCAAGGACTGATTTAGCTCGGTGGTGACCACTTGGTCCCAGAGTTTTGCAAAACAGCATATGCGCTAACCATTGCCTAGAATACTGACGGGCTAAATGTTTAATGAGCAAGTGAAGCTTGCTTTTAAATCTGAAATTTAACTGTGGCTTCAAAAGACCAGAAAAATGCCACCAATAGGATTTATATATAAAATTCCTCGTGGGGAGAAAGAGAGTTGTGGTTTAGCAATTAGTTGTGGTTTACTGGCCAAACCAGGGCACACAAGACCATGTTTTTCTCTTTTCTGCTTCTAGCTGTGGAAGGGAAATGATGCAGAAACCCTGAACTCTCAGCCGACTCATCTAAAATTCCATGAATGTTCCCAAAGATGTTTCCTGGAGTTGGGTAAAAAATAAGAAATTCCCGATAATAATGTTTCTATGGGAAACAAAAGGAAAGTAATAGAGACTTTAGTAACCAAGGGAAATGTTAAATGTGAGTTAGCTATTGTTCTACTTAACTCTAAGGGAGAATGGTGGCAACTCTGGTTGGTGAGACGTATAAAAATATCCAATTTAAACTATTCTGAACTGCTCCCCTCTCTTACATATATTATGATAATAATAACTCTATTTGTGTATTGCTGATATTTACTGGTTTTAAAACTAAAAGGCATTAACTGGCTAGGCAAAAACCCACCAGTCACGGCTTTCATTAACTTTGAAAATACTGGTTTTCCAAACAGGATCTGATGATCCTAAACAGCCATTATCTAACACTATCTAACAACCGCATACACATCTTAGGAAAAGAAGGCAATAACAGCTAGGAATAACCTTAAAATTCTCCAGAGTGATGCAGACATTATACATGAGAAACAAAAACTTAAATTTCACAAATAGGTAATTATTTCTATCAAGCACGTGATTTAGCAAAGACTTGCAGGTCAACTAAACATAATGTGAAAAAAAGAAAACTAATTTTTTTGAAAGCACAATGAATTTTGCACGTAAACCTTCAGCTATCAATGGTCACAGTGAGCAAACATAGCACCACTGCAGCACAGGAAGCCTTAAAAGACCAACGAAAATCCCATGGGTGTGAAGCTTTCCTATAAACATCCCAAATAAAAACAAAGTATCTCAATTTCTTTGAATAAGATCATTCTGTAAAGGTAACTTAAAATTTGTAAACTTCAAGAAAAAGATATTAAAACAATTAAAATTTGCTCAAATAAATAAGATTGCTCCACTACCACCAAGAGATGTTAGACATGTAAAGAAAAATTAGCGGCCAGTTCTACTTGAAAGATGGTTACATCTAAATCAACTTTTACTGACTTATTACAAGTTAAGCTGCTTTAACAAACAAATTTTTTAAATTTTTATTATTTTAGTACCTAAAACAACATTTAGCACACATTAGATACTCAATATTAGTATGCTGATCAAGTGAATTTTGCTTCTAAATATATTTTTAAATAAGAATAGCCATATATATATATGTGTGTGTGTGTGTGTGTGTGTGTATATATATATATTAACCGAAATACACTATTTAGTTGATTTTGAGAAAAGTCAAGGAGGAAAGGAAAGACTTAATAACTATGTATAACCGAAAGACAGCAAGTAAACTCTTCTGGAAAAGACTAGATTAGTTCTATTTCCCAGCTGTCATTACTTGGACAGATGGCAAAGACTAAAGGTAATTTAGTCAGAATTAAGTAAGTACAATTAGCCAAATTGATAGCGATATAAAAGATTAAGAATGTCATTTGATCTAGGAAGTGTCAAAGAAGCCATGTGTTTTCTTCGTTCAAAAATAATGAAGAGTCCCATCTTTATAACAGGAGGCCTACAGTGCGGTAATTTACCTCCAGCCAACAAAGGGATATATAGAACTCATATGTGCCCAATGAATCATTATAATTAAAACAGACTAGTTAAGTATCCATCTGAATAATTTGGTACAAACCCTATTTCCATTAAAAGCATTGTCTTTCATTTTTAAGTATCCTGGGTTTTTAGGGTAAGTTATCTGTTTGGAATGAAATATTGCAACTATTCAGTCTCTATGATCAGCATTTCAGTGTTCCTGATATTTCCTCACGTACTGCCTTCTATTCTAATTCACACTGTTTTGTCTTCCAAGTTTTTAATTTCATTACGTATGCCTTATGGTCTGCCTTAAACGTTTTGCAGAACAATGTGGAAACTGCATCAATTAAAAAGATCTACAGGGGCTTCCCTGGTGGCGCAGTGGTTAAGAGTCTGCCTGCCGATGCAGGGGACACGGGTCCGAGCCCTGGTCTGGGAAGATCCCACATGCTGTGGAGCAACTGGGCCCGTGAGCCACAACTACTGAGCCTGCGCGTCTGGAGCCTGTGCTCCGCAACAAGAGAGGCCGCGATAGTGAGAGGCCCGCGCACCACGATGAAGAGTGGCCCCCACTTGCCGCAACTAGAGAAAGCCCTCGCACAGAAACGAAGACCCAACACAGCCAAAAATTAAAAAAAAAAAAAAAAAAGATCTACAGATATATGCCAAAAGTTAAAAAATCAAAACTCAAAATAATTAGTGTTTTTTTTTTTAAATATCCAAATTGGATAGTTTTAAGTCTGAATGATATTAGATGATGCTCTGCATTCATCATTTCATTCTGCAAATATTTATTAAGTGCCTACTATGTACCATGTGTGGTCTAAGCCCTGGTGTTAGAGCAATAAATCAGAAAAGAATCCTTATCCTCACGGAGCTCACCCTCCGTTCAGCAGGCTCAGATCAAGTGTGATTTCCTGTTAGAAAATCTCAAGCTCAACAGAATCAAACAGTAGCAGGTAAAATAATTATTCGCACAAAAACTTAACGTACAGGTAAAATACTTACGTAAATTCTGTCCTTACTGTATCGAACTTTGATATTGTGGAGCAGTGTGGCTTCATTCAAATACATTAATGAACCTGAGACGGAAAATTTGTAAATCATTAGATATTTGAAGAAAGAAAGTAAAATAAAACAATGCCATCTTAATCTGAATCACTCTGATCCAAGTTAAAATTCACCTGTTAACGTTAGATTTAATTCCATCTTTTTTCCTGGTACATGTAAACCCCAGAGGCTGATTTAAAATGTATCTAGTTTACATATGTGTGACAGTGATATTTTTAAACAATAAATTTCCAGCGAGGTGAGTACCTCTAGTTAGTACCAGGTGAGTACAAAAAACCGAGGACAATTCAAGTGGAAAAAAAAAACTACTTTAGATAGTGCTGATTTTAATACATTTTGACACAAAAAAGGTTAGTAGACGACACTAATCCCATCTGATGCTCAGAATTACAGGAAAAACACAAAAGATAAAATTTTAGAATGGGAAGGGATCATGTCATTCAGGCAGTGCCTCACGACTGACAGACTAAACAAGAATCCTGGAGAAATCTGTACGTCTTAAACCAGGATATGCAGCTAACAACTGACAGCAGCATCAGGGTAGAAATCTTGTTTTTCTAACGTCTGTCCTCCTAACGCTCTGACACATCCTGTTCTCCCAGCCTGATCTACTGCCCCGGCCCTCAGTCCCCTGAGCTCCATTTCCACGTTGCCACCACGCACTTGAGCAGACAAGCCCACTCTTCCCCCAGCCACTCTGCTTCCATTATCAGCACCACCGTTTCTCACTCATCTATTCTGCAAGCCTTAGTCAATACTAGGACCATCCTCTCTCCCCCTCCTTGCTCTAAGCCCATTTCCAAGTCTTTATACATGTGATAAAGTATAGCACAGCGCCAGCTTCATGGTAGGCACTCAAAATTAGCACAATCTGAGTCTGAAATGTCTCTCCTTTCTTCCCATTTCCACAGCCCCAATCCCAGTTTAGGCGTCGTCACCTCTTCTGTAATCACAGCAGCCTCTCACTTGTCTACTGCCGCAGTCTCTCTCCTCTCTAACCCAGATTGCTCAGTGCATTAATCTAACCACACTAGAGCCCTGACTAAACCTCTCTCTTCCTCAAAACTCATCAGTGGGTCTCCGTCAACTACCAAATCCATGTTCAAGTCTGATATTCAAGGCCCTTAGTAAACCTGCATTCAACTGACCTTTTCATATAATTTTCCATAACTCCCTTTAATATGGTCTAACCTGCAGGCAGACTAAACCATTTACCAAACTCAACTATCATGCATGCATTGGGCTGCACCTCTATATTTCTAGGTATCAAAAATCTACCTATCCAAAAAAAAAATCTACCTATCCTTTAAGGTCAGTTCAAAGACAATCCCTCAAATGACACCTCCCCATTCTCACTACCCCACCACCACTAGGACTACTTGCTCCTCTGTACTTTCGTTATGGTGCTTACCACAGGATGCCAGTCTTGTGATGACGGTTTTGTATACCCGGTTTTGGCTTCTATACCGGATCCCTGAGGGCAGGGCCCTGCCTGATTCATTTGCTTGTTTGCTTGATCCCTCACTGAAGTTGTATATATGCCTACACTGTATGTATATATAAAACCTACAGTGCAACACCCGACCAATTCTGTCAAACAAGAGCCCGTTGCTCTACCTGCCTCAACAGACTGCCCGTGCTTCCACACTCACACGACGCAGCCAGTTCACACCGCAAGGACACGGGCCTCACTGATTTCTAATGCCACTTACAGCAGAAAAATACAGAGTAAGACGTGGGTGGAGGCCCCTGACAGTTGAAGTGCAGCCCTCCTTTCAGTTGAGGAAAGATGTGGAGAAGGCAGGCAGCAGGGGGTATCTCGTGTGGGCTTCGGTCCCCTACTTTCTATACCCCTGCACTTCTTCCACCCCCGTCCCCAGGAGCTTGATCTACAAGCTGCCTTTCCTTACGCAAAGCACAACATCGAACCGCTCGCCCATCGCTCAGCTTCCTCTGAAACTGCCCGGCCGCATGATGCTACTCTCTCTGCCTCCTGTAAGTAAGAATGCCTAACGCCACGATACGGCTCCCCTAGCAAAGCTAATCATATGAACCTACATGGCATGCGGACGGCTGCTTGCCCTTCTTTCTCTACCTCCTCCCATACTCGCCACCAGCCTTCTCAGGGATACCTGGTAATCCAACTGAATAAATCCCTCACTGCTGTCCACAGACAGACGGATGGATAAAGAAGGTGTGGCACATATATACAATGGAATATTACTCAGCCATAAAAAGAAACGAAATTGAGTTATTCATAGTGAGGTGGATGGACCTAGAGTCGGTCATACAGAGTGAAGCAAGTCAGAAAGAGAAACACAAATACCGTATGCTAACACATATGTATGGAATCTAAAAAAAAAAAATGGTTCTTAAGACCCTAGGGGCAGGACAGGAATAAAGACCCAGATGTAGAGAATGGACTCAAGGCCACGGGGAGGGGGAAGGGTAAGCTGGGACGAAGTGAGAGAGTGGCATGGACATATAGACACTACCAAATGTAAAATAGCTAGCTAGTGGGAAGCAGCCGCATAGCACAGGGAGATCAGCTCTGTGCTTTGTGACCACCTAGAGGGGTGGGATAAGGAGGGTGGGAGGGAGACGCAAGAGGGAGGGGATATGGGGATATATGTAAATGTATAGCTGATTCACTATGTTATAAAGCAGAAACTAACACACTATTGTAAAGCAATTATACTCCAGTAAAGATGTTAAAAAAGAAAAAAAATCCCTCACCTTTGAAATATCTGCCAATGACAATAAAAATTTGGACCAGAGGGTCTTCCTCTTAAATTATGCCACTCAGACTACTCCATTTAAATAAAGACACAGAAAAGGAAAGACAGAAGGGAACATGTACGACCCTCGGCTTGCCAGAATGGGAAATGCTAAGTCTCAGTGGCCTTTGCATCCCTGAAGGCACGACCTAGGGATGCTCAGAGGGTCCTGGAAATCACTTCCTGCTCCACCGAATTCCCTCCTCCCCTCCTCTCCTAGTGGCCACCCCAGGGCTACTTGGTGGGGCTACTGACATGCAATACTTTCGGTGAACTGTTCGCCTTTTATGCCTAATTATTCATAGATTTAACTATATACTCGATATTAAAAATTTTTAAGTAAGACATAATAAAAGAATGAACATCTTTGTTTCTTTATAAACTCCGTAAGAAGAATTTTGGTATAATTAATATATACTGAGCACACCAAAAGTTTCTAATGAAGACTGGATATCACTCAATTATTAAATTTAGGAATCTGACTAGGGAGTTATCTAAGCATTTAAGATTCTACTTATTTGTCACAGTTCTGGTTCACTGAGAGAAAAAAAAGAACCCACAAACAACTTCAACACAGTAGAAGTCAATCGATTGTATCATTACACTGCTGTAGAAGTCATTCCATTACTGAAAAAGAGACTGAACCAGGCAACTTTGGGGATTCTTTCCAATATTATAGTTTATACTTTATTATTCTCGACTTCTAACAGGGATCATTCACGAAGATTATTACATGCCATGTAAGTAACAGTAGCTTAAAAATTAGCACAAAAATTGCTTATTTTAATTACCAACCTCACATCCCTGAACTACTTTCCTATTCTGGCATTAATCCTCAAGAGTCAAGTAAAAAGGCAAAGTTAACATACTAAACTCCACACATAAAAACCCTTCACATAGAAAACCTGGAGCTAAAACCAAAGGTAATAAATTCTGCTATATTATGAGGGCACTACCAGAAGTCAACTCGTGGGTCTGTTTCAACAGAACCTTTATCACATAGTTCAGGATGTTCTATAGACATCAAGCTTTTAAACATTACATTATTACCGTGATGCAGAGAAGAAGAAAGGATTTTAGAAATACGCACGTGAGACCCAAACAAACAACGCCAACGGTCACTTGGCAGAGGACAGTGGTGTAGTGGGCAACCAAGCCTCAGGCAAAAGGACTAAACTACTAAATGATGGAACCACTTTCGCTGGAAAACCTGCATTCTAAACTCAACCGTTAGAGCTGTGTTCGTGATGTGGTTTCAGAAAGGGGACATCAAGTAGGGCTGGACTGTGCGGTGAGGACAGGTACATCCTCAGCAACATTCCTGCCGTCTGGCATCACCAAAGTCAACACCTGCAAGAAGCAGCACATCTCCACTAAGACCAGGGAAACTGCACGGTTAGACAAGTCCACCACCATGAAACAATCAGAGGGAGGCTGCTTTAAAATATTTAAGAGAGGGATTAAAAGTAATTCGACATCATTTATTACGTTTAGCTCTATGTGGATACATAAACCAAAAAACATTATTTTGATATATGAAAAGGACTGATTCCAATTCCGAATACCCTAGCAAGTTTTAACAGAAAAGAATTTTCTCTTATTTTACATACGATAGAATCTCGTTCCTTTCTGTTGTTGTTCTGATTGCTGTTCAGAAAAATATTATCCCATCAGACAAACTCTCTAGCAATTTTGGAAAGGAAGGGAGCGCCACATTTTTTCTCTCTGTCTCTTACACCTAATAACAACAGATACCGTCTATTGAGAGGCTGTGAGAGGTCAGGCACTGCACCAAGCATTTTAAATGTATCAGATAGATAAATCATATCATATAGATAAATGTATCTAAGCACGAAACATAAAAATCATTACTCCTGTTCTCCAGAAGAGAAGCTCAAAGGGGAGAGAGAAACTGCCTACCGGCACACAGCTTCCTAATGGCACAGTCAGAATCTGAACTCGGGGCTCCCCCATTACTCCTGCATTCCACGTCACGTAGGGGGATCTTACAGGCTTACTCAAATGCGAACTCCAGAGAAAACCAATAAGGACAAAATATATTCCTTTCTCCTACCTCTCTTATTTAATTGCAGAGTTTTTAATGCCAGATACATTTAACGAAACCCATGACAACTGGACATGATTCTTAAATATCGCCACATAAAAAATGAAACATGATTACCACTTTATCTTGAAAATGTAAGAATAAACATGGCCTATTGCTCTGGATACAGTATTTTTTCGCCAAAAATTCTAAGATAGTTGTAAGTCGAATTAATGTTGCACTTTAATCCAATGTTCTGAAATCAATTTTCAATTAGTACTTATTACATAGTATTTTTTTTAATGTCTGTTTCCTTCAAAGGGTGACACTAAATGGGTCCTCTTGACTCAACTTCCAAATTACTGAACCACATATACAACTATAAAAATCATCTGATTCCAGATGATTCAGAGGTTCAAGAAACAAAAAACAAAAAACATAAAACCAAGAGATCTTTAGTTCAGGCTTCATAGTTAGTAAATGATTACCATTCCCTGTATTTACACAACTGAGATAACACTAAAAAGATATTCAGGAGACCCCTTCACCAAAGTGCAAATGTGAGAGAACAATGCATCTAGGACTGTGGGGCCCCTGAACCTTCAGGTCAAAAGGCAACATTTCTTCTGAACAAGGACGGTGTGCCGTGTAATATAATCACTCACGTACTTTTTGAAGGAACAGTTCCCTTTTCTATGATGAGAACTAGTTTTTAAATTGATACTTACAGTTATCTTCCACATCTTTTTTACTGTCCTCTTCTGCAGGGAACACTTGGTTTATGAGAGCCAGAAATGTCTAAAAAACACAACAAGAGCTCATTAAACGAGAAGCTTACAAACAGTAAGAAAGATAAAGGAGCTTAACTGACTGCATACATTGAAATAATGGCAATAATATGCTCTTCATTAAAATGTAATACAAGATCCTACTACTGAACAAGTCATTACTCACATATATTATCCATTATTACCATGAACATGAAATCAATAATGGAAATCAATAAAACAAAAACAAAACCTGTGCTGTAACACCTAGAGTGGGACAAAACAAGAAGTATATTAATATGTTTACATATAGGTATGCTATTTAACAACTTTTTAAAAAAATAAAAATTTTAATGTTTATGTATACAGCAATTTTATTGTTTTAAAAAAGGAAAAAAGTAACATCCAATCAATCAGATAACACCAACAGACCATAATTTAATTAATGCTATTGTCTGAGTAAAACACATTAGACACAAATTCCTGTACAGGAATGTGTCAAAAATATAAACAGTATCCAAAACTATTAGGTCCATAACATTACAGATATCCATGAATAAGTCGGTGCTTATTATATCATTTAAATACTATGGTAGAAACTCTAGAATTAAGATAGTATCTTGTAAGAGAGAAGAAATGATCTCAAATTACATCTAAAGGGAATTAAATTTTCTCCATGCCATTCTAATAGTTACCTATACATTTCTATTTCTCAAACAATTACAATTACTCCTGTGGTTGAAGCTTCCATCCATATCAAACCAATGTCTAAGGAAAACCTGTTCAATTATTTTAGAATATTTGTAGGTCTGTATATGTATATACATGCAAGAGTATAAGACAAGGCTACTGCTATAGTTTACAGAGGAAAATCCAGGCCGCTAGTGTTACCTCAATTCAAAGTCACTGAATTGACTGAAAACTCTAGCAGTTAATTATTTGGAACCCACTACACATGTTCTTAATGGTATAAATGAGGAAAGGTTTAAAGGATAAATCACAAATTCAGAACTAATCCGTAACGTACATTGAGTATATTATGGTACTGTAAAACAATCCACAATTTATAACAATGATTCTACAGGAGAAACACGTTCAGAAATAACTGCTAATGTCACAGATCTACGTGCCACTCTCACAGCCTCAGCAATGGGGCTAAAGCCTCCCCAGACTCCAGGCGTTGGCTCCGTAAATGGGGTGCAGGACACAGAGTTCCTAGAATGGGAAGGTTAATAATCTTGGGGCTGAAAGGCCTGTAATGAGTCTAAAACATAGTTTCTCTCGATGCTTTTTCACCCCCCAAGTGATCACCAGCACCCCGTCTTCTTCTCCCCTTCACTAGCTACTCAGTGAGAAGGAGGAAACTTGTTTCATTAAGGCAGTTGTTTTCTCTAGGAGGAAGGAGGCTTTTTCTCCTATCAAGAGATCACAGTAAACACCTACCACCCAGCAAACACAGTGCATCCAGCTTCACGACAACATGGACAAAGAAAACAGCCCCTGCACTCGAGAGAAGATTACAGTCTAGCAGGGAGGGGGAGAAATGTAAACAAATGTCTCCAATAGCGTCACGGGAGGCTAAGAAGGGATACCACTCCTCAAAGGAAAGAGTAATCGACAGTCAACTCCACTGCATGGGAGGAGGAGCAAGAGACAGGGCGTCTGTGGAAAAATTTCATAAAGGAGGTGACCTCAGTCACTCCTGAGAGGTGAGTTAGTATTTGCTAAATAAGCACAGAGCTGCGGAGAGCGGCATTCCAGGCTCTGTGTGTCGCTGCTCACAGCGACACACAGAGCCCGGCACCACCTGGCTCCCTGAGGACCTGATAAACCCTGGGAGGAAGGCTGGAAGACGAGGAGAAAGACACAGAAGACTAAGCAGAAGGGCAAGAGAATGAGGGGGAGACTGCTGGTTGACAAAAGACAAGACTAGCAACATAGACAGGGAAAAGGAAATGTAGACCCTTAAATGCCATGTGTTTAGGGCTTTAGCCTGCAGGCCAGTCTGCTGCA
This sequence comes from Balaenoptera borealis, assembly GCF_965194805.1. Taxonomy (NCBI): domain Eukaryota; kingdom Metazoa; phylum Chordata; class Mammalia; order Artiodactyla; family Balaenopteridae; genus Balaenoptera; species Balaenoptera borealis. The sequence continues at coordinate 113,496,842 of NC_138873.1, read as the reverse complement.
AATATGGGACATGAAATCAACTGAGAGGTTCAAGATGGCATTTTTAACACAATAAAAGATACTAGAAAACATCAGAATGCATCACATACGGTAAGGATGTTGCATTTGAATACACACACACACGATACTTGTTGACATGTAAAATCTGTCTGTCGTCAATACACACGTACACACACATGAATAATACATACACCTAATGCGATTTCAAATCTATTTCTTACGACGGGCCACGGCTGAAAAACTTTAAAAGGCACTGCTATCAACAAAGGCAGGTTCCCCACTAGAGCTCGTCACTCCCTCTTCTATGCTTCTACTGTATCAGCAAACAGATGTACTTGACTTGTCCGCTGCTTTACGCACTTCCTTCATTTTTTTTTTTTGTTTTTTTTTGTTTTTTTTTTTCTTCCTTCATTTTTAAATGCTGATGATCTCTACTCCATGAATCATCTATGCAAAAGACTGCTTCTCTTACGGATCTTTTTAACCACACGGTTGTTATGACACTTTACAATTTATTAAGACCCTGATCAGAGAGTGGGGGCAGGGAGGGGATTAAGATGAAAAGAAATCCCTGAGAATTTGTTAACTTTCAAAAAGATTTTGTGAAAAGAAGCTTCAACTTTAGTTTATAAATAATCTACGATCCATAAAGTTTTCATGACTCCACAACTTGAATTTTAAGTGTTTTTACTGGTTCTGTGTGTGCACCTGATTAATACTAATAAGGCACAGTTGAAAGCACAAAATACTTAAACTATAAAAAAAGCATATACCCGTAAATAAAGTTTCTTCTATCCCTGAACTGAATTATTTTGTTACTTATGGATATAACAGAATACATATAACGAAATATAAGGAGGAAACATACTTTTCATTTCATTTGGGGCTTTTGATTTACTGTGCTTATAAGATATGTTAAAGAAAAATGAAAAACAGACTTTGAAAGATAATGAAAGGCTCACTGAATTTGTCACCCCAAAACATGCTACTTTGGCATATTGATTATCTTGAGTTAAAGGCACTTGACAAACAACAGATGTAAGAAGGGCACTCTGACCCTTTTTATTCCTGAGAGCAGGAGATAAAACTCCCACGTGTGAGGTGCCCTCGCTCTACCAGGAGGAAAGAAGACATTCTTATCACCAGCGGAGGGAATGGAGACCAAGAGAAATCTGTGCAAACAAACCTTGCCTTGTCAGACTAACCCTTACCTTCCTAACCACTTCTCCACCATTTACCACACCTAGCCCAGACCCCTTTGTCTTATCAATTCTTCACGAAGGTATTGTTTCTTTGTCTAAAAGATATAAAAGCTTCCCACTCTGGTCACTTCTTCTATTCTTCATTCTCTTGTGAAGGCTGCTATGTACATGTAAAAATCTGATAAAAGTTGTATGCTTTCCTACTGTGAATGTGTCTTATGTCAATTTAATTTTCAGGCCCAGCCAGAGACCCAAAAGGGTACAGGAAAATTTTTCCTCCCCTACAACTTCAAATATATAAAAATAATTTGAGTTTTTTTTTTTAATTCTTTCTTTTTTTAGAACATGTACTGCATTGTAAGTACAAATAGGTACTTGTTAATAAGAGGAAAAACTAGAAACACTTTGTCTTTTCTTTCCTGAGGGTATCTTTAATTGGCCGCCGCTAACATGGCACATTATATATTATGCATTTAGGTTCCTGGGTTGTTTACAGTAACAGAATAGTTTTCTCTGTGAACGGACCTCATGAGAGATCCACCTTGTTTTTCTAAGGTTCCCAGAAGGATGGCAGTCATATGGCATTAGTTAACCATGTATCAGTAGAACATAAATTATTCATGAACACTGGCAGAGTCTAAAGTAAACAGAAATGACATCAACAAACTTAATTTAGTCAGAGGTTCTGTTTAACAGGAACATTTATTAGACTGAAAAGTGTTAAGCTCTCCCACAAAACAGGCCCTACAGTCCCCAGGAAGGCTGAAAAGACTCCAAGTCACTTTTCCCCCATACTTTCATTTTGTTATATTGTCTAGTCTATGTCTAAGCCTAAAAGGAAATAGATACCATGTATACAAAATTAAAGTATGCTTTTATGTTTTAAAAAGTACCATTACAACAAAAATCATAACAGACAGTTATGTTTAAGACTTAAATATCTTTATTTAATAGAAATATTTTTACTACAATCACATGATAATAAATTTAAGTAAATAAAAAGCTTTTTAAAAAATAACTAACAGCAGATGTAAGCTATTATATATAGAATGGATAAACAACAAGGTCCGGGCTTCCCTGGTGGTGTAGTGGTTAAGAATCCGCCTGCCAATGCAGGGGACATGGGTTGGATCCCTGGTCCGTGAAGATCCCAAATGCCACGGAGCAACTGAGCCTGTGCGCCACAACTACTGAGCCCACGCGCCACAACTACTGAGCCTGCTCTCTAGAGCCCGCGAGCCACAACTACTGAAGCCTGCGTGCCACAACTACTGAAGCCCGTGCACCTAGAGCCCATGCTCTGCAACAAGAGAAGCCACTGCAATGAGAAGCCCACGCACCGCAACGAAGAGTAGCCCCTGCTCGCCTCAACTAGAGAAAGCCCGTGCGCAGCAACGAAGACCCAACACAGCCAAAAATAAAATAAATAAAATAAATAAACTTTAAAATAAATAAATAAATAAGGTCCTATTGTATAGCACAGAGAACTATATTCAATATCCTGTGATAAACCATAATGGAAAAGAATATTTTTAAAAAGTGTGTTTATGTGTATACCTGAATCACTTTGCTGTACAGCAGAAATTAACACAACATTGTAAATCAACTATACTTCAATAAAAAATATTAAAAAAACAATTATCCGGGAGCTAAAGCAAAAAGCAAAATTTCATAACATAATCCCATTCACTTTTTATATTTTTACTTGGTAACGTGTTGAATACAGCACAGATATATTCATAACTTTAGTTATATGGCTTAAGGAATAAAAAATGTTATTGTTTATATTTTGTTATATAGCTATTTTTTCTTAAGAATATGCTAATGAAAGGCTCACTAAATTACTGTCTGATTTTACGACGGGACATCATTTTCCCCCTAGGGTATGCACTTCTGATTTAATCACACAACTCAGGAGAAAACTAGGATTCCCTGACCAGAAAACTGCTTTCCCCTATACTGTGCTAAAAAAATACCTACTTCATTGAAAAAGGGAGATACCTACAGACACAAATCAAATTTTGAAATCTTTCTGAGGAACTTCTTACCTTGCCTTTTTGGTTCAAGGGTTCAATCGTTAAGCTGTCAGGGCCAATATCCACGATATTGCCCATCTGAAATCCATCCGTAGGGTGCGGCGCCCAAACGGGCTTCCCGTCCTCCATTTCTGAAGGGAGCTTATCCACTATCTCCTGTTTCAAAGGAAAGAACAAAGCAACGTGAGTAACTCTGGACATGAAAAAAGATAACAATCTTTTTTTTCAGTTAACATGTAAATCGCGACTCTTAGAAACACACGAGCACCCCTGCACGGGTAATCCCCGCCCCCTGCCATCCCGCTGCACCCACCCCCCTGTACCGCCTGTTCAGAGGGACCAAGCAGAGGCTGCTCTGCCCGCCGGGAACACCTGCTTTGCCACCGTCTTCCTTCGGTGGCGACCGCAGTGAGAACCAGCTACACTCTGAGCAGCGCAGAAAGAGAGAGCAACGGTCACAGCTTTTACCTCTTGCCCACTGTAATCTACACTAGCGCTCCTTTTTACTGCCTGAAGTCTTCCAGATTGCACAATAAATTAAACAGTCATCCGAAGAAGAGATGTCATGGTGTGGAGTTAGCTAAGACTTGAACAGTAAGTCTATCTTAGACCTAAGGGATAAAAATGAGACACAGGAGAGGTTACTTCCTCTGGGAGACTTTCCCTGACAGGCTGAGACTACAGGCCCCACCCCTGTGCGCCCTAGAGGGATGCCCACAGAACCACTGAGCTCACTGCTTTGTCGTCTTCTTATTTCTTTTCTGCAGTAAAACTTACATACAGTGAAATGTACAAATTCTAAGGATACAGGTTGATGAGTTTCCACACGTGGACATACCCGTTCAACAAACACCCCAATCAACAGACAGAACCTTTCCATCTCACCAGAAAGTTCCCCTGTGCCTCCTTCTGGTCAATCCCTACCTCCACAAGCACCCACTGTTCAGCACGCATGCTTCTGTGTACGGTTTCTTTCATCCAACAGAATGTTCTGACGTTCGGCCAAGCTGCTGTGTACACTAACCCACTGAATCACATGCCACAGTTGTCTACCTGCTGTCCTGGACACGAACGTTTAGATTGTTTCCAGGTTTTGCCTAGTTTGAATTCCAGGCTAGTTTTTCAAGTATTCCTAGAAAGCTGCTTTCATGCTTGGCATTCTCAGACCTAACGTTTACAATTCTGTCTTTTGAGAGTATCCCAAAGGGTCCATAACATATAAAATATTTAATTTTAATGAGCTTGGATTCTGTGAGACTAACGTGTTATAATGAATCACCTAGTGAGTGATCCCAGACGTCCTAGTTTCAGCACCTCAGCGGGAACTTACTTTTCCTTACTTATCTACACTTGAAGAAGACGCATGTGCCGTAACTCGCCTCTTGTGTGGCGTTCTCAGATCTGGGATTTCCCACATGGGTGTTCCCACCAGGCCTAGTCTCTCACGGAAGACAAGGATGTCTGGTCTATAGTTCAATCTAAAAACTGCTAACTATTGGCAAGTCTGCAACGTGCTTGCTAGTTAATGTCTTCCGTGCCATGGCTACCTGATGGCTTCTGCTGTCCCCACGCAGTAAATGCGACTAGGTTTAAGTGCCATTCAGTGTTAAGAAGTTAACTGAGGGCTCTCCACAGAAGTGAATGAGTAACACTGCTTCAGATCTGCGTTGCCGCACCGTCACACACCTACATCCACACACCTTCCCTAAATAATCATATCTAGTCCCATGCTTTAAATGGAATCTATATGTAAGTGATGCCCAAATTGACTTCTCCAGCCTACACAGCACCACTGAGTTCCCAGGTGTTTAACTTGCATACTGGACACCTCCTCATGGAGATACCTAACAGATGTAACATTGTTATTATTATATTATTACTCTGTTCCACCACGTTCATTACATCACTAAAGGCACCAACAACATTCATTTCAAATCAAACCCAGAGTCATCCTCAATTCTTCCAGCTCCTTCCAAACCCCTATCACCCCCTCATCCTGTCGGCTCCACCTCCAATAGGGTATCTCAAATCCACCCACTTCTCTGGATCTGCTCTGCCTTCCTGGTCAAAACCAACATGGCCTTTTACCAGGACTCCTGTAACTAACTTAGCCACCTGTTCCTACTCTTGCCAGTATGCACAGATCACCAGAAATCCTACTGAAAGTAAGTCTGATCATGACATTCCTGTTGTATCAGGGCATGGCCTAGCCCTCATGTGTCACCAAGGCCCAGCACGGAGCAGGCAACCCAACCTTCACCGAGTGACTGAATGAACTGTGCACACAGTTTGGGAGGAGTAGAAGGAGATGCTATCCTAGAAAGACTTGCAAGGTCTTAAAACCTAGGCTTGAAATTAAGCTCCACCACTGTCTGACTAGCTCTTAAGTAAGTTACTTAATCTCTCTGATCAATATCTTTATCCTTACCCATACGTGACAATATCGCTTACCTTACAGAATTGCCATGAGGATTAAGTGACGTAAAGTTGAGATCCCCATTCTAACGGCACCCAACAGGTGCCAGTGACACCTCTTCCCTTACAGTCCCCCATATCCCTTGTTCGAAGCCGCCACTAAATTTCAAGTAAACGGTCTTGTGATAGTTCTCAATACAAAGGGAAATTATAGAATAGTCATGAGGGATCATTTAGGAATCATGAGGTATCTGAAAAAAAATCACAGGGAAGCAAAACCCACAAAGTCAAAAAAGAATGTCAAAATTTCCTTGAACTATTTAAATTGTTCTCCCGTTTTGAACCATTTGCTGCAGCTTCCCAGTTAAGATAACAGATTTAAAGCTACACATCCAACGCCGCTCCTTCCTCAAACCCCTAAACCTACAGTAAAAAGAGTCTTTAAGTTAAAGACATCAGCGCACAAGGAGGGGGAGAGCCCAAGAGGAGACGACAGCAATGCCATTCTGGAAGCTGGGAAGCGAGCGGCCGGTGTGCTAACTGACTTAGCAAACCTAAGAGCCAAACCCCAAATCTGGGATGGGGAAAGATAACCCAGTTACACCACCGAAGCAAGGGTGAAAAGAGGGGTCTAGCGTCAGGGAGGCTAGGGGAGAGCTGTTTGAGAAAAAGACTTCCTAACGCCAGCCGTGCACACGGCACACAGCTGGGCAAACGCCACCTCCCTCCCACCATCACCCCAAGAGAAGCCTAGAGGTTATTCTCTGAAGGAGACAGAGGGTCTCCGGAAAGAGAAACACCAGGGACGACTGAGGCTGTGCATACCGAAACTGCCACATGCTGACAAAACTCTCTTCCTGACCAAGCTTCAGTTAGGCGGCTCTGAGCCCTCTTCTTGACGAGGCCTCCGCTAGGCCTTTGAGTCTGTCCCCTCCTTGTCCGGCCGACAGAGGCCAGTTTTAGCAAGAATCCTGCTAAGCCGGTTTAGAGAAATCCTCTCACCCTTGATATCTTATCAAGTTCCTCATCCCCTACCTCTGACATATAAATCCTTAATCTGCCTTCAAAAAGAATCCCTTTAAGCCAGTTGAGCAAGAATCCCCGACCTGTGCTGTTTCCACTTCGTTTTTTTCATCCACTGACCCCTGCACTCTGCTCACTGGCTATAAATCCCCAGCTGTCTTTGCTGTATTCAAAGTGGAGCCCAATTGTTCTCCCTACTGTAATACCCCTTGTTATAGGCTGAGTGTATGTGTCTGCTATGGACTGAACTGTGTCCCCCCAAATATTCATATGTTGAAGCTGTCATCGCCCATGTGACTGTATTTGGAGACAGCAGGTAATCACGGCTAATGACATCATAAGGGTGGGGTCCTAACCCAATAGGATTGGTAGCCTTACCAAAAGAGGAAGAGAGACATCTCTCCACCTCAATGCACACACTATAGGGAAAGGCCGCGCAAGCGGCCCGCAGAACCCAGGACGAGAGTCCTCACCAGAATCCGACCACGCTGGCACCTGATGTCAGACTTCCAGCCCCCAGAACTGTGAGAAAATAAATGTCTGCTGTTTAAGCCACCCAGTCTATGGTATTTTATTATGGCAGCCCAAGCAGGCTAATACACTCCTACTGCAATAGTCATGAATAAAGTCGTCTTTGTCATTTTAACAAGTATCAGAATAATTTTTCTTTAAGAACGTAATAGCGGAAATGAAACATTCACTAGAAGGTACAGAAAATAAAGTTGAGACAATTTTTTTCAGAAAGCCAAGAAAAAAAAAAAAGAGCTAGAAAGTGGAGGGCAAAAAAGAAAAAGTAGAAGAAAAACAGATATAAAAATGAGACAAGTAAAAAGATTCAGCATCAAAATACCAGGAAAAACAGACACCCTGCTCCCTTCAAAACACAGAGGGGAGAAAGCTTTCCAATATCCAAAGAAAATTCACCAGAACTGAAAGGTATGATTTTCTAGAGTCTAGCCAAAATGCCAATTAAGTCCTCAACACAATAACTGGAAAAAGACAGACAAAAAGGACAACATGTCACATTTCAGAACACCAGAAATAGAAGATGTTGCACATTTTCAGAGAAATGAGAGAAAAAGGGGGGAAAAAACATGCGTCATATCCAAAGGATCATGAATCAAAATGGCTTCAGCAACACTGAAAGCAGGAAATCGATAAAGCAATGCCTTTAAAATTCTGAAGGAAAATGATCTCCAACCTAGAACTCGGTACTTAGGCAAATTACCAGTTCAAACTGGAGCAGTATGACCCCAGAAGAGCCACTGTGAGCACCATTATCAAACACACCCACTGCCTCTGGACCAGGCCAGTCTGGCCCAGATTCTGATCTGAACGTATCTTTCTGTAACTCTGAGTCGATGATGTCACTTGTACCTGGAGGAGCGGTGGACACTCACTCCCCCCTTCTATTAAATTAAAGATTATTTTCTACTGAGTGCAAGGGCTTTCACTAAAATAAAACCTCTTTTAAAATAAGGCTTCATTTAATTAGTTTTGGAATCCTAATTATATTTATAACATAAATTACCCTTCATTCATGAAGTCTGATTTATTCATTCCACAAAAGAAAATTCTTTTGACATATTACTATTAGTCCCCATAAAAGCATTCAGAAAACCCCTACAATCAATACTCATACCTATGAAGCATGTCTGCACAGGTAGAGCAGTTAAACAGGTGCTACTGTACTAGAAACCATAAACACATTAACAGCTGACTACATACGCACTGCAGGAATACCAAAGAAAAAATAAGCAGCACTGGGGCTGGCTAAGCAAATTTAAAATTCTTGAAATTCCTTAAGTTAATTCAGGAAGAGAGGGAACGCTCTATAATACGCTATCATCAACTGAAAATTATCTCATTTTTAGCACTTAATGGACAGCTGGTATTTTTAAAGTAAGCACTATCGCAATCGATAGAAACGCAATCTGTAGCCTGTCAGAGGTACTGCGCTAACTTTCATTTAGGCTTTGTTGTACCAGCTAAAGTTAATTTAGAATTGAGCTGAAAGAGCTGGCATAAGATACCAAAAAGGAAGGAAGAAGCATTAAACAGGGAAAGAAGAACCCTTATAAGACTGCCTTCCGCAGTCATTCATTCTGTAAACTATTATTTATTTGACCACCTAGTATATAACACATAGTGCTAGCTGCTAAAGATATAATGATAGGCCAAAAAAAAAAAAAATACACGGTCTGGCCTCATGGAGCCTTCCAACAGGGAAACAATCACTTGGAATAGAGCAGTAAACCAAACGGGCAAAAATCCCTGCCCTCCAGGATCTTAAATTCTAACTGGGGGTAAGGGAGCTGCGTAGATGTATCAAATTTGCCTTTTAACAGGACTACTCTTTCATCTGGCCAGGCCCCGGCCCGGCTGATCAAAAGAATGTTATGCGCACCTTTGGCGCACAAGCTTGAAACTGGCAACTTCTCTCACCTGTATCAGTGTACCCTGAAGGACACCAGCTTCCCTGGTGTCCAGACACTGTGAGAAAACTGGGCACCGGGTAACCGTTGGCCAGTGGCTGGTGCATTTTGTGTGTACCTAGCACAATCTGCCATTGAGCGTTTCAGTTCCCTAAGAACTTACTTGTACACCAAAATTCTCAAAAATATTTCAGCAGGTTTCCCTTTAGTCACTAAATTACCTTTTAAAAGGCCTTCCTAGAAAACACTTCCCAGTTTACCTTGTTCAGCTAGTAAATAAAGTACGGGAATTACTTAATTGCCATAATACGGTATTATACATTCACTGCAACACATTCATATTAAAATTGATGGTGAATGTCTTGATTTTATCAGCAATAAATATTCATTAACATCGGGGAGAAAATACCTACCGCTAAATGCAAACTCCTGACAAAGAAATAAAATAAGAAAACATCTAAAGATAAGTTCTAAAACTTGACTACCTGAATTCAATTAAGAAGTAATTTTTGGTATTCACTCACTTTTTCAATGTGTATTCACTGAGTACCTACTAAGTGCTAGCTACTGTTTTTTAGGCTTAGATATCGACAAGAAAATACAGAGCTCTAATGTTTTTTAGTGTAAGACAAAAAAGGAGCAATGTCTAGACCAGCTATGACATTCTTTCAGATTTCGGTAGTACTAGGTCCAGTTCATCACAGCGTAATGAGTGACCTAATCACAGCCTAGTGAGTGATCCTAATGAGTGACCGTTTTCACAAAGGTTATACAGTACTTCCAAATATAACTTCAGAAAGCCCAATGTATCCACTGGTGTTTCAAGCTAAGCCCATTACCACTTGACTCTTCGAAACAGCCTCAGAACACCAAGGTTAACTAGCTTAACTGGTATAGCTAAGATGAACTAGCTAACAAAAAAAGAGGATAAAAAATAAGGCAAATATTTTATTAATAAGTTTATTATACGGTTATTAAATATTTAAGATATTTTATAAGATGATCTGAAAACTGATACAATCAGACAAATTACTCCAAATACATATTATCTGAATTATGAGAATTGGTTATACGATTTTCTTATAGATTTTACAGAAAAGAAATCGTAACTATATTTAAGCTATAAACTCCTACATAAATTACTATCACAAAACAGATTTGAATTTAGGCATAATTCAAATAATACATGCAGACAACCTATACCAAGATAACCTGGCCACAGCTTAGATCATTCTAAAGAAAGTTCTGTATTATTCAGAGACTAAACATCCCAGTTTACTTCAGAAGCTCAAAATTTCTTTTACAGATGTTAAAATACCAGAATATAACAGCAAGATATTAATTTATGCCAGGTGATTTAAATTTTCCATATCCTGTGACTAATAATAAGATTTTATTTATCGTCCAATGATTACATCCAGACCTTCCCTGGATAATTAGTGCTAGATTTAAAAGTTACTTCTTAAAAGTTTGTTGGTCTTTCAAAAGAGGAGTTTGTAAAAGACTGAAGACTTCTTCATTTTCTCTACCAAGGGACGTTAGCCTCCCAATAAGTGGCTAATGAAAAGAGCAATCAAATTTCAAGAAACCACGTTGGTCTTCAAGCCAAAGAAAGGCCTTTTCTCTAGGACGACCCTGTCTGTGTAAAATGGCCCTACTCTGCTCAAACTGAAACATTCTGCAGCTTAAACTGCAGGCCCCAGTTCAATGTCACTCAAATTTGTCAGGAACCAAAGGTCTGTGTGTGATCAAAACCACAGTCTAGACTGTACACTATCTTCAATCAAGGTGATAAGAAGTCTAAACAATCCTTAGGCCTTTAAACACATCTGTGACATCTCTGGCATTTGAACTCTCCTAAAATGTCCCAAAACAGGAGTTGAGTATTTTCACCTTTGAGCAGCAGGGTCGTTTTAAGAGGTGGTCCCAAGTCCAATCCAATTCAGGCCACACAGTTCTCCTGAGGTAGGAACTCGTTAAACAAACCAACCAACAAACTTCTCAAATGCTATGATTAGGAGGAACAAACCAGGAGAGACACACAAATTAAAAAGGAAGGGTAGAAGGTGCTGCCCCACTGTCATTTCTATCATTCTTTCATAAATGAGCCAATATAATCCAGGATATTCAATGAAGTTCTCATGTAATGTATAAGACTAAGGTTTTGTTTTGTTTTTTTTTTAACTCTACTAACTTGGGTTGTGTGTGTGGGTGTGTGCACACACACGTATCACTCAAAACAGGAACTGAAGACACAGTGACTTTTCTTCTCACAGCTGGGATGGAGTTCACTCAAGTGGTCAAAGGAAACCACAGATTCACAACATTTCACAGACCTTCACTAAGTACGGGCGTCGCACTAAAACACTCGGACATGTTACCTCCGTTCATGTTTACAGCTCTGGGAGGCAGCTACCATCCCCGTTTTGAAAGTGACGTTTGGAAGTTTGGGGAAGTTGCCCAAATAGAGACGACTGAGAAATGAGTGTAGAGGCGAGATATGAATCCTGTGTGACCCCAAGTCCAAACTCATAATCACTGCACCGCACAGCTTTCCTTCGAGCTTCTTGTGCACACAGTGGTTTGTATTTGTCACCAGATCTGGAAAAACCGCCAGCTGTATAATACTCTGCTGTCCTAACCTATGTTTTAGTGGCATAAGAAATAAATGAAGGTTAAAAGATATGTAAAGGCTTTATGAAAACCCTCTTGCCCCTTCTTTCATAAACATTAAAATGTTTATTATTTCTTATTTGTAAAGTCTTAACTTGGATTTAAATTCTTTCATGGGTAGATTACAGGGAAGCACAAACTAGAACTTTTTGGCTTGGGCGCTCTGTGCTGCAAGGTAAACATGATGATACTTCGGGGGTAATTTTGTCTTCCAGTTAATACTGCATTTAAATGACCAGCTGAGAATCAGGGATAATGAAAGGGAACTGGAGGCTGTTGCTGGAATTTTTCACTTTATTGGTGCAGTTATGAAATATTTTTGTATTGTTGTTTCTTTCTGAACTGACCCATCAAGAAAAATATGCAGTAAGAATGTTCAGATATTCTACAAAATGAGAAGCAAACTGTCTTTTCAAATTTAATTTATTTAACCCCACTCTACAACGTGTTTTGATGACAGTGTCGACCAAACTATCTGTATCTACCAAACTGTCTACCAAACTATCTGTAAAAATTCAAATTTTCTCACTTTTTAAAATAACCAAATACTCCTCGAGCTTTCATCACCACATCAACTTACCAATCTGTCTGTGTGTCCATATATTCTGCTTTCCTGTTTACTACTGAGGCCAAACGAGCCTTCCTCATACCTAAGGCCAATCCTTCTATGTTCCCACCAGATCCCACGCCCTCCGGCCACGCAAAGGCAGCGCTTCGGCAACGTCTATCTCTGCTTCTCCCTCTTCCTCCCTCCCTCTCCTCGCCCACTTCCCCTCTTCACTAGTGGACTACTTTCCCATTCACTATCTACGCTCACTGCCTGTTTCCTCCCTTCTCATCCTCTCTTGAACCCAGGCCTACGGCACCTGCATCCCCACCCTTCAGGGTCTCCGGCGACCGCCTCCCCACTGCTAGGTCACGTGAGCAGGTCTCAGTCTCCGTGTTCCTCAAGTAAGCGGGTCAGCTGACAGAGCTGAGGCCTCTGCCCTGAAGCAGCTCCTTCACAGGCCTCAGGCTCCCTCACTCCTCCGGTTTGCAACCCTGGGTTGCGTCAGCTCCTCTGGCTGGATTCTCCTTATCTCATCAGAAACCCCTGGGGAGTCAATCAATCCGTGGGCCTTCTCTCCGCCTACCCTCACCGCCCGCCTAGGCTTGTCGCATCTAGTCCTATTGCCCACACGCTGATACCGCCCAGGTTTCTAGCTCAGCTGACTCCTCCCCCCCGCGCTCCAGGCGCCTCGAGCTCAGGGCCGCCTCCACTCCGCGCTTCGGGAGACGGCGGCCTCCACGCCCCCCTTTCAGTGCCTGCCTCGCTTGGCCCTCCTCTTGTCACCAAATGACCATGTCATCCTCACGCTTGTACGTGCCGAAACCTGTGAGGTCACCCTCAGCTCTCCTCTCCCTCTCCCGTTCTGCATCCAACGCTTCAGCGAATCCTCCTGGCACCATCTTCGAGTTCTATCCAGAACCTGAATAGGGTCTGACCAGGGCACCCAACCCTCGGCCGCGTCGCCCCTCACTAAGATCCCCGCAGTAACTTCTGGCTGCTCGCCCTTCCTCCGCCTCGGCCCACACAGAGTCAGGGCTGGTACAGCAGTCAATCTGACCCTTTTATAACCTAAGCCATTGCCAATCTCGGCTCCACTCTCTCCGAATTCCGCCCTCCTCACTCACGTAAAAGCCCAAGTCTTCCCGGTGGCCCACAGACCCTTCCCAGACGCTCTCCCCTGCCCAAGCCCTCTGACGCCGCCCCACCAGTGCCCCCTCGCTTTACTTCCTTCGCGATGGTCTCCGTGCTGTTCTTTAAACACCCTAGGCACGCCTGTGTTTCAGGCCTCTGGTATTTACTGATGCAATCCCTCTGCCTGAAAGACAGTTTTCTCCGTACCTTCTTCGGGACTTGGCTTCACTGTCACCTTCTCAGGGAGGCTTCCTTCATCATCTTCCTGAAGACAGAAACCCCGCCCATCCCCCCGAAACCAGCACAACTTAATGCTCTCCCCAACCTTGCTACTCCTATAGTACTTCACATCTGGCAAACTTACTATGTGTTTTAGTTATTTAGAATATAAGCGTCTTCAGTCCAGGGACTTTATTTTATTCACTGCTATGAATCTAGACGCCCAGAACAATGCTTGGCACAAAACAGGTATTTGTTAAATTGACTAATTTAATTGACTACAGTCCTGCCACCTATAAAAATAGCTAGTGTTACTGCAGTGAGATGAGAAACCAAAAACAAAGACACGGGACACTTCAGTGAGCCTACTCCAGTTCCATCACAGCAACTAGAAACCCGCCACCAGGCTTCCTGAAATACTGAAGACAGACTAAGGAGAGCCACTTGTGCCTGAGGGCCCTTGAGACGGGAACCTCAGCACTTTCTCAGCAGCTCCCAGCTCCCGCCTCCTCCTGATTCATCAGGGACCACACCTCATGTGACGTGTTTCTGAACGGTGTGTTGACCCGTTCACATCTTGTTCAGTCTCACGCTAATTCTCAATTTTCTTTGGTTAAAGTTAAGGGCTGATGTCACGCGTCTCATGTGACTCAAGAGAAAGCAAACAAGAATCCAGGAAGAAGGTGGTTAATGTCACTGTGTGCAAGGCACTCCCGCTGCACAGGACATGGGAATAAGAAGCATCATGTGACACAGGTGAGCTCGATACTGACTGGGCTGAGTCACAACAGAACGTTCCTAATGACCACAAAGGCTTACAGAAAGCAGTTTTTCAACAGGGCAGGAATTCTGTTTTTAACTTTTAATTAAAGTCATAGAGTAAATACACCTTAGACACTTGAGTTTAAAAAAAAAAAAAAGCAAGCAAGCAAGTGTAAGAGAATCAGTAAATCTTTTTCACAACATTAGTCCTCAACCAAGTATCCTAGGATTTCTAGGTGTAAGCCTACGAGTCAACCATACTGTTCGATAATATCTTCTAACAGGAATCTCACCAGCTTTGGAAGGACAAACTGGAAACCATTTACGGACTTCAGGAACCACTTCTCTTTCTCGACTACCAACCACTAGTAGGACAGGCAACCATCAGAGCACTAAGATGTTATTAAGTCTCTGACAAATCCATGCCGAAAACAGCTCCCAGAGAAAACACTGAGTGGCTCACCTAATTCCACTTCGTCTCACTTTATAACGGGCGGAACCATACTTATCCTAAATGTTAACTATTCGAGGTAGCCATAGGACGATGAAGCTGTATAAATACTTTAGAAACATGTCTTCCTACAGAATGCCATCTCTTCAGCACATAACATCACACAGCTCTTGAGTGAGTCTGAAGGGGCCTTCGAATCATGAAGTGGCCTGATTACAAACACATTCTACTGAATTTACTGAATTCCTGTTGTGTCAGGCATAGCACCAGAAAAAAAAAATAGTAGTTCTCATCCTCAACAAAAAATAGAAGCACATTTTTTTCTTAAAAACAAAACACAGGTAGAAATAAGATCCTAAAATCTCCAAAAAATTACAAAGTTATCTCCCATTGCCATTTAAAGAATTCAAACTAATTATTTCACGGCAGGGTCAGGGGAGAATCACTAAAGTGATAATATCCAAGGCATCCAAATGCGGAGGCGGGGAAGGGTGGTCAGAAAACCAGCACCGTGACACTGCCCCTTAGTGCAATAAAGTAGGTAAGGTTGGTCTACACCACCTTCTCTTTCCTCACGTTTTCCCCATCTGAGGACACTAACGTAGGCCCCCAAAACAGGCAAAAATCAAAACGTAGTGGCTACCGTAATTCCTCGAGATGAAGATTCAAACCCCAAGCTACACAAACCTTAACGTGTTAGTAAGTAAATTAGGGGAATAAACCAAAGCAAGGATTTTCTTGCTTTATAAACAAGTCTACATTTGCCTGCCTTATTAACTGCCTAGGGCTCAGACTTTTTTGAAATATTCATTTGAACATTTCAAGCACTGATTACATTCATGATGTTCACGCTGTTTCTCCTGGATCCATCATCTTTGTCCCTCTCCCATCTACAAACACCTTTGTTCTTCCCCGGCCATGCTCTCCTCCACAAATAAGAGACCAAAGTGAAATACTCTTATATGGGAGCATTAAGACAGGATGACATTGGCTGCCTGACTGATGTCAACCCAAGGGGGCGCCTCGACTTTGGAGAGAGAAAGTGATGTAAGCTGGGTCTCGAAGGTCCAAGGATTTCAACAAATAGAGAATCAGGGAAGAGCATTCCAGACCAATGAAAGAACAAAAGGAGAAATTCAAAACTGCAAAACTGAAGCTGGAGGGTGTACAGAAAAGGAGAAGAAGGGAAAAGCAGCTGGAAAGGCAGATCCATGCCAAAGCATAAAGGGCCTTAACTCTGATTCTTTATTCCACAGGCGATGGAGAGCCGTCTGATTAGATCTGCATATTAGAAAGATCATGGTGTTCTGGTAGAAGAGACTGTGTGTAAGAATCCAACATGGTGAGGAAAAAACCATCCAATTAGGGCAGTATCAGAGAGAATGACAAAATGGGACAGAAACCAGATAGCAGTAAATAATTAGCGAATGCATGAACAGACAGACAGACAGACAGACGGAACAGGGTTAGTAACCAACTGGGTGTTTCAAATGAAACTAAATGAAAACTGATTGTCACAATCTGTTGGACTGTACATAGCCCTCCAATCCGATATATTCATTGCTGGCCATCCAACTTATTAGCATTTCCCACAAATGTGCTGGATAAATAAAATTAAGGAAATAGGGTAACATAATAGATTCTCAAAACATGGATAAAAACACAAAGATTTACCAGTTGGCAAAGTTTAGATGAAAGTTAGTTTTTTTTTTTTTAAAGGTAGATTTTGATTTAAAAAAAGTGTAAGTGGCCAAATAAATCAAACACTGTAACTGCGATTTCTCTGAGTAGAAAAATCTACCTGGATTTTTGATTTTTCAGAGCAAGACTTGAGACAAACACAATTTATATGTTACTGTGAGCCCTTATACAAAGTGTGTTAAGAAACTGCAATGGTTTTGTCAAGGCACTTAAAAAGTTAATCAAATAGTTAACTTTTCACAAACAAAAATAATTAATCACTCTAAAATGTAAAATAAGTGATTATATGAACCAAAGATTCGTGCAGCTTCCCAGCTCATAAAACATGACATCATCTCAAAGAAATGCTACTTACAGGGTTAAAGGGCTTCAGTTTTCCTAAACAGAGTTAAAAGTAAGCAAGCTGTTTTGTTTTTTCATTAGATCTCCCAGTGAAAACCCTCTCCTCCACTGCACTTTGGGCATTTTGCCTTTACTCCAACATAGCTATGAATGGTTTCCTTTAAAGCTGCTGCTTTCCACCTACACCAAAATTCAACCTTGAGTTTTTACAGCATCAACTTGATTTGTAAAGTCCCTAGTTACTGAGGTCAACTGAGTCCAAAAACTTGAAGTCAGAGTAGTTCTTGAACTCAGTCACTATTTTTATAATCTCATGCATCTTGTGGACATAATTACACAGTAATTATTCAACAATTAAAATTCAACTCAGCTACAGTTTAGTCTCAGTTCACAACAATTACTGTCCTAGAATAGAATCCATTAGAACTACTGAGTACTCTTCATGAGGAAAGAATTGCTTCTCACCCTGATTTCACTCTGCTTTTTTTCCTTCCATTTAGTTGTTCACTTAAAGTTGTGTGAATTACAGTCTCACAGTCCTATTCAATACTGACAACACTTCATGAAGATGTACTTTATATTAACTTTTTTATTAAAGTGATAAAAGAACGGGTTTTTTTTTTAAGCCGAATACACTATTTTAAAAGGCTTATATAACCATCACAGGGCCCTGCCCTCCCGTCTCCCTCGTGCCCAGCTGCCCTCTGGACCCACTGCCCAGCATCATCGCGGGCTCCCTTCACCCTCCCTCCTGGGTACACACTGGAGTCCTTTCACGTCCACCTTCGTACCTAGTGATAAGACAATGCATGCGCACACACACACACACACACACACACACACACACACACACTGAATTCCAGGATGAAAGTCATTTTTCTTCAGGATTTTAAAGGTGTAACCATTAGCATCCAGGACTGTTCTGCCTTTCAGATGCCCCATCCCTTTATCTCCTCCTTCTTCTCCCCTCTGAACTGCAAGCGTCAAGGATCTAAACTTCCCCAAGGACACATTAGGTGTGCAGTGCTTGGATTCACTGAGCTGCGCACCCTGAGAGCACGGTGACTCTGGAGGCACGAGGCACGTAAAGCTGACAAGCGTTCTGATGTTATTTCTTTAAAACGCCTTCCCGTTTTTTGTCCGCATCCTGCCAGCTCTGTAATTGGACGCTGCCCCTCTCTGAGTTTGCTTGCACCCTCCTTGTTTCTAACATGCATCCCTTTACCTCCTTATACCACCTGCTTGGAAACGTCCCCACTCGACTTTCTAATCCCCCTGTTGAAATTTCCACTTCTACAATCACATTTCTAATTCCCCTCCACTGTTTCTGTTTCCTTCTTGTTGTTGTTTTTTTTCTACTGTTTCTGCTCTTTCTCTTTCATGGAAAGGCTTTCCTCAACACATCTGTTTTCCATTCACACTTACAAGGCACGTAAAAGCTGACCAGGAGTTCTGTAGAGCGAGACCGTCACTTGGCAGGCAGTCTTCATTCTCAAGTACCCGGGCAGCACTCAGCCTTTCTGTGGGCGTGTTCCCACTGGTCGTATCTGTACATCTTACTCTGGTAAAGGGCCATTTTCCAGAGAACAAGGCCTCTGGTCTCTGGCAAAAACAGTTACGGAACCGGGGGCCTCTTCACACACAGCCTTTCGGTCAAGCCCCCCGGTTTTCTGCCAAGTCTTCACCCTCACCTTCTGTACTAACTGAAACCCCCAAACCCAAAGCCTTGCAGGGAGCCTTGAGTTTGATCTGATCTGCTGGTGTTGGTTTTCTTCTCTGCAAGAACTTAGAATATAGATTCCCCTAGTTAACTAAGTCCGATAATATTCCTTTATCCCAATTTGCTGAAATTCCTCATGTGCTACTACCTTCTTCTAATCTCTTTGCCACAGACTTCTACCTTTTTTTTATTCCTGTGCTATCATTTTAATGAAGTCTCAGGAGAGAAAGAAGAGATAAATGTATGCAAACAAGAAATTCATGCTTAACAAACAAAAAAATATTTTTATAGAATAACTCACTGCTAATTATTTTCATCACTGCAATCGGGAATGTTTAATAAAGCCTATTAATCTGACAATTTCACAACATCTGAAATTTTAATCATTGTTTTTTAAAAAGCCCCAATACTTTATTAACACAATTATTTAAGAGTTTTTTAACTTAATTTTTTAAAGTTTGCCATTAAATGCATTTCAGGTAAGTGAACTGTGGTCTTGCTGACTTGTATTCTCACTGTCATTATAAAACTGGGAATGTGTTCCCTAAGGGGAGAGAGGCTTAATTCCAGGGTAGAGTAAAATCATACAGCATCTTTTCAATTTTAAAATCATGAAAAGAAAATAAGTTTCACAGAAATGTTAACAGAAATACTCAAATGTATACAATAAATGAAAAAGCACAATAAAGGAAAAATATAAGTACCCAAAGCTAGCAGAACTCCTGCCCATCATTCTTCACTTACTGTACCCACCACATGGTACCAATCCCATAAAAGTCCTACAACTTTTGCATTTTTGCTTTATTTCAGTATTCTCAAGTGCTACATTCTAAGATTCAACAGCTGGATAAAACAGATGTAGAAAGATTCAGGAAGCTTCAGAGAAGCTCTACCACTCTGAATAAGCTTGAGAGAAAACACTGTAGTTATTTTTTGGCATGACAAAAATTCACATTTGGGATCTTAGTTTCTCTGGCACAAATTCTCCTTTTTTAACTCTGTAATAATAATTATATAGTCCAACCTATCTTCTAGAGAATAATCTACTCTTACCTTGTTAACAAGATACTGATAGCCCATATCATCATCCAAGGTACCCCATTAATAGCAACAGAGCAAAATCATTTAAAACATGCTAGATTGGATCAAGCCATGAAATAAATTCATCTTAACCCAAAGCTAAAAACTAAGAACCAAATAACCATAGTGACTGGTGGACCAACTCTTCAGCAGAATATCAGAACTTAACTGTTTCTACAATATGAACAATCAATGACCTGTGTTACTGTGTTAATTTCCAAATACAAAAACAAAGACAGAGAAAAGTTAAGTGACCCATCCATAGCCACGTAACAAAGAGCACTGCACAAAGCTCCTCTGTGTCCACCCATTTGCTTCCCATTAAACTGTGCCAACCCTTCAACTTTCTTTCAATGATCTATTTCTGTCAGAGCCCACTGATAGAAATATTACGCCACAAGAAAAGTCTGCAATTTAATATATATTACTTAATAATCAATTTTTTGTTCCCTAAAAAGGATTCAAGTATGCACTTCAATATAGATTGCTGAAAGCCATTTAGAAATAGCAGGTAGTGTGGCTCAAGAGAAATCTTTTTAAATATTCAACCCAAATGCTTCTACTTCACAAGTATTCAAACAGATCCTTATAAAAGATCAAGGTGAAAAATATTTTTTTTCATTCTTACATCAGCTGAAAAATCAGTCTCCTTGATGAAGTACTTTTACTAATGGAATGAAATCAAGAGGAAAAGATTTTAACAGAATCTTTGTGTTATTACTTAAGTGCCCCAAATTTTTTTACCACCTAGTATAGCACATCCTGTTACATTTTAAACATATAGCATTACAATTTAAAATTTTTTCAGAGACTTAATCAGGTTTCACAGCAATTACAATTTTATCCCACCGTTAACAGGATCATAAACACTATACATATTAAGTTCATTAATTCTTCTAAATATGAAATCTTACCTAGAAAAATTCACAATTGAGCCACAGATCAAAATAAGAAATTCAACAGGACTCCAAAAATTTTCTAACTACATCAATTATTTTTTAAAATTAAAAATCTGGCTATTATGCTACTGTAGGGAAAAAATAAATCTAGTAATTAAAAATGTCATGATGGCTGCATAATTACATCTGTACTTTATTTATAATTTACTTATAACAAAAAAATTCCAGAAACTTACACATCAATGATAAACTCCTATAAAAATTAACGTGAACAAGTCTCCAATCTAATAATCCAAAAAATGAAAATGAAAATGAGATACCATTCTTGCCTACAGAATTAGAAAAAAAGTTTATTGTAATAACCAACGCTAAAGAAGTTATGGTGGAACTTACATCTTCAAGCATTGTTGTGAAAAATATAAACTGGTATTACAGTTTTGAAAAGCAACATGGCTATATGCATATATTAAGAGTCTTAAGAATGTTTAGA
This sequence comes from Balaenoptera borealis, assembly GCF_965194805.1. Classification (NCBI taxonomy): domain Eukaryota; kingdom Metazoa; phylum Chordata; class Mammalia; order Artiodactyla; family Balaenopteridae; genus Balaenoptera; species Balaenoptera borealis. Next base: position 113,475,713 of record NC_138873.1, on the reverse strand, counting down.
CTTTTCTTATTTCTAGCCATCTATACTTAAAATAATCAGAAGCTTAGCTATAGAGATATTCTCTGAAGTGGTACTTAAAAAAAAAATAGAGGAAAAAAAGACAAGGGAGAGAAAAAGAAAACAGAAAAAGAAAAATCTCAGAAATAAGCTAAATGTTTAAAAATAAAGGGCAATTAACTAAATTATAGTACTGTGTAATTCAGCATTTGCGGAGTCAAAACCACAGGTTTGAATACCCAATAACAGCTACTCTGAAAAACCATGACATAGTGATTTATAAGGGGGTGATGCCTACCAACACTGTGATTGTGAGGATTAAACGAAATACCACGTATCTCCGCAATTATAATATGTACCTTTTTCAGGTGCTAACATGTTTAGAACTAAGATGCATTTAGCAATCAATGGTGTGTCATGACTTAACTGGCAGGGGTATTTTTTCTCTTTCAGAAGTACATAAAATAATTGTGTGCCTTAGAATTGACGGTTATTAGGATAGAATTTAGATTCAGTGAAAGCTGGCGATGGACTGCAGAGCCTGGCCTGGCGCAGATTTGAAAGGCGTAGCACACAGGGCGACTGGCGACCTGAACCAGTCATCTGCATAGCAAGTGAGCCTGCAGACGTTCCTGCATCTTCCCTCAGCTCACCAGCTGTACCTCGCGTAACGTACAGATGAACTCTCGTTATTGTTTCCAGTTAAAGTATACACTGCATATGAAGGACTATCACATTACCTGAATTGTTTTCATTTGTTTAATAGCATGGCAAATGCTTATTTCTTTGGGTGACTACTTTCTCTCATCTCCTTTCTCCAGCCATTTTCAACCCAAGTACTCCTCCAGGCTGAGCCGATCCCCAAGCCTTTGCTCAAATGGCTTCCTCTGACAAAATCATTCCAGAACCAAAGCTCTGGCATCACCTTTCTCTGAAGCTTCTCCTGCCTCAGCCCAATCTCCTCCCACCACTCTTTCTCATCTTTGGTCCCACTTCATCCCGCATGCAATTTTCCAAATAGAGCATGAGAAAATGTTATTGCTAGCGTTTACTTAAGCTCTTCCCCCTAAACTGAAGTAACTGACGATGGGGGCATTTGATTCACATATGTGTATCCTCAAGCCCTCAAGCCAAGGACACAATAAACCTTCTGTAAATGTTGCATACACAGAGGAGTTTACAGTGCACCATACATAACTTGCAGAACTAACTGTACCCTGGATACTCCAGAAATATTTAAATTGGCATCAGAAGCAAATTTTTAGTCCTACATGTTTATGCGACAAAACATGAACATAGTTCAACTTTTCTTATATACTTTACCCAATATTTTCTCAAAAGAAAATAGTCAAGGAATTAAACTGATGCATATTTTATACAGCCGTCCTGCAAAGAATTCCACAATTCATCCTGAGGGTAGAGTAACCTTGATAATAAAATGTACAAACATAGATACAAAAATCCTAAACAAATATCAGCAAACCAAATCTAGTAATAAGTAAAAACTACAATATATCACAACCATATTTGGTTTATTCCAAGAACGCAACTTTGTTTTAACATTTAAAAAATCAATCTATGAAAAGATACTCAAAATTATAATGGATGGCAAAGAAGCACAGGAAATAATGTTCAACACTGTAATCATCAGAGAAATGCACCTTAAAACCCCAATAAGATACTACTACACATCTACTAGAAAGGCTAAAATTTAAAAAACTGACACTACCAAATGTTAGCAAGGATGCAGAACAATTGACACTCTCATATATTGTTCACCATACTATCTGAAATTCTACTATCCTAGGAATTTACCCAAAAGAGATAGCCACACAAAAAATTATATCCAAATATTTACAGCAGCTTTTTTTTTTTTTGTAACTGCCCCAAAAGGGAAACAATTACAACTTCCATCAACAGATGAGCACATAAACAAAAATCCATATAATGGAAAACTACTCAGCAGTAAATAGGACTGAGGTGCTGATAGACACAAGAACATGAATTATGCTAAGTGAAAGACACAAGACACCAGGAATATATAGTGTAAGATTCCACTTACATGAAATGCCAGAACAGGCAAAACTAATCTAAAATAACAGAAATCAGATTGGGGAGGGGGTCAGGAGCTGAGGAGGGGCAATGGGACTGACAAAAAAGGGGAATGAAGGACCTTTGGCGGGAAATGAACTATTCTAAATCTCAAACTGTACTCCTAAAAACGTGAATTTTATTGTATGTAAACTATACCTCCATAAACTTGAATTTTTTTAAAATCAATTATTAGGATTCATTAACACTACAAACATTCAGTAAAATTCAACAGCCAGTTGTCATTTTTTTAAAAAAGACCCTCAGAAAACTCAGAAAAAAAAGGTAAATTCCTTAATTTGATCTAACAATCTATGAAAAAAGAAAAATGATACTTACGGGTTAAGCACAGAAAGCTTCTCCTTTAAAAACAGACACTATGTAAGGAAACCTGCTACCACCACTTCTGTTCAGCATTTCAGCTGAGGTCTTAGTAGGTTCAGTAAGGCAAGGAAAAGCAAAAGATAGCAGGATTGGAAAGGAAGCAATAAAACTCTTATTTACAGACCTGACTGTATACAAAGAAAATATTTTTCAAATCTACAGATAAATTACAATAAGTGAGTTTAGTAAACATGTGGAATATAAGATCAATGTACTGAATGAATTACATTTTTATACACTGTAATAGTTTAAAAATAAAAATTTTTTAAAGATATCATTTACAGTAGCACCAAACAATATCAAATACCTAAGAATAAATCTAATTTAAAAATATATGCATCTCCCCAAAGATACTTAATTACAAAGCAGAAAACAGTAACTTTACATGTAAAGTGGCAGACACCACCTTAACCAAATGACCAAAGTTCTGCTCAGTACATCATACCCCTTCTGTGGTACTTCTGCCGAAAATGGACATACAGCTTAAATCTTACCATGAGGAAACATTAGACAAACTCAAATTGAGAACCTTTATACAAAATAACTAGCTTGAATTATTCAAAAATTTCAAGGTCATGAAACGAAGAAAGATGAGAAACTGTCACAGGTGACAGGAGACTAAAGCAGCTTGACAACCAAACATAATGCATGATCTGGGATTTACTTTTGCTATGCATGAGCTCTGATTATGATCTGCAAATTTTAAATAACATCTGGTTATTAGGAAACACACACTGGAGTGTTTAGGGGTAAAGGAACAGGTGTAAGTCTGTAAGCATGATGAGGGTAATCAGGAAAATGTGGTAATGTGTTCATGTAGGGAATCTCGGTAGAGGGTATGCAGGAGGTTTTGTAGAGTACTGTTCTTAAAACTTTTCTGACAGTCTGAGATTAGAGCAAAGTTAAAGTTAAAAAAAAAAAACATATAAGTAAGACTACTACATAGAAAACTCTAAAATATCATTATGAGAAATTAACAGAGACCTAAATAAATTAAGCAACCCACTACGATCCCAGATGAGAAGACTCAATACAGTAGATGTCAGTTCTCTTCAAAGTGACCTGCAGGTTCAATGCATCCGAATTAAAATTCCAACAGATCTTTTTTTTTAGAACTCTACAAGCTGAGGGACTGCCCTGGTGGCGCAGTGGTTAAGAATCCACCTGCCAATGCAGGAGACATGGATTCGAGCCCTGGTCGGGGAAGAGCCCACATGCCGCAGAGCAACTAAACCCGTGTGCCACAACTACTGAGCCTGTGCTCTAGAGCCCGCGAGCCACAACTACTGAGCCCGCGTGCCACAACTACTGAAGCCCACGCGCCTAGACCCCGTGCTCCGCAACAAGAGAAGCCACCGCAATGAGAAGCCCACACGCTGCAATGAAGAGTAGCCCCTGCTCGCCACAACTAGGGAAAGCCCGTGCACAGCAGCGAAGACCCAATGCAGCCAAACATAAATTATTTATTTATTTTAAAAAACTCTACAAGCTGATTCTAGAATTTATACAGAAATGTGAAGGCCAAGAACAGCCAAGATATCCTCAAAGAAGAACTAGATGGAAAGGTGACATCTACTATAAAGCTACAATGAGACAGTGTGATAATGGTGCATGAACAGACAAATTGACCAATGGAACACAACAAAGACTCATACACATATGAAGTATAATGAATACCTGCTTAACAACAAAAGTAGCAATACAGAGTAAGAGTAGCAATGTAGGGGAAAGATTAACTTTTCAATAAATGCTACTAGAAAAACTGGAATCCATTCGGAAGAAAATGAAATTTGAGACTTCCATCATACACAAAAATTATACACAGGTGAATTATAAATCTACATGTGCAAAGCAAACAATAAAGCTTCTGGAAGTTTATACAGGAGATTATCTTCAAGACCCCAGAACAGGGAAGAACTTTAAATAGGGGAAAAAATTAACCACAAAGAAAAAGATGCATAAATCTGACAAATTAAGAATTTGTGATCTTAATTACTATACTATACTATTTTCCCCCAAAGAAGGTACTTTAGCAGAACTTCCAGTATTTCTTATGGCTGTATATGTTGCTATGACTTTCTTCTTCAATATGAGAAAGGTTTCAAATGATTAACTTGGAAAAACCACATGGTTGGCCTTGAAAAAATAGTCATTGGGTAAACTACTAGATAAATAAACGAAAATTTACATTTACTTAATGAAAAATGTTATACATACGACACACGCATATTTGGAGAAGAGAAGTATGCACTGAGTACTCACATGTAATGAATTACAAAGAGACTCCTACATAGTTACACTTGTGCCTCTTCTACCAGTTACAAGGATTAACAAATTAAACAGCAAGTGGCTTTCACTTTTTCTATAATGGTTTCAAACCACAGAAGCACTCTTCCATCTCAAGCAGGCTGGTACTTTATTCCTCTGCTCTATCCTCTTCTTTTTCTTGCTCTATCCTCTTCTTTTTCTTTGCCTCCTTAAAGAACAAACTTCTCTTTCACTCTTCTCTGTTCCTTACTGCCACACCCTGTGGTCTGTCGGTTTTCCCCAGCCTGATTTTATTACACTCCTAATTCTGGCTTTCAACTTCATCTACATTCTCTGTGCCCAACACTAGTTATTTCAAACCTCCCTCCCAACCCTTCAAATAAAGTCGCCCCTTCAGGATCTCTTAATCCATCCGTACAAAAGGTCCTTCCACCATGGTCCTACTGAAGGCAAACTGTGATGAACAAGAACCATATTCTAACTTCTCCTGCCCAGCCCTTCACCTTACAGCAGAAATCTGACTCCGCCCTTAAACACAGCCTGCCTTTTTGCTCTTCCCCACTTAGAAGATTCACAAATGTAAGTAAAGTTCATGTAACTGTGCTCCAATCTAGATGATTTCTAACTCTCTCAAAACTGCTAGCGAACACTAAATGATAATAAAAATGACCACAGGGGGGTGGATCCTAGACATTGGTAGAGAAGCCTTGCTGTTGTCGTCAAAATAATTGATTTTATTGACCTCTTGACATAGCCCAAAGCCTTTTCTGATTACGGCATGTGCCAGTACTACTGAGGCAAAGAGGATGGCTACAATGGCAATAGCAAAAGAGATACCAAATGCCATCTCAGAGGTGGAAACTACCCCCTCTGTAAAATCTTTCATTATTAAAACAAAGACCTAGGCAGAACACTCTATGACATAAATCACAGCAAGATCCCTTTTGACCCACCTCCTAGAGAAATGGAAATAAAAACAAAAATAAACAAATGGGACCTAATGAAACGTAAAAGCTTTTGCACAGCAAAGGAAACCATAAACAAGATGAAAAGACAACCCTCAGAAGGGGAGAAAATATTTGTAAATGAAGCAACTGACAAAGGATTAATCTCCAAAGTATACAAGCAGCTCATGCAGCTCAATATCAAAAAAACAAACAACCCAATCCAAAAATGGGCAGAAGACCTAAATAGACATTTCTCCAAAGAAGATAATACAGATGGCCAACAAACACATGAAAAGTTGCTCAACATCACTAATCATTAGAGAAATGCAAATCAAAACTACAATGAGGTATCACCTCACACCAGTCAAAATGGCCATCATCAAAAAATCTAGAAACCGTAAATGCTGGAGAGGGTGTGGAGAAAAGGGAACCCTCTTACACTGTTGGTGGGAATGTAAATTGATACAGCCACTATGGAGAAGAGTATGGAGGTTCCTTAAAAAGCTAAAAATAGAACTACCATATGACCCAGCAATCCCATTGCTGGGCATATACCCTGAGAAAACCGTAATTCAAAAAGAATCATGTACCACAATGTTCACTGCAGCTCTATTTACAAGAGCCAGGACATTGAAGCAATCTAAGTGTCCATCGACAGATGAATGGATAAAGAAGATGTGGCACATATATACAACGGATTATTACTCCACCATAAAAAGAAACGAAATTGAGTTATCTGTAGTGAGGTAGATGGACCCAGAGTCGGTCATACAGAGTGAGGTAAGTCAGAAAGAGAAAAACAAATACTGTATGCTAACACATATATATGGAATCTAAAAAAAAAAAATGGTTCTGAGGAACCTAGGGGCAGGACAGGAATAAAGACGCAGACCTAGAGAATGGACGTGAGGATATGGGGAGGGGGAAGGGTAAGGTGGGACGAAGTGAGACAGTGGCATGGACATATATACACTACCAAATGTAGAATAGATAGCTAGTGGGAAGCAGATGCATAGCACAGGGAGATCAGCTTGGTGCTTTGCGACCACCTAGAGGGGTGGGATAGGGAGGGTGGGAGGGAGACGCAAGAGGGAGGGGTTGATTCACTTTGTTATACAGCAAAAACTAACACAACATTGTAAAGCAATTATACTCCAATAAAGATGTTAAAGAAAAAAAAAACAAAGAGCTCCACCAAAATACAGGAAGAGACAGAGGGAGGAGTGCTGAAAGGCCCATTTACCGAGGCTATTTAGATGTCCTAATTTCACAGGTGGGGTTACCGGTTCAGGGCAGCCAATCATGTAATCCATGAAGTATCTCTCATCTGAAATCAAAACAAGACCTTATGACAGTGGGCAAAACTAAAGCGTTGGGAGAAAACTAGAGGCACTTTGAGGAAAGAGAGACTAAAAAGCCCTTGGAAGATATCAAAGACACTATGGCTCGCCCTTTTGTGAAAAGCTAAATTTGCAGCAAGTACACTTCGGGAGAGTTTCACGAAGACAGCCAGAACCCCTGGTCCGACAATTAGAGAATCTGTTTTCAGCTTAAGAGATAGTTAGCACAGAAATAATAGATATAGGGCAAGGAAACAAGGACAGATGGAAAACAGGCTGAAAAGGGAAAAAGGAAAGAAGAGAAAGGAAACATGAATCTAGGGATGGGGTATCAGAGCAAGGATGAAAGGTAACAACCAGGGCAACACGTTGGTCAGGAAAACAGCAACTCAGCACGCCAGACTCAATGAACGGCAGGCAAGGGGACATTAGAGATTTGTGATCATCACCATATATAAATGATAAATCACAAGTCATCCTTCCACTTTTCTTTTTAACCAGCTATAGAGAAAAGATCAACAACAAGATTTTGTGCAAGAAGCAGCAGTAAGATACCATCATCTTGAACATAAGGGTAAGGAAGAGACAGAAACCAAAATAAAACCACAGCATAAAGCTATTTTAAACTGATACGAATTAAGGTAATTAATGAACATTAATTGTATTTCAACCTGTCTCTAACTTCCAGCAAAATGCCCAGCACAAACTCAGCTCTCAAGGCAAAGGAAATGTGCTTATGAAAATTCCCTTAAAGCCGGAGAACTGTGACACCCACTGCGAAGGGATCGCCATCATCCGCCCTGCACTTTGTAAGGCTCGCCTCCCTTTAATATTTGGAGTAAGGTTACTCGGAATAATTAGTCTCGCGCTGAACTCCAGCACAGCTGCTCATCTGTTCCTCTTCGGTTTCGGTGACGTCCCCACCCTCCCAAGCCTTTGTCTTATCTTATCTCGAAGAGAAACAGTTTCTCCAAGCGACACTAGAAGAAGCACATGCAGACCTGCACACCTGGGAAGCTGACTTATCGCCCAGCACAGTTCGATGTGCCAGACTCCACTCTGGAGACGAAGGCGCCCTGGTGGTCTCCCTCTCACCAGCCCGACCGGGTCAATTTCTCCCCCGAGCAGCTTCTGCACGTCGCATATATTCTGTGCCCCAAACACCCTGAAAAAGTCGCCCTTGCAGGCACACAATTTGCACTCCTCCTGCCAGAAAGACCTCTCCCCTATGCTTCACGTACTGCATTTCTACTCACTGCTTCAAAAATCAAGCAAATCTCTCCTCCCTGAAGGCTTCCACCATAATCCTCAGAATTAGGTATTCCTTCCTCTAGACCTGCTTTCAACTTTATAGAGAATAGCATTAGTTCCTGTTTGGCTCTGTACTTTGTTGTTAAATTTTAATCTCTCTTTAGAGTTCTCTCACCATGTCCTGCCTGTTCATATACTGCCAGCCCTTAATACAGTATATCGTATATAGGGAATTATTAAATACTTGTTGATCGAAGAGATATGTGTCCAATGCCCTCTTCAATCCAAATGACTCAACAAGGCTGTATGTTAGGTTAGAATCTGTACAAACAATAGTGTCAGATGCTAAGATTAAAGTTTCCAAGGAAGCAGGTGTGTACCATTACTAGTTCATCTCTACAGAACTGCAAATCTAGCACATACGCTACCTTGGTAAAGAGCAAAGAAGTGGTCATATGCTTAAGTAGAATTTTAACATCACATATTTTAAGTATCCTACTTTAAAAATGATTTTTGCCATTACCCAGAAATGTTGACAAACACAACATATAGTTCCTGAAGTAAAACTGACACATTACAATAAAGTCTCACAAATGGAAGGCAACTTCGTGAATTAAAACATTTAAACATACTGTCTTTAAAAGTGTTTATCTTTTTTAAAAAGCATTTTTGATAAGAATTTAATTAACAAAGTTACTGCTGTACACCTGAAACTAACACAACTAAATCAACTATACTCCAATATAAAATAAAAATTAAATTAAAAAAAATTTAATTAACAAAGTTAAACAGCTGTAAAAATAGTTAGGGGAGTGATTACCTTATATTCTGATTCACTTTTAAAGCATTTTTTTTCGCACCAGGAAATAAGAAAAGTGTAGGCAGAGCTTTCCTGTAACTTATTTTCATTAAATCAATATAAGACATATAAAACTACCTTAAAAAGAATTAAACAAAACAATTCATTTCTGCTCAATTCTCAAGAAACCATAAGATACAGAAGAAAATATATTATATTGTACAATATTTGTAAGGTGCTTTAGACTTTGACCACAATAAGTAACTTAATCGAAATGGAGATAGAAAAGCACTACCAAAAGTGAAATTTATGTCAGAGGGAACTATTTACAAACTTAGCTGGGTAGTTTATGATCAGGTCCTTTTAATACCATATTCATATTTGTTTCAGTTAACTTATCATATAGATCATGCCAGTACTAACCAAAAATCAATGATACACGTACAAAATACTTAAATAAATTTAACACTGCAAATGCTACACTCTTGAGTACAATATTTGAATTCTAATAATAATCCATTACTTGCCATTTTTCCAAACTACTAAAATGTATTCTTATTTCTCCATTCCTCTAAATCAGAATATAATATGGTATCTTGGTTCCATATTTTATTAAACAAGCTGCATTTTGTCAAGTTTGCGAATGTTTCCCAAGGTCTTAGACTTTAAAAAATCTGATTCTAGAAATTGAAAAGCGAAGAATACTTTTTTCCCTGTGTTACAGCTTGAGTGAAATGAAAACTGAGCTAACTAAAATGAATTGGGGGGAGGGATTAAGCGCTTCTTTATACACAATCACAAATTCAAAACAATATTTTTTACTTTTTAAACCAGTCTCTATTTCAAACAGCCAGCCATGCCTCTGTAAAGACTTATACCAGAAAACCATATTTTTTTCCATCTTTATCATTACATTCTGATATTTCCCCTTAAGAAAAATATTATTATATATAATTAAACAACGAGATCCTTTTTTACTCATCACAGTGATTAAAAATTAAAATCCAATAACATCGAGTTGTTCTGTTCGTGAGACTACAGAGTGGTAAATTCTCTGAACCAGCACTTCTTAGGACACACCAAGGCTATTTATTGTAGCACTTGTAAATAAGAGGGAAAAACTGCAAACAATCTAAGTGTCTAGCAAGAAAGAAAATGGTCGAACAGCTATGCAATATCTGGACTACGGAAAACCATGCACAATCAAAAGCAGTAAAGTGGATCTTAACCTTTCAACATGGCCACCTAAGGCCTGTCGTTACATGAAAAAACGAGGCTGCGGGACATTTTGCAGAGTATTCGTAGGTCAAGACGCACATACAAAACGACAGACTTCTACAAGCCTAAAGCTGTAGATAACAGTAAAAGATACAAGTGTACATACACCAAAATGAAAACAATGCTTAGTTTCCAGACGGAGACCAGCTAGTGTCCAGGGGAATATGGACTCCGGCTGTACTGTTTTGATGTGTTGTGGCAGATCACTTATTAGTTGATTAAAATGAACACAGTGTAAAAGATATTACTCAAAAAAATTTTATGAGGCTTTAATAAAGAATATGGAGGAACTGGGACTTCCCTGATGGTCCAGTGGTTAAGACTCCAAGCTTGCACTCTGGGGGGCACGGGTTCGATCCCTGGTTGAGGAACTAAGATCCCGCATGCCGCGTGGCGTGGCAAAAAAAAAGGAATGTGGAGGAATTAAAAAATAAAATGTCCCTAATAACGATCCAAAAGATCAGATTTTTCTTAGTGATAAAAAGAAAGATGATTAAATATTACAATTTTAAAATAATTTTTCAGCCATGCTCCAAAATAAATTCCAGATAAGTTACAGTTAATTAGGAAAAAAGAAAGTAGAGCATAACACTTCTCCGATTTCACAACAAGAATTTAATTAATGTTTCTAAAATATATATATTAAAATAGGAATACTTACTGTTTCTAAGTGATGGCATTATAAATGATTTTTCTTTTCTCCTTTACACATTTCACATTTTTCAAATTTTCTGAAGGACAGCTACCACTTTTATAATCAGAAAAAAGTTATCTTTAAAGTAACTTTCATCCAAAAATATCATAAATTATATGAAAACTCTAATTCGTGCTACAAGTGTGTATGTGTTAACAAGTTTAACAGTCTTTCTTACACGGTTGGACTTGTTCAGGCTGGGAAAAGGAGTACACAAAACTTCAGGATGGAGGTCAAAAAGGGGAATACACACAAATAACTAAATTTAGCGTTCCAATTTTTCAAAATGATTGGTCGAACCCTAACAGTTACGCAAACAAGCAGATCTTGTCTCCCCAGTATATCCCGTATCACATCACCCTCTCTAATTATTAAAGAAAGGGTTCTTTCAGCTCCAGTTTCATCTTCCTTAAAAAGTCCTTTATTACCATTGCTACTAGTTTCAGGGCTTTTTTGTAAGCAATATTCTAGGTACCTGGGCTCATTAACCCCTTGACTATCCTAATCTCAACTCCTCTGAGAGGTTTTATGTTGACGAGATGACCTAGTATTTATATTTGAAGAAAAAACTTTTTAAGAGAAGCAGACAATATATTCACAGTTCAAATTCGTGATTCAATTATTCACTGAATAGACAGTTACTGAGCATCTATATTACAACAGGGCCAAGTACTAGGCCCTAAACACACAAGAATAAAATCAGAGTGTTCACAGCCTACCGAAGGAGAAAGACAGGTAAACTGTGTTGTAGAGAAACACAAAGTGCTCAAAGAACTGCCAGGGGTGGGGACCGGGTGGGGAAGGGACAGTGAAGGACAAGGACCAGGACAAAGGAGACCCATTCTGAACAGAGCATTAAAAGATGAGCAGAATGAAACCTTAAAGCAGTGATGTGCTGCACATTCCAGGAAAATAAAACAAAACTCCAACACGCTCTGCACGTCAGGATTCAAACTACTCGTAAGTATCACTAATTACTGTTCCCAGGAATGCATGAGTTAACTCCGTTAAAAAGCCACCTTCCACAGGTCTATACGGGTAGCACTGCGCATTTCTGACACAAGCCATATTCCCTCAAACAAACCTATAGCTAACCATCAAAACTGGTAACCAATAACAAAATAACATTAACAAATAACAACCGAATAAAGCTCAAGCCTTGAACAGCCTAACTGGAAAAGGAGAGGACCCCTTTTCAGGTCACACGCACCTCCTGACCTGTATTTGGCAAAGCTGCTCCCAGACTGTCCGCAGATAAGCCACACAGCTCTCAAGGCAGGAGACCGAGCTCGGGCAGAGCCAGGCGTCCACTGGGGGCTGCTATCCCCACACTGCCCGCAGATGAGCCAAGGTAGGCCTGGAACCTGAGAAGGTATATTTCCAATCTGGACAGCTGCCAACGTGTCTCATTCAAAGTATCCAGGGACAAACGCCAGCCCAGCCCCCGACGCCAGGAGCCAAGGCCGCACCTTCTGTTCCCACTCCCAACCCGGAGCTGACCTGCAGGCATTCCTCCGTGCCTGCTAATAGCCAGACAGGAATTTGCTCAGTCCAGTAACTGTGCAGCCTCTAGCCGTCTGACCACTGGCAACCCAGCAACCACAAACTCCAAGTCCTGGAAGGATCATATTTACTGGAAAGAGCACGCTGGTCTCTTGGGACAGAACTAAGGATTGCAAAAACAGCACCTTTTTTACAATGCGCAAGTGATAATATCAAAGCATAATCTTGCACACTTTACAGCTAAATCATCCCCCAAGGTTTTAAGCCCCGCCTCACAAAAGTCAGGGAAGAGGTGATATTAAAAGCTAAGGGGAGGGAATTCCCTGGCGGTCCAGTGGTTAGGACTCCACGCTTTCACTGCCGAGGGCGCGGGTTCAGTCCCTGGTCAGGGAACTAAGATCCTGCAAGTCGCGAGGCATGGCCAAAAAAAAAAAAGCTAAGTGGAAAACTCTCTAAAATACACTGTAAAATTCTAATCATTACTTAAGAAGCCATTTTTTAAAAGGTAGAAAACTAAAAACACCCATGCTGCTTCAGTATATTTCAATATTTAAAGATCTCAATAGCCACATAAAACACTAAATTACATTCATTTTCTACCACTGGCAAAAAAAGATCCATAAAATATAAAGGGATATCAGCAATTTGGTAGCAGAAAGTCACACAAATATATAAAAAGAATATGTCACAAATGAAAGGTAAGTTTATTCAAACTATTGGATTACAGGAAGGAAATTAACAATTCTTTAACTTTGTACAGGGCTATAATTAATATAAGTTCATTAATCCTAGTTGGTACAAAAATATTGCATTATCATGCTTTCAAATAATATCCTTAGAAAAATAAATACAAAATTCATAACCATTTTGTTATACAAAAATTAAAACAACAAACATGTATATTACATGTTATCTACAACACCTCAATAAGAGCATACTTGCCTTGGGCCATAAATAGACATTCATCTACTTAAATTATCAAGTAGTTATTAAGTGGGGCTATAGCAAAGTATTACGGCACTTTGGTATCTAAGGGTAGTTAGTTATTTTTCTTTATACAGCAACAGTAGTCAGAGAACCCAAGAATCATAAATTCCAGGTATAGAAATGAAATTTCCCAAATCACCTTATGGAAATGAAAATGCATTTAACTTTTAAGGCCTTCCGAAAAGGGCGTAGGGGTTACTTTAATTTCATTTTCGTAAAGAATTGGGCTTCCCTGGTGGCACAGTGGTTAAGAATCCGTCTGCTGGTGCAGGGGACACGGGTTCGAGCCCTGGTCCGGGAAGTTCCCACATGCCGCGGAGCAACTAAGCCCATGTGCCACAACTAGTGAGCCTGCGCTCTAGAGCCCGCGAGTCACAACTACTGAGTCCACGTGCCACAACTACTGAAGCCCGCGTGCCTAGAGCCCGTGCTCCGCAACGAGAGAAGCCACCACAATGACAAGCCCGTACACTGCCAACAAAGAGTAGCCCCCGCTCGCTGCAACTAGAGAAAGCCCGTGCGCAGCAACAAAGACCCAACGCAGCCAAAAAAAAAAAAGAATATATAGGCACACACATACACACACAAAAAAAAACTAACATATCATCCACCAAAATGCCAACAATAGTGATTGTCTCTACATGGTAGAAAGATCAAAGATTTTTCTTCACTTAATTTTGGTTATGTGGATTCTGCACAATGAACCAATGATGAATTAATTTCACAGGAGGAGGGGAGCTTAAAAGAGGACTGACTAGTCCACAAAGGTATTCTACAACCATCCTAATGTTTCAGCACCACCTTGCACCGTTCTTCCTCCCCGTCAAGTGCTCTCCCAGCACCCACAGAGCTGGTCCATTCAAGCCCAGCCAGCCATAGGATAAACAGTCGTTTAACATCTGTCTCCCTGCTAGAACACAAGCTTAATGATTGTAAGATCGTGTCTATGTTGATCAGAAATGCATCTCTAGAACTTGGCATAGTGCCTCTACATAGTAGGAAGGAGAGTGACTTTAAATAAATCAATGAACAAACTGGGCTAAATCCCTCATAATGCAACTAAAGATCAAGCTTTCCTCTGTCTTCACTAAAAAATGCTGATTGATAAGTGATCACTGCCTTCTGTCTTTGAAAACATATCTGAGTCACCTCAGTCTTTTTTTCAATTTAATCAATTCCAGTCCCCTAAAATTTTCTCCAAATATGTGGCTCTTATTCTGAACCCTAGTTCTCCACAATGGTTCAGTTGTGAAGTTTAGGGTTAATAAGTCAAACATTTCAATTCTTATTTACTACTTATTATAATTGGAGGAACAGGCATAACTTTATTCAATCAAGTGTTTGTAAGACCCTCCATATGTAAGCATCCTCCTCTCCCAGAATATGAAATTTCAAGTTGCTAAGACTCTCTTTCATTCTCCCCTTTCACCACCATCACTAGCACAGTATTTGCACCAACGGTATTATTTTACTTTTTACAGATTCTACGTCATAATTATGACAACTATTTAGTCTGTTTTTAAGAGACACATATACATAAATGTAGAGTCACTTTCTAACCTCACAGAATCAATTTAAATGTTTTCTGCAAAGTCAAGTAAATATAATGAAAATCCAAATCTCTGAACAAGGTAAGTGAACAATCTGCTTTAGTTATCTGTATGTTTACCAAAATTACAAGATCACTGACACAGTTCACATACCATCTGCAAACTTTAGCGTTTCAATAAGGCCCCAGTATCACCTCCACCCTGTAAAAACTTGGGATGACCTAATGTCTCCCTGGTTTATGCAATAAGGCATAAAATCCCTCAATACTCTGCCTCTCCAGCCGAAAATACACCTGTAACGTCATCCACACCTGAACACGTCCCCACTCTTCTCAGAGCTGATTCCTCCACATGTGCTCGTGATGCTGTGTGCTCCAAGCCCTTCCGGAATCTGGGGGCTCCACACTGTTTCGGAACTGGTTTTAGTCATTTCCGCACCATTGCCTTCTCTTTATCAGCAAGATTAGTAAATACAATGATTTCTAGTGTAAAATGCTTCCTTTACATTAAAACCTAAAATAGCAGTCAAAATGGAGAATTTTCTAATTGGCATGGAGAAACTTTACCTAACTGAGGCAATTTAGACTAAAAAAATAGTAATATCAGTCTTCAAGTATATGAATAAGGATTAAAACTGTGTTTATGTAGGTGTGTCTGTACACACACACACACCAACAATCAAATGGCCTACATCTCCAGAAGGGAAAATATAAAAATACAGCAATTTAGGTTAGACGTGAAGAACCTTCACGAAGAGTCAGAGACAAAAAGAGGTGACGGAAACTTCATCTCAGGAGCTCTTTAAGATAAAGATAAAACCGTGAATGACCTGTTTAGAGTGGTTTAAATATGGTCTGCCAGGAAACAAAATACTAGATTCGAAAGAATGAACTTCTACTTCCAAATTTTGTAATGACTAACAAGTATACCATTTTAATAATTTTCAGTAATTCTTAAGTCTCAACACAGAATGTGCTCTATTTTTTAAGTCCTCCGTGAGACACTGAACATTTTATTAATTAGTGTATAAAAACAGAATTTTTAAAACACTTCGGTCACCAAGAGTTTCCTCAGTTTTTGACAGGAAGTTTTATTTACACAGATTCAACATAAAAAAGAGAAACAACTGAACGGCACATTGTAGTCACCTGGGGACCTTTGCAAAAGTACTGACACCTAGGTCTCACCCTCCGGGATCTGGGATTTAATGGGGCGAGGCTGTGGCCCAGGCATCAGGATTTTGAGAACAACCATACAACTTATTCTTTCATTTCTAACAGAAACAAATGGAAATTCAATCACTTTCATGTTGATACAATAATTATTTGGAAATTCACCCCCAATTCTCATTTATATTGCAGAGAGGAATAAGGGGAAATGTTCATATTGTCTTATACAAGTTGGGGGAATTTTTAATGTTCAGGTTGTAGCTCTGATTGATTTTTTTTCCCCTTAAATTTTATTCACAGAGAAAACATTTAGCATCTGGTGTCCAAATGTAAATACTGGAGCTTTGATGAGGAACAATTACAGATAAACGTATCTTGAATTAAAACATACATTCATTCATTTCTTTCCCTTTTGTTCATTAATCAGTTTCTTGGAATATATACACACCTTAGCAGAGGCCAGTAAAAGGGCACTTTGCAGAATCCTTTTTCAAAGAAAACTTTTGTAAGGAAAAGCATTGCTAACTTATATGCGTATCTTGTAAGTCTATATTTCTATACATTTCTTGGGCAAAACCATCTACACTACCATTGTTTACAACACTAAGATTCTTTATATTTTTATCTGTCAAGGTTCAGCTAAACTGTCAATTTGACATCAAAAAAATCAGGAAAGATAAATCAATTAAAACATCTAGCTTTCAATTACACAAATAATAGTCATCGGAAAATGTCTATAAAACTAAGCGTATATAAAAAGGAGTAGTTTAGAAGTTTAAATACTAAATAGAGCACAACAGATACTTAACTCTATAATAATAAACAACATGATAAAATTATTTCTGGCGATCTTTTCAAATAGGTATCTCTTTATGTATCTTTATGACAATCTCTCTCTCTAGTATCTCTTTACAGCAAAATAATTAACATATTTTACGGCAATAATTTACTTCTAACCTTTGTTCATTCTCAGACTCACAATCCCCTTGAAGGTAAAAGAAAAAAATAGATCATCTACATCTGGGGCAAATCTCTCTTGTAAAACAAAGAAAAATTCTTGTATTTAAATTCAGATCCAAAACTGAGCAGATTATTGGCACCTTAATATTCTAAAAGTATATATAAAAAGTTATTTATGCATTTTGCAACAGATACGGCCTTTTAAAAAGTCCCCAATAAATTCATTATTAAGTGCAATGAACTGCTATTAATTTGAGTGGAATCTGTGAATCATGTGCTATTTTTAAAAAGAACTACAGGGACTTCCCTGGCGGTCCAGTGGTTAAGAATCCGCCTTCCAACGCAGGGGATGCAGGTTCGATCCCTGGTCGGGGAACTAAGATCCCACATGCCGCAGGGGATCTAAGCCCGTGCACCACGACTAGAGAGCCCACATGCTGCAACGAAGAGCCCGTGCTCTCTGGAGCCCATGGACTACAACTAGAAAGAAGCCCACACACTGCAACTAGAGAAGCTCACATGCAGCAATGAAGAGCCGCATGCCACAATGAATATCCCATGTGCCACAACTAAGACCCGACGCAGCCAAATAAATAAAAAAAAATTTTTTTTAATTATAAATCTGAAAGATGGAAGAAGCAGGCTCAAGGAAGGAAGGAAGGAAGGAAGGTAGGACTACATATATACTATTTACAACTATCATATTTTCTAATTTACATCAGAATGTTATTATTTCACTAATTATTTGTATTTTCTACTCAATTTAAAAGTTTCAGTGTCTCACTTGAAGACAGTTATACATCATTCAAGAATGAATTAAAGAAGATGATCCAATAAAATTAATGCAGCCAAAGCAAGTGTCTAAAAGGACAGTTCAAACTGATATGGCTCCTGTGGAAAGGGTATAAAGAGCTTTTTACATTTTACACTTCAAATTACTCTGATGCCATTAATGATATATAGAAGGCAAAATACATAGCAAACTTAGAGAAGATAGTAGAGCCCAGAATCAAATCTAAAATATTTTTGCACTGTTTTAATATATACGGAGTTTTCCAGAAATAAAATATCACATAAATTGAGAGAAGACTGTCTTTTATTTGGGTCCTTACCAAAAGATGTTTATTATTTCAGAGAAAATCATGTTACAGAGCAATGCTGATCGTGGTATTTGAGTTACCAATATAACATACCTCTACATTAGTCTAATCTGCAGTAGCTGCATTCATGACTATTTTACAAATGGATGCTAGAGACTGATTACTTTGTTCTGACTTACAGTATAAGAGCATCTAAGCTTTCACATACTGAAATACGTGCATTAATACCTAATTAATATAAATATATATTTACGTTATATGTATATTACATTGTTTATTAATATAAATATTACATTTGTGATAAATACAAATAATAATTACTTCTTTTATGTTACATCACTATATTAATTCTTAATTATACATGTATATAGGTATGCATACCCATCCATGCATGTGTAGATTGCTTAATTTCAGTGTAGTAAATGGGGTATGACAAAACAACTGTTTTGAAAAAGGGGTCCCAAGTCTGAAAGAATAGAGAATCACTAGTATAAGTAAAAGAGAACAGGACTGAGGCCAGAAACCTGACATTTTAAAGGAAGAATAGGGAAGAAAGGAACAATGGGGAAAAGCAGACAGAAAGGTAGCAAGCACCTTGGAAGAGAGTACTTTACCAAAGGAGAAAGAAGTCTGAACAAGGGAAGGTTGTCAGCACCATCAAATGGTTCAGAAGAGGCTGATAATCGAAAATAAGCTGGGCTTCCCTGGTGGCGCAGCGGTTGAGAGTCTGCCTGCCAATGCAGGGGACACGGGTTCGAGCCCTGGTCTGGGAAGATCCCACATGCCACGGAGCAACTAGGCCCGTGAGCCACAACTACTGAGCCTGCGCGTCTGGAGCCTGTGCTCCGCAATAAGAGAGGCCGCGATAGTGAGAGGCCCGCGCACCGTGATGAAGAGTGGCCCCCGCTTGCCGCAACTAGAGAAAGCCCTCTCACAGAAACGAAGACCCGACACAGCCAAAAATAAATAAATAAATTTATTAAAAAATAAATAAATAAGCTAATGGATTTGAAAATGGGAAGGGCACTGGTAATATTGGAGCAGTTTCAGTATACTGTAGTTGAAGCAGAAATGATACTGCAGTGAATAAAACAGTGAACAGAGGAAAAACATGAACAGCTGGTAGAAATTTTTATAGTAAGGGAAAGAGAAATAAGGCAAAAGAACAAGGAGATGACAGGGTGTAAACAGGAGGTGTTTGTTTCTGGCTTTGTTGGTTAGGCTAGAAAAGACCTCTGAGAGGTTAATTCAAACTTATTTTAGATACCAAGTCCCCTAATTACAAGTTTTAGGAAGTACTCTCTCCTACAAACTGAAATGCTTATAGATGATGAATTAAATGATATCTGGAATTTGATTCAAAATAATGCAGGGGGAGGGGGAATAATTAGATTTTTTTTAAAAAAGTAAAATAAAATTAGCCATGAGCTGTTAACTGCTGAATCTGGGTGATGGTACATAGTGGCTCACATGCTCTTCTTTTCTGAATACGCTTAAAACTTTCCACAATAAAATGATTTTGAAAAGAAATACTCTCCAAGGAGGCGGAGTCAAGATGGCGGTGTGGGGAGACGCGGAGTTAGCGCCTCCCCACAACTAGGGCGCCTGCCAGCCGCTGGTAGGGGACTCCGATGCCCAAGGAGACAGAAGGAACCCCAAAGTGAACCGGCGGCTTGCAGGAACTTGGTTCACGAGCCCGGGGTCGGGCCTGAAGCTCCTGCGGTGGGAGCTCGGAGTCTGAACCACTGGACTAACAGAGAATCTCAGACTCCAGGGAACATTCATCGGAGTGAGGTCTCACACAGTTCCTCATCTCGGCACCAAGACCCAGCTCTACCCAGTAGCCTAGAAACTCCAGTGTAGCATCGACATATATACACTACCGAATGTACAACAGACAGCTGGTGGGAAGCAGCCGCATAGCACAGGGACATCGGCTCAGTGCTTTCTGTCCACGTAGAGGGGTGGGATAGGGAGGGTGGGAGGGAGGCTCAAGAGGGAGGGGATATGGGGACACGTGTAGGCATATGGCTGATTCGCTTTGTCGTGCAACAGAAACTACCACAGTATTGTGAAGCAATTATCCTCCAATAAAGATCTACTAAAAAATAAAAAATAAAATACTCTCCAAAAGATGCTCAATTACTTTTCAATTTTCTATATAATCATATCCTGCTCTCTCAAATGTCAAACTGATGATATTGATTTTTACCACGGTAAATACTGAGTTTTTTCTTACGAATGATTATACACTAATCGCTGAATTATCTCAATTTCTCACTTAATCTTCCGTCTGATCACAGCAAGCAATTTCATAGTCAACTAGATGAAAAAAAGAGGTGAAAAAGATAGATGCAATCTGATCCCAGAGTTCTGGGTCACAAAGTTCAAAAATCTATCCCCTAAGAATTCTATTGGACAGTATCCACACTATAGCTTAAAAAGAAATGCTTACTTTCTAGCCATAGCTTTATATAAAATATCTCTGAAATTACCTCTAAATTTTTAAACTGCACAATACTGATAGAAAAAATGAATTCTGAATGAAGAGGTATTCCTGAATTAAGAGGAATTATCTTTTCAGCTCTGCCACTTATTTGGCTGTATGACCTTAGCAAGTCTCTTAACCTCTCAAAACCTCAGCTTCCTCAACTTCTTGACAAGGAATTGGAATTAAATTAACTGGGGGGTAATGTCTAATTCTAACTGTCCAGGCTCTAGGTCTGGTCTACAGAAAACCTGAACACACAACTCCAGTGGACGATGATCTAGACCAGCGGTTCTCCAAGTGTGGCCAATGAACCCCTGGAGATCCCTGAGACCCTTGCAGAGAGTCAACAAGGTCAAAACTATTTTTAAAGTAATACTAAGACATTTGCCCTAATAATGCAGAACCAATGATGGGTAAAACTTCTACCACTTTAGCTAAAATCAAGGCAGCGGCACCAAATTGTAGCAGTGGTCACTGCTGTCACAGTAAAAAGGATGCCGCCTCACGTAAGAATGCCTCTGATGTGCAACTAGAGTTGATCATACTTAGTGAAGCCAGACAGAGAAAGACAAATACCATATGATATCACTTATATGTGGAATCTAAAATATGATGCAAATGAACTTATCGATGAAACAGAATCATGTACATAGAGAACAGACTGGTGATTGCCAAGGGGGAGGGGGGTGGGGGAGGGATGGACGGGGAGCGTGGGATGAGCAGATGCAAACGATTACATGTGGGATGGATAAACAAGGTCCTACCGTAGAGCACAGGGAACTCTATTCAATACCCTGTGATAAACCGTAATGGAAAAGAGTATTAAAAAAAGACTGTGTGTATATATATACATATATATGTGTGTAACTGAATCACTTTGCTGTACAGCAGTAATTAACACAGCATTGTAAGTCAACTATACTTCAATAAGAAAAAGAATACCTCTGATGAAGCAGTAAAATGTATTGGTTTTATTACATTTTTATCCTCACACATCTTTTTAATACTCTATATGACAAAACGGGGATTGTGCATAAGCTACTTCCACTGTAAAACAAGGTATGATGTTGCCCCAAGGAAAATATTTCCGCGAGTGTTTGAGCGGTAACCTTCGGGAACTGACTCTTTTTCATGAAACACTATTTTCACTGCAAAGAATGACTAACAAACCTTGGTTACTCAAGCTTGAGTTTTTGGCAAACGAGGTTTTGTTTGTTTTTTGAGTGAAGCCTGTCACATCAAGGAAAGCAACTGACAGTACTTGTTGACGATAAGATTCAAGTGAAAGCAGAATCTGGGAAAACCCGCATCTGCCACCTTGAACATAAAACAGCTTATACTGTTTAAGCTTAAATACTTAGAAGACTTTTCTGATGAGATCAAAATATATTACATATATTTGGAAGATCTGCATAACTCAGTGGAACAGTATGTTCCAAATGACCATTACACCATATTGTAAAATCACATATGGGTAAAAGATCCATTCAAAGTGCAAAACTGAACAATGGATTTTAATGTAACAGGGTACAGAAAATTCACAGATATGGCTTAAAATTCCACTTTGGAACTTTAAGAAATTATCATTTGGTTAGTGGTGGCGAAGGATCGAAGAATATACACACAATTAACTGAAAAGGTCAAGTTAATATTTCCTTTCCCAATGAGATATCTACGTGAGGGAAGATTTTCTTCATACACAGTTCAACCAAAAAAAAAATAATGCAACAAACTGAATTCATGAGCAGATATGACAGCCCAGCTATCTTCTATTAAGTCAGACATGAAGGAGTTTTACAAAAGTGTAAAATAGTGGCACTCTTTTCACTAATTGTTGTTTTGGAAAATAACTATTTTCCATAAAATATGTCATTTCTGTTAAAATGCATATATTATTATTTTTAAATAGACTAAATATTTTTAAAGTTTCTAATACAGTAAATATCAATAGGTATAACCAAGTAGATAAGCAAAATCTTTACAGAGTCCTCAATAATTAAGAGTGTAAAGAAGTCCGAAGACCTGAGATCTGCTGATCTACGTAAGACCTCACCAAATCATTTACTGGCAGTGTATACTCTCCAGTCATTCACGATCTAGGATGAGTAGTGGAGAATGAAAGAAGATACACATACATTACATAACCGGTGATGAATACTACAATACAGGTGTACTTCCAAACTGTAAACTGGGGAAAGTTACTTTGAAAGATTTAATTCAAGCAGGTCCTGAGAGATGGGTAAGCCTGACTAAAGGAAAGTATTCCAGACAAAGGCCTGTTGGAACAAGAGTAAGGAGGTGGGAGAACGGGGACATGTCTGCGGAACAGGTCAATGGGGCCAGAGCTCAGGACAATGGCGGAAGTGTGACGAGTACTGAGGTGGAAATGTGGGCCAAGAGATCAGGCCTCAAAGGGTTTCAAATCCCACGATGAAAGTCTGGACTCTCCAATGTATTAATAAAGGGCTAACAGGGATTCTTATTGAGCAAGGGATTATTACAATCAGATTTCTACTTTGAAACAGAACTCTAACGGCAATGCACAGGACAGACTGTACACTGAGGGAAAGGGCCAAACATAGGGAGCTACGTACGAGAGAAAAAGGAGCGAGGCCTGCGCTCGGTCAGAGGGGGAGGAAAGGGACGGCCAACCTTCCAGAAGCGGAACAGGGTTTGGCAACTGACAGAATATGACAAGTGAAGCGGGAAAAGGCGAGTAAAAGTTCTGAGCATGAACAATTAGGGTAA
Organism: Balaenoptera borealis; assembly: GCF_965194805.1. NCBI lineage: Eukaryota > Metazoa > Chordata > Mammalia > Artiodactyla > Balaenopteridae > Balaenoptera > Balaenoptera borealis. The sequence continues at coordinate 113,452,156 of NC_138873.1, read as the reverse complement.
TGAGGGTATCATAAGGGAAACAGGAGGAGAGGCGGTTTCTGCGAGGAGGGCTCTGAGGGAAATACGTGAAATTTTAAGACGTCTATGGAGCATCAACTTGGAAATGCTGGTCAAGATTATACAGAAAGAAATTTGGGGGAACTGGGCTTCCTTGATGGCGCAGTGATTAAGAATCCGCCTGCCCATGCAGGGGACACGGGGTCGAGCCCTGCTCCGGGAAGATCCCACATGCTGCAGAGCAACTAAGCCCATGCGCCACAACTACTGAAGCCTGTGCTCTAGAGCCCGCGAGCCACAACTACTGAGCCCATGCACCACAACTACTGAAGCCCGCGTGCCTAGAGCCCATGGTCTGCAACAAGAGAAGCCACCTCAATGAGAAGCCCGCGCACCGCAACGAAGAGTAGCCCCCGCTTGCCGCAAGTAGAGAAAGCCTGCGCGCAGCCACAAAGACCCAATGCAGCCGAAAATAAATTAATTTTTAAAAAAAAAAGAAATCTGGGGGGAATCCTGCATAAGAGTCAGAACCATGGAGCTGATATAATTATCAAAAATAAGAACAGAGCAAGTAGAGCAAAGTGCCACGCACAGGATTTTATGAGACATGAACAGTAAAGACATGGGCCGACAAAATCACGCAGTAAAAACCAAATAGGAAAAATTGGAGACCTGGGAAGTGCATGACCACAGGCGCTCAGAAGAAATAATTCAAGGAAGGTTAGTTGCTCAGTAGCCGAAGAGGTTGGAAAAGAATAATGATCTAAATGAGGCCACTGGATCTATTAATTAGGAGGTTACAGAGTAGTCTCTGTTGAGTGTTCAGGGACAGAACACAGATTACAATGGAACTGGGTTCACAGCCTCATTAGCAAGGTATTAGGTACAGGAAATAAATATTTCACCCAGGGCTACATGAAAATTATGTTTTCCAAACAACAGCTTGTCTGCCTTTCTACCATAACAGTTATTTAAAAAAACTCTCACTCTAAACTTTATCTGTAATTTTCAGAGAATGTATTTCAGACTCACGTAAAACACGAATTTTAGCATTTAAACAGAACATTAACATTTACCTAATACATTTTATGACACAAAAAGAATTTACTGTTGTGCTATATATTGAACCTCAATCTACTGCTTAAAAGAACATTATTCTTAGTCGAGATAAGGCTACTATAGTACATTTTAGTACAAATTCAACAAATAGCATTTGTTTAAAAAAAAGAAAACCATTATCCAATCCCTCTTTATTAACATTATCAAGCACAATATGAAGTCACACTTAATTTAGGCATATTTATATGAAATGTGTGTTTAGCCAAACCCATGTTTATGCAAAGGTAATATGTGAAAGATCCATACTTGTTAGTATAATCTAGAAAACAATCATTTGTTTTACAAAAAGATTCTTCCCTTTACAAAAGAAGCCACTATCCAGATCCTTTAAACAAGCAGCTTTCCAAGGATAATAAAAATATGTATAATTTAGTTATTTATTTAATTTACACAAAACTTTACAGCAATACATTTGTTTAAAGCAAATTAATGATGTAAGTAAAAGGGGCAGTTGTTCAGGGGTTGAAAACGCATCCAGAATGGTTTAGACTCTACATGTCCACGAAGTCCCCCCTCTCATCAGTCCCAGGAGAGGCTGGAGCCCTCTGAACAGCAAGAACCAGCGGGTGGGGACACCCAAGGGTGTTGCAGAGGACCTATTCGCCCTGAACTTGAAATCAAGCAACTGCTGCCCGAGTGTCAGGGTGTTACCACCCTTATGTAGACAGAGAAGGAAGAACAGCTTAATCTTGAAGGGTTCTTTGACTTTAAAAGAACACACAAAAAAAGGTAACCTAAAATTCAGAATCGGGCAAAGGCTCTGGATCCAGACCACCTGAACGTCCTCAGCCCTGCCCCTCACTGCTTGTGTCACCTCAGCAAGTTACTTAGACCTCAGTTCTCTCAGCTGCAAAATGGGGTTAAGAAGAGCCACCTCATGGGTCAACATTAGAATTACATGAGATAAGGACTGTGAAGTACCCAAAGTGGGGGCATATCACTGGCCCTCAGGAACTATTAGAACTGCACTGTTCTAGGGCCATTTGGGGCCACTCCTTCAAAACATCGTCATAATATATGACCACCTTCCGCTGTTCAAGCTTGCTGATGTACTCAGGTGTCCATATATCCCGAAAATAATCTAGGTCAATGTTGCTGCCAAACAGTAGAATGGTAGAGAATAGGACCAAAGTGCGTGAGATTCTGGACCAGTTCCAGAAGCACACTTTTAATAAATAATAGACCACCTTCTGACACACTAGCATTCTTGTATGCAGCCGTCAAGACTATCTCCATTTTTGCTAATAACTCATTAAAATCACCAAACTAAACTAGTTTATAAATTCCTAATTTATGCTGCACCCCCCCCCCCACTTCAAAAAAGCAAACGTATCAGTAGAATCTATCTCTAGAAAATACAAAATTCTGACTGAAATTTTTTTCTCTGGCTTCTAAAACATCTGAAGTGAATCTGGTCACATGTTCAGATTCATTCAGTTCTCCTCCTCCCCTCCCCTCAAGCACAACAGATACATAAACTGTCTTGCTGTTCTCATCTTCAACTCAACAATGATAGACCAGAAAAAGCAGAGAAACTAATTCATTCCTCTTCAAAACACATACACATGTATACTTTGTTCTTCCGCAAAATACCAAAAGGATAACAGACAGCAAATCTTGCCCACAAACCAAAACACAGCTGTTTCATCTAATTTTAGAAAAAAAATAACAAGGAACCAGAGAAAAGTTCTCTCTGGAATAACTCAATCCTCAAATCAGGGAAATTCAAAGAGTATAACAAGGAAAAACCGACAGCCTCAATTCTTTCTTGTGGGGTTACTAACAGCATCAAATCAAAATAAACAATATGTTTTTAGAAGATTCCACAAAAGTTTGAACTCTCCCCTTTTACAGAAAGAAAAAGACCCACTTACAGAAAAATAAAATCTAAATGTATGATTTCCAAGCGTAGGTGCTATTTGGCTTACTCCAAACCTGTTTCTGTTTTCCACCATACTCTTTTAAAGACAAGCTGAGAAACTTATTTGTTCCAAAAAAAACAAAACAAAACAAAAAAACCCCCAATATAACATTTACATGTAGCCTTTATTTGTATGTTCAAGTCTCATAGCCAGGTGCTGGTTATTGATTAATTTGCTCTCCTTTTCTGGAAACTGTGAACAAGACCCAGTCTAGCTGCTGCTTAATCTGAATAAAATCTTGGACTCTTTTTCTCCGGAACCCTCAAGAGAAGACATATAAACTATTCTAATTGTTTTGGGGGGAGTAATGCTCACACACTAGGGACCTTCATACCATCTCTTTAAGGAGAGAAATGTTTTTCTTTAGTAATCCTCAGGAATCTATCCAAAATGAAGAGCACGGATTTAGACTTTTGGTCAGAAATCAGATTAACTAGGTAAAACTGGCATTAGCGGAAGACAGCTGAACAACAGCATACTGCGACAGATTTATACAGAAATTTAATGTGTCTTTAAAAGGACCTGGGGAGGAAGAACAATTATGTCCTAAGAGTCTAACTTCTATGATGTGTGTCCTGGTGTTCTGCGCGCTCAAGAGTCCAAGTGAACGGGAAGTATAATTTCGAGGAGGCAAGGGACTTTTCTTGCCAAAATATTTTAAACTTAATTATTAAAAGGTTTTTTTTTAATGAAAAGCGTTTATTCTATCAAACGAAGACTACCTGATGAAGAAAATTTCAGAAAACCTCACTGAGGCATAACACCATGTCAATAAAAGTGCTTTATGTTAACCGACCTAGATTGTGTTTCTCATCGGGTTACCTGGATCATCAGATTTCCTGAAATAACTGTTTGATTAAATGAGAAAGTGAGTAAACTATCTTCTAAACGCATGTATAAGACAGGTAGCCTCAAGCACTTTGCGGATATATCACAATGCTACAAGCGATTTAAAATGCACCAAGGCAACGCTACAAATTCCCAAAGGTTCCAGCCGCTGCCCGAGTTACCCTCCACTTGCTCCACTGCGCCTCCATCCCGGTTCTGCTCTGCCCCTGCCCTGGGAGGAAGAGCCGGCACAGAGCCAGGCTAACCCAGGCTCCCCAGCTGCCTTCCAGCAAAGTCACCAGCCAAGACCCAAAAGACAGAGGGAGCCGAGAGGTCAGGGAACTTCCCCCCTCCCCGCCGGGCCGCCTCAAAGCCTCAGCCCCAACCCCGCCTCCTCCTCAAGGCCAGCTCTCTGCTTCCGCGACGACCTCCGGAGAATTAAGGGCTTCTCACCATTGCTATTCCCTGGGTGCTTCACCGCCCCGTGCTCGCTCCCTGCCCCTGCAGGCTCTTCACCTGCACCATCCGGGATGAAATCTCTTTCCTGCTGGGACCTTGCCTGCTGTGGCTAACAAGACCAAGTCTAGTTATTCAAAACAGTACATTATCTAAAGAAATCCAATTAAAAAGTTTAAAAAGGGGACTTCCCTGGTGGCACAGTGGCTAAGACTCTGCACTCCCAATGCAGGGGGCCCGGGTTCTATCCCTGGTCGGGGAACTAGATCCCCCATGCATGCCACAACCAAGAGTTCCCATGCCACAACTAAGGAGTCTGTGTGCCACAACTAAGGAGCCCGCTTGCCACAACTAAGACCCAGGGCAACCAAATAGTTCAAAAAGGTCTTAAGATCTAAACGAGCATCATTTATATATTACTGCTATCTGTATAGTCGTTTAAAAATTAAATATAAGTAACTCACTTCCAAATGAAGCTGGTTAATAAGCTGAAATACTCCCTACAATTAAATTTAGGTGTGAAATTTAACACTGCATTGTCATCTCAAGATAAATGCTATGAGCTCCAAATAAGCTTAAAAGAAGAAAGAAAATCAATGAAGAGATTCTGGTAACCGATATTTCACTCCCTTTTACCATATGCTGCCTGGTTAATCCGAGCAATTTTTTCTTGTTATTGCCGACACCCTCCCAAAGTAGAGGATGAAGAAAAGGTTTCAACCAGTGGTTCTCCAATGTCGGTACACAAATAAATCAACTGAGAAGCTTGTTAAAATGCTACTGCCCATGCCCCACCCACACCTCTCTGGCGTGTATTTACTAGTTCCCCAGATAATTCTTGGTACACACCTGAATTTCAGAACTATTTAAAACTGGTCAACTTGAAGATTTCACCCAAATCTCCAATACACAGCTTTTTTCCTTTTGGATGAACATTCCACATTAAACATGGAAAAGAAAAAACAACCAACACAGTAACGATAATAATGCACACTAGCTATGTGCCAGTGTGATATGTGCTTTCCATGTAATAGTGTCTAATGCAGTCCTCACAAGAACCACACCAGGTAAGTAATACTGTAGCCCCCATTTTACTAACTGAAGCCCAGAGAAACTAAGTAATCTGACCCAGGTAGTAAGTGGCAAAACCAGGATCCCCTCACCTCTGCTGTCCCCTTACCCTGGAGGCGGACAAGCAAGCACTTATGCACAGATGCAACTCTGGAACCTGGGGGCCGGAATACAGAGGCTAAGCCTGAGGGGCCAGCAGTTAGGCAAGCAATAACGCCCCATCCCCCCAACTCCCACCGCTCACGCAACAAGCTCTCGTGACTCTCCGCACCCATCCCTCACTCACCAAGCCCTTCCACCTACATGGTGTGCCATGACATACTGGTGGCACGCCGCAAGTCTACCTGCACTCTTTCCACATGAGTATCTACAGCCACATGCTCAGGACGACAAGGGATCCAATCCCAGCTCCACCAAGTACTGGCTGGGAGCTTGAGCGAGTTTAACATCCCTGTGCCTCTCTCTCCTAAGACACGAGAGTCTTAATGCCAAGTGCACTGAAGTGACATAGTGATTTTTTTTTTTAATGTCTTCTATTTATTTTTGGCTGCGTTGGGTCTTCGTTGCTGCACGCGGGCTACTCTTCATTGCGGTGCACGGGCTTCTCATTGCAGTGTCTTCTCTGGTTGCGGGTTCTAGGTGCGCCGGCTTCAGTAGTTGTGGCTTGCAGGCTCTAGAGTGCAGGCTCAGTAGTTGTGGCGCATGGGCTTAGTTGCTCCATGGCACGTGGGATCTTCCCTGACCAGGGCTCGAACCCGTGTCCCCTGCATTGGCAGGCGGATTCTTAACCACTGTGCCACCAGGGAAGTCCAACATAGTGATTAACTGAGCTAATGTACATAAAGTACTTGCTTGACATAGTACCTGACACACAGCAAGAGCTCAATAAACAACAGCGGCTACTAAAATTATACTTTGCCAACCCACTCTCTTACGAAAGCCAACATATCAGTCCTGGGTCCCATTTATTTTCTCTCAGCCTTATTTCCTGAAAGTGTGATAAAAGATGGAACATATTCTTATTTATCAGGAAGCAACTGGTAATAGTGCTGTAACTCAGTGGACTAAAGGCCAGCAGTAGAATATTTTAGAGCAAATGAGGCTTTTAGTGGCCCTCAAATTGTACCACTTTGACAACTATTTCCCAACTTTAGGGTCGGCCCTGTTAATCACATACTAGAATGATGAGTCTATAATTAACCTAATTCAAAACAACAATAAAATGTCACTCAGTACAAGGACTTGGTTTTATCACCGTATTGTCGGCACTCAGGACAGTGCCTGGCCCAGGACAGACACTCAAACATTTGTGAAATGAGTGAAGGCATAAAGGTACCAACAGAGACACACCTTACTTAGCTCATTAGCGAGTCTTTACAAAAGCAAGCATAATAATCAGATCAAGATCAATGTGCCAAATAATAAAACTTATTTTCAAAATTCCTCCAGAATATTTTTCTCCTTTTTTAAAACTAATTGTTGGGCTTCCCTGGTGGCGCAGTGGTTGAGAATCTGCCTGCCGATGCAGGGGACACGGGTTCGAGCCCTGGTCTGGGAGGATCCCACATGCCGCGGAGCAACTGAGCCCGTGAGCCACAACTACTGAGCCTGCGCGTCTGCAGCCTGTGCTCCGCAACAAGAGAGGCCGCGATAGTGAGAGGCCCGCGCACCGCGATGAAGAGTGGTCCCCGCTTGCCACAACTAGAGAAAGCCCTCGCACAGAAACAAAGACCCAACACAGCCATAAAATAAATAAATAAATAAAAATTAAAAAAAAAAAACTTGCACGTGGATGTTAAAAAAAAAAACTAATTGTTGGCTTTGCCTTGAAAACACTGCTACTAGAAAAGTTAATTACCAACCTCAACTCCATTAATCTATTAAAAATGTTAAAGTAGTTCCACATTACTACATCATGCTCATCTTCTACCTTACATTAAAAAAAAAGAAGAAAAAAAAAGTGTAACTACGTATTTAATAATTATCACTTCAGTTATCCTGACTATTCAGAATTTCCTGAACCATCTGAATTAAATCCGTAAAATGAAATAAGTCACTGCTGAGAGGTTAACCCTTACTAAATCTAGGAGTTAGAGACCTGGGGGAGGGAGGGATCTATGGGAACACACAGATAGCAGTTCCATTCTCAGTGATGCTTCTAAAGCAGCCTGACATGTGACCTTGAACAAAGTACTTATTTTTTTGTCTCCGTTTTCTCGTGTGCGGAATAAGAACAGATTTACCACAACTACTTCATCAAGTTGTTCTAGGACCAAATGTACATAAAATGATTTCCTAAAGAGTAAAGCGTCATACATGTAGGGTGTTAACTTCTGACATAAACAGCTTCAGGTTTTAAATGGGTGTTTCTGTGTATCTTTCTTTTCACATCTGTCCCACTCTTCCTATTTCCTAGATCCAAAGATCTGCCAGAACAGGGAAGAACCAGTTCCCATCAACAGCTATATTTTAAACACAATGAACCATCAATAAATATTTGCTGAAAAAGATGCTCATCCACATATAATGGAAATTTTTTAATTCTGTGATATGTAATACCTTACCTTGTAAAGGTTAAGCAGCAGGTTACCTTCAAATAAAATAACAAGTGACATAAGGTACATAAAAGATGCCTGTGGTTTTGCCAGGAGCACCGCCTTGCTTTGTGCACATTACTCAGCAGGCATGTGAATATCACCTAAGGAATGTGTTTCAGTATTTTGGTTTCACTGGAAGAGACACTCTTTATAAATAGAAAAGGACTTCCCCTCTCTTCAACACTAGCAAGGTTTCTAAAGATGCCATATCTGTTCTTCTGGTTTTACTTCCCATACTTCAGTACTCACAGGGAGAACTTTTGCTGGACTTGTGGTCATTTCTCAAACCACTGTGTCATTCTTACACTACTCAATGAGAAAAAAAAGCGTATTTTTGAAAACCGTAAGTAGGACGATATATTTATATTTTAAGATTATTAACAGTCCACTAAATCTGTCAAATAAAAGCATAACTCTTTTAAATGTAGAACATCCTGGTTCCTCTGAACATTATACAATGCCTCAAAAACAGAATTAAGCTTATTTAACTTCAGTTAGTTCTTGATTATCTGTACACACACACACACACACACACACACACACACACACACACACACACACACACGAAAGCAGATGTGTTACAGATCACCCATTAATAATTTACATTAAGCACTTGGATGATGGTTTTGTATTTACAGTTGAATATGAGTATCCTTCAGACACAAAATTCCTAATAGTTCAAAACAAAGACACACCCGTAACAGAAGTCACCCAACTCAGCCTTCCTACCATTTTTCTGTTCATCTACCCAACTACATTCTACTGCTGAAATGACTCCTCATTTGCTACAAAAGATGGACTTTGTGTGCTCACTTTGTTCTTTAAGTCTATTACAGCTCAAGGGACGTTCCTGAAATAAACACAGGACATAAAAAAAAAAAAAAAAAAAAACTGTCCTGATCGAACAGCTCACAATTTAATCATAATCTGAAAACCATTTTTCCCCTTAGTATTACACAGTTAATTATGTAATATTTGAAAGGCAGCTACTGCATTTATAGGCAATAACCTATCTCATTTTTAAGTTCTACCCTAACCAGGAACATTATATTATTCACTTTAGCTACAATGAAAACCAGTGTTACATTACAGCCTAATTCTAGTTCCTACAGCCCATCAAAATTAAAAGTGCACAATATGTATAATATTCTGGAATTTACCCCAGAAATGATAAAGCAACATCATATCACTGTTCAAGGTTGTCTACTTAAGAATGAAGAAACAGACACAGAATTCAAAATTAGTTCCGAGCCCCATTCCTGGCCTTTCTTAATGTCACTCCTCTGTACCTTGTTCAAACCTCCAGTTACATTCTTTAACACAATACCAGCTCTGCAGGTTTACCAGAACAGTCTACCAATTGCACTGAGATCAAGGCAACCTGCTCTGGTGGAAAGGACTGAGGTTTTATGGTCAGAAGACCTGGGTGTGAATCCCGACTCTCCCTGGAGCTACATGACCTCATGACCTTGAGCAAATATTCAATTCTCTGAGCCTAAATTTCCTCATGTGTAAAAAGGACAAGACCACCAACCTTGAAAATTATTTTGTAGATCAAGTTCCTCAGTTAGTGTTCAGATTATGAACACTGCCAGATTATGGCAGATGCCTAATAAATGGGTGATGATCTTATCCTACTAAAGGGCCAGTCACATTACTACCAAATATATCATTGTAAGGATCAAAATTAAACTGTATGAGATTTATTACACTTGTCATACTTTTTTCAATCTTTTACTTGCAATATTTTAATATATAAAAATAAAAATTTCACAAAGGTTAAACATCTTTATAAAACTGACATTTTACATAACAGACATGGAGGTTCAATTATTAGCAGACTGAAAATCAGTTGTTCTTGTTTTTTTAATGTCTGGGGTGCTTATATTTATTCAAACCTCACATAGTCAAATTTTTTAAAAATTTTAGTTGTATTTTTAGAACCCTGAGACAGCCCGTTGTCTAAACAATGGGCTGCATAATACACCACAGTCTCCAGGCAAAGTCACAACAGGATGAAAAAAGAGCCTTCAGCTTCTCTCAGATTTCCTGGCCACTGTTATTTTAAAACTTGATCACACAAACATAAACAGAGAAAAAAATCTATTTCAGATGAGTTCCATGGGTTACGATTTATGATATTTTTAAGACCTTGCATGAATTTACATTAAATACTGCAAGAGCTTATTACATTTTTCTTGTCCATGTTTCCAGGCACTAATGAAGAATATATGTATATTATATATACTTTTAAATATTACATACATAGAGAGTTTTTAATCATAATCTTTTCTTAAAGTTGCTTACCACTTCCATTACTCCCTTTTAAAATCAGTTTTTGAAAACTAAAATGTAACTTAAAAAGCCAACAATTAAATAGCATGTCACACAGAACATACAAATGCAACAGGCAAACCTGAATAACACTAAAATAACTTCTGTTTACCACTATGGAAGTAATTCTGCACAACTGAAAATACTCTAAATGAGATGGATATTTAAAAGTCAAAGAGTTATTTTAAAAGGCTGCTTTGTTTCAAGCTCTGGCTATAGACCAATTTGTGGTGTTTCTAAAATTAATAGTAAAAGACACCAAGGTAATTTTTTCACTAAACAATTTCCAGTGCAAACCACAACCCAAGACATCTAAGTTTAGTTAATTTGTACAGAAATGTCCTTTTGCTGCCAACCTTTGTACCATGACCACTACCAGCCCAAGTTGAAGATTCACATTTTATGGGGTGAACGGTGCTCAGCTAAATCTTAAGAATATTAATCTTTTAAACTCTCAAACCCTGACGACATTTAGCTATATTGCATCTACACCGCCAGAGCATAACAAGGAAAACTTTTATCTACCACGTACAGCAGCCTATTAAATTGGGGCAGTGTTCCTAGCTCCTTAGATCTGTAGATTAGGATTTAAGCATTCCTCCAGTACAAACTTCACCCCAGATAAAATGTAACACGTTTTCTAAACCTGTATGGAAATATTTCTGACACGGATGTTCTAGTAATAACCCTATCAAACTATTTTCTTATCCCAGAGTTTGAGCATTTTAATCGTTTTAAAGAGTTTTGGAAATTAAAAAATGTAAAAATCTCTTGTTCAGTAGCAGATATATATACTAACGCACCCAAAGTACTAGACCAACTAAAGACTAAAAATACAGCTTTATACATTCCCAACCTGGGCTCCTACAAGATTAAACTAATAGGGACGGCAGCTGATCCTCACATCCCAGAACAAAAAGCACTGTTCCTGCACTGAATTTTAAGCCTGTTTACGAAAGAGAAAACTATCACGGGGCGTCCAGGTCAGAATTGGACACCTGAGGGCTCAGCTTCTACCTGGGAGCCAGAGAAGATACACGAAGGTATCCTGGTGATAACAGACCCTTGAAACGAGACTCTCATTGTCCTGTGGAAATGAGACCCACCCCTGCGCTACCGGGAGCCGCCGCCGCCCGGGCCCACTCATCACCTGCTTCACCCCCGGCGTCCCCGGGAGATGAACCGAGCCGGCTCGTCTGCCCCGGGCGGCGGGAGGAGGCCCCGAAGCAAGGCCAGGCTGGGGACGCGAGGCTCCGGGAAGCGGGGCCCCGGCGCCGACGCCCCACCGCGGGCGTCCCGGGGCACTCACCTGTGCGGACGCGAGGGCAGGTGTGCGGCGGCGGGGCTACCTGTCGCCGGTGAGGCGGGAGGGGAGGTGGGGGGGGGTGCGGAGGGCGAGGAGAGAGGGCGACGACGCGGACCGGCACCGGAACGGGGCGGCGGCGGTGACCGGTCCCCGGCTCGCTTCCTGCTCGGACGGATCCCGGGTCCGTCTCCGCCCGCCGGCCGGCACCCCGCCGAGTCCCCGGCCCCGCCGCGCGCACGTCACGGCTACGGAGCGCCCGAGGGGGCGGGGGCGCCGCGGGCCGGCGGGCGGGGCGCGGGCGCGGGCGCGCCGGGAGGGGGCGCTCGGCGCGGGGCCGCCCCGCCCGTCCTCGCGCTGACCCGCGGCGCCGAGCCTCCCGGACCGGGAGGGCGCGCGGCGGCGTGGGGACGGGCCGCCCCGGGCCTGGCCCACAGCCCTCGTTCCTGCCGCCCGCGCGAAACGGCCTCCTTCGCGGGGGTTATTGCTCCCGGCGCCTGCAGCGCACCCCCGTGGACTGCGTGCGGGCAGCGCGGGAATCCGTTCCGGGAGGGGGAGTGTTGTTCGGGCAGGGGGCGAGGACCCCGAGAGGTGGGGAGGGCGGGCGGGCGGAACGAGGCGGCGTCGTTGCGGAGGGAGGGCGCAGGCGACTTCGCCTGCAGCCCCGGTCGCCCCGGGCTGGGCTGCCCTAGGAGGGTAGTAACCTCCCCGTGCAGCAAACTTGCTGTTCCGCTTTTGGGAGCGGGGCTGGCGGGGCGGGGGGCGCTGGGCGGGTCTGAGAGGGAAATTTGGCATTTCTTCGGCCCTCCCGCCGCCGCCGTATATACTGATTAGAGCCCAGATCTTCTCTTGTCATTTAAGTTTTACTGTTTTTATAAGGGACATACCTGTGAGTCATATTTGAAAGTGAAATATGATGAAAACATATACTGCCTTTACGACAAAAAGAAGCTTCTCTTAAGAAAATGAAATGGTGATTGACTAAAAATGCTGAAAAAAGCTAGCCGCACCTACACAGGAAAATTACCCTGAGAACATTACCCCGGAAACATTCCAAGCAGCAACAGGAAAACTTCAGGAAATCTACAAGATTCTGATAGGGGACGAGTTTCAGTTATTCAATGTTCCACAGTTCTCTCGGAGGAAAAGCTAAGTTATGATGAAGTATTTTAGCAGACAGTTAAAACAATAAAATATTAAGAATAAAGTAGGGAAGTAAAAAAGAGGAAGAGAAACCAAGAAGGAAATAATTTACAGCAATCTCAGAAATGTAATTCCAGATTACCGGGAGGTAAATCTTAAGTATATAAAACTAGATTTCAAAACGAATCGCAAAAAAAGAAAAATAAGAACGAGGAGAGGATTTCAATTCACTGCTTTGACTTCATTTTGGATTTAAGATTAAACGGCTTGGTCAGACCAATAGAAGCCCATACAGCTTATTGTGAGCAACGACTTGTGATTTTTTTTTCTCTCTCTCTCTCTCTCCTTCCTCCTCCACTTCCAATTCATTACTGAGACTCTGCTTCTAGCTCCCAATCTGTCTGATGTATCCAGTTCTTCATAGCAACTACTGTCTTGCTTCAGGCCACCATCATTTCATGTCTCGCATACCGCTATAGCCGCCTAGCCAATTTCCCAGGCTGCAATCTTGTCCCCTCCTAATCCAGTGTCTACAATACCATCAGATTTATATTTTATAAAATGAAAGCCTGATTATGTACTCCTCTCTTTAAACTCTTACAGTGGCACTCCACTATCCTTAGTATAAAGTCCAAACTCCTTAAGATGTCTTATATGATCCTTCAGCTGTTTTTGTTTGGCTAGCACAGTGGAGATCTCTTTTGTTTTTTTCTTTTCATTGAATTTGAATGCCTTTTCATTGTTCCCCAGTTCACCGTTCTAAACTCCATAAAGCTGTCCTAAACCAGGCTTCCTCACATAGTGTTACCTCTCTTGGGAATCACTGGCGTTTTAGACCACTGGTCTTAGCCCTGCTTACCTGTCCAATTTCACTTCCACCCACTGCCGTTTTCCATTTCTTGTACTTTACATTCAAGCCATTCTGAAGTGCTTGCTCTCCAGAACAGACAGCTAGGCTATTTATTACATTGGAGTGTTGCCAGGCTAAATCCAATTAATCCTTCAGAACAAAGCCTATTGGTCCCCTCCAAGAAGTTTTCCCTAACGCCCTTATTCCAAACCTTAGGTGCAATTTGGTGCTCTTTCCCATCTCTCTCTTAGCACCCATTGCACGTATGTCTTCCAACACTTATCTCACTATCTCTATTTCAGTGTACTTACAAGTACCTCCCACCTGGACCGTAAGCTCCTTGAGGGCAGGGTAGGGGACTTGTTTGTCTTTGTGTCCCTAGTGCCAAGCATGGTGGCTTTCACATCTCATTTGAACAGTGCCTCCCATTATTGTTATTATTGAATAAATGGTATAGATGGATGAACAAACAGCAAGAGAACAGACAACTCTAGGAAACTGCATACATGTCATTAAGCATGGTGGATATAACTGTATCATATCTGCTGCCAAAACTCATCTTAACAATTTATTCCGTACTTATGTTTGTAAGCTTTTCAACTTTGCTCTCAACCACTAAATATTTGTAAGACTCTTCCCCCGGTCTCCTTGTGCTAGCCCATGGATTCCTAAACTGAGATCCACGGACCTCCTATCATAGATGGGGGCTCCAAGAACTCCCTCAGAAATCATATGCAAAATTTCGTGATCTGGTTCCTTCATTTTTACAGGAGTCAATATCGTGGGTATTTAAAGTCTCTCTCCACCTTCCCTGGCTGATACCCATTTTAATAGCTTCAGCTTGCATCTTTGTTGCCAGCTCCTAAAGTAAGGCAGGCTGAAACCCACACAGGAACTCATTCTCTTTCCTCTCCCAGCTACTTCAAATGATTCCCTTGCCAATCGAGTCTATTACAATCGTGGCATTACCATCCACTCATCTCAAAAATTTGTGGTCTAAAAAAAAAAAAAAAAAAAGTTGTGGTCTTTTAAGTCACCCAGGACTCCTTCCCTTCCTCACCCCTACTGGTGGAGGCACTGAATGCAGTTCATTCTATGTCATACATTGTTTCTAAGCTGTTGTCTTACTCTCCATCTTCCCTGAGAACAGGCCATCATCTTCCCTTATCTGAACTTTTTTTTTTTTTTTATCGTTAAAGCTTACTCCCTTACTTCAGAGTTAGAGCTTTTTTTATATATATATAAATTTATTTATTTATTTTTCGCTGCGTTGGGTCTTCGTTTCTGTGCGAGGGCTTTCTCTAGTTGCGGCAAGCGGGGACTACTCTTCATCGCGGTGCGCGGGCCTCTCACTATCGCGGCCTCTCCCGTTGCGGGGCACAGGCTCCAGACGCGCAGGCTCAGTAGTTGTGGCTCACGGGCCCAGCTGCTCCGCGGCATGTGGGATCTTCCCAGACCAGGGCTCGAACCCGTGTCCCCTGCATTGGCAGGCAGATTCTCAACCACTGCACCACCAGGGAAGCCCCCCTTATCTGAACTCTTGACATTGTCTCTGCTCACTCTCGTCCTTCTCTCATCACGCCTAAAGAGTTACCCCACCCCTAGATCTGACTACCTCATCCCCTTCACCAAGTCCTGGTGACTTTCAGATCAGTTAAAGCTCATTTAGATGGTATACAGAATCCTTCACAATCCTGAGCCCACCCTGCTCATAGGAATTCAAACATGCCAAGCCCTTTCATGATGCTCCTCTCAATATTCAGAACTCAGTCTGACTATTTTCTCTGTCCTGACTCGGGCAGAATTGGTTTTTCTTTTCCCTGTTTTCCAGAGCACCCACTTCATAGGTACCTATACTGTAGCACTTATTAACTGGTATTATAATTATGTTTTTATATTTGTTTCTCACTGTAACAGCTCTCCAGAATGTTGAGCTTTTTGATTAGAAATTGTGCCCTATTACTTTTCTATCCCTAGAGATTAGCATATTGCCCGCCTCATTGGATTAATAATAATAATAATGCCGAAACTGATCGAGTGCCTCCTGCGTGCCAGCACTGTGCCACAGGTCATCCCACTAAACCTTCACAGCCCTGTGAGGTCATACGATGAGCACTGGCTTTTTGCCTGCCTCATTTCTGACCTCCCATCCTATTTGTGGAGAATCCTTAATTTTGAGTCTTGGTGGGAACAAGGCCCACTTCACAGTTTGGCCAAAGTCCTTCTCCCCACTCTCTGGCAACTAGGGTGTAGTCATGGCATGGGACCCAGGTTAAGTCAATTGGATGCCCTCACCTGAAACTTGGAATCTGCACAGAGCGATGCAAAGATGCAGAGATAATCCCCAGTGGTGTGGATCACTGTGGTGACCAGGTTCTGGTTGTGGCAGTGCCAACACTGATAGGCCTGCCCGTTTTACACACTGAGTTCACCATCCCTGGGGATTCTGTGAGCTACGTGATTTTCTTCCAGTACATTCTTTTTCTGGATAAGTTAGCCAAAGTTTATTTCTATTGCCTTCAACAAAGAACCCTCATTGATACAGAATGTTCTGTCATTATCCCCATCTTACAAAAGAGGAATGAGTAGGTGTTCAAGTGTTTATTTAATGAATAAATGAGATATTTACATTGTAGCTTCTAAAAGAAGTTTTGATCATTTCTTTAGTTATTAGCAAGTTTGCACTAATGGTAATCATCTGGAATTTACAGGGAAATAAAGTACAGAGAATAAGCAGGTCCCTGAAAAGATAGTCTTATGATTTTTTTCCTTAGGGTATATTTTAGCCCATCCTCAGACACCATCAACGTCCGTATCTCCCATACTTTATCAGGAAAAACTAATGCTTAATGTAATCACTATAAAAGCATAGACCATTTCTTTAAAAAAATTAAATGATGTTTTAAACATCATTCCTGAACTTACTCTCTAGAAAGAAAGTAGGCTAATATATTTTAGAAATATTTTCTATATAAAGGGCAAAAAGTAAAGCTGAAATGTCATTTATCAATAGATGCTTTAAAAAAAAAATTCCTTAACCAGATCAACACACATTTCATCGTTCTAGCTCCCGGAAATTTCTGTAACTATAGTTTTTCTCTCATTTAAACTTCCAGCTAGTTTTTCCTGAATTGTCATAGTGGCATTATAATTAAAACTGAAACCATAGCGCAAGTCTAACCAAAGATCATCACCTCAAACACTTTAATGAACCGTCAAATGTCTTTAAAATAATATTTCATCTAATTTGCCATATTCTGTGATCTCCAGCTTGAGTGGGGTAATTTGAAGAAAGGCAGAGGAGAGTCGATTTTTTTTTTTCCAGACTTCATTGGGTCAAATGTAACCTAACCAACTTGTAGAAATTTTTTTTTTTTTAATGAGTGAAGGCCATTCCGGAGGTGCAGTATTATATTAAAACTTACTTAACACGAGGTGGATAACGTGAAGAGGAGCCAGGGTCCAGGCCTGTGACCTGTAAAGACAGTTAATCTTACTGAGACTCAATTTACTCATCAATAAAACAGCAATGATAATGATACGTCCTCCTCAGGGAAAGGACTAAATAAGATAATACAAAAACGAAAGCATTTTGCAAACTAAAAGGTTTGCAAACAGCATAATACCAATCCGAAGTATAGATCATGTAAACAATAATAAATGTAAGAATACAGCCCCATATAATCTTGAACTTGTTACATCCTAGAAAAGTTTGAAATATATTTGAGCAAGAAAAACGTAAATCTTTAAAAATAAAACCAATGCTAAAATTTATTTGAAATTAGCTTTGTATTAAATTTAGAAATTAATATAAGTCAGTTATGGAATTTCTTTTAGGTACAGTTTTGCTGAAATCTGAATGTTAAAAAAATCCATAAAAATGTATATAAAACAGATAACTTCTAAAAATTTTCCCATTCTAGAGAAGTCTTCCTGCTATAGCTATACAACTTCCAGGAATATAATGAGAAAAGTAGTTGATTTATCTATTTTTGTTGCATATTATGAATAAACGATTACAGTTGGATTTATGGATATTATTTAATTAAAAAAACAAAATGTACAGTTTAAAGAAGGTTTGAGAAAATATAAAAACAAGCTTGAATTAAATTTTGAG
The DNA here is from genome assembly GCF_965194805.1 of Balaenoptera borealis. Taxonomy (NCBI): domain Eukaryota; kingdom Metazoa; phylum Chordata; class Mammalia; order Artiodactyla; family Balaenopteridae; genus Balaenoptera; species Balaenoptera borealis. Next base: position 113,434,419 of record NC_138873.1, on the reverse strand, counting down.
AAAGGAAACCGTAAATATATACTTGTTAAAGTATTCAGTGACACAATTCAGAAAGGTCAGTTCTCCACAGCCTACATAAATAGTACAGAAAAATACACCAAAAAATTAATGGTGTTTAAAATCTTCAAGATTGTATTTTTACATATTAATCCCAATTTGATTACAAGTTAATCATTTTCAGTGACTTATTGATCCTTCTTTAGATGTTAATATCATAAATATGTTTCAGCTCTCAGGTTGAATTTAATGCCCACTGGAATATCCTGGGCAGATCTCCACATTAGCACACTTCCTAATAATATAGGATGTTTTATTTACAAGTCTGTGAGATCACAGAGCTGCTACCTGTCTTTGGACATCTAGAGCTGGCTGGGACATAAAAGGCACGCACTGAGGAAATGTTTGTGGAATGGAGCTGGGCTGAATGCACTTGAGCTTTGGTCCATAGTTCTTGACAGTAGAAATCCTTCAGAAATGAATATTTTAAAAACATTTTAGAACTTTGTTCTAGAAGAGGAGCGTTATAGTACTTGAAACTTAAACCACCATTCCACACATAATTCAATATTTATTGAGTTGTAACAATACTTATTTTTATTTTTACCAACTCTCCTTCAAATGCAGATGGTTAAACATCGTGTTGCCATCTTACAAAAAAATATAAAAATGAAAATAAATTGTATCTTCTTTCAAGGTTACAAATAAAATATTCAAAGTTGATACTATGTAATACAAAAATTGCTATGTATATAATATTTTTAAAAAAGACTGGGTGTGGGAGTGCTATTTAGACAAATCAGTGATACACAGTATTATTCTGCAAACAATGTTTGTTTTTTTTTTTAAATGAAAGCTTCTTTATTTATTTATTTTCGGCTGTGTTGGGTCTTCGTTTCTGTGCGAGGGCCTTCTCTAGTTGCGGCGAGCGGGGGCCACTCTTCATCGCGGTGCGTGGGCCTCTCACTGTCGCGGCCTCTCTTGTTGCGGAGCACAGGCTCCAGACGCGCAGGCTCAGTAGTTGTGGCTCACGGGCCTAGTTGCTCCGCGGCATGTGGGATCTTCCCAGACCAGGGCTCGAACCCGTGTCCCCGGCATTAGCAGGCAGATTCTCAACCACTGCGCCACCAGGGAAGCCCGCAATGTTTGTTAAACAAATGAAAAGATTGGTAGTGGCTGGTTTTCTTGCCTTAAAAATAGTAGTATCTTGAAACAGATCAAGGAAGTATCAAGTAATCTCTGACCAGGAAGTATCTAATTAAATATGTGTCAGAGTTAAATATTATCCTACAGTTAATAATAAACGTAAGTTTGAAGTGAACACAGCCTTAAATGGATTCACAGAGTAATAACCTGTGTTCATTCACTTATGCTTTTTTGAGTTTAACAAATGATAATTATATCAGTCAGCCTTTGCTGTGTAACCAATAAAATCTTAATGGCATATAACAAAAAGCATTCATTTTTCTCTCTGGCAAGTATGTGGGTCCCCTGGGACAATTCTAATTCAGGCTGCTAGTATATTCAGGTCTGTTCTATGTGTCTCATTCTGGGGGTCAAGATGAAAGGACAGTGGCTACCTGGAGGGACGTTCTCCATGTGTCAGAAGTCAGAAACCTGCTATATTTCCTAAAGCCTGGGTTAAGAATTGGCACACTGCTACTTCTGCCTCCGTTCCATTAGATGAAGAAGATCAGATGACCAAGTCTAGCATCAGTGGGGTAGGATGAATGGTCTTAACATGGATGTGTAGATAGTGAATGTTTGCTGAACAATCATCTAATAATCTAAATAACCTAATCTATTGTACTTATTAGTTATTCAAAATGATACATTAAAAAGGGTTGGTAGTTTAAGAAGAGGCATGTGGAACACTTCTGCGATGCTGGTAATGTTCTGTTTTTTACCTGGGTGGGTGGTGTTTGCACAGGTGTGTTCACTGGGTGATAATTCTTTGAGTTATACATTCATTCATTCATTCATGATCTGTGTACTTTTTCTGTAAGTTTGTAATACTTAAAATGGAGCTTATGTCTTTTAAAAAGAAAAAATACTCTGAGACATTTTCAGTATTATTTTAGTTCTCTGAATTTTTACTTTCTCTTAGAAGAGTCAGATTGAAATAAATGGCATGATTCTTGAATAGGAGTCTTTTTTAAAAAATGCTGTGAGAAAACTTATGTCTTTCCAAAGAAATAATATGTATTCCTGAGATGAAATATATATTATATTTGCATATTTATTAATAATGTGAAGATAGCCAGGCTAAGTTAATTAACTCAAGCAAATTCATGAAAAATGTCTAAGGTCATTTCTGGGTACAATCAAAATTTTAAATTTTGCTTTCAGATATTTTAAAATAAACATCTGTACCTTGTGTATCCCTCTGCAATCACAACTTCCACTTTCCCCCCAAGAGGCTTCTACTAACCTGGATTTCTAGTTTAGTATTTTCTGACTTCTATGTTTTTATATGTTTTCATATGTATGCATCCCTACACAATATAATTTTTAGCTTGAATGTTCTTGAACATGAAATCAATAGTATCTTACACTATAAATTCTTCTGATACTTGTTTTCAGCTCACAATATTGTTTTTAAGATTCACCCATGTTGTTACACGTGGATGGAATTCATTTTCACTGTTGCGTAAAATAACTTTGTATGAATGAACCATAATTTATTTATCCATTCCACTGTCAATGGACATTGGGGCTTTTCCCTGTCTACGCTATTATGAATATTGCTGTTACAAATATTGTTTACATGTTTCCAAGTCCATTTTTATATAAAATTTTTTCTAGAGTGTAAATCTGGGAGCAGAATTGCTGCTTCCTAGATTATGTAAATATTCAGGTTTCCTAGAAAATGCAAAACTGTTTACCCAAGTGGTTGTTTTAATATATACTCATACAAGAAAGACATAAGGCTTCCTTTTTTCTGTATTACTGCCAGAAATATGTCAGACTGATCTGCCAATATCATTGTGGTTTAAATTTGTATTCTCTGATTACTAATAAGGTTGAAAATCTTTTCATGTTTGTCATTCACACTTTTTTTAAAGATTCATTTATTTATTTGTTTGTTTGTTTGTTTTGGCTGTGTTGGGTTTTCCTTGCTGTGCGCGGGCTTTCTCTAGTTGCGGTGAGCGGGAACTACTCTTCGTTGCAGTGTGAGGGCTTCTCACTGCGGTGGCTTTTCTTGTTGTGGAGCACGGGCTCTAGGCACATGGGCTTCAGTAGTTGCAGCACACGGGCTCAGTAGTTGTGGCGCACAGGCTTAGTTGCTCTGCGGCATGTGGGATCTTCCTGGACCAGGGATCAAACCCGTGTCCCCTGCGTTGACAGGCAGACTCCTAACCACTGCACCGCCAGGAAAGTCCCTGTCATTCACATTTTATTAAATTCCTTGCATATTTTGCCCATTCAAAAAATAAAAAGTCTGTAGAGAAATGTATTGGTCATGCCAAAATAATATGATCATGCCAATAACAATTATAATAAAAAGAATTAGAAAACAGTCTGCCTCAATATATACCCACCAAATTCCAAAGTTCAATATCATCTTCAAATAAGTGATACATTTTTTAAACCAAAAGTTGAGAATTTAAAATTAGTTTTCATAATTTATGCAATGAGGATATATCTAGTTGTCACTAGACAAAATTTTACTCTTGTGTATTTAAATCTTTTGAAGCACATAAGGTTAAAACCTTGGTGTTATTCAAACTGTTGATGATAATATCAATGTAGTGGCTTTTAAGGAGCGTTTTTGAAAAGCATAAAACAGAAATTATCAGAATGCATCTCTTTAAAAAGTGTAAGAATTGTTTCCAGGACTTCCCTGGTGGCGCAGTGGTTAAGAATCCGCCTGCCAACGCAGGGCACATGGGTTTGATCCCTGGTCCGGGAAGATCCCACGTGCCGCGGAGCAACTAAGCCCGTGGGCCACAACTACTGAGCCTTCGCTCTAGAGCCCGCGAGCCACAGCTACTGAAGCCCGTGCACCTAGAGCCCGTGCTCCACAACAAGGGAAGCCACCGCAATGAGAAGCCCGCGCACCACAACTAGGGAAAGCCCGCTCATAGCAATGAAGACCCAACGCAGCCAAAAATAAATAAATAAATAAAAAGAATGGTTTCCTCCTGAAACTTTTCAGTTGTGTATGTGTGAGAAAGGCAGGCGGCAGGCCAAGGGGAGAGCGGAGGGAGTGTGTACAGAACTGGGCAAAATCTAGAATACGTTTATCAGTGATGTCACTGCCAAAAAGCCTGGCAAAGAAAGGAAAGGTCTGACAGCGATTGCCTGTCCCAGAAGGGATGGAGTCTCTCTTCCATGAATCTAGTCTTACCCTGGGCTTTGTAGGTTACTTGGCAACTTGAAGAAATCATGACTAGTGCTGTGTCTAGAGAACGATTTCTCCCCAGGAGTCCTGTGGTTATCCTATTTATAGCCAAGCCTCTATTGATTTAAGGGTAAAAACAACTAAAGGACCGTTATTATGATATGCCAATTAGCACTTCAAACACTGCTGATGACAGCAGCAGTGTATTCTAAAGCCCACAACCTAAATGAACAGCAGGTAGAGGGGTGACAACAATGAACAATTGGATGACTGGCTCACTTCAGTATTTGCCACGTTCTTTTCACCCTTTGTGTGTTGTTGGTGTTTCTCACCCTTTTTTTTTTTTTTAACATTGTGTAAGTTTAAAGTGTACAGTGTGATGATTTGAGACACATATATGTATTTTAAAAAATTTTATTGGAGTATAGTTGATTTACAATGTTGTGTTACTTTCAGGTGGGTACAGCAAAGTGAATCAGTTATATTACATATACATATGTCCACCTTTTCCCATATAGACCATTACAGAGTATTGAGTAGAGTTCCCTGTGCTGTACAGTAGGCCCTTATTACTTACTTATTTTATATATAGTAGTGTGTATATGTCAATCCCAATCTCCCAATTTGTCCCTCCCCTCTTTCCCCACTGGTAACCATAAGTTTGTTTCCTATACCTGTGAGCCTATTTCTGTTTTGCAGGTAAGTTCATTTGTACCCTTTTTTTTAGATTCTGCATATAAGCAATATCGTTAAGATATTTGTCTTTCTCTGTCTGACTTACTTCACTCAGTATGACAATCTCTTTTGCAGATAGTCTCTTCTGTCTTCCTCTGCTTCAGTCTGTTTCTCTGAACACAACTCATTTTATTCTATCTTCCTCCCCAGATTCCATATTACATTTTTTATAGTGACATTGTCATACATTCTGAAACCTCTTTTCCTGGCTTCTCTCAGGCATTTTTCCTTTTATATAAGCTTTGAGATTTTAAGTCTAAAACAACACTACTGGTATTATATAAAATTGAATTATAATTATACTCTATTAGGAGAGAATTGACTTTTTTACAGTATTATGCCTTCCCGTCTGAGAACATGATTATCTGTGTTTTCCATTCCTGCAGCTCTTATTCGATGGCCATTGATGGAATTGTGTAGTTTTCTCATTCAGGTCATATGCTTTTCTTCTTAAATTTATTCCTAAGTATTTTATAGTTCTTGGTCATAACTGTGAATAATTTTCCCCCAAATTTCTTTTCTAGGTTCTTATTGTGTATTTATCCAGGCAATGTACCAGATTTTCTTTTTTTAAATAGGTTTCCTAAATTTCCCAGTTACATAACCACCTACTCAACAAAAAATATTCGTCTCTTATTTCCAAGATTTATACCACTTATTTCATTTTCTTGTCTTCGTATACCTGTTTTAAGTGCAAAAATAACGTTGAAAAGTGTAAGAGCCTATCTAGGTCTCAATATCAATTTAATTGGTTTTAAATGTTTCACCATTTAATATATCATTTGTTACTAGGAATTTATAGCCTATATTTTAACAGATTTCTCCATTCTCATGTAAAGATTGTGTTACGAATGACTGAATTTTTAATATAATCATATAAATTTCCCCCTTTAATCTTTGACATAACAATTAAGTTGATATATTTTCTGATATTGAACATCCTTGAACTTGGTCACAGGGCATCGCTTGTTTGTTATTAATGGATTCTGATGACCAATATTTTATTCAGATTTTGTCAGTCTTGAACCACAAATTACATACTTCCTTAGTTTTCCTTTTTAACACTATCTTCACTAGAATTTTTTATTAAAGGTATGCTGGCTGGCTTCATAAATAAGTTGGGAGACTTTCACCCATTGTAATGGCCTGGAATAGTTTAAATAACCCAGGTTTACCTGTTTAAATGTTCAAATCCAAGAATTGAGAAGGTATTTGTGCATTATAACGGTAGCTCTGTAATGCCTTGCCGATGTCTTCTATGTGTACGTAATATAATCAAGTTGTCTATTTCTTGAACCCGTTCTGATATCTTCTAACTCTTTAAGACTTCACCTGTTTCCTTCAAGCTTTCGAATTTGTGGTCATAGTATTACACGTTAAAGTCTCTTTCTGTATCTGCGACATGGCTCCTTTTTCCTTTTTATTTTCCTTTTTTCATTTTCTCCTTTTACCTTGATCAGGCTCAGAGTTTACCTAATTTATTATCTTTTCAAAAAACCCAGGTTCGTGTGCCAGGGTATGGTAGTGTCATGGAGGAAGTTCTAGTTCATTAATTTTCATTTTCCTTGATTTCCTCTTCCTTAGTTTTTTGAAAAAATGTTATTTTATTGTTCGGTTCCTAATTTCAAACATGTTTTAATACCCTTATTTTTCATTGTTTGTTTCATAATGAAAGTGTTTAAGTCTATAAACTTTCTTTGGGTACAGCTTTCACTGTCTTATTAGGTATTAATGAAGTAATGAGACCACTTAAAGAAAAAAACTGAAATTTCAGAAATAAATATTAGTGTTATAGCAATTTAATATATGACAAAGATGGAAATTCATTTTAATGCCAAAAAAGATTAATAAATGATGTTGGCACAAATGGCTATTTTGAAGAATATGAATTTAAGAATATAACATTCATATCTTTTGCCATACACAGAAATAAGTTCCACAGTTTCATTCCTTAAATTTTCAAAAAATCTTGCGAGAAACATGTGACTGTATGTACTATCATGAGTTGAGAAGGAGCTTCTTAGCCAAGATTGAAAACTCAGAAAATACATACAAATGTTGACATGAAAAATGTGTAAACAAGGTCTACAAATAATAGATTATGAAAAGATACACTTATAACACAGATGACAATGTAACATGCAGCAGGTTTAAACATTAATAGAAAAAAAGACAACTACTAATCCAATGGAAAAATGGACAAATGATAAGCACAGCTGTCATGAAAAAAAAAATGCTCAGATTTAAACTAGAGCTCAGGGAAATGCAAATCAAAGTAATAATGAAAGCAGCTTTATACGCACAAGACTTGCAAAATTAAAACGAGCGATAATACCTATTGCTGCTGCGGATGCAGGAAAAAAATTGTATTTTAATAAATTGCTGGAGGAAATATAAATTCTTACATTCTTTTAGGAAATAAGTAGATAATATTTATAAAAATACCTGGGCTCTTTGATCCAGCAATCCCTGGGAATCTATTCCAAAGAGCTAAAACTACCAGTGTATTAAAAATAAAAACAGGGAAATATATTACATGCTCATGGTTGCATGCTCATGGAAGCAAAGGGAATGCCCATTTGTAGTGCGGTAGTCACATAAGCTGCTAAAAATATTCCTTTCTAGAAATACGGTAAGAGTGAACTTTGTTCCTATTGAAACTAGGAGTGTCACCTAGCTAGTTTGAGCCAGGGCACTGTTGAGTGGAAGTGATGTGCCCCTTCTTGATGGAAGCTTTGGGTCCATGTGCCGCTCACCAGGCTTCCTGCCTACCCTGTAGCGGCTGTGGAAGTTTGTATCAACCTAGAGCTTTATCAGTCTGGCTAGCCGAGTAACTGGGGAACAGAACTCACTTGCCCTCCTCTTTTGGACATGTAGCATAACCAAAGAAAGAAAACTTTTGGAGCGGGTAAGCCACTGAGATTTTGGAACTGTTGCTATAGCATAACCAAGCCTATCAGAACTCCTAGAGTAAGGCGATGGCTAAATTATGGTCCATCATATAATTAACTTTGACCTTGATTCTACCAGGTGACTTGGGTTGATTTTCACAAGATATTGCTGAAAGACAAAAGAAAGATGCTTAAAAACATTTATATTATCCCAGTTTTTGTAAGAAAAACAATTAATATATCTTTATACATATATTACTATAGAGAGATATTATATGAATATGGAGAATATATGAAGAAATACATACAAAGTTGTTCAACGAGGCTATAAAGGAAAGATAAATCTGGACTATAACAGTTTAAAAAAAAAAAAAGCTAAGATGTGTGGTGTGATCACATGCCTCAGTTATTCATATTTAATTGTAGTTACAAATAAAAGTATTATTGAGCTGGTATCATCAAATAATTTCATACAGTATTTCATTGAACGTAGGATGCTTTATGCTTGGTGCTCTCTTGGTCTTACCTGCATCAGGTTTTCACGTACCTGGCTGGAAATGCTAATAAGAAATACGTCAGGGCTTCTCAAGGTGTGCTCTTGCCTGCGTTGTTAGAAATGAAAATCTGCAGGCCCCGCTGAAGACAATCCTGCATCAGGAATTGGGAATGGGGCCCAGTAATATGTGTCTTATTAACCCTTGCAGGTGATTCCAATGCAAACTCGTTCTTAATAAGATGTAGCCTTAATTTAGAGGTCAAAATGTGACTAAAAAAAAGTCCACCTTAGAAATAAGGTAACTTATTAGACTGTCATTTTAACACACTTTCCTCTGTGCTTCCGATTTGCAAATTTTTTCTTACTTACAATATAAATTCCCAATGATCGGATTTGATTGGCTTTATTTTGTTTGTTTTTTATCTGCTAGGTCACATCACTACACATAAACATCCTTGAGATCAGGTGTCGACCCTAAATCCAATTAGCTGTGACCGAAGTGAGACTGGGATAAGAGAGCAAGTGGTACAAAACGTAACTAGCTGTTACAGGTGCTTTGGGCAGTTTCCCAAAGAAGTGTGTTTGGAAATGTCAGGCAATTGACCTACTATAATTGTTTTAATTTTATGTTGATAAAGTATTTCTCCTGTGAAGACAATGGAATGTTGATATTTTATGCTAAATTTATACTTTGTTTTTATTATATTTTTAAAATATAACACTTTGGTGTTTAAAATTTTTTAATGCTTTTTCTTTGGTAGTTTCACATGCTTTATAAATAATTCTTTTTAAAGTCAATTTTCTGTCAACGATATCTTCAGTTAATCATCTTCTGTTCATTTTTCAGCTGTATGTTTCATTTATATTTAAGTATCTTTGATAACCATTTGTTCATAAAGAAAGAAGCAAAGCTCTGACTGGGACAAAGGAACACTCTCCTGTTTTTGTTGCCTGTTTCTAAGAAGGACACTTCAAATGTAACATGCAAATTATGTCTTATTATTTTGGCATTCCTGTGATCACAGATATAACTGTATGCTTTACCCTAGCTATGGTAATTCATCATCAGTTCCTTATAGCACAGGCTTGCACTCATTCTTGCTCCCCTCTAATGCTTTCATTACTGCCATCGTGATCTTTTCAACATTCATAGTGCATCACGTTCTTCCTCTGTTTGAAATGCTTCGGTAACGTTTTAGGATAATGACCAAAATCTTGAACATGGCTTCAAGGCTCTGCATGCCTACCTTTCCATCTTACTCTGAGCTCCAGTTACACAGGCCTACTTTAATTTTATATTTTAAATTATGAAAATGTTTAAACATACTAAAAGATAACATAGTTCAAAAAGACCCCTATACAACCAGTTTCCATGATAATCAAGACTTAGCCACATTGCATCTCTAAAAAAAAATATGGACATTGATTAATTTTCGTCTTCTTTTATCTAGCCAGGTTGACCTAGCTTATAGGGTAAGACGGTGCCCAGCTTTGCTGGGGCAACTATTTCTTTGGACCTCAGTTCTATAAATTGGGAGTACATATCTCATAAAGTCATTGTAAATAAATGAATTCATACATTTAAGAAGTTTAGAACGCGTTTGGCATATAGTACACAGTTAATAAATTAGGCCATTACCATTTAGGACAGGTTACACATCTCCCTACCTCAGGGCCTTTGCACAGTCTACGAGCACTATTCTTCTTTTGCCCTCTCAGACTTTATGTCTACCAATAGTTCAAATGTCACATCTTTAGGGAAGATGTCCCCAACCTCCCTAGATTAGCCTATATTGTCTTCATTCAATTTATGCTTTTCCTGCATGGCACTTATTTAAAATGATTAATTCGTGAGGCTGTAACAGTTGTCTTTCCATTATACTATAAGGAAGCTCCATGAGCGGGGAAGATGGTACGTTTGCCTCCCTGTTTTAAATCCCTAATACCTAGTACAAACTAGGTACTCGGAACATGTATTCAATATTTAAGGATCAATTTCTTTTCAACTAATTTGTTTTGGATCAAATCCTCTGCTGTCAACATGTACAAAGCTAATTATAATAAATGTAGTTAAGTCTTATAACAGGCTTAAACAACTAATTTTCAGTCATTTGAGGGATTAAACATATTGAAAGCACATTAAGTTAATAAAGAGTACTTCTTTGCACAGAAGGAAAAAAATGCTTCTAGGTATAAAGTTTGTGTGTTTCAATTTAATTCTAAAGTAAAGGCTGACGGAGTGGCAGTCAGGGGAGGTTTAAGCTAGCAGTTAAGTGGTTCAGATATAAACAGAAGGAAGAGCCTCTAGATAATCTTTCAGCTGACTTTCCTATTTATACACAATTTCTACTTGTGTATGAGTTTAGGGCATTTGATTACCTTACAAATATTAGTATCATCAAATCTGTTTTCTTCCTAGAAGAATCCACTTGTATATAAGAATTAGGTTTGTAATTTTTTCATTACAATAATTATAAAAGAATGATTCTCATGAAACTTCATTTCCCCAAGACACTAGTCATTTATTTTCAAGTTTCCAAATCATATACCCAACTATTAATAAAATAAAATGTAAAAAAATAACTGACCTCAGATAAGTTTCAAAAGCACCTTCTCGTAAAGTTCAGTTCACAAACACCCCAAATAGTTAACTCTGTCTTCTGATGGCTAGTATTTATAAGGAAGTTCAGAGAATCAGTGCAGGAGAGGGGGAGAAGGATATGGCCAAATTCTGTATTTAGGATACTGTGTTCTGTATTTTCCTCTTGTTTTATCATTCTGCATATTAGTTCCAAGCAACCTGCTTAATTTGTTCTAAATTTTCCCCAACTTATTTGACACAGAACTTATAACTATCTCTCAAAACTAGAGTTAGCAAACATACTTTGAGAACTGCTAGTCTGGCTGCATTCTACAGATTGACAGGTTCAGAATCCTAGTGAAAATGTAAAACCACCTTGCTTATATAGCGATCCCATAACTCCTGGTGACTGTTAAGAGTTCACAAATCATCCATTTATTAATCCATTTTAGAATCTCATCAAGAGTTGATGTTCTATCTTACAATTTGCAGAATCTACTTTTTGCCTTTTGATTAACAAGGTATCTGCCCGTCTCTAACCTTTGAGTACCTTAATAATTTCTTTATAATTCTGCACGGCTTAGTAACAGCAATTTATTAAGTTTACCCATCAAGTTCTTAATGAGAATTTGGGAGTTGGGGGTAAAGGGGTATCTTAAAGCATTTGAGAGAAGAAAATGCAGACAAGCCTCATTACCTTTGGGACCAGCAACTTGAAAGCTGTCAGGGACATATATTGATCCTTTTACATCAGTGGGAGGTGCATAATAGAATTACTTGAGGAATTATTTGAAAATTCATGGCACCACTGGGGTTAAGACCCTACGTATGCATGTGTAGTCTGAAAAGCTCCCCAGGTGATTCTGATAAACATTTCTAGAAAATCCTTGTTTTGGATAATATGTTCCTCACTGTAATCTTTTACAATAAGCACAACGTTAACTGTTATTTGTGATAAAAGACAGTGAAGACCTCCAAGCTTTTTAGCTTTTTTTCATTCTGTTTCAGGCCATGGGTCTGTGGTATTTTTCTCTGAGTACACTGCACTCTGATTTCCTGAATAGCAGTTTAGGGCTCTCTACCATTATGCCTCGATCTGGCTTATCAGAATTAAGATGGGAGGTCTATTTCCCCACAATGTACACATTTCTTCCACTTGATCAACCAATACTTCCTCTGTGGTTAAATTTAAGTTTCAAAGAGCAGTTCTCTTAACTTTTTTTTCTTCTTCTCGGGAGTAGGGAAACAACAAATGTACCAGAAAGTCTTGCTGGAGTATTTTAGGACATTCTTTAGATTACATTTCCTAATAGGGGTCTGGTGTTGGCCTCTGTGAGTTCGGTTGCCTTACTGGTTGCCTTCAACTATCCACTGATAGTCCCCTGGCTAGACAGGCTGGAGTACCCTCCCCCAAATAATCTCTCCCTTCTCCTTGTGTCCTCAGAGCAATCTACTACACAGCCACCTCGCTGTCTGTCCCTCTTCTAGAAATACAGCACTACACTACCTCATCTCTTACAGATTCTGTTTCTTCTAACTAAATTATCCTTTCTGTCACTATATCCCGGTAGCTTTTTTCCACCAACTCTTGATCATACATATTAAAATGCATTCTTTATTATTCCTCTGCAGTGAATTTGCTGAGACTTTAAGTATAATTTTTAATCTCTGGGAAATTAAAACTGTTACTCTTTTTGTATCTTACAGTTTTCAGAGATCATAGTTTTTTAAAGAAAAAAAATACAGAATTCATTTTGGTGGCTTAAAACAAGATATAATTTAGATAATTCTTTGATCCTTTCAAATAAGACCTCCTACATTTAACTGACTAATAGTTTAAGCACAGGTTACTATGCTTAACTTATTTAGGTTTATGTGAATCTGAAATAATACCATTAAGTTTTCAGCTGTCTTAGCAACATCAAAGGAAAAGGACTAGTTAAATGCCACCTTTGCTCCTGAACTACCAAGAGCTAAGACACATACAAATTTTATGGCAAGTAATCTAAAACTCTTCTAAAAATGATTAACTGTTATTCTATCCAACAAGAAAACAAATACAACAGACCTATCTAATTAGTTAAGACACCAGATACTCGTCATGCAGTTGCAGCATCTAGTAACAAACCTCTAAGCTTTAATCCTGTTTCACAACTTCTAAGTACTAATAATACATTTTAAAAGGTTGATACCCACTTTAAACTACATATAGAAGTACCAGAGTACACAATTAACAAGTAAATGTGCATAAACACCGACGAAAGAGTCTCAAGTCTAATTTTGGAGCTCAACCTGGAAGTCTCCAAAGATTTATCTCCACAGCAAAGCCATTAGCATAACTTTTAAAAAACAGAATTTTTCATGTGTCAAAACGTGATTGACTGAATTGGCCCAAGGAACAGGTTATCTTTTTATCTTTTCAAAAATTAAGAGTGCAAAATGTAACCATTAGAAATTGAAACAAAACCAAGCATTTCAGAATAGTTCTTTCAGTACCTTCAAATTCTGACAAAATACAGGACGGTAAAAAAAATTAAATATGCCAATTTTGCTTACTGCTATCAGATTTTTAAAAATTTCCATTTTTGGGTCCATATTCAGTAAATAATAAAATTAAACTCTTTTCATATCTGAGTTAAGAGCTCTAGGGTATTCCTTAAAAAGAAATAATGTAATCATAAATAAAAATGTTAAGATAGGTCAAAGTAACAAATCCATAACCAATACCACTAATGGTGATGTTCCTTAAGCTTACATTTTAATGTTTCCCTTAATGAGTGTGTCTAAATATAAATATATACATATTTTTTGGTTGTTGTTAACAGTACCCACAATCCGCCCCAAACACATCCATTGACTTTATTAAATCCAAGTAAGCAGCCTAAAATGTTGGTTGCAATGCCAGAAATGGCCAGATTAAAAATAAAGTAATTGCTGATGAAAAACGGTCTTCCTTTTATTCTCAACTATGTTTTTCATATGTGCTTTTTAAATTATTTAACAAAAAAATGACCTTTAAAATATATAATTTCATGTCTCAAAGTTAATTCGAAAGAACTGTATAACATTTCATTTGAAAATAACAGTTTCAGCAGATATATGCAAGATTCCTACATGAGTTGTAAATCTGTCATCAAAACCATCACATTTTAGTATTTTTGAAGGGGAATTCAATATAGGAGATTTTTTTCTGCATTATGCAACTGATTAAAGACAGCACTTTTACATGTAAAAATAATTTACACTAAAAAACTCAGGTGCAAAAAGTCTGATACTCTGTTTATCAAAATAACAAGAACAAAATGAGCAATGGTAAAATAGCAAAAGTCATTACAAAAAATAGTAAATTCCTATTTAAACTCCTGTGTTCACAGGTTAAAAATGTTTATCAATTAACTATATCACAGATCGTAGATACTTTAAGCTATAATATAGAAAGGTAACGTGGGATATTTGAAATTCAAGTTGTACTTACCAAAATAGTTTTAACCTGAGTCTTTGACATCTTCAGAAATGTACTTGACAATAATGTATGATAAAGTATAGTTATTATTTAGTAGTATAATTCAAAGTTATTTTTCTTTGACTTGCTCTAAATACTGCTTCTTCTTAAATGTTTGAGTAAAATTATAAATATTTATTACACTTTTGGGGCCAAGTTCTCTAAACACAAGGGAGCGTCTGAATTAAAAGCTGTTACTTCTTCCTGCTATACAAACATATGAGGATGTCTTTCATGTTCAAAATGGCTTTGATTTAATCTTATTTTCACATTTCAAGTTATTTTAAAACAAATGCAAAGGTCAAAAGATTATCATAGATACACACCCACTGAAGAATTTAATACAATCTTACTAAAGAATATCAACTTAATCATCTCCTCCTATAAATATTTTTTTATTTATTTTATTTTTAGAAGTTACAGTTTTAAGTACTATTAACAGAAAATACCTAACAAAAGATTCCTAACAAGTGAAAAAAATAATTATAAATGTTGGAAAAATTGGCCTCATTACATATTTACAGACTTTTACTGAATACATCCTCTGGTGGAAATTAATTATATGACATTTATACAAGCATTGACATTTCCAAATCACTCTGTGTAATGAGCACTTCAGTTCTTTACTGTTTATATCCTTGAAAGTCACTCGGTTTCTGAAGGCAATACTGCCAAGCATGAAAAATGGTCAATCTGAGATGTTACTGACATATTGTTCGGCTCCTTCACCTACAGATGTTGTGTCCTTACGCCTCTTTTTTTCCTTCCTCTGGTCCTCCCGCAACTTCAGAATTACGTTTCGAATTTCCTCTCTTTTTCTTTTCATTCTTGGGGGAGGAAACCAGTTTTCCAAATTCATGGGTAATTCAAAATTCAGAATTGGATTCTGAAAATAAAAACATTAAATGCACCTTAGAAAACTATAATAAAAATTATCTTGGTTTCAATCACAAAAGCATTCCACAGAAGAAATGAAAAGAATCAGTAACATGTCATCAGTACTTACTCATCATCTAGTCTATGCAGGCACTGTGCGGGGCACTGGAGATGTAAGACACACAGTTTCTGCCTACAGATCTTAGAGTATAGATCAGGGGTCAGCAAATTACAGCTAGTGGGCCACATTCTGCCTATTGCCTTTTTTTGTAAATAAAGCCTTATTGGAACACACCCACAGTAACTCATCTACATGCTGCCTGTGGATGCTTTCTTTCATGCCGCAATAGCAGAACCGAGTGTAGAGACCATACGGCCACAGAGCCTAAAATATTTACTACCTGACTACCTGGTGCCTTATGAGAGTGACTGCTAACCCCAGTCGAGACAGACAGATAACTCAACAATTAAAACAATGAATATGACAAGTATTAAGGCAGGAGAAACAGAGAGTCCTATGGGAATACATACCTAAGGGCTTAGCACAATTTCAAGAAGTGATGTTTACGCTAAGACCTGAAGAATGAGTAGGAGTCAGCCAAATAAGGAATGATGGAAGCAACAGGGAAGAGTATTCCAGGTAAGGAAATATGTACCAACGCCTGGAGGCAATAGACAATACGACACAACACGAGAGGCTGAATGACACCCAGGGGGCTGGTGTGTAGAATGCTGGAGTGAGAATGGTAGAAATGAGGCTAGAAGCTTGGACAGGAGTTGGATGATGCAGGCCACATGAAGGATTCTGGTCTTTAACTCAAGAGCAACAGGAAGCCATTATAAGATTTAAAGCAGAACAGCAACACAATTAGATTTGGGTTTTGGGAAAAATACAAGGCAAGAGGCCACGTCAGAGGTTGGTGCAGCAGTTTGGAATAGTGATGTTAATGAAATGGACTTAGAAAGTGGTAGCAGGGGTAAATAACTGAACATAAGTGACACTAAGTGACAGAATTCACAGGGCTTATGGCACCATGGGTGGTGGATGAAGAAGAGGAAGAAGTCAAGATAACTGTAAAGAATATCCAAGAGAGCCCACAGATAAACCCACACACATATGGTCACCTTATTTTTGATAAAGGAGGCAAAAATACACAATGGAGAAAAGACAGCCTCTTCAATAAGTGGTGCTGGGAAAACTGGACAGCTACATGTAAAAGAATGAAATTAGAACACTCCCTAACACCATACACAAAAATAAACTCAAAATGGATTAAAGACCTAAATGTAATAAGGCCAGGCACTATAAAACTCTTAGAGGAAAAACATAGGCAGAACACTCTATGACATAAATCACAGCAAGATCCTTTTTGACCCACCTCCTAGAGAAATGGAAATAAAAACAAAAATAAACAAATGGGCTTAAAAGCTTTTGCACAGCAAAGGAAACCATAAACAAGACGAAAAGACAACCCTCAGAAGGGGAGAAAATATTTGCAAATGAAGCAACTGACAAAGGATTAATCTCCAAAGTATACAAGCAGCTCATGCAGCTCAATATCAAAAAAACAAACAACCCAATCCAAAAATGGGCAGAAGACCTAAATAGACATTTCTCCAAAGAAGATACACAGATTGCCAACAAACACATGAAAGGACACGCTCAACATCACTAATCATTCGAGAAATGCAAATCAAAACCACAATGAGGTATCACCTCACACCGGTCAGAATGGCCATCATCAAAAAATCTACAAACAATAAATGCTGGAGAGGATGTGGAGAAAAGGGAACCCTCTGGCACTGTTGGTGGGAATGTAAATTGATACAGCCACTATGGAGAACAGTACGGAGGTTCCTTAAAAAACTAAAAATAGAACTACCATACGACCCAGCAATCCCATTGCTGGGCATATACCCTGAAAAAACCATAATTCAAAAAGAGTCATGTACCACAATGTTCACTGCAGCTCTATTTACAATAGCCAGGACATGGAAGCAACCTAAGTGTCCATCGACAGATGAATGGATAAAGAAGATGTGGCACATATATACAATGGAATATTTCTCAGCCATAAAAAGAAATGAAATTGAGTTATTTGTAGTGAGGTGGATGGACCTAGCGTCTGTCATACAGAGTGAAGTAAGTCAGAAAGAGAAGATCAAATACCGTATGCTAACACATATATATGGAATCTAAAAAAAAAAAAGGTTCTGAAGAACCTAGGGGCAGAACAGGAAGAAAGACGCAGATGCAGAGAGTGGACTTGAGGACACGGGGAGGGGGAAGGGTAAGCTGGGACGAAGTGAGAGAGTGGCACGGACATATACACACTACCAAATGTAAAACAGATAGCTGGTGGGAAGCAGCCGCATAGCACAGGGAGAGAAGCTCGGTGCTTTGTGACCACCTAGAGGGGTGGGATAGGGAGGGTGGGAGGGAAACGCAAGAGGGAGGAGATATGGGGATATATATATATATATGTATAGCTGATTCACCTTGTTATAAAGCAGAAACTAACACACCATTGTAAAGCAATTATACTCCAATAAAGATGTTTAAAAAAAAAAAGAATATCCAAGAGAGGTGTGCATGGTATTGTACCTCTGAAGTCAAAGGAAGAGCGTGCTATGTGGAAGGAATAAAACAGTGTCCAATGGTGCTGTGAGGTCAGGAACAATTTCAATGTAAGGGTGAGGGTCAAGCCGGATTATAGAGCTTTGAGAAGCAAATAGGATTCGTGGAAATGAAGGCAATGAATATAAACACTTGTCCAGAAATACATCTGTGAAGGGGAGAAAAGAAGGTAAAAGATATAGCCCAAATCATGGGAGAGGTTTCTTAAGGCAGAAAGAGCCGGTGGAGAGGAACTGACGAGTGATGAGTGATGAGGCCAACAAGCCTTGGATTTGATGGAGTACGGTCTTCTTTATTTTATGCCTTAAAAATTCTCCAATTTAAGAGTTTTTGCTCCTTGGAATAATTTCTGAAACAACAGTTTTTCAATCTCTTCAAAGTATTTGCTTATTGTGTTTTTTACACTAACATGAGATCAAACACACCATTTTATTATTTATTAAATCAGATCCAACAAACTGAAACCCACCTCAAAAAAGCTCTCTACATACTGCAATACGTATACACCACAATCACTGAAGTTGTTTTGCTGGGGTACTTTTGGATTAGAGCCTTTCATAACATCTTTGGAAAAACTTCGTTTGCTTCCTTTTCTTACTTCCCATTCCACCTCTAAATACCTGCAATGATGTGTATATAGTAAGAATATATACATACGTATAAATATACATAGTTCCTCATTCCCACCAGAATACAAAGTACAGGTAGAGTTTTGAACTTACTCTCTTAGAATTTTTACAACATTGGACCGAGAAGGGCCTCTGAGTGAGTCCATCAGTAGGATACAAGGTCTGTAGGGTAGAAATGACCAAATATTAATACTTTGTAATATTTAAAAGGCATAAAAAGATGTACGTTAACAATAAAATTTCAAACCTTAAAAATTCGCTTTGTATGACTCAGTAAAACTTGCTGGGGGGGGGATAACACCCTAATAATACTTAACTATCCATGGTTATATTAAATACTGAATTATAGAGTAATAATTTAAACATATCTAAATTTTGAATATAGTTCACCAAAGTTCCTAAAAATACTTCAAAATTTAGTAGAAAGTCAAAACAATTCTGAAAATTTGAACATCTCCATATTCCAAATTACCAAAAGTGAGACCATGCAAAAGTAGAAGAAAAATGATCCCATTTTTAACTAAAATCTATTTTAGATTAAAAAATCAGGTAATCTTCACATAAAAGAATTAGTTTAGAATCCAGTGTTTTGGGCGAGGTTCCACTTCAGAACACTCAGTATTAATAATACTCAACTTTTAAAATTTTGTTGTTAAACCCAAGTAAGTGAGGAAGTCTAATGTAGTGCAAAAAGTCCTGAAATGATTAAAGACCTAGGTTCTTCCTGGCTAACATTTTATGGGATTTGGAGAAAATCTTTCAACTGCTCTAGGTCTCTATGTTTTCCTTTATAAATGAAGTTTGCTTTTCAAACGCTATTAATGGAGTTTCAGACAAGATTTCCTACAAAAAGTCAGAAGAGATGAAGTCGAGAAATAGGTACTACTTCATCACCTAAGAAGTCTGCAGACCCTGGCAAGATCTCAGAACATGTACTTCTGAGAACCAAAATAGACTCTCAATTTGGGGTTCCCATTTGTTTTTTTGGTTTTTTGTTTTGTTTGTTTTTTTTTTGCTGCACCACAGCTTGCGGGATCTTAGTTCCCCAACCAGGGCTTGAACCCACGCCCTCAGCAGTGAGAGCGCAGAATCCTAACCACGGGCCCGCCAGGGAACCCCCTGGGTTTCCCACCGGGAACATGTCCCTTAGGACTCGCCTCAAGTCACTCCACAGCCTTCACACAGTAGCTATGGAACCAGTGTAAACTCCAATTCCCATGTTACTGATGTGAATTTGAATGACATTCTTTGTCCTTTCCCGCTCCAAATCACTATGTATCCAAAAGGCATAGCGGTTTTCTATGCACACGCACAGACATGGAAAATGGGCAAATGGAGAACTGAAATGATTTCCATTCTCCCCAACTCAATCCCTGGACATTGGGCAGGACCTAATTTTCCTCACTGACTCTGAAAGCTTCTGTGATTTTTGCTTAAATACCTGCTTTAATTAAAACAGTATGGTTAATGTTCTATTCTAAGAGGGTACGTGAATAAAAATTATCATGTAGGGTCTTCCCTGGTGGCGCGGTGGTTTAAGAATCCGCCTGCCAATGCAGGGGACATGGGTTCAAGCCCTGGTCTGGGAAGATCCCACAATGCCACGGAGCAACTAAGCCCGTGCGCCACAACTACTGAGCCCACACGTCTAGAGCCCATGCTCCGCAACAAGAGAAGCCACTGCAAGGAGAAGCCTGTGAACCGCAACGAAACGTAGCCCCCACTCGCCGCAACTAAAGAAAGTACGCACACAGCAACGAAGACCCAATGCAGCCAAAAATAAGTAAATAAAATAAATTAAAAAAAAAAAAGAGTAACAGTTAAAAAAAAAACTATCATGTAGTTTGCAAAATGTATGGTTAATGCTTACTGTTTACAGACAGTAGGCTTTAAATGCCACTGTCCTATTTCAGAATTGCACTTGCCATCGACAAGGAATCCATCATCACTGCTGTCATCCTATAAAAGAGAGCCTACTGTTAGTATTGAAAATATACAATCTTAAATGACTAATAACGTAACAAAATAGCACTACTGAGGATAAAAATCCTTGTAGCAAATATGTAAAAAATATTTTTTCTATTTAGATGATCAGACATTAGAAAATGTGGTATGTCACTCCATTCTAATGATGTAACACTACAACACAGGCATCTTAATGAAAGAAACCATCAATCAGAGGTCTAAGAAAACTTGTTACATCTATTTACTCAATCTAAATTTTTAAAGACTAAGTATATCATGACTGATTCTTCTCTAGTCAAACATTATGGCTCTGATTTTAGGTATTTTTACAAAAATTTAATTTGTTGGCTAAAACAACTGTTTTCACAATAGGACATGAATGACTTATATTTATCATCCTTTCACACAAAAACTTTTTTCATATCAGAAACATTTAAAGGGTTTTTGGAAACACTGTTTTACTTGACAAAACCCTTTACCCACTTCACTTGAGAGAAGACAGCTTTATGATAGTGTGTCTTATTCTACCGATTATCTTGAATGTAAAACAAACAAAGCTTTTTTTGTCCTGTGGGAAAGCTTCTGGCAACCTTTTGAATGAAACAGTCAACAGTAGGAATAATATTAGTAGTAATACACGGTTAGATTAACTAGTTCACGTAACTGCTATGACCAAAAAGGAGCATATGAAGTGCGCATTATAAACCTTGAATGTAATCCAGATATGTGTCTGTATATATTAGAAAGAAAAACCGTATTTCACAGCCACACACTGTAGACCAAGGGACATCACAAAAATGTTTTTTGTTCACAAGAGGATTGAACAAAAGGGAAAAATGGTGCAGTACAAAGTTATCTTTACTACTAGATAAACCCACAAAGTTTGTCTTAACAACTAAGGAAGCGTCAGAGTTAAGGAAATGGAATAAGCTTTTCTCTCAGTAGAAAATGCCTGTTTAACTGAAGTTATAAAATATTTTCAAAAATATACTTTATTCTTGGTGTTAATAAAGCTTATTAGGGCAAACGAGACTCTAAGGAAATATGAGAATCGACCTATGTTAATTTTAACTAAATATGATCTGCTCCTGCCATGATGCATATACAGCAGATTAGATGAAAGAAAAAATCATTAGACAGGTGGCAAAAATAGTGTAATTCTGCTACGTTCGTGCACCACATACCACATAATCGAAAATGTGAACACTTGCCTCCTGAGTGTTAAGTAAGACCGAAGGTTAAGCACGGCGCACAAACGCTTTAAAAGAGCAACAGAAAGGGGTGCGGTAGGGGTGGTGGGCGGTCGCTGGGTCACGGCGGGAGGATCCATTTTACATGGAAACTTTCCACGGTGGGTGATATTAGTTTAGTCCTCAATGGCAAACTAAACAAACAAACAAAAACCCCAAAACAAAAAATGAAACAACGTTCATACAACTATCCCGGCAACTTCTGAACTGAAAACCAAATCTGTGCTGTGAGATGAGATCCAAATCCAGAAAGCACGAGTTAACCGTTTGAAGGAATCGCCTATAAAAATCTAAAGAAAAACTTTTAATTATATAAAATACTAGAACTTTTTGCCAAGCGTTAAGTTTCACCTGGTTATCCTGATCTTCTGAGAAGTCGATGAGTTCATCTTCAAGCATTTTACTACCTTCAGCTGATTCATCACTGTAGTTTAGTCTGATTTTGCTTAAGCCATCTGTATCAATAAGAAACATTACATAATTTTTAAAAAGAACACGCACATAACTTATAGTACATGGTGTTAAAATTAATGCTAGTAATTAATTACAAAGTAATTACGAATACAAAATCTGTCTTGGCATGTAAATATCACAAGTATAAAATAAGTTACTTTTAAATAAAAAACTTGGATTATGTCATCTACAGAATTGTTTCTACTACTCAGACCCTAAAATTTATTCAACTTTAAACACTAGGTATCAATTATATTATTAAATATTTATGTGTATTTAAATACATGTGTGTGTGTGTATATATATATATATATAAAGATTTTGTGCTAGGTATCTTTAATAACAGAAGCTACCACAGTTTGAAAACAACTCAATTGTTCAATAACAGGAATGGTTAGCAAATGTAGAACATAAAATGAAATACTGTGTACACCAGAGAAATTAAAATTGTGAAAATATGGAAAATTATACAAGTTAAAAAAGCATGATTAAAACAAAGTAAAACAGGTTTGCTTTTGCACAAATAATTTTAAAAAGTACAAAAATGGAAACAATCATGCTAGGATAGTAGTTATGGATGAGTTCCTCAACTCTGTATATTTTTCCTTCATGTTTGGTTATATTCATAGACTTTTCAACAAAATAAAATGACACAAGCCAACGTAGGTGCTGGTAGTATGAAAATAAATGACTCGTAGAAATATCTGAAATGAATTCTTTTAAAGGTCTGTTTCAAGAACCTAAATCCTTAAAAATCAATGATTTCCTTAAAGAAACAGAAGATTTACCAGAAAATAATGAAAACTGAGCAGGAACTCTGATGCCAAATATACAAATATTGTTTATTATAGAGCATACCATTTCCAAGTTTTTAAAAGCATGACTTCAAGGTATTTTAAACAGGATTTAACTTATTTTGGTACAAGTTATTAAAAGGGCAAAAGAATACTAACATAAGCAAGATAGGATGGGAAAACAGCAAGATAAAAGTGCTCCTGAAAAAATACATTTAACATATATAAAAGTCTAAATGTTGTGACTGAAAACATACTATTTGAAATAATAAAGCACGCAAAGAATAACCTTTTCAATTTATCTCTTTCAAAAATCTGTATTTTTATGCTTTCTTGAAGCAAAAACACCTATATTTAAATAAAATTTGTCCAAATCCTCAGGCAACTAAGAGCTAGTCACTACAATCAAGTTATTTTTGCAGCGAAGTATTCCTGTCTATACCTATCTATTACACAGAAATTGTGTCATATAAACATGAACCTTATACAAATGAAATATGTGTGCACTGCAAAAAAGGAGAAAAGTAATTTAAATAGTGTAGTTAATTTCTTCCACTCTTTCATCCAGTAAACAAATGCCCTCGTATAAATTGAGAGGCAATAACTCAATCAGCTGTTCCCCCAATCAGTCCCAGTTCCTGAGCTTTTCTCACATAGTGAGATCACCTCTTGAAGATGTCAAACCACGCGTGATTCTAGAGTTTAAAAATACACCATTTTTCATGTACCATACAGAGCAAGACAACTATTTCAAATGGTGCCCAACTGAAAAAACACCAAATCAAAGTAGTGGTAACAGACATTATTCTCCTACAGTTGACCTTAAAAACCTAATCCCCGTGGCAAGATACAACTCCACTTATTTACTGCAGCATGTCAACCGACATCAGTCAACACTTGTGACTGTACGTGTCCAACGGTTAAAATTATGTTAAATGCTTTATTTAAGTCCTGTCAACGATACTCCCAGACCAAAGAGAAATAGATCACTAAGATATTAATCATAATCACAAAAATTTTTACAAGCTCTCCTTATCCTCATTTCTGATACGTCATCATTTTATCTAGGATAGACGGCTTAGCCGTCCTCTCCAAGGCAGTGAAGGCTCCTCTGGAGAGCACTCTCATTCAATGTACTTTTGGGTGAGTGATGCCTTGGGAACATCTGATGAAAGATATGAGAGCTCGTTCCTGAAAAATACAGACCCATTCTAGAGAACCATTTTTCAAACTGTGGGACACTATGGTCATTGGACTAAGATAAGCATTAAAAAAGAATAGAAAAATACCAGTGTATCACACACAATAAAGGTAAACTAATTTCCTTTAAGGAAGATACAGTCGATACAGTTACACACATACTAAAAACAAAACAAAACAAATGCACAAACTATAATTTTTAAAAGAAGAATAAACAGATATTGTAAAAGGGCAAACTACATAAAACAGATATTCTTTACTTTGGTCTCCATTAGGATTTATGGGTATATTTACTCAAATTTAACTGGTTACTTCTCAACTAGAACATTAACTTGTAGAGAGAGCCACCAGGAATTTCTGGGGTTTGTGGATATGAAGGAAGTCCTAAGGCTTTGTCCCATTGCTCTAAGACATGCACTTTAATTTGTTTTTTTAACTTGAATTCACATTAAACTGCATGAAATTATTGATCAAAAAGGAACTTAAAAAATGTTCTGTGGAGATATAATTCACATACCATACAATTCACCCATTTAAAGTGTACATGTAAGTGGTTTTTGGTATATTTACAAATACTATGTGCAACCATCCCTGGAGTCAACTTTAAAACATTTTCAAAATGTTTTAAATCTCAAAAAAACCCCACAAAAACCAAACAAACAAAAAACCTCTGTACACTTCAGCTATCACTCCCTTCTCCCCATATTCCTGTCCCATACCCCCAACCAGCCCTAAGCAGCCATTAACCCACTCTACAGATTTTCCTGGGAGATTTCATACAAATGGAATCACATAATATGAGGTCTTCTATGACTACTTTAACTTAGCATGCTTTCAAGTTTCATCCATGTTGCAGCATGTATCACTCCTTCATTTCTTTTTATGGCCTAATAATATTCCATTGAATGGATGTATCATGTTTTGATTATCCATTTGTCAGCTGATGAACATCTGGATTGTGGCTACCATTTGGCTATTATGAATAATGCTGCTATAAATGTTCATGCCCAAGTTTTTGTGCGGACATTATGTATTTATTTCTCTTGGGTAATTATCTAGGTGTGGAACTGCTGGATCATATGATAACTCTATGTTTAATGTTTTGAGGAACTGTCAAACTGTCTCCCAAAGCAAGCTGTACCATTTTACATTCCCACTAACGATATATGAAGGTCTCAGTTTCTGCACATCCTCACCAACACCCGTTAGTATCTGACTTTCTGATTCTAGCCATGCTGTCGCGGCTATGAAGAGGCATCTCTTTGTGGTTTTGACTTACGTTTCCTTCTTGACTAATGATGTCCAGCATCTTCTCGTGTACTAATTGGCAGGACTTTGTTGTTTTCTTATTTTATTTTTATTTTTATTTTTAATGGGGTATAATTGATTTATAATGTTGTGTTAGTTTCAGGTTTACAGCAAAGTGAATCTGTTATATAAATACATATATCCACTCTTTATTAGATTCTTTTCCCATATAGGCCATCACAGAGTATTGTGTAGAGTTCCCTGTGCTGTACAGTAGGTCCTTATTAGTTATCTGTTTTATATATAGTAGTGTGTATGTGTCAATCCCAATTTATCCCACCTCCAGGACTTTGTTTTAAAGGCAATGAGAAACAGTGCACACTGCCTTGAAGGCTTAATCTTCAGAGTGCCCATCTACACAATGCTTTCTGTTTAGCAAAATGGTAATTAATCTCTAACATGGCTATTCACTGCCTCTTTTTTTTTTTTTTTCTATTCAAGTATTAAAATACTAAAACTGAAAAAAATTACAGTCAGAACTTGGTGATTACCTACTTCGCCTAATCTTCATTCCATTTCCTGCCTGCTGAAACAGACTGGAAAGTCAGCTAGAAAAGGAAGCACAGTTGACCCTTGAACAACACAGGTTTGAACTGCACTGGCCCACCCACACATGGATTTTTTTTCAATAAATACGTAGTACAGTACTACACAATCTGAGGTTGGTTGAATCCAGGGATGCGAAATCTGTGGATGTGAAACTGTGGTATGACACGAATGGCTGACTATAAAGATAGAGGTGGATTTTTGATTGTCAGAGGGTCAGCAACCCTAAACCCCATGTTGTTCAAGGGTCAACTGTTATTTATCTGCTTGGCTTTTGATATACTTTCTTGCTTTATCTGCTAAATTTCCCCCTTCTGCCTCTTATCTTATACCCCCTAAAGGGCACAAAGACCAACATTCATATGGCTAATGTCAGCTTTATGCAGCTGAGTATGTCAAACAAAAAATATTTTTGTAAGAGCGCAGCAACACCTTTCTGACTTCCTAAAATAATACAGGCTGGTAGAAGTACAGAGTATGTTGAGCATTCACAACTTTTTCTTGAACTTTTGAGTTCAACTTTTGAAAGTTGAACTCAACTTTCTTACTGAGTTCACATAATTTCTTCTATGCCTTATACTGAGTTTTTTCCTCCCAAGAAAATGTATTAGATCTACTCATAGTTTAGTAAGTTTGCTATCCTATATACATAGCATATTATGGGTTTATGAAGCAGACTTTGGGGTTGAAGTGGAAATTATGCAGTTGACTTGATATATAATTTAAGTATTTGAAGAGAAACCTTAGATTTCTATAACAAGTGCTAGAAATACGGACCTGATTCAAGGAATAAAACAATTTATTAGAAGTGAAGGGAAATAAAAAAAGCAGAGGTTGGACCAGTGCCCTTTCTCCCACTGAAAATCATGAAGGAGCGTGAGGAACAGAAACTAACCTTTAATTTGAATGTCAACACCTATTTGGAGGAGAAAGCTTTAATTTCTGCCTCTTGCCCCTTGATCTCAATTGCCCATCTGTAAATTGAGAAGATCGAACTAATCTGCCTTACAGATCTAAAACTGTGCAACTACTGTTTATGCTGAATGATTTCCTACTAAATAAAAATAAGTCCAAGTTCCTATAAACGGAAAATGTAGACCTTGTACTATAATTTTAAAACTTCATTCTCTGTAAGGGTGAGGGGAGGAGACTCACTATAAAGGGGGCAGAAGGGAATTTTTTTGAGTAATGGAAAGGTTCTAAATCTTGATTGCTGTAGTGACTACACGACTATACATTTATCAAAGCTCACTGAGCTATACTTATGAGTGAACGTTACTGTGAGTAAATTATACCTCAATAAACCTGACTTAAAAAAGTGTGCCCTGAAATCTTAATCCTATTTCTAAAAATTCCAACTTATTCTAATTCTTTGATTTTTTAAAACATTTAGAAACATACCTGTATGGTGCATAGAACTTAAATATTCATTCTGTAGGCCATTCTCACTTTTAGTCCTATCAACAACTTTCTGGCATGCAGATTCTCCTTTATTCGATTCTTCATTTTCACTTGCAGTATGATTTATTTTTTTCAGACTACATTTCACACTGCTAATGTTTCTCCGATAACGAGGGTCACTTGCTTCCTGTTCATTATTTGAATCAATTACAGCTACACAATGCTTTCTGTTTAGCATCTTCTTAATTACAGGCTTGGCAGCAGAGTTTTGTGAACAACTGTCCATTTCACTGGCTGAAGGAGAAGACATACAACTGTCCTCTACAGTTGAACATTTTTGCGTGACTGTATTTTCATGGTAATGAGGATTAGGTTCATACTTTGGTTTTTCCAAACCAGGGAAACAAACAACAGCCAAAAACCAGTGTGCACTGTAAAAAACAAATGAAACTACTGAATATATTATTAGAAAAATTTATTATATTTGGCAATAAATATTAAAATCTTTTTTCTAAAGGTTTTATAAACAAATTTATTAAGAATGCCCAATTTTTTCAATTCTTAAATTAATCCACTTGTTTATAGGATCATTGATTCATTAACAGAATACAATGTCTATTCAAAAATCACATAATTTTTGTCAGAATTACATAGCCTGCATTCACTTTTGCAAACAATACTTTGAACATTTTCTTGCTTTTGGAATGAAAAATTCATTGTTTTCCAGGCAATTTAACAAAATGTAAATTACATCACTGCAATTCATCATTCCCATTTACCTTTCCTTTGCCCTATTTATGCCAAGGAAAAATACTATCTAGCCTCAAGATTAAAATGTCTTCAGAAGTCTAATTAGACTTTACAATTTTGAACATTTTCTAAATATTGCAAGCAATAGCTTTTAAAAAATTTTATGTCTGTGTTTTTCTTATTAATGAGGTAGGAACTTCTTAATATTGAAAACATTAAATAATTCTTGTCTCATGCTATACTAAAATAAAATACACTAAATTGAAATAATACATCTAATCTAATCATCATCACAGAATTCCAAGTATTAGTAGAATTCCAGCTATCAAGTGGGTACTCGTGATAGAGCTGAATTCAGGTAACACAGTTCCTAGTAGTAGGATATAAGCCATGAGTAAGATGCTGTACAGCTAAAAGTGGTTAATGTTCATTAATCTAATTAATTTTATTAAGGGTTTGCAGTTTGCTAGGCACAGTGCTATGTGCTGAGATACAATGAACAGGCTATAGGTGTCAGATAATTTATTAGCTGAGCTCAATATACGTCATAGAGTAGGGTGTTCAGTAGATATTTGCTGAATGAAAAATGAATGTTGACATAGATAAAAGTTATTCCATATTCTGTTTCTGTAAAATATTAAATTCCTCCAAGGTACTACTAAGAAACAGCATTGTCTGTCTCTTCATCAGACAGTATGAGTAGAAAAGGTCACAGATGCTGGATTCATTCTCAGCACTGAAAAGGCCAGATGGAGGAATGCCTCTCTCCTCTTCTTAATTATTAACCTTCAGGATCCCAAGGACTTAGGTCAGGCGAGGCTAGGAGAAGAACACCACACCATCTTCCTCACTTCATCAATTCTAAGACACAGTTGACTGTAAGTCACATCTCAACTTCATAAAGGTTATAATGTGAAAATATGTGTTTTGAAAATTGATTAAATATGGTATAATACAGTGACTCTCAACCTATAGCTGAAACCTACATCTATCACAGTTTTAAACATTTTTCAGCTATGACAATATGGATAAGCCATAGCTTTTCTGTTGCCTCACCTAAAAACTTGGAAAAAAATCTGCCTTCACCTAGCTGAAAAGAGAAAGCTGAATCAGATACATCTGAGGTCACTTTCAACCTCTAAGAGCCAGGGTTTTGCTTTTATGATCGCTTTTAAGATCAGCTACCTTGACCTTAAGCCATCAGTGGGAGAAGAGGCTAAAACAGGCAATTTCGCTTATCTTAAGATGAATTAGATCCAAACATCTAATTTCTACTCCTTGTCAATTACTACAATTTTTAACAAATAGCTTATAAACTTTTAGCTTAAAGAAATTACCGTCACAAAGAAAATTAAAAATAAAATAGATGACAAATACATAACAGCCTAACTAATCTAATTAGCTTTATCTCTTAAAAAAAACCCCTCATGATCTGGAAGCTATTCTTTCACCTACAAACAGCACAGTTCTCTTGGTGAACACTTTACTAATTCTGTACCTTTGTTCATCCTCTACCTTTCACCAAGATGACTTAAAGCACTGAACGTAGCTTCCATCCAACATCAGATGCTGTGACTAAGAGGGATATGCCTCTATTGCTAAATTGTGTGTACCCAAAATTATACTTTCATTTTAAATTTTTAAAATTAATTTCTGACAAATGGCTTCCTATGTATATCCTCCCTTTGGCCTAGTGGGAAGCTCACTTGCTACTTTATATGACAAATTAATGTCAAGAAACTTTACTTTGAGGAAAATGAAGAAATTAAAGATTAGTTTTAAACTTAGCTTTAAATTTTTTTATGATACTATGTTTGACTCCAATATATATCGTTGAAGAAGGTGGGCTTTATAGCTATAACCAATGTTTTAACCTAGCCTACCCATCTTTGACCGGGATAATTAGAGAGCACAGGTTTTATGATTAAAGCATGATTATAAATAAATAGGATTTGATCATACTATAGAGTGAATTTGTTTTTTATAGTGGGGAAAAAAGAGCACATTCAGAAGATAGCTTGGCACAAACAGGCTTATTAGAAATAAACGATCTTACAGAATACCAACCTCAGATAAGGTTACTCTGCAACCATGATAAAATGAGACAAAGTAAGGCCATTTCATAATTTGTCTCAGCAGAGACAAATATAAGATCACAATGCAACCCCTCAAAATACCAAATATTCTTTTTTTGCTAAATGAGCGAATGCAACTTCTTTATCCAAACAAACCACTGCTTCCTTAGACCTTCCACCAAACCAAAGCCCAAATTCTTTTACTGCCTCTTTCAAACACACTTTTACTGAGAGGATCCATAGTCGCCCATGTTGTGTGTTCTCCCTTGAGGCAAATACTAAACTCAAGTTGCCCAGTTACAGGGGTATTCCTGCAGGTCTTTGGCTGGAGGACACAGGAAAATTAAAAAATGAAATACAAAAACTCTCAAGTTGAAATTGTATAATAAGACTATCCTATACATCTAGGCCTCTCTGGTCACTGGGGGAGAATAGACTATCCTACACATCTATGCCTCTCTAGTCACTGGGGGAGAAAAACACAAAACGTTTACCACCCCCATTTACTTAGAAAATAGCTTTAAGTAGTGAACATGGTTTTCAGTGAGCAAATGACACACATCCAGCCACCTTTTCCTCTTTTTGATTAAAAGCCAAAGTGTATCTTAAACTAAAGATTCAAATTCTTCTATGTGACCTAATCACCATTCTGTACAAAGCAGTCTTTTCTATATAGGATGTTTGCTAGACCACAAGCACCATTTTTAAAAGATGACATTATTCTACATGGATGAATAAAAATGAAATTAGAAAGATCTCTTATCTAGTGTCTGTAAAATTCAGTATCTTACATGATTCACTGGAAAAGTATATTAATTTCCATAAAATAAAGAACATAAGTGTCAATATATACAACAAATTTCAGAAAGAAGTTAAAAAATGGATGAATTATTCACCTCAAAAACACATCTGCTAAAAACCGCCATTACATTAACATAAAGGAAATTCTTACTCACGCTTCATTAAGCGGTACAAAAATAAAATCCTTTTCAAAAATATCTACATGCCGGGTCCATGTTTTCACTCTTCCATGTCGCTTCTGCTGTATTCTGTAAGACAAGAGAGAAACTATCAAGCTTTTGAAGTGTTTCTAATGTTTCCGCCTCTATGCAGCAATTTATACATTACAAAGACTGAGATGTTAATAGATCAGTTGTATGATTTAACAAGTTGTGAGAAGAAAGCAGAACATCTGAGATGGAGCTGGGAAGATGGGAAACTGCCCGTCCCTGAATCTGGAAGAAAGAGATTATTTAATTCCTACTACTACTTACTAGGGTGGATCAGAGCTACTATTTTTATTGTTGCAGAACTGGTTTTAGCAACAATATCGAGAAGCATATCAGACCATGACCTGTAAGAACTGAGGAGAAGAGAGCAGGAAAAGTGAGCACTATGTCACAGCTGGTGAACAGGACAGACTACCAGCACGGGTCAAAACCAACCACTGCCATCAACTCTAAGATGCAAAGTGAGGGATCACTGAAATAGTAGAAAATATTATTAATATTATGCACAGCAGCCATCAATTCAAGACATTTAACAGCACTTATGGCAAAAAATGTACCAACTCTTTGTATCTTGCGACCAATTGCCAGCAAGTATTAGAGCTGGATGCAATCACTATGTGGAGAGACATTATAAATAACTCAGGCCTCCTATGTAGAATGTTGTTTCCTTAACTTGTCTGAGAAGAATTAGCCAAAGAACTTATTAAAATTACAGATTCACAGGTTCCTCTGTTAGATATTATGGATGGAACATCTAGGGTAAAACAGAGCCATTGGTATTTAATAAGTATTCAAGTAATTTTTCTTTTTTAAACTATCAGATGTATTTGGGAAATATTGATCTAGATATTAGACCTAAAAACTTTATGAGTTCCAGGTATTCTTGGAGTTTTAGAATATTATAAATTATATTAATTTCGCTAATTGAGAATGGAAGTAAAAAATGTTGCTTTAATACAAATAAGCGATTTTTTCTAAGTTAAACTTAAGTGACTTACTACATCTGTTAAATATTTTCAAAAAGCTTGACTTACGATAGATTAGTTGTTTCAGGAAGATTTCTCCTCTCTCTCTGATTAAGGCGTTTATAGAAAAAAG
The DNA here is from genome assembly GCF_965194805.1 of Balaenoptera borealis. Lineage (NCBI taxonomy): Eukaryota > Metazoa > Chordata > Mammalia > Artiodactyla > Balaenopteridae > Balaenoptera > Balaenoptera borealis. The sequence continues at coordinate 113,401,879 of NC_138873.1, read as the reverse complement.
AACTGAATACATGAATTCGGTCAGCTTCTTCTTTCTTCAGTTTTTCAAGCACCAAATATCTATTTTATAAAAAGTAATTCCAAGTAGAATGAATTTAACAGTTTATACTAAAAACAGTCACAGAGTGATCAAATATCTATTTAGCCACCATCAATCTCTACTCCTTTAAACTGAAAGAAGTCATAAACAAAATTTATTTCATATTCTAGACAATGATTACTCTCAGATTATTTGTAGGTAATAAAAAGTGGTGTTTGAGAGTAAAACCAGGATTTGAAAGATCTAATCTTCTAAAACAAGGGCACATTTATGAACATTCATAGAAACATTATTTATCATACCCAAAAACCCATTATTTATCATACCCAGAAATGACAGAAATGCTCATCAACCGATGAATGGAAAATGTGATATATCCATACAATGGAATATTATTTGGCAATAAAAAGAAATGAAGGACTTCCCTGGTGGCGCAGTGGTTAAGAATCTGCCTGCCAATGCAGGGGACATGGGTTCGAGCCCTGGTCCGGGAAGATCCCACATGCTGCGGAGCAACTAAGCCCATGCGCCACAACTACTGAGCCTTTGCTCTAGAGCCCGCGAGCTACAACTACTGAGCCCACATGCCGCAACTACTGAAGCCCGTGCACCTAGAGCTCGTGCTCTGCAACAAGAGAAGCCACTGCAACGAGAAGTCCGTGCACCGCAACGAGGAGTAGCCCCCGCTCGCCGCAACTAGAGAAAGCCCACGTGCAGCAACGAAGACCCAATGCAGCAAAAAATATAAAAGTAAGTATTTTTAAAAATGGAGTTCTGATACATGCTGTAACATAGAAGAATCGTGAAAACGTTACGCTAAGTGAAAGGAGCTAGTCACAGAAGTCCACATATTGTATGATTCCATGTATATGAAATGTTCAGAATCTGCAAATCCACAGAGATAGCAAGGAGACTGGTGGTTGCTTAGAGCTGGGGTGGGGTGGGGAAGTGGGGAGCCACTCCTAATGGGTATTGAGGTTCTGTGGGGGGATGAAAATGTTCTAATATCGATTATGGTGATGGTTGCACAACTGTCTGAACACACTAAAAACCACTGAATTATACACTCTAAATGCGTGAATTGTATGGTATGTGCTCTGTATGTCACTGAAGCTGCTATTTTTATGTTTTATGTTTATTTTGTTTTAAACAGTTAATAAACCATGATGACTAGCCATAAACTGCTTTTTATAAAAACAGAAAAGAAACAGAAAGAATCTGTACAGTGGTGAGGTTGTAACAATGACTCTTTAAAGTGATCTTACGTCAGTTCTAATTTTTCCTTGCCTTAGTTGTTTTCTTCTATAGGTATATATCAAGACAAATAGAAATGGTTCTTTATATTACAAAGAGAAATTATGATATATTAAATTTAATTATTTATGCTCCAAACTCCCTCAAAGGAACTATGCAAATTCAAGCTTATGACCATATTCATCTTATTAAAATGAGGACAGTATGAAAGACTTGTGAAACCTTACACAGAAACAGCAAGTACCCAGAAGGCACATCTTTGAGACCTGTCACTTCTGTCATAATATGTGATAATTCTAAAGCTCAAGTTCTGATGAAAAGGACATAACTTACAGATTGCTTGCTTTAGGGCAACTCAGTGTGCCCCGACAAAAGATATAAGACAGTGAATCACCTCATGACACAGTTTAAATCAATCGCTGAATTCTACATCTATATTCGAAACAGAGCATGTAGTGAACTGGACTTGAATTTAGGGACTACACCAAAATGAGTGAACCATGCTGCTTTCACCATTACAAACTACAATGGCTACTTTGTAAACTGAATTGCATAAAAAAAGGGATAGTTCAACTTAAAAAAGAAAGTTATTGGTGATTTAAGAAAATGGACTCTACTTCATATATAAACAAATCCATGCTTTATTTTTGTAAATGGAAGAAAGAAATTTATTTGCAGATGAAAGGATTTTCATACAGAAAACTTAAAAAGATCTACAGACATACTAGAAATAAAAGAGTTTTAGCAAGATGTCTGGCTATACGGGCAAACTATATTTCTTGTTGATATACTCAAAAATGTTAAGTATCAGTTGTCTCCAAATTGCATAAATTTCGCGGAGGGTTCCTCAAGCTGGCGCCGCTGACATTTTAAGCCAGATAATGCTCTGCTGTGGGGGGTGTCCTGTGCAGCGTAGGGTGCTCGGCGTTACCTCTGGCCTCTACCCACAGATGCTATCAGCACGCATGCCTTCCTTTTGTGAGGACCAAAATGCCCGAAGTGCCCCCAGTTCAGAATCACTGATTCAGTGCAATTACAATCAAAATCTCAAAAGGACTTTAAAAATTGAATCTGATGGGCTGATTCCAAAGTTTATCTGAAAGAATCAAAAGGTCAAGCATAGCCAAAACATTTGTGAAGAAGAATATGGTGGAGGGCTTGCCTTTCTATTACAGATAACAAGAATAAAGTAACACTAAATCATGGCAGTGTGGTACTGACGCAGGGATAGGTGCACGGCCAACGGAACAAACTATAGAGCCCCCAAAACAGACCTGTGCAACTATGTTATCTTAGTGTAGCAAATCCTAGAGGAATTAAGGACTTAAAAGTGAAAAAACAAAACTTCAAAAAGCCTTTTAATTTAAAATAACTAGTTTTGTCTTTCTCCATAAGCATTTCTGTGACTATATGTAGTTCTGGGTTTTTTTATGTACATGTATTAGAATTATTAATTTTAATTAGAACAACTAAGTCTCTTATTTTAGAATTAAAGGGAAAGTCCAAGTTTATTACAAAAAACCTTTTGGGAATTTCTTTCATTTTGGTATTTCTTTCCATTTCTTTCATTTGTTTTTTTCTTTCAGTGTATAAATCATTTAAATATTGAATGTCATGGTGAAGCTGTCCACCTGCTATTTTATAAAGCAGACAATCTAACAATTCAATCATGACATTTAATTACAGGATGAAGTTAAAAGATGATTTTAAGGTTTTGAAAATAATTTTTATTAAAATTATTCTTTTCCCCTGCATTTTATTAACATTCTCTAGATGCAATGCCCTTCTACGTCTTAAAATTCTGGCAAACTGTTTAAAGGATTGTTTCTAACTTGTAGAGTTAGAAATGGAAAAGAATGAGCAGCTCTGGTAGCAACTGAATTACTTATTTTTAATAGTGAAGTTTTAAAAAGTTTCCTCTTTTCGGGACTTCCCTGGTGGCCCAGTGGTAAAGAATCTGCCTTACAATGCAGGGGACACGGGTTCGATCCCCGGTCAGGGAACTAAGATCTCACATGCTGCAGGGCAACTAAGCCTGTGCGCCACAACTCCTGAGCTTGTGCACCTCAACTAGAGAGCCTGTGTGCCGCATACAGAGACCACGTGCTCTGGAGCCTGCACGTCACAACTAGAGAGAGAAAACCCACAAGCCACAACTAGAGAGAAACCCGTGAGCCGCAACGAAAAGCCTCCATGCTGCAACAAAAGATCCTGCGTGCCTCAACTAAGACCCGACGCAACCAAAAATAAATAAAATAAATAAATAATAAATAAATCTTTAAAAAGAAGTTTCCTCTTTTTAATTCACTTCTAAGAATGTCATGAGATGAATATAAACAAAGATTTTTTAAAAATCATGGATTTTGTTAGATTCTTTATCTTATTTGGAACAGTGATTTGCATCAGAAAGGCAGAACTTGTAGATAATGTAAGTTTACTGTATAAAATTTGCTCTAAAGTTTAACTATATGATGTCAAGGGGCCTCCTGAAAATATATAAAGAATTTCAAAAGAATAAAAAAAGACTATAAAATCTCTATTGTAATGTAAAAAATATAGATTTAAGTATGAAATAGAATAAACTAAAATGTAAACAAAATATAGGAGTTCAATTTATTTTTTAGATCCAACTATGTGCTTTCAAAAACAAAAAAACATTTTAAACATAAAGACTTAAACAGGTTAAAAGGGTGAAGAAACATACATCATGCAAACACAAACCAAAAGAAAGGTGGAGTAGCTATATTAATTTTGAACAAAGTAGGATTAAAAACAAGGAGATTATCAAGAATAAACAGGAACATTATGTAATGATAAAGGGGTTGATTCTCCAAGAAGACATAAACATGTACGTACCTAACAACAGAGCTTCAAAATACATAAGGAGAAATAGACAAATCAATAACTGTAGTTGGAGATCAATGACTTTCTCAATAATTACAGAACAAGTAGGTAGAACATCAGTAAGGACAAAGACCATTTGAATAGCACTAGCACAATGTGACCTAGCTGACATTCACAGAACAACACTTTATCCAATAACAGCAGCACTGTTCTACACAATCACTTAAGATTTTTCAGTAGCTTGGTTTGTTAAGGTAGTATACATTAGGATTAAGAGAACACATCTTTTTTTTTTTTAATTAATTAACTTTTTGCTGCATTGGGTCTTCGTTGCTGCACGCGGGCTTTCTCTAGTTACGGTGCGAGGGCTTCTCGTTGTGGTGGCTTCTCTTGTTGTGGAGCAGAGGCTCTAGGCACATGGGCTTCAGTAGTTGTGGCACACAGGCTCAGCAGCTGTGGTTCGTGGGCTCTAGACCGCAGGCTCAGTAGTTGTGTGGCGCATGCGCTTAGTTGCTCCATGCCATGTGGGATCTTCCCGGACCAGGGCTTGAACCCGTGTCCCCTGCATTGGCAGGCGGATTCTCAACCACTGCGCCACCAGGGGAGTCCCTCCAGCAGCTTTTAACAACCAGTTTTTTAAAAAAAATATTGTCTTCTGATATATATTTGAATAAACTAGAAAATACTGGAGAGCACTAAACACACTGATAGTTAAGCTCTGTTTTGTTTCATACCCACATCCATTTTATATCACAAAGCAGTAAACACATACAAATTCATACATGTATGAACACATGACACATACATGTATTCATGTATATGTATATGTTATGTGTATTCTGGGTCATGACGTAAGCCCTTCTAGGAAAGCTTCTTAATTCCTCATATTTCCCAACCCCCAGAGAGAATGAAGCTTTCTTTTTCTGCTATGTTTGTACCATGTTAATGCTTCTGCCAATACTTTAATCCCACATTTGTGTTCCCTATAAAATCATAAACTTTTAACACAGTACCTGCCACAAAGTTGGCACTTGAACATTTATTGAAGGAAACGAGTGAAATCATACTTTTGTCCTTGCTCAACAAATTACTACCTAACCTAGGGTAGTAACAATTTTAGATGCTTTAAACACTACAACACTGATAATATAATAAGCTATCATTTATGATCACTTTGCATGTGCCAGGTATTTTTCCTAGCACTTGAAATGTGTATCTTATTTAATTCTCATGATCGTTTTAGGTATTATTATTCCCATTTTTAAAATGAAGAAACATTCACAGAGACATTAAATAACTTTCCAGATGTCATACAATAAGTGGCAGTGATGGAATTCAAAATCCAAACAATTTTGACTCTAGAAAATACATGTATACATTATAAAATGTTAAAAATTTGCTAAAAGGCTAGGAGAAAATTAACTTACTTCAAATAAAAGTCTATAATAACATCATTTAAAAATTCTCCTTCACTTAGACAATGCAGGTCCTCATTAGTAACGGAGATGCCTCCCTTAGCTGGAGGTGGTGGATATACCATCAATCTGTAACAAAATTTTAAAAAATAAGCAAACAAACAAAAATAGGCATGCATATAACCGAAATGCAATAAAACAGAGAAGAAACTTAAGAGTGTTGCAAATGTAAAGGAATTCCCTCACTTTTCTACAGGGCCCATGAAGATGGTGTGGCTCTCTCCAGTTGCCTCCTCATCATCAAAAAACTGGAATTCTTGTTTGGTTTTAAGTTGTATTTTAGATTCAAGGGACACCTGGTAAAGAAAATTAAATGATAAATTCGAAAAATTTTCAATAAAAAAAGTACAAGGCAAGAATGCTTTTCAATTTAAAAAGATTAAAAATAAGAAACAGGCAAAACTAGGGTCAACTTTCTTTTTATCGGTAGCTTCCAGAACAGTGATACTCTTCCAATTTTTGTTAACTGGTTTTCCAGTATCCTGTCTAAGATCTCAACCATCCATATTAAATTAGATTATGTTAGTCAAATCCAAAGAACAGGTAGTGGTTTTTTCTTCTAGGAGTGTAGGACTACCTAAGCTCAGTGCCTAGGCAATCCATGGCATATGGGAGCAGAGGCTCAGGGAACACAGGCCACTGAGTTTCCGTCCTCCAGAATCAAGGAGTCCTTAAAGGAAGAGCCTTCCATTGAAATCTGAGCCCATCACAGCTGCCTTACGGCTCCAGCTGCTCTTTTCTTCCTCTGGCATTATCTCCTGTAGCCAATTCTGCAAAGGAAGGGGAATGGTTCCCCTTCCTCCTTCTGTTCTTTTCTTCAACCCACTAACTGTGTGAATAGCTCTTTTCTGGTGAAGCCTTGCTCAACTTCACCAATATTATGCCTTGGATAGACAGCCCTATTTCCAAATTTGTAGGCAGATCAAAGATTTAATATTTCTAATAAATTGTCAGCAAACTTCAGTGGCTGTGGTAGGAGACAAATTTAGAGTAGTTTAAGTCATATTGATTAACATTATATTATGTGTTATAGTAGTACTTCAGCCTTCGATTCAGGTGGCTTCAGAGTTACCTACTACATAATCAGTTATTCTAGACTTAGTTATTCTAGAATTGTCGAGAGTCAGAATCAAACGGTATACATTCTTCCTTTCCAAGTTTTCAACCATGTAGGCACATGTTACACATAAATGGACAATACATCAGGGACCAAAATTCCTTTATTTGTACTGAAGCCAATGTCACCACTGGGAACCATTAGCAAATTTAAGAAACAGAGTAACAATCAATTTGAATGTAGCACTGTACGTATATGTATGTTGAGAGTGAGGGAAAAAGAAAACAGGATGAGAGAAAAAGAAAAGGAGACAAAAAGTAAAGACAAGAACAGACTGCGGAAAGGAACTAAAATAAAAATGCTTCTGAGACTTGAACCGATAAAATGCTTCTGAGACTTGTACCAATTACAATTTGTGTCACAAGTAACCCACCACCATTAATATTTCGACACAAGGTAGTTTACAAACCACATATAAAAGCAAATAATTCTGAAATGGAATTAAAAGGATCTAACTCCAAATGAGCAATATGATAATGAACCACATTTCCCTTTAAAGGTACCATTTAAAATTACATTAAAAACATTAAAAAATATAATTACATTTTTAATTTTGTTTTCTTTCTGCACACAACTTCCTTTGCTGCTCTCTTCACAGGTTCTTGTACAGGCAACAAGTCTGCTATTGGCTTCATCAAAGGGAATTTTCGCAAAAAAATCTGACACATTATTCTTTATACCAATGTCAATAATGATATTTTCAAATACCATATTTTCCTGAGGATCAAGGCCATGTTGAAAAATTAGAATTATGTATTGTTCTTCCAAATCTGAAAAGAAATCAGTATAACTGTAAGTCTAAAGGAAAAAAAATACGTAAACAGATACTAGAAAAAGAGTAACAACTAGTTATTTCCAAGGGTATCACCAGAAATCCTGGTATAAATGTTCAAAACAGTGTTCAGCATACAGTGGATATACAATACTAGAATAAAGACCAATGACAGTGTCACCTAACAATGTCACCTAAGTTATTAAAAGAAAGGAACCAGAACACATTACTCTAGCAGCAGCTCAAGAACAAATCTATCCACAGATGTAACTAATTTATTTCATCTAATAGAATCCAAATATATTAGTTTTAAATATACAATCAGTTAACATTTTTGTCAAACACAAATAAGAAATTGCCAAGTGAACTGGTATCTCTAGATTTAACTGTAAAAACTGCTATTCACTAATGTGCCAACTCTTGTAACTTTAATAGTAGCTATCATTTACTCGTCATTAAGCTGAAGCAGCAATTACTGAGGAAAAATATTTTACAACTAGTCATGCTATGCCACAAACGTTAGAGGGGAAGGGAAACAAAATGGAGAACCACACTGATTTATTGCAGAGGATGAAGACCTGTTCGATGAACTTTCAAACTTCCTATTCAGGCTAAGTTTCAAGGTTTCCAGATTGATTGCTGATTTACAGTCAGAACTCCTATCAGTACATTTAAACAAAACAAAACAAACAAACAAAAAACTCATTTTACTCATATCATACGGTGTTAAAATAAAGAGTATATATCTTTTGAGTTTTAACCCATTTTGAAAACTTTCTAAATGGGTAAACCCGGGTTTTATCTTCAGAACGTCCACTTTCTGTGGACTTCTCCTCATCTGTTACACGAGAGAAGTAATATCTATCTCACAAGGTCACTGTAAGGACTGTAGTTAAGATACATCTAAGGTGTCGACCAAAGGCGACTCACGTCCTGCTGAACAATGTACTGTATGTGTTACTACATTTGCTCCACACAACTTACTTGTTAACTTATTTATCCCTTTACAGTCCTTCCGAACTTTATCCTCTGTGTTCATCTGCAGTTGCGCGCTCAGCTTCTGATAAACTGCTGCTGTCGTCTGAAGAAACACTACTGGTAATTTTCGGACACTACACCACTCACATTTTGTTAGATCAGAGGTATTTAAAGTAATCCCTACAGGTTCCTTTTCTGGTTCTGGAGAAAAACAAATGGAAATGGAAAAAGGAATCAATTCTTAAGAGGGCAAAATCATGAATGGAGGAAACTGTAAGGAAGTACAGTTTTAAAGTTAAGTGCATATTTATTATACTCTGTAAACAGTAACTCTAGTGGGAAATGAAGGAAAATCTTTGATCTTAAAGAAGTATCTACATTTTTTTCCCAGATGGAAAGAGGATTCTAATGAAGCATACTTAAAAAATTAAACATAGCTTTTGTGATGTTATAGTATGAAATCACACTATTACGGTATAAAGCCTTTTGTTAAGATGTATGTAATAACGAACCATCTTAATGAATTCTAAGAATATCGTTTAATTTTTTATTCCAGTAAAGTGTTTTAGTGTAAACAAAGCTTTAGTGAGCAGTAGGATATAAAATAGCTTACCTTCTAGCTGTATCTTGATAAAATCTAAAGAAAACTAAAAAATAAGATACATTAGTAACAATCATAGATTTCTGAAGATTTTGCTACAAACACCCTAAATGACACGTGATTTGGGACTTAGGCCACATAAGGCAGAAAAACTGATCCATGTACTGCACTCCTCCATCTGGCCTTTACAATACTGAGAATGAAGCCAGCCTTTGTTGAAAAAATAGTTGGAAGCAGATAGTTAGGGACACCAAGTTAAGACATTTAAAATAAAGGTTTTTACAAAATAAGTACAGTGCTATAGGAAGGTTAACCTACCAACAATGTATAGGATACATTAGAAAGAAGAAAAATTACGACTTAGAAGGCAGGTTAAGGAGATTATGTTAAAATTTTAATAGAAAATATACATTTGAATTGGATTGGTGGTAGTAGAGTAATAAGGAGACAGGTATGACAGGTAAGATAAAGGGACTATAGAAAGTCCTTTGGGCTTTATGGACACTGAACTAGTTCAAAACCACAATGCCTCTTGGGTGGCCACTGTAGCCCACTAATCTATTTCTAGGAGTTGCTGTGTTACAAGACATTTTTCTGCAGACCACAAAGCTTCTGGATTCTTCTTTCTCTCATACAGTTCTTTAAAGTACTCTTTTCATACATCGAGCTAGCATGAGAATAAAACGGTAACACATTGGAGGGTAATTCTAACTCAGTGAGAACAAGCATCTTCCTATGATGAATACGTACTACCTTGAATATTACATCATGATAAATTAAAAAAAATTTTTTTATTGGAGTATATATGATAAATTTTTTACCCAGTAATTTTTATGGTGAGTAGCAATTTACAATTGTTTACATATTCCTAAGCAATCTGAAATCTTGAAATAATTTTAATATTCTATTAAATATTTTAACTTATAAATTTTAAAATATTACATATTAGCCTTAGCCATGAAATTTTGAATCTTATAATTGGTACAGTAAAGAGCTTAGAAGGTACTTACAATTACAGGCTCTATTAATAGTCGGCAGAGTGTTCCTACTCGTATACTTCGACAGTTTAAAACTACGCTACCAAAGGAACTTTGGTAGCTTAAAGATACAGGATCAACTAAAGTTTCTTGAGAAATCATTTTGCGACGTTTTAGAGGTATGTTGATAATAGAATTACCAAACTGAAAAAGGAAAAAAAATTTTCACTTAATAAGTTACTAAAACAAGGCTGCAAACTAAGTAGACATATTCAAAGAAGACCCAACATAAGAAATATAATTATTGGGACTTCCCTGGTGGCAAAGTGGTTAAGAATCCTCCTGCCAACGCAGGGGACATGGGTTCAAACCCTGGTCCGGGAATATCCCACATGCCGCAGAGCAACTAAGCCCGTGCATCACAACTACTGAGCCTGCGCTTTTGAGCCCACGAGGTGCAACTACTGAGCCCATGTGCTGCAACTACTGAAGCCCGTGCGCCTAGAGCCCGTGCTCCACAACAAGAGAAGCCACCGCAATGAGATGCCCACACACTGTTAACGAAGGGTAGCCCCTGCTCGCCACAACTAGAGAAAGCCCACGCACAGCAACAAAGACCCAACACAGCCAAAAATAAATAAATATTTTTTAAAAAAGAAATATAATTATCAAGACATAAGATTGATTTTATTTCAGCAGGGTTAGATGAAGTAAATATTTATTGATTTTACAACAATAACAGTAAACCCTTCCTATTTTATCTTGCTATACTTTATCTGGCTATTAATTGAAACGCCAGTAACAGCACAGCAGTGAGAAATGGTACTCTGGGAATCAGACAGCCTGGGTTCAAAGCACAGCTATACTACCTTTTAATGATCTGGTCTTGTAAAACTTAATAACTCCTACTAAAGTTCTGGTTTCCTAAGCTAAAATGTAAGAGTATTTACTCAAATGAACTAATGCATATAAGCAGCTTAGCACTGCGCTTCATGCACAGTAAAATGCTGGATAAAAGTTAGCTAGTAATAGTGGTAGTGGTTGTAGTATTTGGATTAAATTAGCAGCTCTTTAGAAAACATATAATTTAGGAAAATGGTTATTTACATTATAAAATGATGCTTCTTTATATATTAAAAAGTGTTAAATGACTTGATCTGTTAAATTAAGATTTCACAGTCACTCTCAAATGCAAATTAATCATAATATAAAAATGTATTTTATATAAGTATACTTTAAATTAAATGTAATTAAAAGTAAAGTTATTATGTTAAAAACCTTATTATCATCACAAGAATAAAACATGATCTTGATTAAAAAACAAAAGGAAAAAAAAATGTCCACTGCACAGAAGCAGTCACTATTCCCATTATCCCTCTAGAGACATTTCTGTGATCTATGTCACAGGAAAAAATATGTATTAAAACAAAATGTGATACACACACACATATTTATTTCTGTAAATTGCTTTTTCAGGCTTATTAACAGATTTATCATGAATATTTTCCCAGGTTATTAACAGAAACCTATTAGAGTGGTTTAAAAACTTTTTTTTAGCTTTAGAATTATTTCTTCAAATGAGACGTTATTTAGCTCAATAATAAGTTAGATAATTTAAGAGCTGCTCCAGCTGAATCCATGGTGGAGAGACTGAGTCTAGAACTTGGGCGGTCCACATCCTCCCAAGGGGCCTGTAAACTGGCACAGAGGAACCCGTACTATTCAGTGTGTCAGTGTAAAAACTGTTCACAAATTCATGGAAATCCACGTTTATTTAACTGAGCCCTCCTATGCTGGACATCTGAGTTCTTTCCGACCTTTCCCCATGACACAATATTCTCTGGCAAGCAGTTTTGCAGCTAAATCCTGGAATATACAATTATCACCAAATTGCCCGCCAGCGTAGTTATACCAATTTACACAGCCAATATTCCATTCCTCCAAACACTAGCCAAGAAGAAATACTACTATAGTTTAAAATTTTCAGCCATCTAACACTTAAAATATATTTTACTTTAATTTCTTTTTTAGTACTTTACTTAAAAAAAAAAAAAAACTCTATTCATACCCTTTACTCATTTTTCTATGGTTTGCTTCTATTTCTTGATTTTTAAGAAATTAAAAATATATAAAGGACCAACTCATACTTTGTCACATACTTCACTATTTTTTCCCATTTGCATTACCTATCAAATTCTGTGGATGGTGTTTTGGTTCACTGTTCTGTACTTTCCATTTAATCAAATATATTCATCTCTTCATTTATTATTTTTGCTTGTACTGAAATGTTTGGAAAGGCATTCCCCAAGATTATATTAAAACTATCAATCTATATTTTTTCTATAATTTTAACTGTATTTTATTATAGTTACTTTTTGTTTTTCATTTCTTACAGTTCCCATCTTCATCAAATATGTATGGTTCCATATTTTTATCTATAACTTCTAGAATTCCTGACATATGTACATACACATATAATTTTTTAACATACAAGTTTTTTAAAGTTCTTTTTACAAAAATAAGAAAATATGCACATATTTCTGCATCTTGGTATTCTCACTAAGCAGGGCCATGTAGAAATCCTAGAAGTCATTGATATAGCTCTGATTTTTATTGTCAGTGGCTGCATAACTGTCCATGGTATAGATATACCATAGTTTCTTCAGCCATTTCTATATTAATGGGCAATGATTATGTTTGCTAATAATCATATTTATACATACAGTCTAAGCACCGGAGGTAGAGGATTTCTTTGAGATTGAGTCTAGGGAATGAATTACTTGGTCATTCCATATACCTTTTAAATATTTTAGTAGATGTTTTACACTGCTTTCCCAAAAGGCCATAACAACTTACTTTTTTTTCATCAGCATATAAGGAAAGTACCCTTTGCCTTGGATTCTTGCCAGTAGTACATATTAATCGATTTTGCATTAATTTTGAAAGTCTGTTAAAAGTACATGGTTATATTTCATTTTCTTTAATATGTACTTTCTCTATAAAAGTTTATTACCTGAATTTTCTCTTCTTATTTATTCCTATCTTCTTTTATTTTCTTTTTTCCTCTAATTTTTAAAAGAGGACTAAATTCTGTCCCTTCGTCTATTGTAGATACTAGTGTATGTTACCTGCATTATTACAAATATCCCTTTCTAGATCTACTGTCTATTGACATAATTTCTGTTATCCTTTGCCATCTGAATATTTTAAAAATTTTATACAGTAAAATATAAAATAAAATATAGTAAAACCACAATGTTACGGTAAAATACACGCAAGTTAAAATGACCTTTTCCTGCCCGCTGGATTATACAAGTATATTTACACTTATATTTCACTTACTATAAGGTTGATGTTGTTTCTTGTTGAACTTTTTACACTTTAAGCCTTTAATTGAAATTTATTTTTGTATATGTTTTAATGTTCTTTCAAATAATCTTCCAAGTGTTATTTTAAGTCCTACTTCATGACTACTTCATTCTTCTCCCAAGATACTGCCAAATTGTCCTCCCCCCCAAATATTTACATACCAAAGAAGACTTAATCTGAATAAATGTCAATAAATGTGAAAAGTACCTGGTCTCTCATTCTTGCTTTTCTTGGCAAGGTAACTGTATTTAACTCTGAACGTGCTGGAATGCGTCTTAGTTCATGCTCTACTCTACAGGTGTTTTCATTTAGTGCTGCTTCTACTTTTCCAGTGGATGGGGCTGGGGACGAACATGCTGAATCAGCAGGTTGAGGAGAGATGCTTTCTCTTCTGTTAGTCCTCTCACCGTCATCATCATCATCATCATCACTGGACAAAATGACTACAAAGAAAATGTTAAATACTTCAGCTATTTCACTCCTGTCAGTTAAAAATGTAAATACATGAACAAAGTGGGAAATATACCAAATTTGCTTTCGATCTCCTCCAGATCTGAGATTAATAAAAATGAAGATATAATTCATTCTATCTGATGAAAAGTTAAATTTGGAGAACAATTAGAACTGACATTTTTTTAAACAACATACAAATGTAAAATTGATTCTATAGTCCATCACAATCACCCACACAGAAACGTACACAAGTTACAACAAAAATTAAATGTTTATCAGTAGGTTTATTTCAGAGTTCCAGAAAGTCTTAGGTATGAAGATAATCTGCATATCAATTATTCATAAAATAGCATGCGTTTTAAATGTGTGTAAAATTGCACGTTACCAAATAATTTTATCTCACACAAGGAATCACTAACATCACCACTGGTCTTTGGGAGAACTTGGACCAGTGCCTAATGCTCAATAAATCTTGTTTAGTAAATGAACGTGGGCAAGACATTATATTAAGGTAATTTGCTCTTCTACCATGGACTCATTATTGACTCTTATCAAACTCAGCTCTATATCGTAATTGCACGGAGCCAGCCTGCTGCACTTGAGTCAAACCCTAACTCCTTACCCTGGTTCATAAATTTACGTAATCTGGCCCTACCCTACTTTCTCATACTACTCCCTTTTTCCCTCTTGATGTTCCAGGTATACCGGCATTTTTTCTGTTCCTCAAACACCACCACCAGCTTGTTCCTGTCTGACTGTAATTCCCCTAACACTTTTTTGCATTTTGGTCATCAAATATTAGCTTAAATATCACTTTTTCATCGACCACCCAATCTAAAGTAGCACACAGGTACTTATTCACATCAACTAATTTAAATTTCTGTTGTCTTTTGTTGTGGATGTTTACTTGCTCATTTGCCTCTCCCCACTAATATAAACTGTAAAAGAGCAAAAATATTGCCTTGCTTACTGCTATATTCCCAGCATCTAAAACTGCTTGGCAAAGAAAGTCATGTATTGAACAATGTATAAACCTGTACGAGCAATTTTCTTTTTCCGTATCATACACATAAATGCTTAGTTAATATTTTTTGAGTCACATACAAGTCCCAGAGAGGCATCACCCCTAGCATCACACCATTCATCTTTTTTATTTTGCTATCCAGTCTCAGGAGCAAATGCTAAAGTTGATCTTTTTCAGAACTGGTATTTTATTAACACAAAATCTAACAGGCCAGATTAGAAGGTCCAAGCCGATTTACACACACTTGAAAATTAGGGTCTTGCCACTTACTAGCTATTTGCCTCAGTTCTCCTCTGTGATACTGGGGACAATAAAGTCCTATTTCAAAGGGCTGTCTTAAGAACAAATGATTTAATATGTAAAAGGTTTATAGCATAGCGCCTGTCATATGTAAGCTTTAAAAAAGTCCATGAACTGCTAATGTTGTTTATGAAAAGCTAAGCAGAAATACATATTAAACGGTAAGCCTAGTGTTCAACCTACAGTAACTTTTATTGTGCTTCAGAAACATTAAAACTTCTATAGCTACTCTATCAAAAACTTATTTTAAAGCCCCAATACTGCAACAGATAGAACTGTACTACATAGCTCTTGTTTTATTAACTTAAAATAGAGGGTTGTGTTCAATGTCACCATAACTGTAAAGTAAATGGGGAGAGAGTATGCAAAGATGACAACAGTTAAAGAGCTGTTTTCATAGCTGCTTTGATCCTATATAAAACATGGAATATATTCTATATGAATATACGTAAGATTCTGTATCAGGGTCTGCTACTAAATTCTGTCCCTTCAAAATTCGTATGTTGAAGCCCCAATCCCCAATGCGACTATATTTGGAGATAGGGCCTATAAAGAGGTAATAAAGGTTAAATGAGGTCATAAAGGTGAGGCCTTAATTTGAAAGGACTGGTGAAATAGGAAAAAGAGATGACAGAAATCTCACTCTCCCTCTCTGCGCAAGCGCAAAAGAAAGGCCATGTAAATACACAGCAAGAAGGTGGCAATCTGCAAGCCTGGAAGAGAGGCCTCACCTGATGGCACCCTTCATCTTGGAGTTGCAGCATCCAGAACTGTGAGACAATAAATCTCTGTTTTTTAAGCCCGCTCAGTCTATAGTATTCTGTTATGGCAACCCAAGCTGACTAACATAAGGTCTTTGCATTTACATTACAAACTTGTTCCACAGAAATCAGCCTATCTTCCTCCTCACTTCATTCTAGGCAATGTTCAAAAGTTACTTCATCAGGTAACTTTTTCACCTACCTATCTAAAATTCCACCACCTATCTAAAATTGCAAGCTTCTTCATTGTGACACTTGTCACTCTCTATTTCCTGGAACTGCTTCACTTTTCCACATAGAGTTTATCACTACTTGAGACATTGTACATTTTATTTATTATTTGACCACCAAAGACAGAATAAAAGCTTCATAATAATAAACTATTTTAATAGGAATACAAATTTAAGAATGATAAAGTACATAAAGAGACTTTGCAACCAGAAAAATCTGTTTTTTAAAATCTACACTCCAACAGCCCGTATGTATATAATATTGAGAAGCCTTCAGACTAGGCTTAAGCCTAGGTTGCCTCATTTATAAAATAGGGTTACATTAGTAACTACTTCACAGGATTGTAAAAACCAAATTAAATTGGTTGGTATGTAAGCTTTTATCACAACGTAGGGCCAATAAGCATGTAATAAATATCTTAAAACAGAAGATATTTTTTCATATACTTTAATGAGAAATACAGTTTTTATTTTTTTGAGCAGGGGAGGGAAGCAAATTTAAGCTTTATGGTTTTAATTCACAGTTGATATGGTTCTAGATTAAGCTCTAAATAGTAAACCGTTTAAGGCACCTAAGAACCACATGGATTTATTTTGTTTTTTTACTTATCAACTTAGCCTTACTAACTTCAGTTCCCCTCATCCTGGAAATCTCCTCAGGACATTTGAGTTTCCAGTATAAGGTTTGGCTCAGAATAATACCCAGGAACTGCCTAATAAGTTAAGAGTTTTATTTATACCTTACATTAAAATGTAAAAACCTCACCATTAGTAAAGATTCAAATGATATTAACATTTAATATTGCATTGGTATAGCACTAAAATGTATCATAAAATATTAAAATATCAGCATCCTCATAACATCATAACAGAGTACTGGCTGGACAGCTGTCATACAGTAATTCCTTTTCAAACAAAGCTCTTTTGGAAAATAAGCTAATGTACTGGTATGGGTTAAGGTTTTTACACTGAATTGAATTAAGATAGAATTTGACATGTTTCTGAGGTTGAAAAAATTCTTGATTGTATCCCTTTTATAAGGTAACCAAATGGGGAGCTTTTTTCTTTGTGAGGGAGTAGGGGGATATCATTATGAACTAATTTTGATAAATTTGACATATTTCAATACATAGTAGTTATGATTTCTTTTGTGATCCAAGCAGTCTCATTCTTGGTCAGTGGGAGCCCTTTCATTTTGGCTCCTGTGTGCTTTTGACATGACCACAGTTGATTGTGACTGTTTCTATGCTTTCTGATATGACTCGATGATTGAGATTTATCTCATACACCTGTGCTCCACACTTGGAGTCAGCCATTTCTCTGAGAAGCTCTGATTATTTTTAGTGGAAAATGGTATTCAAAAACACAAATATGGGAACTAGGGTTGCTTGTTTCTATACAAGGGTCGCTTACTGTTTCTAGGCATTTTTTACGGGTAAAACTAAAAAATATTTTCTATTTAATAGAAAATATATAATAAGTTCCAGTATTATCTCCAATTCAAATTTAAAGTTACAGTTATTTTTACTTCTTTGATTCTGCTTTTGTATCCCTTTTCTGTAACACTGAAAATCTTGGTTTCTGGAGACAATGACATAGTTGCTTGTTTGTTTTATCAGTATGTGTTTAAAAATAGCAATAGTAATATTATTAATAATAATGTTACTGAATACAGTCAGGATTTCTTTGGAGATCTGTTTGAACATTAGGGATGTATAGCCACAATATTAATTTAATGTAAATTAACTTGAAATAATTCTGTGTGTTCAAGCCACCAACTAGATACATAATTAAGTTCATTTGTTTCATTTTCTTTTTGATTTTATTGTTTTAAATCTCCGACTTAATTTTCTTTTATAATCATGTAAAACATTTACATGGTTCCAAAGTCAAATCTATAAAACAAGGTATATTTGGAGAAATCTAGCATCTATCCCTAACTCCTACACTGTTTCCTACCCTTCCGACTAACTTCTTTTTAAAATTAGCTTTTGATATATCTTTTCATTAAAAAAAAACCAAAACCTATATTCTCCCACCCTTCATAAATAAAGAGTAGCATACTATAAGCTCTGATCTGCACCTTGCTTTATTCACTTGATTACAGATCTTGGAAATCACTCTACACAATATTAAATGAGATCTTTCTTTCCCCTTGTACAGCTATGTACACTATAGTTGATTCAACCAGTTCATGATTGTTTCCAATCTTGTGCCATTTGTTACAAAAAGGACTGCATTTCATATACATACACGTATGTACACGTGACTAAAGATAGGAAAAAAAGATTTAGGAGATGAACAAAAATAGTACAGGAACGAATTTTCAGAGTCCTTTCTTTTGTCAAAGGCTCTACTGAGCTATGCTAGGCACTTCATGTTATTTTTAAATTTACTCCCTCAAGAACCCTATCAGGCAGGAAATATATCCACTTACAGATCAGAGAGATTAAATTAACCAGGTCAAACTTACAAAATGGGGCATAACTGGCACTTGACCTAAGACTAGGGCCAAGGTCTGTGCCTTTTTTTTTTTTTTAAACTATTTAAGATGGATGGGATAAGAACAAAGTCAGTTATATTTTCCAACTCCATGGACAGTTTTAGTAATCTACCCAAAAACCATGTCACATAACTGACACAAGAAGAGACCTTTTAAAACTACACTTCTGAAATATGCTCATGCTCACATTAAAAATATATGTGAAAAATAACGGACTGATAACAGCAATACTAAAGGGAGTCAAATACTTACTTGGATCATTTAGGTCTGACAGGCTTGTCTTCCTTTCTTTCGGGTTTGTGATTTTGGCTACTTCTGTCTTAGGTAAAATGACTTTCCCATTAGTCTGTAAATAATTCTGTCCACTATCATCACAATTCACAATAATATCAATTGGAACCTTCCCCACACTGTTGCCATAAAACTTCTTGGCTGGTAATGCTGTGTTTTGTGACTTCCGTCCTCCAGAATTCTGATGAATTGATGTTCTTAATAATCCAGTAGGTTCATTCAAAGTTACAGCTTGTCTGCTATTTCTTTGCAAATCCTTAGGAAAAGGAATACCACAACTTTGGCATTTGGTCTGATTTTCTTTTTCTTTTCCACATTTTGGACAATATCCACACTGTTTAGAAACCTTAAATTCCAAAAAATAAAAAATAAGCAAAGAAATGAAAGACTTTGGCATTTTATTTCAACATCATGGAACAACAACAGCAGTAATCTCAAAATTAAATCTCCCACTTGCCATCATCCTCACTATGGCCACCACAAAACCCTGAATGCTACCTGAGATTTAGCATCAGAATATGCTGGAAGGCATTTTCAAACCTTCTAGTCCAGCAGTCTTCAAACTGGACTATGTATATTCCTCAAGGGTTACATAAAGATTTTCTAAGGCATACAGGACATATATAATCTCAAAGGAATCAGCATCTAGATCCTCAATTCACACATGTAACCTTTCCAAAAACTGATTTGATTATGCTTCTCATGTCAAAGCATCACCTGCCACAATTGTTCTTCTCATACTTAAAAGCAAAAAAAAAAAAAAAAGAACACTAAACCTATCTTCCATTTGAAATATTACAAGGGTGCACTGCCTTGGGGTATAAAAATCACCGAACCAAGCAGAAGGATAATTTCAAATGTTGGAAAAATGAATCAATTCTAAGTTCTGATTAACAAAAACTTTTACAAGATAATTTACTTCTAAGATAGTACTTCAAAAATATTTTAAGGAAGGCCTAATCTAGGCCTCTTACAATTGTGATATCATTAAAAAATGTTTTTTGACAGTAGAGTGTCATGTAATTTTGAAGCATATAACGTAGAAGGAGTTCAAGGTATTTGGTGATATTACTGTAAAAAACTCTTTCCATACTCATGTACCTATTTATGTGAACAAGGTTCTGTAGCACTTATGTCTATAAGAAGGAAAACAAATATACAAATAATGCAAATGGCTGACCACGTCCTACTGTACCAGAAAGGGAAACCCATAAACAACAGAGCAGTCCCTATCTAAATACTACCCTCTAATCCTCTAAAAAAATATCTAAACCCCATTATTTTCATGATGAGCATAGACATATTTCCACCTCTAGCTAGGTTTAAAAAACATCGTGGTACAGTTTAAAAGTTTAAATATGTTCATTTATGTGGGAGCTAGACCCCCATTTGCCACAGTGGGAATCAGCTATATATGAGCTAACTCTGCCTTTTAAGAATCGAGGATATGATCAAGCTGGGTTCAGACTGTCTCCAATACTTTACTGTCTATAATAAAGGACATTTTTCAGTAAAAAGAACCCCATGGAAAAGCAATACTTTCACATATTTTCTTTTATAAAATTGATAAATTTTATATCAATTATAAAATTGATACAGAAACAGAAAAAGCACTTCTCTGCTATTAAAATTTTTAATATTAAAATATAGAAGGAAATATATCATGAGCTATTATCATATGCCTTCCATCAGCTAAGAAACACATATCTTAGAACCGTTTGCAACAATTAGGAATAAAATGCAGATCAGCTGAACCAAACATGATATTAAATTTTTCATGATAAAAACTAGAGATTAAGAATTTTATCAACCTAGTGACCTAAAAACTAGAATCTCAACAATGCTCAATTACTTTTAGTAAAGTAGTAAATTTTCCTAACAATTGTATGTTAAGTATAATTTCTTTTGGGAAACAAAGATTAATTAAAGTGTCATTTCCCCCCTTTTGGTCAGTGGAAGACTTACAAAATAAAATAAATCCAAATTACATATCACATAGTATCTGCCAGTCTCTACACATTAATAATAACCAACTATACTTAATAAGAAAGAGCCTGCCTTTGATGAGACACCACTGAGGTAATGTCACACTGTGTAAATAGTCTGAACTTTTTATAATCTCATTAAATACCAAAGACCTTGTTTTCTTACAAGCAGTACATAGTGTGAAATTTCACAGACTACACATGGAAAGAAAAACCACTAATCTTATTCAAGAATTTAAAGTTACATAGAGGATGGCTACAATCTATTCTTTATCTCCACTAAGAAAAGAATAAGTGGCATGGGAGTAAAGATAAAAAGAAAGAAAATATATATTAGATGTTAAAAAAAAAATTCTGAGGTTTTTAGCTTGCATGCCTAATGGAGGAAGGATGATGTGCCTGGGAAGGGGCTTTCTTCCTCTTTCCTCCTTTCCCTGGGTCAAGCAGTGGGCCAAGCACTGTGGGGGAGGCCAGTATGTCCCAAGCCGACCTTAGGCTGGCATGCCAGAGGACTGGGCACGTAAAAGGCAATGGAGCAAATAAGTAAATACACTGGAGATGATGGGAGACAGGTTTCTCACTGTCAGAGAAGGGAGTTACAAACATGCAACATACAAGAAGGCTAAAGTAAACACTGTGGTGTTGGACTAGAAATGGAATTGTCAATGTAAACTCACAGATTTTAATAAGTACTGAATATTAACACAAACGCACACAAAATATTTCCTAGTTCAGTCACTGAGAGGGCCTATAAATGTGACACCTAGTAGCAACGAGCACAACTACTGCCCAAATACCTTCCCTCCACTTATAGAAACAATGGCTCCTTGGGAGAAATGCATGACTCTAGAGCTGATGCAGAGAAAATACAAAGAAGTCTAGACCATCTGGTTATACCATAAAGTAAGTACTCAAATAATGATGGGAATATGTCAAAAAGAAACAGTAGCCAGCTTGAAGAAGTTTCCATGGCCAAGTCTGGGACAATTTGAGCATCAAAATGAAAAATGATAGTTATAGAGTATAACCGTTTTGAGTAAAATAAGAATCTATGTGTCTATGCTGATAAAAATAGAAAAATATATAAGTAAACGTGGGATAAGAAAAAACTCTTATTAATAAATGAGTATAGGGACTTCCCTGGTGGCGCAGTGGTTAAGAATCCGCCTGCAGTGCAGGGGACCCAGGTTCAAGCTCTGGTCCGGGAAGATCCCACATGCCGCGGAGCAACTAAGCCCGTGCGCCACAACTACTGAGCCCATGATCTAGAGCTGGCGAGCCACAACTACTGAAGCCCACGTGCTGCAACTACTGAAGCCCACGTGCTGCAACTACTGAAGCTTGCGTGCCTAGAGCCCGTGCTCCGCAACAGGAGAAGCCACGGCAATGAGAAGCCCACTCGCCACAACTAGAGAAAGCCCACACACGGCAACAAAGTCCCAATGCAGCCAAAAATAAATAAGTAAAATAAATAAATGAGTATAGAAATATCTATTAAAAATACCTACTAAAATACCTGGAAAAATCTAGAAGAGTACATCTTAAGATAAAAGTGAGTAATGTGAAAATCAACATTCTTTACTTCCTGATATGATGCAATAAGATTCATAGCATCACTTCTGAGGATTCTTGAAAAATGTATAAATTATGATGAACCATTAGACAAACCCAACTTGAGGTACAAAGTAAGAGGCCTATATTCCTTACAAATATCAAGGTTATTAATGAGAAGGGAATATCAAGGAATGATTCCAGATTAAAGAAGACTGAAGATCATGACAACTAAATGTACATGATCCTGAACTGGATCCTGTTCCCATAAAGGACACTGGTTAGGGAAAATCTGAATGAAGTTTGTGGATTAGATGATAATTTTGGATCCATGTTAATTAAAAATCTTTGACAGTTGTACTCTGGTTATATAGGAGAATTTTTTTTTTTTTAAGGAAACACACACTAAAGTATTGTGTAGTAAATGGGCATTCTGCCTTACTTATACCCAAATGGTACAGAAAAATACACACACACACACACACACACACACACACACACACACACACACACACACACAAAGGAAAGGCAGAGTGAGGGAGAACAATAAAGCAAATGTGGAAAACTGGGGAATTAAATGGAAGAATATGTGGATACTTATCATTTTTTCTATAAATTTAAACTTATTTCTAAAAACTTCTGATTGAGAGCAATCATTTGAAGTATGCTGCAGGGAGGTACTCACAAATTCTTTTCAGAAAGATATATATTCTGGATTTTTGATAATTGAAAAATGATCTAATGAAGGCAGAAAAGTTTGCCTAAATAACTTTTCTAGTTCTCTTCCAGTCCTATTCGAAAGTTCACCTAGAATTTAATAAATACTAAAAATAATATTAATAAAAATACCAATTGATTAGCAACAAAGAATAATTTCTCTACCCACCTCTAAATCAGTTAAACATTTTTTGGAAGCAGAAGACAGAGAATATGGGGTAGACTGATCTGTACTACTGTGACGTTTCTGTGCAACTTTCCTTTTAATTTCAGATTCCGGGTGTGATTCAGACTCTTCTGTTTTTTTCATTATACGATCTAAAGGAAGGGGAAAAAAAAGTACTGAAATTAAACTTTATAAATTCCTCATGATCTTTTGCCATGAAAAAATACTAACTTATCAAATTATGTTTTAGTTAAAATAAACTAATGTTTCAATATGTACAACAAAGAAAAACAGAACTTTAGGTCAGAGCCAGTGGCCATCTCCTGGTTGCTCTTGTCTATTCTTTACCAGGATCTCTCTCCCACCTCCCAAACTGTGGACCATTTTCATCAAGTGTACCAATATTCTCTTCAGCTTATTCTGTGCAACTAAGGCAGAAGAGCACTTCCTACACTGAATCTCTCTCTCTCTCTCTCTCTCTCTCTCTCACACACACACACACACACACACACACACACACACACACACACATTTTTTTTTTCCCCCTAAGTTGGTTACTCTTCTTAGATTGGTAATGAGAAAAATGTGAATTCAAACATTGGGTACAACTGCTTAGATAAAGGAAACTAAACTAATTCTCAATTTAATGGTTTTTTAAATTCAAGACACACAGAAGAGAATTTTCTTCATTATTTTTCAATGTAAATTCAATCATTTTCATTTCTAATTAATTCATAATTCGAATTTTTAAATGATTTAACGAACTCCAAACAGAACAATTTAAAATTTATTACAATCTGACTTCATCAGCAAAGAAAACTGAACACGTTTCTAAAACAAAAGTTAATGAATCTACAAACTAAAATGCTGTACCTACATAATTCCAAGTTTGTTAAATACTTCCGTTTTCCTATCTTTTACATCCTCTTATCTTTTGATTTTTTTAAAATAAGGAGATTATCTACACATAAAAATTAGCATTGTCTCTCTGAGCTTGGTATACAATACTGTCTTAAGAAACCCATGCAATTATTCTGGTTTAGTGCAGTGACAGAGTCCCACTAAGTGACTCCACCTTCTCATCCATTGTCCAGTCTGAACACCTTTATTTTCCTGGACACCAAAGCTAGAAATCTGAGTAAGCGTTGACTTGTCCTTGTGTCTCCTTTCTCACAGTCAAGTGAATTCTACTAATAGCTCTTGAACTCATTCCTTCCTCTCCAACTCCACTGCCACTGTATTTCAGATGCTTAACTCCCACCTAAATTGATCTCCCTCACTCCAATTTTGTTTGCTTCAAATCCTTCTCCCCTACTGCCAAGGTCATCTTTCAAATATGATTCTACCATTCTAATGCTTAAAATCTTTCAATGATTCCATTGGCTAAGGAAAAAAGTCTAAACCCCGTATCTTGCCAAGCAGAAGGTTGTACTGATGTTCCAGTCTTAATTCCAAAAAAACTATACCTCAAATAAGTGCATTTCTCCAGGATGTTTTCTCTTTCACCCTCTTATATATATGCTGTTCTCTTCACAAGCAAAGCCCTCCCTATTTATCTAGTAAATTCAAACTATTCTTTGTTAAGAAGCTACCTCTATCCCACACTAAGCATGATGAAGCAAATACTCAGAGCTTCCACAGCATTTTATCCATACTTCTATTAGTACTCATTTTATTTTAAGCTACTTATTTGCACTGATCTGTTTCCTCCCATTATACTGTCAGCTCTGGAAAAGCAGAAATCATGTTTTAGTCACCTGTTTTCTCAGAGTTTAGAAACTGCACAAGGCAGGGGCTCAAAAAATGTTTACTGGATTAATGAATATAAACAACGTTTTCCTCTATTATCAATAAAAATTTTCAGTTTCTCTCAAGGCTTGGACCCCTTGTTTCTCCCCTTGTTAATTGTGTTCAGAGGTAGAGAAAATGTGACATAGACATGATGAGATAGCTGCAGTGGAGAGAAGAGTGTGAGTGTATGATCAGGACTGAAATGATAAGAGTTTTTAAAGTGTCAGTCTCTGAGTAGGGTCTGGCAGGAAAGCGATATAGAGACATATCATTGTTTATATGTACCACATCTTCTTTATCTAGTCCTCTCTCAATGGACATTTAGGTTGCTTCCATGTCCTGGCTATTGTAAATACCATGTTCCAAGAACATGGTATATCTTTCCATCTGTTTGTGTCATCTTCGATTTCTTTCATCAGCGTCTTATAGTTAGTTTTTGGAGTACAGGCCTTTTGTCTCCTTAGGTAGGTTTATTCCTAGGTATTTTATTCTTTTTGATGCAATGGTAAATGAGATTGTTTCTTCACTTTCTCTTTCTGTCCTTTCATTGTTAGTGTATAGAAATGCAACAGACTTCTGTGTATTAATTTTGTATCCTGCAACTTAACCAAATTCATTAATGAGCTCTAGTAGTTTTTTGTAGCATCTTTAGGATTTTCTATGTATAGAGACAGGCACTCCAATGTTGACAGCAGCACTCTTTACAACAGCCAAGACATGGAAGCAACCTAAGTGTCTATCAACAGATGAACGGATAAAGGAGATGTGGTACATATATACAATGGAATATTACTCAGCCATAAAAAAGAATGAAATAATGTTATTTGCAGCAACATGGATAGACCTAGAGATTGTCATATTGAGTGAAGTAAGTCAGACATAGAAAGACAAATATCATATGATAATGCTTATATGTGGAATCTAAAAAGATGGTACAGATGAACTTATTTACAAAACAGAAATAGAGTCACAGATATAGAAAACAATCTTATGGTTACTAGGGGGGCAGGGGGAGGGTTAAATTGGGAGACTGAGACTGATAAGTATACCCTACTATACACAAAATAGATAACAAAAAACAAACAAACAAAAGACCAAAAAAACCACAGAACCAATATACAAAGCACCCAAAGAGCTAATGTTAAATAAGCTAATACTATGAATTGGCTCACTAATTACTTTGAGAAAATTAATTTTGGAGAAATTAATTTTGAGAAATCAGGTAAAAAGGAAATTGCTTTCCCAACTTAAAGGTTTATACCCCCTAAGATGGCATTTTAAATACTGCCTTCAACGTTGTACTTAATCCTCATTTATGGCCTAAAAATCCCAACCCTGTAATCATTTCGTGGGCTCAATTAAATAACGTTCTAGCAATCAGTAATCTCAGATTTCTGCACCTGCACCTCACCTGAAAATATAAAATGTTCACACTGAACACCTAATGTTCATATGTTCCCCCAAAGCTTATTTTATAACAGTTTATATATACTAGTATACCCTTCTTCATTGAATTTACATCTGTAATATGGAAACTCTTCTGTATCACTGTGTTATTACAAAATGATTTTAAGAGGTTTTTAGATTTTTAAGAAAATAAATTTTGGCACCAAAAAAGGAAAAAAAAAAAAAGATAATAGAGAAAAACGATTTTAAAATCTTGACCCCCTAAATCAAGATTATCTATAAGGAACTAAAGGAAAGAGACAGAAAATGCAAAGAATATTATAAGCATGCACAGAGTGAGTAAACAGGAGGTCAATCTGTAGAGAGGAGAGGATAACCAAAGAGAAACAAAAGATTTTTCTCCTGTATGGACTCTCTGATGAATGAGAAGATGGGAACGCTGACTGAAGCCCTTCCCACACTGTTCACATTTATAGGGTTTCTCTGTAGTATGTACTCTTTGGTGAGTGTGAAGTTTGGAACTCTTGCTGAAGCCCTTCCCACATTCATGACAAGTATAGGGCTTCTCCCCCGTATGGACCCTCTGACGAATGTGAAGATCTGAGCTGTGACTAAAGTCCTTCCCACAGTCGTAACATTTGTTAAGGCTTCTCTCCTGTATGCACCCTCTAATGGATTTGAAGATTTGAGTGCTGGGTAAAGCCCTTACCACAGTCATCACATTTATAGGACTTTTCTCCCACGTGGACTAACTGATGAATTTGAAGATTTGAACTCTGACTGAAGCCCTTACCACACTCATCACACTTATATGGTTTTTCTCCTGTGTGGACTCTCTGATGAACGTAAGTACTGAACTCCGACTAAAACTCTTACCACACTGATCACACTTTAAAGGCTTCTCTCCTATGTGAAGTCGCTGGTGAATGTGAAGTAATGAATTTCTACTGAGGTCCTTACCAAAAAAAAAAAAAGAAAATGCAAAGAATGACACTAATTAGACGTTTTAAGATGAAACTTCTGAAACCAACATGATGTGGAAGTATGGCAAATGACTGACAGTGTATGGGAAACTAGAGTAGATCTACAAAGAGACAATAAGCATAAATAAGTTAATGCCAATGTCAGGATTAAGAAATTCCTTTGGGATTCTATCTTCCATGGAAAGAGAAAAACATTTGAGAAGATTATGACAATTCATGTGAAAATTAACTAGCTTCAAATTATAGCCAGAAACATAATATGGCAAAAGATTTAAAACTTGACTGGTCCAGGAATGGCAAATGCCTAACAAGAGGCTCATGGAAGTTTTAGCAGCTAACTGATCATGGAAGTCATTTTTGCTAAACTGTGCCAAACCCTCAGCAAAGTACTCCAGGGAGGTACTTGAGATGAAACCTATGTGACACTCTTGCTTTCACTGAATGCCCCCTTCTGGGGATGAGAAGGTGAATACTGAGTGTTTACCCAAGACCACACAAAACAAACACCAAGATTAACACGAGACACTATGAAGCTCCTGGCAGAGAACACAGGCAAAGCATTCTCTGACATAAATAGTACCAATGTTTTCTTAGGTCAGTCTCCCAAGGCAATAGAAGTAAAAGTAAAAAGAAACAAATGGGACCTAATCAAACTTATAAGCTTTTGCACAGCAAAGGAAACCATCAACAAAACAAAAAGACAACCTATGGACTGGGAGAAAATATTTTCAAATGATGCGACCGACAAGGGCTTAATTTCCAAAATATACAAACAGCGCATATGACTCAATAACGAAAAAAACCAAACAATCCAATCAAAAAACAGGCAGAAGACATAGACATTTCTCCAAAGAAGATATACAGATGGCCAATAGGCACATGAAAAGATGCTCAACATCATGAATTATCAGAGAAATGCAAATCAAAATTACAATGAGGAATCACTGTGCACCAGTCAGAATGGCCATCATTAAAAAGTCCACAAACAATAAATGCTGGAGAGGGTGTGGAGAAAAGGGAACCCTCCTTCACTGTTGGTGGGAATATAAATTGGTGCAGCCACTATGGAGAACAGTATGGAGGTTCCTTAAAAAAGTAAAAATAGAATTACCATATGACCCAGCAATCCCATTCCTGGGCATATATCCAGAGGAAACTCTCATTCAAAAAGATACATGCACCCCAATGTTCACAGCACCACTATTTACAATAGCCAAGACATGGAAGCAACCTAAATGTCCATCAACAGATGAATGTATAAAGAAGATTGATATGTGTGTATACACACACACACACACACACACACACACACACACAAAATGGAATACTACTTCCCCATAAAAAAAGAATGAAATAACCCCATTTGCAGTAACATGGATGGACCTAGAGATTATCATACTAAGTAAGACAAAGAAAAGACAAATATCATATGATATCACTTATATATGTGGAATCTAAAATATGATACAAATGCACTTATTAAAAAAAAAAACAAAAAACAGAAACAGACTCACAGACATAGAAAATAAACTTATGGTTACCAAAGAGGAAAGTGGGGAAGGGATAAATTAGGAGTTTGGGATTAGCAGATACAAACTACTATATATAAAATAGATAAACAACAAGACAAGGCCCTACTGCAGGGCACAGAGAACTATATTCAGTATCTTATAATAACCTATAATGGAAAAAAATATGAAAAAGAATATATATTTATAACTGAATCACTTTGCTGTACACCAGACACTAACACAACAGTTGTAAATCAACTATATACTTCAGTGAAAAAAAAAAGAGGTTGGGATATTTCCTGCTAGATTTTCTAGCTCAATGTCTTTTTAATATATCACACTATTTCCAGATACGCATAACAGGTAAGAATATGGAAGATACTATGAGACAAGTAAAAATGATTAATAGGTTGGATCTTTAGAATAAATTTTAAAACCTAAACTTTAAAAAAAATGTCCTCCATAAAAAGAACATTTATAGTAGCTTTACTTATAATCTTAAAACAAACAAACAAACAAACAAAAACCCCTGGAAACAACTCAGGTGTCCATCATCAGGAGAATGATAAACAAACTGGTACGGCCATACAATGGAACACTAAAGTAACAAATTACTAATGCATGCAACAACATGGGTGAATCTCAAAAAAACTGTCCAGAGTGAAAAGAAGACTTACAACAAAGAGTACACATTGTATTATTCCACTTATATGAAAATAGTTACCTTTGAGGGGGCAGGGATGAGGAGTACCCTGAAAGGAACATGAGGGAACTTTCTGCGGTGATGATATCATTTGTACTATGTCTTCCCAGGGCTTTGGGTTAGTAAGGTATGTGTACTTGTCAAAATGTATTTTACTGTACACTTATGACTTGTGCATTTCATTGTATGTAAATTTTATTTCAAAAGAGAAAAAGAAAACTAAAACAAATATTGAACTCTAGATAATGATATGCCTGCTGAAGTGTTTAGGAGTAAACTGTACTGGTGTCTGTAACTTACTCGAAAATGCATTGGAAAAAAAGTAAGATGAGTTTATACATAAATGGATGATTAGATACACGGATATGTGATAAAGTTAAGTATAGAAAAGTGTTAACTGTAGAATCTATGTAGTAGATATATGTGTATTCACTGTGAAAGTCTTTCAACTTTTTGGTATCTTTGAAAATTTTCATAATAGAAGTCGGAGGTGGGGTGGGGCAAGGACAGCCCTTAACTTTTTTGTTTGAAAATTTAGTTGTGATATTACTAATCTGCTGGAAACTATATACCTCAAGGATAGTTAGAACACAAACAACTATCTTTATTATGGTTATTTATTTGCTTTTAAGTTATTTTTATCGTCTGTCAAAAGAGAAAGACTAATTAGAAAAACAGCTGGTTTTCTCCATCATGTAGCTGTTACTATGACTGGTTTTCAGTATACAATAAAATGGCAGTCATATATCACATTCTCATTACAACCTCCTTAAAAATCACTTTTGTCTATGCTAAATGTGATAAACAGGCAAAGGAGACAACAGGCAGACATGAATAAAAGAAGAAATCCAAATGGCCACTGAACACATAAAATGCTTCATCAGTCAGTAATGAGGAAATTAAAAAAAAAAAACCAAATACTACTTCCCTATCAGCCTGGCAAAGCCTGAAGGATGGTTATATCTAATGTTGCTGAGGAGCATACGAGAAAACAGGCACACTCAGATCCTGCTTGCTGGGAGCTGACACCCTTTACAGAAAGCATTTTGGCAGTAATATAGCAAAAGTCTTTAAAATGTGCATAAACTTCGTCCTTATAATTTTATTTCTAGGGATTTGATCTAAGGAAATAATAGATAAAACACATAATATGAGCTAAATTATTAATAATATATATAATATCAAAACATTAAGAACCTAAATTATGGTACAGAAATATAGTGGGTCACTATGCATTCACGAAAAAAATGACCACAGAGACTTGGCTATATTAACTTGTAAAGTCCACTATATATAAATTCATCTATTTGATTCCTAAACTTCCTTTAATTGTGTTTTTCATTCTGGTTTTCCTCTGACATTCCAATGTCTTTTAATGACAGTATAGAAACCGGATAATAACATAACAAAGTCAAGAAGCAAGTTACAGAACAGTAAACATAGTATAAATGCATAAAAAAAAAAAAAAGGGTATATATGCATAGAAGTCTAGCAAGTTATATGTTAAGGTACCAGAAGAAGATACCCTGACTGGTTAAGAGTGAGGGGATATTTTTCTTCTGCACATGAGTTAAATAGTGCTAAGTCAGGTGATTTAGGTTGAAATCATAATGTAATTACATTAAGAATACAATTAAATGTTCACTCAGAGACAGTATATAACGTCTATTAATCCTCTGACAAGAATACAAAGAACAAAAAAAAAAAAAAAAAAAAAAAAGAATACAAAGAACAGACTGGAAAACAAAAAGGAAGTTTAAGAAACAAAAGAAAGAATAGAGAAAAAAATAAGAGATCTTAATTTATAGTTATATGTTGTTATTTTACATGCTTAGAAAAAATATAAAAAGAACACCAAACAAAAAAGCAATAGGATATCTGATCTGTCCAAAAATTATACTTAATAGTTTACAAGCTTTAATTTAATCCTAGAGAACTGCTTATCAATGCTTGTTAGCTTAGTGCTAATAAATGGCTATAATTCATATTAAATGCCTCTTAAATGCAAAATAAAGGAGAAAAACAATAATAAAGGAAGTTAATTTAAGTGTTAAGAACTATAAAAAGACAGTGATTTCTTTTTAGGAGAAAATTATTCCAGGTGATACGCCAGTAACTACTGATCCTGGGGTTTGAAATCTCACCATTTTAAAAACTATCTCCAAAGGAAATCCTAAAATAAAATGCAATCTTTGTGCAACAATATATGTAATACTGTTACAGCACTGTCATTCATACTATACCCAAGTATACGTGTACCTACCTAACACAAAAGCAGCTATAGTTTACAAGTTAAGTATACCAATATCCCTTTCCCAAAGTTTACAAATATTACCTGTCCACATGATATGTGTGTGTATATATATTTTGGGTTGGCCAAAAAGTTCGTTCGTTTTTTCCATACGATTCCTCTAGTAGCGCTTAGTTGTCTTTAAATTCATTTGAAACAATTTCGTTAGATTCTGTTGTGACAGTTGTTATATCAGTGTGCATTTAAAAAAAAACTTATCAAAATTGGTGAATTTTTGTGTAGCCATTTTAATATTGAAGATGGAAGAAAAAAGCAACATTTTTGGCACATTATGCTTTATTATTTCAAGAAAGTTTAAAAACGCAAATGAAACACAAAAAAAAAGATTTGTGCAATGTATGGAGAAGGTGCTGCGATTGACTGAATGTGTCAAAAGTGGTTTGTGAAGTTTTGTGCTGGAGATTTCTTGCTGGACGATGCTCCATGGTCGGGTAGACCAGTTGAAGTTGATAGCAATCAAATCGAGACATTAATTGAGAACAATCAACATTATACCAAGCGGGAGATAGCCTACGTACTCAAAATATCCAAATCAAGAGTGGAAAATCACTGGCACCAGCTTGGTTATGTTAATTGCTTTGATGTTTGGGATCCACAGAAGTTAAACGGAAGAAACCTTGAGCATATTTCTGCATATGACTCTCTTCTGAAATGTAACGAAAACGTTCCATTTTTAAAACAAATTGTGACGGGCTATGAAAAGTGGATACTGTACACTAATGTGGAACGGAAGAGATCGTGGGGCAAGCAAAATGAACCACCACCAACCACACCAAAGGCAGGTCTTCATCCAAAGAAGGTAATGTTGTGTATATGGCGGGATTGGAAGGGAGTCCTCTATTATGGGCTCCTTCCGGAAAACCAAACGATTAATTCTAACAAGTACTGCTCCCAGTTAGACCAACTGAAAGCAGCACTCGACGACAAGCATCCGGAATTACTCAACAGAAAACGCATGATCTTCCATCAGGATAACGCAAGATCGCATGTTCCTCTGATGACCAGGCAAAAGCTGTTACAGTTTGGCTGGGAAGTTCTGATTCATCCGCCGTATTCACCAGACATTGCACCTTTGTATTTACATTTATTTCGGCCTTTACAAAATTCTCTTTTTTTTAAAAAATTTATTTATTTATTTATGGCTGTGTTGGGTCTTCGTTTCTGCGCGAGGGCCTTCTCTAGTTGCGGCAAGCGGGGGCCACTCTTCATCGCGGTGCGTGGGCCTCTCATTATCGCGGCCTCTCTTGTTGCGGAGCACAGGCTCCAGACGCGCAGGCTCAGTAATTGTGGCTCACAGGCCCAGTTGCTCCGCGGCATGTGGGATCCTCCCAGACCAGGGCCCAAACCCGTGTCCCCTGCATTGGCAGGCAGACTCTCAACCACTGCACTACCAGGGAAGCCCCACAAGATTCTCTTAATGGAAAAAATTTCCAATCTCTGGAAGAATGTAAAAGGCAACTGGTACAGTTCTTTGTTCGAAAAGATAAAAAGTTTTGGGAACGTGGAATTATGAAGTTGCCTGAAAAATGGCAGAAGGTAGTGGAACAAAAGGGTGAATAAATTGTTCAATAAAGTTCTTGGTGAAAATGAGTCTTTTATTTTTGCTTAAAAACCAAAGAAACTTTTTGGCCAACCCTATATATATATATATATATATATACACACACACACACACACACATGATATATACACATATATATACACACATATATATATAACGTTATATATATGTATATGTGTGTATATATATGTGTGTGTGTATATATATATATATACACATATGTAAGTATGTATTTACACACACACTTTATTATGAGTCCACAGGCATAAACTGAATAAGTAAATAAAGGAGATGGTACAGCTCTTTCCTACAAAAGAATTTCAATTAATAAATGTAAAAGAAATGAAGAAAACAGAAAATTACCATTAGATAAACACCAAGTAATAACTGTTGCCAGCAAGATCCACCAAGAGATGCAACATCAGTGGGTGCAATTTTGAGGAAAAAGAAGGTATCTGCATAGTGTTAGAGTATCTCTCCCAAGATCTTTATTAAGTACAAAGGGAAAAAAAATAATTTTACAGTGGAGAAACCCAGCAGAAACCACCTAACCAAGATATCACGTTTAACATCACCAGCAGTAAGACAAATCAACATCATACAACCCCTGATATAATGTGTAGAAAAAGACACAACATCAGTTTCATGAAAGTCTAGCCAAAAATGCATAGCCTCAATCTAATCATAAGATAACATCATACAAACTTCCAAACAGAAAGGTATTCTATGAAGTAACTGTCCATTACTCTTCAAAATTGTCAAGGAAACTTAGGAGATGTGACAAACAAATGCAATGTAAGATCCCAAACTAGATCTTAGAACAGAAAAAAGTTACCAGTGAAAAACTGGTGAAATGAGAGCAAGGTCTGTTGCTTAGTTAAGAATGTTATACCCATGCCAATTTCTTAGTTTTGTAAATGTACCGTGATTGTAACATGTTAACATTAGGAGCAGCTGGGTAAAGGGTAAATGAGTCCTATTTTAGTAACTTTTCAGTAGTCTAAAATGATTTCAAAATAAAAAGTTTTTCTTAAAAAAAGGTTATTCTTATCTACTTAATGAATGTTATTGAATAAACAAAAAATTTTTCAAAAAAGTCTGGGGCTGATTGGTATCTAAAACCATATAAATGGGCCAAATCACTTAACTTACTGAAATGCATCTGTGTAAGGGGAATGATAATAGTACCTATTGTGCAGTTCTTCCCTGAGGATTAGGAGTAAGTTTCTTTCTGATCTAAGGAGAAAACAGTATAGCACAGTGGTTAAGAGAATGCATGGCCTTTAGCATTAAATAGACCCGGATTCCAATACTAGTCTGTGTCCTTGAGCAAGTTGTGTAATCCCTCCGAGCCTCAATTTCCTCCTCTGTACAAAATGTAGGTAAAGTTGAATTTAGCTTATTGAGATCTTGGGTAGGGAGCCACGATAAAAACAAATAATGAATGTAAAGCATCTGACTCAGCATCTAGGGCAGATTAAGAATTCAATAAAAGTTTAAGGTACGAATGTTAAAGAGGCTAGTCATTATTACTACACCTAATAAACTCAGTGAACAGAACTATGCATTGCGAAGTATAATAATTCACATTCATAACTGCAAAGTTGTTAAGAAAGGATGAAGCTAAGTTTGGAATATTCTCTTTATAAAATAGGATATGTTCAATATATGCATAAAAGATTTTCACCCAAACTAGAAGAAGAATATAGGTGCTTCAAAAAAAGAAGAAAAAAAAAACTGTTGGCAGTCAGGAAAACCTAGCTGCTATCTATCTATCTATCTATCTATCTATCTATCTATCTATCTATCTATCTATCTATTTATGCAGCGCCGGGTCTTAGTTGCAGCATGCAGGATCTTTAGTTGTGGCATGCGGACTTCTTAGTTGCGGCACGTGGACTCTTAGTTGTGGCATGTAAACTCTTTAGTTGTGGCATGCATGTGGGATCTAGTTCTGTGACCAGGGATCGAAACCGGGCCCCTGCACTGGGAGCGCGGAGTCTTACCCACTGGAGCTGCTTAAAATCATTAGATTTTGGATAATAAGAGTCCCTAGTGCTATTTAAATAAGCAAAGGCCTATGGGATTAAGAGATACAAACTACTATTCATAAAATATACAAGCAACAAGGCTATATTCCATAGCACAGGGAATTACAGCCATTATCTTGTAATAACTTAATAAAGAATAACCTGTACAAATACTGAATCACAATGCTGTACATCTGAAACTAATATAATATTGTAAATCAACTATAATTTTTTTTAAAAGTCAAAAAATGAATAAATAAACAAGCAAAGGCCTGGGACAAACAAGATGGACACACAGATTAAGAATCTGTATTCTAGATAATGAACATCAATTTGATGGTGAAACATTTTTCATAAATGCTATCTGCTCTTATTTTATTTTTGCTTAATATATCACTGTATTAAAAAGTATTTCAATGCAAATATAAACTTCTACTTACAATAATTTTCCAACATCTACTATTAGCACAGTTTTACCAGGTATGGACTCTTTTTAATTCAGTGCCTAATGTATTCTAAATTTTAGGATCAAAACCATTTTAATCAAGAAAATCACATAATGGAAGATTATAACAAAGTGCAACAAAACACAATTTTGAAGCTATAACCCATCTAGAGTTAATATTTGGATCCTGAGTTTAACAACAATGCTAATATAATCAAAAAGATTTTCAACTATAATCACCTGAATGTGCACTCCTTGAATCATTCCCCAATGATTTCAGGTCACAATTATAACAAATTCTCAAATCAGTTATAAAAAAATGGGTCTATATATTTCTATTATACCTGGGACTATTCTAAAACTGGTACCATACTCCTATTCGACCTTTCTTACAACTACTCAAAACCCTTCACGGGTGTAACAAAAAAACTGCACACTTACCACCACCTTGGGGCCGACTTAACCTTACAGGATTACTTTCAAATTTTTGGACATGAGGTGGGTATTCTTTCCTAGAAAAGGAAATTTATATAGTTTCAGTCTAAAAGAAAAAAATATTTTTAAAATGAAAAAGTAGAGGGAATACTTAAAATATGTTTATCAAAAAGCAAATCATAGCTTGTTTGTCATATAAAAAGTGGTACTATAAAATAGTAACACTATATTACCCAAATATAGTAAACCTTAATGCACTATAAGATCCCTAAGGGCAGTGACTATATTTTATTTAAACTGTCAATCTATGAAAGCTGACAGCAGGCAGTCTTTCAAACAAATATTTAATAAATAAATACAAGTATTTGTCCTTTCAAAGTAGTCACTTTGGAAAGTTATATATTTATTCCCCCAATACACAAAACTTGAGAATTTTTCTTTTGGAACTGCCTTCATAATCTGTTAAAAAAAACTTTTAAAAAACTCCTAATATTTCATTGTCACATGCATTTTTGGAATAAAAAAAGTTAATCAGCTTATAATAAATACTCAACTTGCCCAATTTTGCTGTAAATGTTTCTAGTTGTTTAAAGATCAATGAATAAAGAGTGAATAAGATCTTGTCCTTGAGGATAATTCCAAAAGCAGTACAAAAAATGTTATGTACAAAACTAGAAATCATGAAATAAGTATTTTAGTCTTATAATATGACTACATTATGGGGGTATAATTATACTTCAAAAAATATATTACATTGTCAGACTTCACACCTAACCAATTTTCAGAATTCTGAACAGGAATCCTTAGTAAATAAGGATCCTAAAACACTACAGAAGTCCAAATATACACTAGTTTGGGAGAAAAGCAAAAAACCTATAGCTAATTGTGGGATAAAAGCATTAAAGAAGGAGGTTTGCAAAAAACGCAATAAACCAGGGAGCTACAATAGCTACCTTCCCATCCTAAACAAAAGCTTCTAAAAATATTTCCATTTTATTTAACAGGGGAATTAAAGGAGGTTATTCTGTTATATGTAAACGCATTCACCCGAGTGATCAATACTTATCACAGGGCAATATAATTAATTAAATTAATTAATTAAACAAAAATCCTAAAGGAATTTTCCTGTAAGGATTTCATATTCTTACACTGTAAAAGTCAGAGCACCTAAATTGAAAACAAAACATGAAAATGACACAAGAAGAAACTAATAAGAGTAGTGACAGGAGTGTATCTGTGACAGCGGTTAGCAAATAGTGAGCATCATGTGCCAGGTACTGTTCTAAGTGCTTTGTATCTATTAATTACTTTAATCGTCACAATAACCTTACAAAGTATATACTATTGTTAGCACTTTACAGATGAGGAAACTGAGGCACAATGAGGTTAATTAACTTGCCCATGGTCACACAACTATTAAATACCAACACCAGAATCTGAATCTTGGCAACCTGCATCAATATTGATGAGTAATGGTGTTTTC
The DNA here is from genome assembly GCF_965194805.1 of Balaenoptera borealis. NCBI lineage: Eukaryota > Metazoa > Chordata > Mammalia > Artiodactyla > Balaenopteridae > Balaenoptera > Balaenoptera borealis. The sequence continues at coordinate 113,363,812 of NC_138873.1, read as the reverse complement.
ACCATTTCAATTATTATTACTGAGCAGCATTTGGTACAACTAATTTCCATACTGTCAAAATTTTAAGATTCGTGAGGATATGAGTTGTGAAGATGAGAATTTGCCTTAGAGATAGTGGTACTAGTGTTATTAAAAATAAGGTAGGTTTTCAGCTCCTAACTACATTAAGCTTTAAATAAAATGCATGTTTTTATATACCACACATGCTCCCACTAAAAATGATATAACACAGTCTTATCTTTAAAACAAACAATTTTTTAATCTCTAATTTTTATAACTCTACACTGGAAAAGTAAAGATACCAACTATAAAATGCAACCGAGTCAATAAATCTGAAGCAAAATATGATGATGCAATTATATTAGACTACAAAACCTCTATGCATTATATATTTTTAAAATAGTGGACAACAGAAACAGTAGGTATTCTTAAATACTAAGGATTATCAACAAGCAAAACAATTTGACAGAGTGGCCACAAAATCTGAAATACATATTTTGGATTTTTGTCTGCTTAATTACTTACTCTGGGGTATGCTATAAACACAGGTTTATTCAGTAATAACTGGCATAAATCACTGGAGACAACATATCATAGATGTGCAGGGATTTCTGAAAATGCTGCAGTAATTCACGCTGCTCTTCGCTGTTTGACACAGTGCACTGAACCATGCACTGCTGATGAGGAACAAACAATGCACTGAATATATCATGTAACATCCATGACCTATCATGTATTGTAATGTAATGTTAAAAATTATGTATATTTGCCAACATTTCCAAACCTTATGGCCATTCTGTACCCAGTATTTACTACATCTTTCCCTATACAGACAGAGCAGATTGTTTTAAAAAATGTATTATAATGAGTAAATTACAGAAATAAAAGCATACCTTAAGTTTAATACAAGAATACAAGAATTTCAGAATAAAAGTAGTATTTGTTTAATAAGAGAATTAAAAGAACTTTCTAGCTATAATCTTGTGTTCTTTAAAACTTAGTTTTTAAAAGAAACTTCGTTAGGTGATCAAAAATGAAATTTCATGTTAATTTCTTAATTTGAGAGTTCCATCACTCTACAGACATTAAAATTTCAAACTCCAAACTAGTATGATGCTTAAGGCTAGAATTTAATTTCCCGGTGGATTTTCTTTCCTACCTCAAACCAAGCAGAAACAGAGAAGTGTCCCTATCTTCTGTCTTCTACCAAGCGGGAGCATTTTTTTTTGCTTCTGAGGGTTTGTGTTCTGTATAGAAGTTTTAGAGAAAACCTCACTTCATGGACCCAACGTTTTTACAAGCTGCATAAAATGAACTGGAGAGCTTTTTTTTCCTTCTGTGCAGACCTCTTTAAATAACATCAGAATCCTTATTAAAGGTTAGACAGGCTTCAGACCTGTAAGTCTTTTTTTTTTTTTAAATAAATTTTATTTTAGAATAATTTTAGATTTGCTGAAGACTTGAAAAGACAATTCAGAATCCTCTTATATCTCTTACCCAGTTTTTCTTAACGTTAACACCTTCATTACCCTCATACATATGTCAAAAAAAGAAATCAACATTTGTACACTGCTATTAACTACATGCCAGGCTTTATTTGAACTTCACCAGCTATTCCACTAATATCCTTTGTTTGTTCCAGAATCCAATCTAGGATCCACCGCATTTAGTCATGTCTCCTTAGTCTCTTTTTTGTTTCCCAGACTGTTTTGTTTCCCACTGTTTTTCACGATCTTGACACTTTGGAAGAGACTGGTTAGTTATTTTGTAGAATGCCCCACAATGTGGGTTTGTCTGATGTTTTTCTCATGATTAGACTGAGGTTGTAGGTTTGGTGGACAGTGCCCATCTCATCACATCATATCAGGGGTTACATGGTATCAATGATTTACATCACTAGTGAGGTTACCTTGATCATCTGATCATCTGGCTAAAGTAGTGTTTGCCAGGTTTCTCCACTCCAAAGTTATTTTCCCTTTCGACATTCTATTTGGAAGCAAGTCCAATCAGCCCAGCCCACAAGAGGGGCAGGGGTAGTTAAACTCTACTTCCTGAAGAGGGAACTACCTACACATATTATTTGGAATCCTTCTGTATAAACACTTGTCAATTTCCCCCAATTCATTTTATGCAGCTTATAAAAACCCTAGGATAGTTCAATAAATAAATCACTTATTCAATCATTTATACCAGTATGACTCATGGATATTTATTTTATACATTAGGTTATAATCCAATTGTTTCAGTTTTGGCCCTTGGGAGCTCTTTCAGTTGGTTCCTGTGTTCCTTTCATGTGAACTCATTCTTTTTTTAAAAAATTCTGATAAAACATACATAAAATTTACAGAAATATGGAATGCTTTGCCAATCTGCATGTCGTCCTTATACAAGGGCCATGAAAATCTCTGTATTGTTCCAATTTTAGTATATGTGCTGCTGAAGCAAGTACCCCTTGGTTTTTTGAATACCTGTTTGGATTCTGATACTACAAGATACTCTATGATCATTTTGTGTTTTCCCTAACCCATCCCTAGAATCAGCCGTTTCTCCATGTTCCTTTTATTAGAGTGGTATTAGAAACCAGGATCTGAGTGCTGCTATTTTCTTTTTTAAGTTGGTTTTGAAACTCATTTTATAAATCGTTCCATTGCTCTAACTGATCTCAAAAGATGTAAATTCCTATAAAATAAATTAAATGTGTTCATTTTTCATGAAAATGCATTATTCCAAATTCATGTTTAAACTGTAATCTAATTTTTGAAGAGATGTATTAAAATCTCCCAAAGTTGTACTCTAACCAAGAACTTCTTGCATTTTAGATATTTTAGGGGAGCTTTATACAGTTCGTTGTTATACTCTCACAGAGTGTCTCCATTATAAAATGTGCTCCGTTATACTATTTAGTGCTTCTAATCCTTAATTCTATCTCATTTGTTGCTAAAATTCTACTCATGCTTTCCTTTGTTTGCATTTCTTTTGACTCTAAGAGTCAAGAGACCCCTTTACTTACAAATTGTTATTTTATAAATATCTGATTCTGGTAAACAACATGATATAGCTGGGTTTAATTCAACCAGTTTGTCTCTTATTAAATATATTCGACCTGATCACAATCATTATTGCAGCTGATAAACTCCATGCTTTCCTTTCATCTTACTGTATTAGTTGTTTTCTATATTTCTATTTGTTTATTTTCACTCTTTTCCCCTATTTTTACTGATTTGCACAATTACCTTTCATTTGTTTTTCCTCCCCTGGTTAATTTAACAAATAGTTACCTTCCTTCTCTCAACCCTTATTCCAATTGCATATTTTGTTCATTAACATGTTCTCAAGATTCCAACTATTTCCTCAAACAAGATATTCTCCTGCATCATCCCTAAGGGGATAAGATCTTTAAAATCCTTTTACTTACCCATCCTACCCCATTCAGTCCCGCTTCCAAAAAAAAAGGCCTTAAGAAGATACCTTTTACTTCTGCCTTTCTACCTCTCCAATTCCTAGATTTTGCTGAGATAGTTTTGAATAGTCACAGACTATTACTGATTTTCTTTTGTAGCATATCTCTATTTGGTAAGTAAAACACGCTTAGCCTTAACTGAATGCCACTGACTTAAGTTTTTAATTGTGCCAAATTATAAATCATATACAAAAGATTTTTTTTTTTAATCTCAAAGATTTATCAGGTAATAACACTTCGCTACCTAAAATGCCCTGAAAGCTTCTAGTGAGTGCACCACATAAAACCCAAACTCTTCAGATCATCTTACAGAAAGCCTTTTATGATCTAGGGGCCCTAGCTGACCTTAACCAAACCCACCCCGCAGTCCTCCTTTCTGTTCTTTGAACATGCCAAACTCACTCCAGCATTAATATCTCAGCACCACCCCTTCCCTATGAGGAAAAGCCATCTCTATGATCACCGTATGGCTGACTCTTCATCAGTCCTTGCTTAAATGTTAGCTTCATAGTTGAGTGCCTCTCTGAACATCTGAAGAAACCATCCTGTCACTCTATACCACATCATCCAATTATACTTTTTTACATAGAACTTATTTTTTGGTGTTTTACTTGTTCATTATCAATTATTGCCCATCAAAATGTAAACTACAGGAGAGCAGAGATCTTGTTTGTTTTGTTCGTCACTGTATCCTTATACCTAGAACAGAGCAGGCACTTGATAAATATTTGGAAGTAATAAATGTGTATAACTAAGAGGCAGTACGTAATTAGAAGTGTATTTATCAGGTCAAATAATTGTACAATCATGCTGAACAAGGGTGGTAATGTCAAAACTGAACCATTGGCCACCATGCAGAGCCACCAAAAAGTAATTTAAAATATTAGTCTATGTGCAAATACCATAATTCAGGCACTGTAAACTATACATTTATTGATTAGACAGGTTAGCTGGAAACTGAATATACTTGGATTCTCTAGTCTGTTTACCATTCTACTTTCTAGGCTTTTTTCCAATGTTTCCATATCCAATCACTGTTTTTCTTCACAGTATGCTTTATTATGTGGCAAGACATGTCATTCTTCTCTTCCCCCACTCATTTCTTCTTTTTATAAAGTAAGTCTCTTACTCTTCTCAAATATTTACTCTCCTAAATAAACTTTAGAATCAATTGGTCAAATTTCCTAAAATAACAAAGTCACCAAGATTTCTGACTAAAACTGCATTAAGTTTATTTTAAGGAGCACTGATATCAAATAACCAAACAGGAACCTAATATATGCCTCAGATCAGGTTCCTTAGATATATTTATAAAGGATCTACACATCATTAATTTTATTACTGAGTATTTAATTTTAGTTGCTACTGTGAATGAAATTTTGGTCTTTCCAATATATACTGCAATTGATCAGAGTGAATAAAAAATTATTAATATTATTAGTCTTGTAGTCTATCATCTTGCTATACTCTTATTATATCTAAGGTTTCAGATGACTCTCATAATTCTAAGGAAGGCAGTACCATCTGAATATAATTTTATTTTCAGATACCTTGAGACACCAATTTATAATTCTAATATAAATTGGTACCACCTGTCTGCAAAACAATTTCGCAATACCTATCAAGAGCATTAAGAACATCTGTAACCTAGCCCCCCAAAGAATCCTTTCCCAGAGATTTATCTTAAGAGATGCACTTAGAGATTTACATACAAAGTTGTTCATCAATGTGTCATATACCAGGGGTCCCCAATCCCTGGGCTGTGGACCCCTACCGGTCCGCGGCCTGTTGGGAACTGGGCCGCACAGCAGGAGGTGACGGCAGGTGAGTGAGCGAAGCTTCATGTGCCGCTCCCCATCGCTCCCCATCGCTCGCATTACCGCCTGAACCATCCCCTGCCACCACTTCCATGGAAAGATTGTCTTCCCTGAAACCGGTCCCTGGTACCAAAAAGGTTGGGGACCGCTGTCATATACAACGGTGAAAGACAACAAGAAATATACTAATGGGTAAATAAATTATGTATATCTGCAGGACAAGCTATTATGTAATCATTACAAATTATTCTTAGAAGCCAACTTAACAGGGAAAAAGGCTAGGACATACTGTTAGGTGAAAACTCAGAATATGCAGCTGTACTTTTCTTATGACTGCATGTATTAGGTATATTTAAAAGTACACAGGAAAAAGAATATTGGAAAGAAACGCAGAAAGATCCTAATGATGTAATTTTCGATTATAAGAGCTTTTTAAAAATTATAAAATCTTTCATTGTAATACTTGTCTTTTCAAACACCCCCTTTAAGTAAACATTTCTAGTATTTCATATATGTCTTTTATTGTATTCTTTTCACCTTTGTATCTTTTTGTTGTTTCAAAATTCTCTACGATACGCACATACTATTTATAATAAAAATATTTTAAAAAATTTTAAATTTGAAAATTACTATGTGCTTCAGTTTCATAACAGGTCAACTTTTATCCTCTTTATCTAAGGAGAAAAAATAAAGTTCTAATACCAGATTAAATATTCTAGGTTGCTGGTGCTACCACATACACTATATTCACAACCCAACTGTCCAAGAGTCAGAAAAGAATTCAAGTCATTCAAGTTGTCAAAGTCACCCACAACAAAGAAAAATGGCAGCAAATTTTTTAAGTTTGCAAGCTCTGGACCTTAATATCGTTGTTTGATTTTTATTCCAGCTTGGTTTTAAACCTAAAATATACCTCATTGTGCCCAGTATACAGTACAAAGGGAAAAAGCCTGGAAAAGATTAACCTTCCACAACTACCTAACTTTTATTAGATAAACCATCCTCTTTTAAAGAAATCATTTAGTTCAGAGATTTACAGTCCTTCATGTGTTAAGGGATAAAGATAAAAGATTTTCTATTACTTTTCAAAGGTCAAAAAAAAAGATGTGGCTTTGTTCATAAGGGAGGAAAAATGGCTTACGTAAAAAAAATTTACAAAGTAAAATCTACTGACACAAAAGTTCTTCTCAGTTTATCTCTGACAAAGATAAAATAATTTTAGGTAAGATTCCAAAGGATTAATGGGCTAAATTGAACCTAACAGTAACTAAGCTGCTGAATAAAGCACTCCAGTGTATTCATCATAACATATTTTATAAATAGCTGCTGCTTCACGCCTAGCCCCTGGCGGTAACGTTGGTACAAAAAGACAAAGAATTTCAGCACCTATTATTACAGAAATTTCAAACTTTACAGTGTATATGTCAGTTTCAAATAATTATCTCACAACAGAACAAATCTCTGTTCTTCACAAGTCTCCTTTAAAATTGGACAAATATCATCATCCCCATTTTAGAGTAAGTTATGTGCCTACTGGTAATGCTGGTTACTTAATTCTACATCTCTGACTTCTATTCCAGTATTATTCCAACAGGAATATAAGCTCCAAGAGAGTAGGGATTTTTGTCTGCTCCTAGAAGAGTGCCTGGCACATAGAGTCATTGAAATATTTGCTGAATGTATCAATGAATAAATTTCCACAACAGAAATATGCATAAGAAGCCAAAACAGTAGAAAAAAATCAGTATAAACCCACCAAGGCTATTATGAGAAAGAGAATAATCTAAGACCTTTATACTATTCTGATAATATAACAGTGCCTATATTTTATCTACTAGCACATAAAGGAAAGAATCTGTTTATTTCTATAAAACAACAGTCTGGTTCACGTGTGACTGTACAGTTATTTAATGTATATTCTTTAGCAATTTTATTAAAAACATCTTATTAATGATCTTCTCCCCAAAATATAGTCACTTATGAATTAAAAATTCAAAAGATATAATAAAATGACTCATCTATGTCTGATAAGAAATAGTAATTTACTCAAAGAGAAAAAGAGACACAATAGAAAAATAATTTTTCTTTCCCAGGAGGAAGGTAGTAAAATATCTGCACAACCCATTCATTTAAACCATGTAAGAAGTGTGAAGTATTTCCGAATTATAAAATATGCCTAAATCTTTTGCTGACAGGATCATCTTTAGTTCAGAAACTTGGTGTTCATGAAGTAAGATGGAATATATAGCATTCTATAAAATACTGCAAGATGTCCTCTTTGCCTCCTCTATACCTTTAAACAAAATTATAGAGTCAAAGTTACATAATCAAATAAAATTATAGAATGTCCCCTCTTTTGACCATCACCAATGATATGAAAGTACTGGTTTAAAACAAGCGCTGTTTACCTGTTTTGGGAGGGGAGGATTCATAAAAGGTTCCTGAGACTCATGGAAGCAAGAAAAAAAGATATGCACATGCAAAAAAATTTCCACATACATACACTGAGGAGAGGAGCTATTCTTATGGGCATCTGATTTAGAACAACTACAATCATTTCACTATTCTAAGAAATAGGTGTTCTTAAAAACTTGTTTCCATGTTATTTACATTATTCAACGATTCTGCTAAAGGATAATGTGTTTGCCAGTGTTATTACAAAGGGAACAAAGAGTGATCATAAAATTCTGTCACAAATTTTTGATGTTTAGAGTTTTAACTCCAAGCTTAAGGTATTCTACTTCTATTTTTCCCCTCACTCTACTAAAGTATAAAACAAAAATATTACCACTAAAATACAAGAAATACTTAAATTAAGTAACTGAAAACAATTTTACTACTAAGATCCTGAAATATTCTATTTTTAAAATGAAAGTAGTTACAGATCAGTATAAATATATAATAATCATTCATGGAAAATATATATATATATTGAGAATTGTGGTGAAATATTACCCACATAAGTCAAGTATCATGTTGTGCTCTTAATGTTTCCTTTTTATTAAAATAATTAATAAACTTAACGATGAACTCTTAATTCAATGGACATTTTTCAAAGCATATAAATAATCTGGTATTTTACTGCTGTATCCATGCTCTAATTTCATCAATATTGAGCTTACCTTTCCTTTTGGTCCAGACTGCTTAAAACATGAAAAAGAAAAAAAATGTAAGAGGCAAGACCTCATTTTTGATATATCATTGTAGTTTTAGTAACTGCAGTCAATAAGGCAAAACTCTGTGATTAATTTGTTTTTAAACACATTATATATATGTTATATACTAGTGTTTTGAATCTTGTCAGATATGTAAATTGGCTTTCAATTTTTGTCAGTACAGAAAATAATTTATATCTAAACATATTTAAAGAATTAAAATGTACAAAGATTGAAAAACTCTTGAAAGAGCTTTATTTAACCATCCAACATTTGAGGATATATGTTATTTTAGAGTGGTTAAAGAAATTGTCTTCAAGGAACAATACAATTTCCTAAAAGTTATAAAATTTTTAGAGGTCCCAATCCCATTATCAGGCGTGATTAAAGTCATCCCTCGGTTATCTGCACAGGATTGGTTCCAGGACCCAAGGCAGATACCAAAATAGTGGGTGCTCAAGTCCCTTATATAAAAGGGTATAGTATTTGTATATAACCTAAGCACATCCTCCCATATACTGCAAATCATCTCTAGATTACTTATAATACCTAATACAATGTAAATGCTATGTAAACACTTGCGAGTACCAGCAAATTCAAGTTTTGCTTTTTGGAATTTTCTGGAATTTTTTCCTTGGATTTTTTTTTTTTTTTTTTTTTATCTGTGCTTGGTTGAATCCACAGATGTGGAACCCCCAAATACAGAAGTCCGACCGTATTTGCTTCTGAGTAAGAAAAAAAATTTTTTTAAGGCTGAAACTTTTGCACAAAAGCCTTAGATTAAATACAAATACAGTACACGGTTTGGGACACAAGAAAAGTCCTGGGACTTAAAATCATGGCCTCTAACCAAAAGTCCAATGTATAAAAGGTCCACCCTTCTCCGCAATTCATAGAAAATCTAAAAAGCTATCAATATCAAGTACTCAAGGGCAAAATTATAAAACCCTCAATTTAGAATAAGATTCACATCCTAGAATTATTCCTATTACAAAAGAAACTAAATATTCAGAACTGTAAGCAAAACATAGTTCACAAAAATCCCTGAGTCTCCAAATTAACTCTTATATTCCTATCATGTGAAGCACACAATAAAATATCAATTTAATCCTAGCAAATTAAGAAAAAATAATATGGTAAGTTGGTTTTACATACACAACATTGAAAAGAAACACATTAAAAAAAAATTTTAATAGTAAGGAAAAGAATTATTATAAACTTACACAGATACCACATTTGAAATTTTACTTCTGCTATTTAAAAAATGGGATAATCTGTATAAAATAAATTTATGTTGGACAAATGAACATAAAATTAAAGTGAAACAAAATACAAACGTAAAAGTTTAAATATAGTCTGTCTGTTCTTATATACTTATTTCTTACGGTATAATATTTCCAGGAAAAGTAAAATAAAAACCAAAAGTTAGACGTTAATACCTAATCTAGCCATTTCCAACCCTACACACTGTTGTGCTCAAGAAGTGAGAAGAGTTTACAACTCTCTTGTTTTTATTCTTTAAACTCACCTGTTGAGAATAAAAGAGGTAGAAGACAGAGTAGAAGTAGAAGAAACAGGTTTGGTTCTTTCCAATAAACCAAGGGAGTCAGGAAGAAAACAAAAGCAAAAAATATATACACCATCCTCATTTCTCTTATCCTTGAGAAAAATGTACTTAACTGTATCTAATTTATACATTATGGTAATTCTCCAATACTCCTCAGTATGTGTTTATTACCAAAGCCCTGCCCTAGAAGAGTTTATATATTAAAAAAAAAAAAGAAGAAGAAGAAAGAAAAAAGCTTTTAAAAAATGAGATGGGAAGCCATTATCAGTAATGTAGGACTTTGTAAAAATGTCGACTTCCATTCTTTTTGGACTATTTCTGCTCTTAAAATTTAAAAAAAGGAAAGAAAAAAGATAGACTGATGGATTCTGGTATCCATGACCTGATTTTGGACTTCAAAAATTCTTTCAAAGTGGTGCTTTTCATTAATAATTAAATCTTGCTTATTCCAGGAGCCCATTTTCCCACTTTTGGATTATATATGCTTTTGTAGACATTCATTTCCCCCTATGGTCCTTTTAAGTCTTTCTACCTATCCTTAATAAAAAACAAAACAAAACAAAAAGTGAAAATGTAAATAAAACATAACCCAGTAAATGTGCTCTTTTTCCAAGTGAGGTTAAAGTTAGGAGTGGAGATGGTATAGTTATAACAATTTTTAACTTTCTGCATTTCATTTCTTCCATACTAATACTATCCTCCTCCATCACTGCTAGTATATAAACAATCTATCTTTTAAATATGAATTAAATTAACATTTGGAATAGCAGTAAGAAAACTGATTGCAATCATAATATTCTCCAAATAGCAGCTAATCTGATCTGATACTTTAACAATCTTCATTCATTTCTTTTAGATTAAAAACGTGTGATATACTTGTTCCCATATCTTACAAATTATTCAAAATGCAGGTCTGATTTACTTAAAAGACAAGTTATACCACTCACCCCAGGAGTAATGGATTATGTGTGTGGATTACCAACTGGCGGCATTTTCTTTAATAATTTCAAATTAAGAGTTGAGAAAATAAGAAAAATTAGGAGAAACTAAAAGCCAGTGTGCTCATCCTCATCTGAGGCCTGACAATTGTGCCAACACTACACTAATTAAAACCAAAAGTTCGGTAGCAATCATCTCAGGTGAAGGCTTTTTTCATGCCTTTGAAGATGTGGTTCCTAATGCATGGAGTGTTCTCTTTTAGCTAAAACACTCAAAAGCTTCTTTAATACTTCCTTTGTGAATTCCTCACTGCTCCCTTCTCTGTAAACAGTACTACACATACTTTGTATATCTCTACACTGCACTCACCAGGTAATCATTTGTTTACTTGTCTTTCTGTCCTTTACCCTAACCACACTTGAGCTTCAAGGCAAATACTGTCATATTCATCTTTGACTACTTTGTACCTATGCCTGGTATGTAGCATAAAATCAATCAATATTTTTGAAGGAAGAAAACTGGAAAAACTCTCAATGACTGGTATTTGAACTTCAAAATCTTTTTAACGACAGTCACACTGCAGTAGGACTAAGAAATGTTTATTTTATAAGAGACAAACATAAGTAGAATCTGTTTTCCTTAATGGACTGTTTCTTTAAACACAAATTAAATTAGGGGTGTGTGTGTGTAAGAAACAGTATTTTACTAGTAAATACCACTTCCTATTAACAGAATCTAATCTTTTATACAGATGAGTAATGATACACATGGCAAGGTATAAGATGTGCCAGGACCTAGAATAAAACAAAACACAAACCAATTCCCAAACTGGAATCAGTTTTTTAACATTACCAGTGAAGAAAGGAGGGATGGGGAGAATAAGGCATAGTGTAAATAATTCTAAACTGGTAGATAACTTCTAAACCAATAATAATTTTGGTTGTAGAACATATCACTTGATTATAAATCAGTACTTCAACTTAGACCACATTTTCAGAATAGCAAGTAGACAGATCTTTCTTAGCGATGAATTCTATCAATGTGATCAGTGTGTGAGAAACAGTGTGTCTATCCTTCTTCCCTCCCGCTAATTATTCTCCTTTTATTGTTTGTTGTCATGTTTGTGCCACATGTAGGCCAGAAAGCTTGATTTGTAAGGCAAGCCGATTTTGTGGTATGTATAGTAATTTCTCCATCTTTTCAGTTGATTTTCTGAAATATGTCAAAACTATGAAAAATAATATATTTAAGCAAAGGAAAGGTTTTCTTATTGTCCTAAAGTATGAGAATGATTTAAGGTACTTAAGTTGAAAATCTCTGTTACAGCAAATCTACATAAATAGAAAATACAGCAAGGGTAAGAGTCAGGACACATTTTCTGAATGAGTAGCAGTCTAGATCAACATTTTAAAAAATGAAGAACAACATCTAGCATATATTAAAAAAAAAAAATCTTTAAATTTTGCTAGTTATAAAAATTCTATGCAACTATTCAAACTGCAAGAAATAAAGAGATAAATTATTTTTCTAATTGTTGGAGCCTAAGAATTTCTTGGTCAACTGAAACTGACCAAGAACTGAAATTCAACTGAAATTTCATAACCATCCAAAAATGGTTATGAAAAACCTCAAAAGCATTTAAACACACCAAGCATTACACTGTTACGTTCATTATTTCAAGATTCAAGTAGTACTTTCATGATCAATGAGAACATTCAAATTTATGAAAACACAAAAATTTCTCAAACATTTAAAACTAATAATGTGATTTACTTTGATGCTATGAAATCTTATAAACCTTACAAAGAAAGGTAATAACTGTAGTTTTACTCATCAGAACTAAACTACCAGCTGAAGATTTCTCTGTCAAATGTTGTAAAAATCAGTTTAATTTAACAGAAACATAATGCAATAGAATAGCTTTTACTTAAGGTGTCTCTATTTACAGAATGTGATTTACTCAAAAGCAGATGTAAAATAAAAAAATTCTAGGACATGAATTATTTCAGAAACATGAATATCTCTTCAGAGACAATGGAAACACAGTAAAGTTCCACAAAGTAAGGAAAAAAAAGGTTTAAAAAAAAAAAAAGGCAGTGAAAAACTCCTATTAAAGAGGATGGTGTATATATACTAAACAAAGGCAATCAGAATCCTTACCTTTGGGCTGCTGTTTTTACCATTGCTATCTGTGCATTAGCCTGAGGAAAACGTCTTACAGTTCCAGAACATAATGATGCATTTTGTGTATTTTCACTGCGGAGTCAAGAAACAAAGAATAATTTAAACAGGGAAAAATTACATGCATTTATGCAAAATAAACCCTTTAAAATCTAAGCATACACACACAAAAACCTGTAACACTTAAAGAAAATTTTTTATACATAAACCCTTTGACCATGTTAAATTGTCCATTAGTTTTCCACTTTCTGAATTTGTCTCTGAAATGTTTCCAATCCAGTTCATGAGAGAAGATAAAGAGTAGAACACTAGAACAGAAATCAGGAATCCTAAATGAATGTTTCATAATGTAAGAATTCCTGTAAATTAATCCCAATATATTTCCTCTTCTTATTCTCTATTTAAGACTATCTATGTACTATGAGTATACAAACTATGTACTATGAGTATACAAAGTTTTCTTATATGCCAAAATAATACTAAATGTTAATTATAAAAAAAAAATCAAAAGCACTAAATTCTACTTTGGATTCTACCACTGACTTGAAAATTATTTAGCCTTTATGTACCTCACTTGTCTATAAATTGACAAGGTAGAAATAAAATAGTGACTTCAACCCTATTTCTGGGATATGTAACAGTCCAACTGTATCACTAATAGTGGTTCACTATGACAACCACTAGGAAAGATGAGTTATATCTAGAAGAGAAGGGGAATTAAGAAATCTTAAAAAAAAAAAAAAGAGTCCCTCATTGAGATAATCCTGGTAAGTGTTCCCTAAAGGAGATGTGACCTACTTCTAATATTACAACCAAGATTTTGCTAACTTCATGAAAGCAAGTTCATCTTATGAAATCTCAGTCTACTGAAATTTTTCTTTGAATATTTTTATTCCAAACCAAGAAATTACTGCCATCAATCCTATTCCCAAGATTCAAAGCAAAGATTCCCAGTGTGTAAGATCAGCTCTACTGACAAAGTGAAAAGAAAAGGTGTAAGTTGGAGTGGCCAATTAGTTTTTGGTGTCAAACTCTTTATCTTTTCTGTAGGAATGTGTGGTGAAGTGCCTATACCTAGATTTCTTATTGTTGTTCAACATGTGAAGTCCAACTGGGTTGCCTTTCAAAGGTTTTAAGCCTTCACTCCTGCTTCGTTTTGCACATGTCCTCCAGGGAGCACCAGGACTAGTAGCAACAATTTCAGATGGACGATTCAACTGTAAAGACCATAAATGTTCAAGTCAATAAACAACATCATAAGGTAGTTTATCAACAATTATTTGAAAACCCATTTACTAAAAAAGCAATAAAAATGTACCACATATTGAGGATGGGGGAGAAGGATGGCAGCGGCACAAATCGAAGAGTAATTCAATTGTAATACTTTTTTTTTTCCCTTAAGGACAATATAAATATGTAGGAACATGGGTGTTTACCATATTATTTCCTTTTCATTTCAATATCACCCAAGCTATTTGAGAAAATTAAAAGAGAAAAAACAGAAGGGATAAGGTAGAGGATCTTAAAATAGCTCTTTCCTGAAAGCAAAAAATAAACATTTCCCCTGCTTAACAGGCCTTGATGCTACCTGTAGGACAGTACAGCCAAATATGACAGTAAGTTGTCATTGTACAAGGACTTGGGCTTTAGCATCAAAGTTTCTATGTAAACACAGAAACCGAGATAATGTCTTCACATTTTCATACTTGAAAATAATAATACAAACATATCAATAACAATCACTTTGCGGAGATTACAGTATGACAACAGGATGGCTCATTCCTTGGGAAGTTCTTCTCAACAAAGAAACCTAGTTTTATTACATTCTTTGCACAAGACATTTAAAAGCTGTTTTCAGACTCGTTAAGACAAAAGTCCTCAGTTCTTAGTGATAATTTACCCAAAACAACATTTTAAAAATCATTCTTACCTACTTTTAGTTTTGAAACAGCAGTCTAATATTTTATTTTTTACTCTTTTACAAGAAAATACAGTCATAAGAAGATAATAACTTGGCTTTTAGCCCCACCAATTATCTCCACAGAAACGTAACAGTTCCCTAAAAAAAAAATCTCCCACAAAAAAAAGTCTTCCGGAGAAGAGCTCACTGTGCCATCACCATTCTTGTTTTTAGGCATGTCTGTATCACAAAACTCCAAAAAGCTCTATTTTGAAAACACTGCTTATCACCTTGAGACATTTTTTTACTTCTAAATCTTTTACAGCCATGTACTTCGGACTCCTTCATTTATGGTGATGGCAGATTAGGTAATGCAGCTCAATCTTCCCTCTACTCTCTGAAAACCAGAAAAGTTGGACAAAACAGAAATTTTCTTAAAAAAAGAAAATATGTTTGAAGCACCTGAGGGCTACCAAGGCAGTGAAGAATTAAGAATTAAGATCAGGGACAAGAAACTCAGAGATCTGAGCCCAGATTCATATTTTTCTCTGAGACACCTGTTGTCTCCAGAAGATGCAACTTCTGGAGTTGCAGAAGATGAGAGGCTGAGAAGCTAAGCTGAACTCCCAGAAGACTCAGAGAACTGGGGAGACAAAAGCAGAGTTCAACATCCACCAAGTATGGACTGCCTCATAAACACCTCAAAATCTGAATGAGGATATAGCCTATGAATAAGGGTGAATTACAACTATAAATCCAGCTTCTATTCATCTCAACCTCCAACTCAAGTAAGGTCTCCAATTTTAGAGTAAATCCAGAATTACCTGGATGGTTTGTTAAAACAAATTGCTGTGTCCAACCCTTACAGTTTACTCTGATTGAGTAGGTTTGGGATGAGCCTGAGAATATGCATTTCTAACAAGTCCCCGGGTGATGTAGATACTGCTAAAAAGGGAATGACATTTGGAGAACCACTGGATCAAGGTGATCTAAGATTGCTAATGCTCCTCCTGGTCACTAGCCAAAAGTAAACGTATATCCCTCTACAGGAAGAAAATATCATCCTAGGCCTCAAATTATCTCTGCGATTTTTCATATGCCATATCTACCAATCATAAGCAAGCTCATAAAGAAGACAATGTGATCAAAACCAAGAGAAACAACTGGTAACAGGAACAGAACTATAGGGGATAAAGATAAGAGGGGTTATCACACTATTTCATTTCCATTAGAAAGAGAATACAATCACTTCTGCATTTGGTGACCCTTTTTCACAGAAACATAGTGTTATTGTAGAAAGATAACTCAGGAATCAAATAGAATTGTCTCTTAGCCAGGTAACTTTCCTTATAATCATGGGGTTATTTTATGCATCAACAAAGCTGTATACAAACTGCCTAGCTCTGGAACAAATAGGTAGGAATTCAGTAATTATTAATTCCCACTCAAGTAGAAACACAGATACCTTCAATTGGAAAGTCCATAAATTATTTTGTCGTAAACAATTGGTCATTAAACTACTTTCATCTGAAATTTTAGGACATCCAGTCACTGTGACTTTGGCTTATTCCTTTGTTATTTTGCAAAAATGCCCTAAGTCAATGGTTCTCAGTGTGGTTCCCTAAACGAGCAGGATCAGCACCACCTGGAACACTTTAAAATGCAAATTATCAGGCCCCACTCCAGAATTCCTAAATCAGAAACTGTGGGAGTAAGGTCCAGCAATCTTTTCTATCAAACCTTCCAGGTGATTCTGATGTACACTAACACTGGAGAGCCAGTGCTGCAGGTGATTTTGATACATGTCCTGTTAAGAATCTGGGAAGCGGGACGTCCACAGTGGCGCAGTGGTTTAGAATCCATCTGCCAATGCAGGGGACACGGGTTCGAGCCCTGGTCCGGGAAGATCCCACATGCCGCGGAGCAACTAAGCCCGTGCGCCACAGCTACTGAGCCTGAGCTCTAGAGCCTGCGAGCCACAACTACTGAAGCCCGCGTGCCTAGGGCCCGTGCTCCGCAACAAGAGGAGCCACCGCAATGAGAAGCCCGCGCACCACAACAAAGACCCAACGCAGCCAAAAATAAATAAATAAATTAAAAAAAAAAAAAAAAAAAGAATCTGGGAAGCAAAAGTTTCCATTAAAGACTAACCATATAATTTCATTCCTCCGTACATAGATAATTACAACTAGTATTTGAGTGCTTACTATGGATAGGCATTATGCTAATTACTTTATATTCAATATCTCATTTAATCTCCATATTTTAAGCATTTCAGTAGTTCTTCAGATTGGGATTCAGAAACTGCACCTAAAATATCAGGTCAATTACTTGATGCTACTGAGTGACAGGATTAACATGCTCAAATTTCCCACTTTAAGTCTCTTTCTCCAACAAAATCTCTCCACCATATACCACCTTAAACTTTACTCTACCCCTATGCTATTAAAGATTGTTGAGCTTAAAAAGCAAAGTAACTTGTCCAAACTAGTTAAAAGGATTTGAACAAAGTACTGACCTGACTCCAAAGCCTATGCTTTCCCATACTACACTGTATAAGGAATTTTTATAGTATTATTTGTAGACATATAAATTCTTAACAAGAGGCAAAACCAAACCATGTTATTCCAGGTAACACTCAAAATCAGTAGGCTACAGAAAATCTCAAAATCAAAGGAACTGCACTAAAAATTCCTTTATATAAATGTAGAAAGCTAATCCTTCCTCTTAAGAACTGGTTAAGCCAAAATTATCTCACCCAATATACAGGCATATAATTCAGCTAATTCAACATATTTCTGATCAAGTGCTTAAACATTTCCAAATTTTCTTTTTAAGAAAGCATTTAGGCATAGCAATAGACAACCCAAAGTCCATCGTTAGAGCAAGATTTGCATAAGAATTTGCATAAGGCAAGTTCTTAAATTCCCCAATTCTGCTGCCCTAGGGTACTATCAAAAGCTATACGCACTTCAGTCAGCAATAAGACAACCAGTACTCCTGGTTTTGCAGATATCTCATGAAAAACTTTTACTGTATTGTCAAATTCCCTTAGGAAAGGTTCCTTACTATTTGTTATACTTAGAAAGTAGCTGGGGTGGTGGGGGAGGATATCACTCCACAGGAGAATCACAGGATGTACATTTGTAAAAGATTCTCCTCTCACACAGTCATAAACCTATAGGACACAATTCCAGGTGCAAGAAAATTTAGAGATACCTGTTGAATTAAAATACAACATATAAACTATTTTAGATGCGTGGCACATCTACGTCTCTTTACGTAATTAATAATTTTTATTTTCTCTCATTTTATTTGTGCTCTTAGTAATCTACATCAAATTATTGGGAGAAATAAGGTGTAAACAAGTAAAAATTGAACCCTTTATGGCTATCTCACAGATTAGAGCACTACTACTACTAAAGAGAAGATGATATATTCCGTCTAAAGGCCCCCGAAAAACTTTAATTTTCCTTCTCCTCCAACCCCTTCTTTAGCAGCCTAACAGAGTTTTCTAGCTAATGCAAGCACAACATCAGGAGAACTCCTGTGGACAGATGGATTAGCACAAAACAATCACATGATTATAAAACTATAAACATGGGCCTTAACTGATGTCAGAAAAGCAACTATAAACACATCATTATCTGAAAAGGAAAACCAGCTTACAAAGGTTCAGTAACACTGCTATTTATGGAAGATTTGCTAGTGCCAAGTACTAGGTGGATTACATGTTCTCATAATTCTCACAACCATCCTATAGAGTAGGTAGTTGCAAGCAGACCTAAAATCTGATATTCTGCCTAACTACTCTAATATACCAGCCACCCAAAAAAGCTATGTTGCCCTCAACTGGATATCAATCTGTACAGTAAACATTTACACACTATAAACAATGATACAGGGGTCAGCAAACTTTCTCTGTAAAAGGCCAGACAGCAGATATTTTAGTCTTTGTGGGTCACACAGTCTCTGCTGAAACAAATCTGTTCTTATAGTACAAAAGCAGTCATAGACAATACATGAACAAATAAGCACAGTTGTTTTCCGATAAATATTTATGGGTACAGATTTGAACTTCATATAATCTTCACATGTCACAAAACAGTATTCTTTTGATTTTTTTCAACCATTTAAAAAATGTAAAAACTATTCTAGTTCATAGACCATAGGTTGTGGGCCAGATTTGGCCTGTAAGCGTTGGTTTGCCAACCCTTATGTTTTAACATTAATCATTAATAACTAATAAACAACTAATAAAGAGCCAGTTACCAGAATATAAGCTCCACAGGAATAAGAATCTTGTCTGTTTTGCTCTCTATCTTCTAGAACACTGTGCTCAATACATATTTGCTGTATGAATGTGTATCTCATTGGGACTGCTGAATGTGCAAAAGTTATCAACATGTGGTACCTTCCATCCAAACTTACCACACATCACAAAGCCAATTTAATTAAAAAAAAAAAAAAGTATTCAGGAAATTTAGCACCTAAAATAAGAAAATAAGATAACCTAAAAGAATCTATTAAATGATTAGAGACATTAAAAACATATATTAAAGGCACTGAAATGCTTAAAAACAAAATGGAAACTGAAACAGTACAGAAAGAACTAGACACTACGAAAAACACAAAATTTTGAAAAAGAACCAACAGAAGTTCTACAAATGATGTCACTGAAATTTAAAAAAAAAAAAAGAATGGATAGATTAAATTGCATTATTAGATATAGCTGAAGATAAGTTAGTGAACTGGAAGACAGAGCTGAGGAAACCATGAAGGATATGGTACAGGGATGATTTCTTTCTTTGCCCTTTATCCTTTCTTTTTTTCTTTTTCATATAAAATATATGTAGGACATGGAAAAAAATGATGGTCTTATTATATCTAATGAAAGTTAGTTCCAGAAAAAATGAGGAAAGGCAATATTCACAGAGATAATAACTAAAATTTCTTCAGAATTAATAAAAGATATGCATCCTTTATATAAAGAGGCATAATGAAACTGCAGAAATCCAAAGGCAAAGAGATTATTCTGTGGAAGAGAAAGGGAACACTAAGACACTCTGAACCAAAATAAAGGCTTTCTCCTAATTCCATGCTCATTTTTGAATGCAAAAAAGGGGCTATATTAGTTTAAACCAATGTTCCATATGGACCTATATATTACCCACAAGCCATTAAAAATCCAGGGATATTTAAAACCCTGGGATACACAAAGACTTTCTAAGGGACAACTGGGCATGGATAATTTTAAGAAAATCAACTCCTAAATCCTCAATCTCCACTTTAACAGTTTCTTAAATTGATATACTTTAAAACCCATCTGTAGAAAAGGTACATATAATATCTCCTTTCCTATCTCCACTTTCACACTAAATCTTTTTCCACTTTACAAAAGACATAATTCTCATTTATTGTATTACAGTCTAAAATACTCCTGACAGGAACAATTTGACATAATAGTATCTGGAATCTCTTTCGGCACATGAAATAGTAGTAGGGCTTTGTATCTTTCCCTGCTTTATACATATTTCTGTTAAAAGTGAACCACAGGTTAGAAACTGGGTGTTCTGGACCAAATTAAGATTTTCTTAATACAACAATAATACAAAATGGAAAAGCAAAAGTAATGAAAATTTGCATTCAATGACTTTGTATCTTCTACTCCAGTTATTATCAAGAAAAGCACTGCCCCAAGGAACAAATCATGTGAAAACAACTCAAAGAAAGCATTAAAAAAACAAAAACAAAAACAAAAAACCCTTAAATTTGCATGCCTTTATTACAACCAGGTAAAAAAACTTAGGTCAAAACCAAGGCTGCATTTTTCTGCCTAGAATTCTAAAGTGAAATGTCATCATGAAGATGCAGATTAACATGTATATTTGAAATGAAAACAGAAAAAAACCACTATTTATTATAGATAAATAATACATTTGATTTAATTGACTGGCTGTACTATGGATTGGCCTTGTCAAGTAAGTTATATGTAGACATTTTCCATAGATCAAATGAGTTAAATATGCAGTTCTTTTAAAGAAAATATACAAAAAAAAAAATATTTTTACCAAAAAAATCGGCAAAAGCCAATTAAAAGTTAACAAGATTTCAATTTTTCCAATTATTTCTGAGATTATCTGGTTAAAAAATAGGAATCTAAAAGGAATTTAAAAGTAACAAGTATAACTACTAGCCAATCGTTAAGTCTTGATAAAGCCTTTTTAGTATATTTCCCCCAAATTCAGAAAGACAATAAATCTAAAGGCTGGATTACAAATTATTTTTAACTTTTAAACTTTTATTACATTGCTAGGTGATTTTCCTGCCATTTAATTCAAAAGGAAAGAACTGAATGACAATGCTATAGCAAAACTCTTCCTATATCCATCTATTTATTATATGACCAAGATTTCTCAGCACTTATATCTAAAAAAAGTTTAAAAAGAAAATCACGGTTGAAAGTTCTATTAGACCAATAAATAACATTTATTTATGGATACATGAACTAAATGAATAAGGAAGGAAAACATCAACACCATCACTTTAAGAAACACATTTCCAATATAATTCTATACAATACGTTTAATAATTATAAATTACATGTTTATTAGTAATTACAAAGATAACTCAATCCAGCAAAAAAAATTAATACTTAGAACTTTTAGTGACAAGATCATTTAATATTAAATTTCAGTGAAAGTGCATCTTTTTATTCAGTGAATATATATCTATACAGCATGATAGAGTAATTAAAAGATTTTCAATTGCATAAAAATACATCATGTGAAGTTAAAATACACATATAATGTTAACATTTTGTGGGAAAACTGAACAGAAATATGAATTTAAGGAGAAAAAGGAACAATATAAATTTCCAACTGTTAAAGAGGAAATGGTACATGTATTTCTTTAAGTTTTTTTAATGGAAATATAGTTGATTTACAATGTTACTGTACATGTAGTGTTAAAATAGATGATGCTGAGTATCAATTCTGAATTATCTTTAGAGATCACAGGATACATAAGTGTCATGTAAGTTTTATTTTACTTTAAAGGATCAACATTAAAAAAAAAAGGGGGCATCTGCAAGCAACCCTCCCCCCCCCAAGTTAAAGACCAATGTCACAGAAGATCATGATGAAAAACACCTGTTACTTTTACCTACAAAGCTCACTATATTTGTGTCCACCTGAAGAACACCTAAATAGCCCCACTCTAAGGAATCAAAATGTTAAAATAAAAGCTAGAGAAAACTGCAATATAAAAAACCTTATAGTTTTTCAGTGTGAGTAACCTTATAGAGAAAAACTTTGTAGTACTAAGAGAAAAACTTTAAATTCTATAAACTCCCAAAATTATGTCAAAATAGAGATGTTGTGGGGAAAAAAAAAAAACCCCACAAAGACAGGGAGAAAAAAGTAACTTTAAAAGTCTCTAAAATACTATTCAACTGTAAGTGCAGGAAATACGTGAAGAGGGTACTATGTCAGATTGGCAAAAATTCAAGTTTGACCACGTACTCCCCAAGGTTAGAAGAGAAACTCTCATACATTGCTAGCAGTTATGGCTAATGCTAATTCCTATGAATGAGGCATTTGGCAATATTTAGCAAAATCACATGTAAATCTACCTCCTGAAATAGCAAGTGCAATTTTAGAAGTCTATCCCACAAATACACTGTAAAGATGTGAAAAGGTATGAGCACAAGGCTTTATTAAAGCACTACTTCTTTATAACAGCGAAAGACTGAGAAGAACCTCTGCTCATCACTGAGTATCTATACACCTGCAGCACATCCATTCACTGGGGTACGACGTAGCAATGAAACAGACGAGAAAGAGCTCGAAACACCTCGCTGTGGAGCCATCTTACAGACTATATTACCAAGTAGAAAAAAACCAAGGTGCCAAACAGTGTGGTGAGTTTCTCCAAGAAGGGGGGTATATTCTAATATTTAAAAAACAAACAAACAAACAAACAAAAACAATGGAAGGCTAAGCCATATAATTTTTGAAACAAGTTGCCCGCAGGTTAAAGAGAAAGGGAGAGAGGGAATCAGGACAAAAGCTAGACTTCTCTGAATAAAATTTCGTTTGTAGATTTCACTTTGGAACCATGAAAACATCTTTCGCCTAATTATAAAACAAATTAAGTCCAAAACATTTGTTAAAAAGCAATTCCTCAAAATAAAAAACAGACTTTAAATAAATAAATAAATAAATAAACCTAACTGTCACCCAGCTGGTGGAATTACAAACCAGGAAAAACTAATATCAAGTGACTTTAAAACACAGTAATTTAAATATACATTTCTAGTGGGATATACCTAGTGAGATATGCCACCAACACCAACAAGGAAATAAAATGAAAAAAATTTTAAATCATTTTATTAGTAATTATATTTGTATTGGTATTGTGAAAATATTTAATTTGTCTAATAGGACAAAGCAAGTGAGTAAGTTAACATCATTAGGAACCAAGACACTAAACCCAAAAGCTATGAAGAAATAAAGTGTTATATTTGACAACATGAAATATCTTTTCTCCAAGGCAATAACCACCAAAAAAGTGAAGACAAAAGACTAGTGAAAGAAACTAGTTTAAAATATTAGTAGGGGACTTCCTGGGTGGTCCAGTGGTTAAGAATCTGCCTTCCAATGCAGGGGACACAGGTTCAATCCCTGGTCAGGGAACTAAGATCCCACATGCCACGGGGCAACTAAGCCCAAGTGCTGCAACTACGGGGTCCAGGCGCTCTGGAGCCCACGTGCCACAACTACTGAGCCCATGAGCCACAACCACTGAGCCCACGTGCTCTGGAGCCCGTGTGCCACAACTAGAGAGAAGCCCTCGTGCTGCAACGAAAGACCTCGCGTGCCACAACTAAGAACAGACACAGCCAAAAATAAATAAATAAATATTTAAAAAATTAAATTAAATTAAAAATTAGTAACTAGTATCACAGCAGTGGGCCAGTTTCTCCAAAATACCATATTTTGTCAAATCTAAGAAACCATTATAAGATGCATTATTGTATGTACTAATGTGCAAAAAAAAAATTTTAACTAAACTATGTCATGCCATCATTGTAAGTTACATCTAGTTAGATTTCAGAGATGTCAAAAATGTGGGAAATGTGTGTCTCAGACTCAATATAAAAAGAATTCCTATCAATCAATAATATTCTAAAGACCAAATAGAAAAATGGGCACAGGATATTAAGTAACAATTATCAAAATGGAAATAAATGGACTACACATATTATGAGTGAGGTGTTCAACCTCACTCATAATAAAAGAAATGCAAATTAAGACTACAGTGAGATACTATGTTTCACTGCAAATACCAAAAGGATGATAACACTGTTAGGAAAGTGAGGGGAAACAGGCATGCTCAGACATTGCTGGTAAAAGTGCAAATCAGGTATGACGGAATTAGAAATCTGTCCTGACACAGCAGCTCTACTTCTAGAAATTCATTCTGCAGACGTGCTTGGACGTGCGCAAAGTAACCCATATAGAGGCTAATTGACTCAACGTTATTTCAGGTGGGGAGAAAAAGTTGATAATAAACACCATAAAGACCCTTCCACATGGTGGTGTTGGACCATAACAGTACATCATACGATGGAACACTATGCACCTACTGAAAAGAATGAGGGTGATTTTAATGAACTATTATGGTTGGTCTCTGAAATATATTAATTTTACAAAGTAAGATTACGAAAAGTGTGTACAATATAATACCAACAGTGAAAGAGTAAGAAGGTGGGGCGAGAATATATATTTTCTTTGTGATAAATAAAATACTCCTGATGGGGTAAACAAGAAACTGGGAATACCATTTGCCTTTGGGGTAGGAAAGTGGGTGGTTGGGACTTACAATCAAAAATACAAATCTTCTTTTGAAGCATTAGTTTTTAGTATATAACCTAAAAAAAAAATAAAAAGTAACACTTGCCTTTTTTCCTTTTGAGGTTTCAGAATCCTCATCTTCATCTACACTGAGTAGATTTGCCTCACTACATAGAAAATAAAGGGGAAAAAGCCTTAAGCGACAATTACAACCCATACATTAAATTCAGAAGTTTTAGCCTCTGTGCTCACCTAATACAGAGATCAGCAAACTTTTTCTGTAAAGGGCCAGAGAGTAAATATTTTAGACTTTGCAGGCCATACAGTCTTAGTAGCAACTACTCCGCTTTGCTTTGCCACTGTAGTATGAGAGCAGCCACAGACTATCTGTGTGGCTGTGTTCCAACAAAACTATAACAAAATCCAGGGGTGGGCCAGCCTGGGCCCATGCGCCATTGTTTCCTGACCTCTGCCATTAATGAACACATAATTTTGCTTTTCTTAACTATGGATTTCATGAATAGTCACTCATTTTTCCTTTCTGTTTTGGATTTTAAATTAGGGGAAAGGGGCTGAAAAACAAAGTAGAGGGAAAGAAACATACTGGTAAGAAAACTTTAGTTAATGAAAAGAAAGTAACTGCAATGGTATTAACCCAATAAAATAGTTATACCTCTACCATTGTGGGAAATATCAACCCTTTATTGAGAATCACTGGCCTGATTCTAAAAAACCAATATATCTATTAACAGTTCATGTTAATCTGAACATAGTGATAAATCAAAGAGTACAATTCATAAGTGAAAAACACAGGACAGGTAGCACCTTAAAAGACACATTTTTTTATATAATCATGACTAATCTTCTAACAAAGAAAGTCAAAATACACCCTTCTGAAGACAATTCTGCTAAGCTATTTTTAGTAAAATCTTAGCTATTTATAATAAAAATGTAAAATGTTTGTTTCATTATTGTTTGTATACATCCCAACTTTTTTAACGCTAAAAATTCTCTGCTGCAAACATTTTACAAAAATGCTTAAAAGATGGGATACTTTTTAACATTTAAAAGTGGTCTACTCAATTTCAGATTTAATTCCAATTTTTCAAAACTACATAAATAACAAACGTCTGTTATAAAATATGATCAGAAATAAAAAGAAATGAAAGAAAGAAAACCATAAAATACCAATTCTGAGTGAGAAACTTACCAGTTCAAAGCTCTCCTTCAAATAAAACTTCACTTCAGTTCAACATCTCATAGGTGAAGGCACATAAAGTGGTAATGATGAACGGAGCTGTTGCCCAGACAAAAGTGAAGCACCTACAATATTTACCCAATATACTCTGAATGACTTCTTGTGTAAAATTTCTAAAAAATATTTGCAGTTTTGGTAGAACTTAGTGTATATATTTGTGTGTCTCTTAATTTGCTGTTTGTTCTGGCCAGTGGAAAACCAGATCAGTAAACTAAGAAACTAATAGCCATGCTAAATTTGTAATACAAATCTCATGACATGCAAAAGGCTCTATTAAAACTATTTAAAAATTTACAGCAGTCATTCCAAGTACATTAACAAAATGTAATGAACGCTTTGCTTAACGTCTGTCTGGGTCAACACCTGTGTTTATCATTTATAGGGTTTCTGCTTTCTCTGGTAGCAATCTAAGATGAATGTGGTGGGGGGCAGGGTGAGTCACAACTGGAAAGAAAGACACTAAACTTTCTTACAATCATAACCTGGGTTCATTTACTCCTGATAAACGGTGGCTTCTCAAATCACTACGTGAACAGAATGCCGTATTTTTTTTTTTTTTTTTAAAGAACAATTTATTTAATAGGAAACCTGTAGTATGGTCAACTTTTAATTATAAGATTACATGTACTATATGCACATATTTATACACTTCAAAAGATAAAGAAATATAACCACAAAATTATATACCAATAAAAGAATTGTTTTTTCTTTCCTTAATGCTACTGTAAAAGAGTTCAATGTTTTCTTAAGAATACCATACTCTTAAAAATATTTCCATGGAATAAAACTGTTTTTCTAATGATAAGTTTCATTCTTATAAAACATCTGAGGGGGAAAAAAACATTCTTACTCTTTATCTGTATCTCCTTCACTTTCTTCTCCATGATCAAAGCTCCAATTTCTTTTAAAACCTCCATCTCTTTTAGATTCTGATCTAGCCAACGCTGAAATAAAAACAAACTCAGATAAGTATTCATTAATAGAGCCATTCAATACAAAATAAAATTGAGCATTTCCCAAACTCTTTGCTTAGTCAGGATTTTCTTTTTATTTGCTTGCCTTTTGACTATTTCTCTAAAGAGAAAAAGAACACATTAAAATCTGTTTTTGCTAATTTACACTCATCTGTATGTGTGAGTTTGCTACAGAAAAAAAGCTCAAATCAGTAAAATATAATAAAAATGTGGATGGGGATACATGAATATGTATGAAATACATAAAAATCAACCCTGCGTCTCCACCATATTTGATCACTGGTTCTAGAAACTAGTACCTGTTAATTTGCTTGCCTTATTTATGAGAACTAAATCCAGACCACCAGCCTTTTCTTTACCTCAGCCAATCATCTCTGCCTTTTAGCAGAAAAGAGACAAACCAAGGTTTTCTGTGTTAGCATCAGGGTGAACTCAATGTTCGAAATAACTCTCCAGATCAGGACGCCAAACACGCTCACTATGAGTTTAAGAAAAATTTTAAGTGCATGCCTGAAATACCCCAAAGCCATAAACAGCTAGAAAGTGGGAACCTGAGAAATAAATGAAGTTCTGAAGCTGGCATTTGTTTTTGAGCCATATGACAAAAACCTGAGTCCTAGAGGCTGGGAAGATCAGGTTTGGGGCCTCAGTAAAATGAAAGGTCAGATCGTAGACCAGAAGACCTGAAGGGTGACAATCCAATTGGATGAATGAACTGGTGGGGAGGGGGGCGGGGAGAAAAAAGAATCTCACTGAAGAAAGAGACAGTAGGGATAATTATGACATCTTGCCATTGGCTCTGGGTTTGGGGGTGAACTAATGACAAATAAAGTGTATCTCTCCACCCCATGTTTAGGGAATTCCTAAATATCAGCTCACAATTACTCAGGTTTGGTACCAGAATTTTCATAACCTACATGGCCCAGAAAAGCCCACAATTAAAACAGTCTCATGGAAAAGATGCCCAATATCACCAGATGTTAAGGAAATGCAAAGCAAAACTATAATGAGATACTATTTCACACCCGTTAGGATGGCTGTTTTTTTTTAATGGAAAATAATAAGTGCTTGTGAGGATGAGGAGAAACTGGAACTCTTACGCATTGCTTGTGGGAATATAAAATGGTGCAGCCACTATGGAAAATGTTTGGCAGTTCCTCAAAAAGTTAAACACAGAATTACCCTATGACCCAGTGATCCTAGTTCTAGATATATACCCCAAAATAACTGAGAGCACGGACTCTGACACTTGTACACCAATGTTCACAGCAGCATTATTCACAAGAGCCAGAAGGTGAGACAACCCAAATATCCATCAACAGATGAATGGATAAACAAAATGTGCTGTGTTCACACACACATACAGAGGAATGTTATTCAGCCATAAAGAAATGAAACTCTGACACATGCTACAATATGGATGAACTCTGAAAACATTACAATGAGTGAAATAGCGGCACAGAAGGACAAATACTGTATGATTCCACTTATATGAGGTATCTAGAATAGGCAAATGCAGAGAGCAAGTAGAATAGAGGTTACCAGGGACTGGAGGGAGAGGAGAATGTAGAGTTATTTTTTAGTGGGTACAGAGCTTTTGTCTGGGATGATGAAAAAGTTCTGGAAATGGATAGTGGTGATGGCTGCACAACATTAGGGATGTACTTAATGCCAATCTACACTTGTACATTTATAAACAGTTAAAACAATAAATTTTATGTTACATATATTTTTCCACAGTAAAAAACTGTTTTTAAAGGCAAAAAAAAAAATCACCAAAACCTCTAAATGACTAGCAGAATCAAATATAAGTCTTCTCTAAAAAAATAAAATTTCAATGCCTCAAAAAAAGTTTCCAAAAAAAAATGAGTTCACAACCCAAAATATCATGAAACAGGAGGAAACAAGTCATCATGAGTGAATCTGAAACTTCTTTACATGTATAATGTAAATATAAGTAAATAAATAGTAGATAATAGGAGCAAGGTGTCTCCCTTTCAGAAAAAGAAGTTATAAAAAAAACAAGAGAGGAAAGCTAGAATGAACTGTTCGTTCTAGTGGTGCTAAATTAGAGGAAGAGATATCAGTACCAACTTATATTTATTTGATACACATACAGATTAATAGATACAGAAATGAATATAGATATGCTGTTCCATGGGTTAGTATACAGAGCTAAGGGTCTGTCCTCAGAGAAGGTGTAGAAGCAGTGATACCCCAGTAGCAACAAGTACACCTACAACCAGATCATATTTTCTAAATACCATTCTCCAATACAAGGAGCCCGAGCTCCCAGGAAAAATGACTGATTCTAGAGATGAGGCAGGAAAAATACAAGATAAGCCTGGAATATTATGTAGGGCCAGAAAGGAAGAAGGCGATTTTTAAAAAAAATGATGGTATGAACTATAATTCTCCTTAATAAAATAAATATTCATGAATCCACATGGATATAAATAATTAAATAAATAAATAAATGGGGAGAAGGGACACATCTTCCTTACAGAATTCCAAATGATACATGTACAAACTCTCTCCTCTAAGAGATGGAACTTCATTCCCTTTCCCTTCAGTATATGCTGAACTTTGTAACTCACTTCCAAAGAGTCAACTATAGAAAAAGGAAAAAAGTAAACTGACAGTGAGAAACCTACCTATCACTATCTCAGCTAAGTGATCATCAAAGTTAACATCAAAAGTGATGTCTTATTCATAGCATACTTAACATGATGTGATGAAAATGCGACTTCAGCTCTGTGGCTTCTTCCCAAAAGCCCACAATGCCAGTTTAGCCACAAGAACACATCAGATAAACCCAAATTGAGGAACATTTTACAAAATTCCTGACCAGAACACTTTAAAACTGTCAAGGTTATGAAAAACAAGGGAAGATAAAGAAACTGTCATGATCAGAGGGGACTAAGGAGACATGACAACCAAATGCAATGTGGTGTCCTGGACTGGACTGTGCAAAAGAAAAAGGACATTAATGAAATAACTAGTGACATCCAAGTCAAGTCTGTAGTTTAGGCTATAGTGTTATGCCCATGTTAATTTCCTAGTTTTTGACAAAAATACTACGATTATCTAAGTTGGGAACATGAGAGGAAGATGGGTAAATGGTATACAGAAACTCTAACATCTTTGAAACTTCTCTATAAATCTAAAATTATCCCCCACCCCTATTTTCAAAAATCAAATGTAAAATGAACCTGTGTTTTAAAAAAGGACAGGGTTAAGTTTAAGTTATGCTACCAACACAGAAAAGGTAATAAACTATGATGATTACTAGTCTATAAAGACTCTATCCATCACTGAGAGTCAGGCAAGTTAACCAAACAGGCCACTAGGCAGTGAAAAGTCAAGAGATTTTATATTGTGTACACTCTAAAGAAGCAGGGTTCTGTACACACAGTTCTAACAAGTGTAATCACAGGATTTCCTAATTGACAGATTAGAAGCTATAAATTAATAGGTGAAAGAAAAATAACCTCATGAAAAGTGATAACTGCCAAAGAGAAAAAATAAATTACAAAAAGCAAGCAAATTCTAAAAACATAAATTTTAGGGTAACTTGCACTAAGGACAAAAACTTTGAACCCTCAAAAGTCCTTGAGAGTATCAACACACTTCAATATCCTGTTATGGTTGACACTTGTAATAATCAGAATGGAAAATTATGTCCACTATACTGTACTTACAAAATTGAAAGGAAATGCAAAGGTTAAAGAGAGATCCCAGTTAAGCATCGTAAATTAAATATGTGCATTATTCTCCATACCCCTCCAGTAAAATGACAGTAACGGAAGGAGGGGGAAAAAGTAGAAACCCATAAGAACAAAAAGAACCCAGAAAGAAGATAATAGCAGATGAGAGATGTAACTAAACTGATGAAAGGTGAAAATTTGATGGATGGGTAGGAACTGACTTAGTTGACTAGAGAAAGCAAACTTAAACACCTATGAGGGCACAAATATTACCAAATTGACACAAGAAAAAAAATTTTTGAACACTGCTGTCAATAAAAGAAACTGAATTATTATAAATCTTTCTGTAAAGAGAAACTCAGACCCAGAAGGCTTCTCCCATAATTTCTTTCAAACCTGTAAAACACAGCAACAAATTTACCTAAACTTTCCCAGAAAATAAAAAAAAAGGAACACTTTGCAGCTCACTTTATGAAGTCAGAATACCTGATCCTAAACCTGATAATGACATTTAAGGAAGGAAATTACCAAGCACTCTCTCATGAAGATAGATATAAAACCCTAAATAAGATATTAGTAAATCAAATCCAGTGATAGATAAAGAATAATATATTACATTCAAGTAGGGTTTATTCTAAAAGCAAGAGTTAACATTTGAAAATTATGAATGTAATTCACAAAACAAAACCATTATAATAAAAAATGATTCAGGGATGCATCATCAAGGAATGCTGAAACTAATAAATAAATAGAAAGAAGCTAAAACTAATGGATGAAATCTGAAGAGAAATATGTCATTTATATTGCTTCAAAGTAGTTCCCCACAAAATATTTATTAATTACAAAGGGGAAAATAGTACCTTTCTGTGGAGAAATCTGGCAAACACTAAATGATCAAAGTTAATTTCACCAGTAATAGGACAAAGGATCACTACCAAGGCATTCCTTATAAAAACTCATAACCTAAATCTAATCATGAGGAAACATCAGACAAACCCAAACTACAAAATAACTGTCCAGTATACTTTAAACATGTCAAGGTAAAGAAAGACAAAGAAAGACTGGAATACTATTCCAGATTAAAGAGACAAAAGAGACACAACTAATAAATGCAATAAGTGATCCTAAATTGGACCCAGAATTTTTTTTCCTTTTGCTAGAAAGAACATTTTAGGTCAACTAGTAAAAACTGAAATAAAGTCTGTAGATAATAGCATTATATCAATGTTAATTTTCTGATCTTGATAACTGCACTGTAGTAATTTCAGAGAATGTATAGTTCCAAAAAAAAGGCATAGGGTAATGAAGTATTTGGGGTAAATGAGCAGTATGCCTAAAATTTACTTTCAAACAGTTCAGGAAAAAAAAAAAAGTATGTGTATATAAACATATACAGTTAGAGGGAGAATATGATAAAGCAATTGTGGTAAATGTCAATATTTGGGGAAATAAGTGAAGGGCATATGAAAATTCTCTGCACTAGTCTTACAACTACCACAAGATCCAGTACCAGGGTAGGAAAACCTAAACTGTAAATTGACAAACTGCTGGAGGTTCAGTGCTTACAAGTCTGAGGGTTAAAAACTCCAGGGGGACCCAGTCATAAGAGGTGGCCCACTCTTGCGAGTTTTACCTCCAGGAGCTTGACCAGGTTCTCACAGAAAATTGGAGAAAACCCCCCCCCACCCCCCGCTTCCATGAGGGAGAGGGAAAAAGGAACCACTGTGAAACACAACAGAGCACTGTGTTCTTAACAAGGCCCACCCTCAGGGGTAAGCAGTTACCCAGAGCCTAACTAAGGAAGTTTTACCAAACCCTAACTGACCCAGCTCCAGCTGGGAAAAGGGAAATACCTAACACCAGCCCGTTCTAGCCAACCTGTCCCACCTAAGAGGAGAGAAAAACACTGAGAAACACTTGTAAAATTCACAGTTCAGAGGTCTAGGCTCACTGAATTTAAGACCGAGACCTAATCCCAGGACTATAGTCCTAATCCCAGGACTACAGAATGCTTCCGTCACAGCCTATTCACTGCAGTTCCTTTCACCCAGTATATAATATCCAGCTATCAAGAAAAAAAATTACAAGACATACGAAAAGGCAAAAAACACAATTCGATGAGACAAAACAAGCATCAAAACCAGACATGGCATGGATGTTGGAATTATCAGGCTGTGAATTTGAACTATGCAAGAACAGATATGCAACATAAGCAGAAAGATGGAAATCCTAAGAACCAAAAATAAGTGCTAGAAATAAAAAACATTAAACAGAAATGAAAAATGCCTCCGATGAGCTTATTAGTAGACTGGACACAGCTGAGAAAAGAATCTCTGAACTTGAATATATATCAGTAGAAACCTCCGAAACTAAACAGCAAAGAGAACAAAGACTGAAAGAAAAAACAAAAAACAAAAGAACACCCAAGGATCATGGGACAACCATAAAAGGTGTACCATACATTTAATAGAAATACCAGAAGGAGAATAAAGAAAGGAACAGAAGAAATATTTGAAACAATAATGACTGAGAATTTCCCCAAATCAACATCAGACACCAAACCACAGATCCAGGAAGCTCAGAGACAGAAATCTAAAAAACTACACCTGAGCATATCATTTTCAAACCACAGTTTGGGTCGGGGGGTGGGGGGGGGTGGGGGGGGGGTGTGTGGAGAAAAAAACATTACCTACAGAGGAACAAAGGTAAGAATTTTAACTGGCTTCTCAGAAATCATGCAAACAAGAGAGTGGGGAGAAATAATACAAAGTGTTGAGAAAAGAAAAAAAAGAAAAACCCTCTGGAATTCTGTACCCTGTGAAATTATCTTCCAAAAGTGAAGTACAAATAAGACTTTCTTAGACAAATATTGAGAGAACTTGTTGCCATTTTGCAAGACCTGTTTTGCAAATGTTTAAAGACAAAAAAAAGTTCTTTAGAGGGAAGAAAAATGATGTAGGTCAGAAACTTGAATGTACATAAAGAAAGAAAGAGTATCAGAGAAGGAATAAGTGAAGATAAAATTAAAACTTTTATTTTTCTTATTCCTAATAACAAGTAACATTTTGTTCAAAATAATAGCAACATGTTATTCGATCATGTATGTTTATGTATATATCTTATGTGTGTGTGTATATACATATGCTTAGCTTAACTAAAAGGGAAACGAATAACAGCAAAGATACAAGGGACAGGAGAGAGGAATTAAGATTGTTTTGTTATTGTCTGTGAAGTGGTATAATGTTATTTGAAAGTGAACTTGAATTAGTTGCAAACATATATTGCAAACGTTAAAGGAACCACTAAAAATTTTAATTAAGTATAATTGAAATGCAAAGAAAGGAGAGAAAATGGAATCATATAAAATGCTCAATTAAAAACACAAAAGGCAGAAAAAGAGTAGCAGACAAAAAAAGGAACAAAGAACAAAGGCAACAAATAGAAAATAGTAATAAAAAATACGGTAGACATTAACCCAACTATATCAATAGTCACAATCAAAAGCAATGGGCAGGATGGACCCTTGCTGGGTACGGAGAGCACTGGCAATGTTAGGACTGGAGTACGGAAACACAAAACTACTGTGTAGCGTTGGTGGGCTTCCTAGGCAGAAGTCCATATAAACTGTGATAGTCACATTCCTTTAAGCTACGAACATGTAAAAACAAACTGTTTACAGCCATCTTAGGGATTCAAAAAGAATTTCATAAACTTCTAAGTTCTGGATTTAAAATAAACAAAAAAATTGAACGTCAATGTTCTAAATGCACCAAATGAAACGTAAAAATTCTCAGAATGGATCAAACAATGAAACCCAACTACATACCCTCTACAAGAAACCCATAAATAAAAACACATATAGATTAAAAGGACGGAGAAAGACCACGCTAATAGCAATCGAAAGAAAGCTGGAGTAGCTACATTAATTTTAGACAAAGCAGATGTCAAAGCAAGGAAAGTTATTAGGGATAAAGAAGGGCATTTACATAATGTTAAAAGGGTCAATTCTTCAAGAAGATATAACAGTCCTTAACAGCAGTGTCAAATTATGTGAGACAAAAACTACTAGAAATGCAAGGAAAAATAAACCAATTCACTATCATAGTTGGAGACTGTAAACTCCTATATCAGAAATGGACTGATTCAGAAGGCAGAAAATCCGTAAGGACATAGTTAAACTTAATAATACTGTCAGTCAACTGGAGATAATTTACATCTATAGACTACTTCATCCAACAACAGAAGAATACATATTTTTCTCAAGCTCACATGAAACATTCACAAGGACCACATTCTGGGCCATAAAACACATTTTAGCAAATTT
Organism: Balaenoptera borealis; assembly: GCF_965194805.1. Taxonomy (NCBI): domain Eukaryota; kingdom Metazoa; phylum Chordata; class Mammalia; order Artiodactyla; family Balaenopteridae; genus Balaenoptera; species Balaenoptera borealis. The sequence continues at coordinate 113,328,673 of NC_138873.1, read as the reverse complement.
ATATGACAGAAATCACACAGTGTCTATTCTGAGACCACAACAGAATTAAACTAGAAGTCAAAACCAGAAAAATTAACTGGAAAAATCCCAAAATACATAGAGATTAAACAACACACTTCAAAACAACAAACAGGTCAATGAAGAAATCTCAAGATAAACTTAAAAACATTTTGGACTAAATGAAAATGAAAACACAATTTACCAAATTTGTCGGATGTAGTGAAAGCAGTGCTGAGAGAAAATTTATAGCATTTAATGCATATATTAGAAAAGAAAGACCAAGAATAAATCATCTAAGCATCTTTCTTAGGAAACTAGAAAAAGAGCAATTTAAATCCAGAGTAAGCAGAAGAAAAGAAATAATAAAAATTAGAGCAGAAATCAATGAAATTAAATAGGAAATCAATAGAAAAATCAAATAAACCAAAAGCTGATTCTTTGGTAAGACTGATAAAACCAATAAGCCTCTAGCCAGGCTAAGAAAAAAAGAAGGCGAACACAAATTACTACCATCAGAAATGAAAGAGACAGACAAATATCTCATGATATCGCTTATATATAGAATCTAAAAAAATTGAGTCACAGATGTAGAAAACAAACTTATGGTCACCAGGGGGCAAACAGTAGGTGGAGGGATAAATTGGGAGACTGGGATTGACGTATACACACTACTATATATAAAATAGAGAACTAATAAGGATCTACTATATAGCACAGGGAACTCTACTCAAAACTCTGTACCAGCCTATATGGGAAAAGAATCTAAAAAAGAGTGGATATAGGTATATGCATTAACTGATTCACTTTGCTGTACACCTGAAACTAACACAACATTGTAAGTCAACTACACCCCCAAAAAATTATTTAAAAAAAAAGAAAGAAATGAAAGAGAGGACATCACTACAGATCCCATGGGCATTAAAAGGATAATAAAGAAATACTACCAGCAGCTCTACGCCCAAATCTGATAACCCAGATGAAATGGACCAATTCTTTGAAAGATACAAGTTGCCAAAAAAAAAAAACTCAAGAAGAAAAACAAAAAAGAAGAAACAGACAATCTAAATAGGCCTGCATCTAGTAAAGAAATTGAATCAATAACTAATCATAATTTTCCAAAACAGAAACCACCAGGCCCAGATGGATTCACTGGTGACGTCTACCAAACATTTAAGGAAATTGTATCAATTCTCTACAATTTCTTTCAGAAGACTGAAGCAAAGGGAATACTTCCTAACTCATTCTACAAGGCCAACATTACCGTAATATCAAAACCAGACAAAGACACAATAAGAAAACTACAGGCCAATATCTCTCATGAACATAGATGCAAAAATATTAGCAAATTGAATCCAACAATGTACAAGAAGAATTATACACCATAACTGAGTGGAATGTGTCCCAGCTATGCCAAGGCTGGGTCAACATTCAAAAATCAGTTAATGTAATCCATTACATCAATAAGCTAAAAAAAGGAAAATCACAGATCACATCAATAGAAAAAGCATTTGATAAAATCCAATTCCCATTCATGATAAAAACACTCAGCAAACTAAGAAAACATGGGAACTTCCTTAACTTCATAAAGAATACCTACAAAAACCTATAGCTAACATCATATATGATGATGAGAAATGGAAGCTTTCCAAGTAAGATCAGGTACAAGGCAAGGATGACTCCTCTCATCACTCCTTTTTGTTCCATCTAATTCAATACATAAGAAAATGAAATAAGAGATACAGATTGGGAAGAAAGAAATAAAACTGTCTTTGCAGATGATATGATCGTCTAGGTAGAAAATCCGCAAGAATCACTCAAAAAAACCCTCCTGGAACTAGTAAGCAATTATAGTAAGGCTGCAGGATACAAGGTTAATACAAAACAATTAAATGCTTTCCTATATACCAATAATGAGCAAGGTAAATGTGAAATTAAAAACACAATAACACATTAGCACCCCCAGAAATGAAATACTTAGCTATAAAGCTAACAGAATATGTACAAAATCTTTATGATGGAAACTACAAAACTGATGAATGAAATGAAAGAAAAACTAAAAAAATGGAGAGATATTTCATGTTCATGAATGGGAAGACTCAATACTGTCCAGATGTCAGTTCTTTCCAACTTTATCAATAAATTCAATGCAATCGCAATCAGTCTTAGCAAGTTATTTAATTCAAAATGGATCACAGACCTAAATGTAAAATACAAAACTATAAAACTCTTAGAAGATAACATAGGAGAAAAATCTAGATGACTCTTAGGTATGGTGATGACTCTTTAGATGAAACACCAAAGGTATAATCCATGAAAGAAAGAATTGATAAACTGGACTTCATTAAAATTAAAACCTTTTGCTCTGCCAAGAAAATTAGAAAACAAGCCAAAGATTGGGAGAAAATATTTGCAAAAAAAACACATCTGATAAAGGACTTTATCCAAAATATACCAAGAACTCACGTAGTAATAGCCATGAAGAGACACGGAGGAACCTTAAATGCCTATTACTAAGTGAAAGAAACCAACCTGAAAAGGCAATCTACTGTATGATTTCAACTAGATGACATTCTGGACAAGGCAAAACTATGGAGACCATAAAAAGATCAGTAGTTGCCAAGGTGAGGTGAGGGTGGAGGGGCTGAGGGATGAATAGGTGGAACAATGAAGATATTTATGGCAATGAAAATACTCTGTATGACATGATAATGATGGATACATGTCATGACACACTTATTCAAACCCACAGACTATACCACACGATGAGTGAGCCATAACGTAAACTCTGGACTATGATTTGTCGGTGGAGGGTTATCAAGTGTACCACCCTGGTGGGAGATGTTGACACTGGCGAAGGCTATGCAGATGTGGAGGTGGGAGGTATATGGCAAACCTCTGTACCTTCCTCTTTGCTGTGAACCTAAAACTGCTCTTAAAAAAAAAAAAGGAAACCTTTTGCACGGTTAGAAAAAAGAAAAACAAAAACAAGTCTTCCCTGCCCAGTTTTACTGATATATAACTGAACAGCACTGTAAAAGTTCAAGGTATACAACATAATGACTTCACTTACATATATTGTAAAATGATTACCATAATATGTTCAGTTATCATCTGTCATCTCATATAGATGAAAGAATGAAAGAAAGAAAAAGAAAGAAAAGAAGGAAAGAGAAAGAGACAAAGAGAGAAAAGAAAACAAGCTAGGGAAAGAAAGAAAGAAAAGGGAAGAGAGGGAAGGGAAGGAAGGAAGAAAGTTTTTTTCCTTGTGATGAGAACTCTTAGGATTTACTCTAACAACTTCCAAATAAGCCCTATAGGAGTATTAACTATAGCCACCCATCATTTTATACATTACAACCCCAGTACTTATTTATCCTATAACTGGAAGTTTGTACCTTTTGACCACTTTCATCCAAGTCCGCTACCTCCCGTGCCTTGCCTCTGGTAACCACAAATCTGATCTCTTTTTCTATGAGTTTGGGATTTTTTTTTTTTTTTGGTTTCGTTTTTAGCCTTGATTTTTTTTTTTAAGATTCCACACATAAGTGGGATCACACAGCATTCTTACTTCACTTAGCATAACGCTCTCAGGGTCCACCCATGTTGTCACAAATGGCAGGATTTCTCTCCCTTTTATGTCTGAATAATAGTCCACTGTATATATACACAACATCTTTATCCGTTCTTCCATTCATGGACACTTAGACTGTATCCATGCCTTGGCTATTGAACAAGGGGGCACAGATATCTCTTCAACATAGTGTTTTTGTTTCCTTCAGATATATTCACATAAGTAGAATTGCTGGGTCATACAGTAGTTCTACTTTTAATCTCCTGAGGAACCTCCATACTGTTTTCCATAGTGGCTGCACCAGTTTACAATCCCATCAACAGCGCATGGTTACCATGGTTTCATAATAACCATTCTGACAGGCGTGAGGTGATGATATCTCATGGTGGCTTTGATTTGCATTTTCCTAATAATTAGTGATGTTGAGCGCCTTTTCAGGTATCTGTTGGCCATCTGTAGGTCTTCTTTGGAAAAAATGTCTATTCAAGTCCTTTGCCTATTTTTAATTGGATTATTTGGGTTTTTTGCTATTGGATTATATGAGTTCTTTATATATTTTGGATATTAACCCCTTATCAGACATATGGCTTGCAAGTATTTAATAAAGTCTTTTTTTTTTCTTGGCCGTGCCACGCAGCATGCAGAATCTTAAGTTCCCTGACCAGGGACTGAACCCGTGCCCCCTGCAGTGGAAGAGCGGAGTCTTAACCACTGGACCGCCAAGGAAGTCCCATTAATAGTCTTTTTAAAAAACTTTTTTAAATATAAAGAAAACATAAGAAATAGATACACTACAAACAGATTTTCAAATTCTGTTACCCCAACCTGTACAGCCGACTGGCACTCTCCTGCTATCGTAAAAACTAAAGAAATGAACAGTGATTAGTAAAACCAAAAAAAGTAAAGTTATAATACAAGGGACCAATAAGACCAAAGAATTTCTTCTATCACAAAAAGCACAAGACATTAAGAAAAAAACAATAAATGACTACATTTTAAAAATTTGCTCATAAAATTATTCCATGAATTTAAAAATAAGACAAGCAATAATTCTGTAAGATGTATGTTCAATACACATAATTCAACCAAGGTTTCCTATCCAGACTATATAAAGAACCCCAACATTCCAACAGAACAAAATGTGCAGAAAACATGAGCAATTAAGAACTGAGGAAACACACAAAATAACCCAAAAAACAAAAAGAAACTCATAGAGTATTTTGTTTAGTTTACTCACGCACCACAAGCACATAGAATAGGGATTAACTCTAGGTTGGCACTCAATATTTTTTGAATATTGAATGAACAATGAACAATTTTTAAAAATACAGTAATAAAGATACTCAACCTCACTATAAACCAGAGTATTACAAATTCAAACCACCATCTGATAACCACATCAGACTGGCAAAAACTAAAACATCAGACATTATTAAGTGGGTAATGATGGGTATAAACAGGAAAACTTAAAAAGTGCTAGTGAAAGCACTTTGGAGATCAATTTGGCAATACTTAGGAGAAGCTGAAATTGCACATGGCCCGATAATTCCATTGCTAAGAAATACCCTAGATCAGATGTTAGCAAAGTATGGCCCAGCCAAATCTGGCCTGCTGCTTGTTTTTATAAGGCCCACAAGCTAAGAATATGGCTTTTACATTTTTAAATGGCTAGGGGGGGGAAAAGAAAAATCAAACAAGACTAATGTTTCATGTTACAAGAAAATTACATAAAATTCAAATTTCAGTGTCCAAAAAGTTTTACTGGCACACAGCCACACTCATTTGCTTGTGTATTATCTGTAACTGCCTTTTTGCTAAACTGGCAGCACTGAGTAATTGTGACAGACTGTTTGGAATGTAAAGGGTAAGATATTCACTACCTAGCCCTTTACAGAAAAAGTTTGGTGACCCCTGCTCTAGAGAAACACACATGTGCACAAGGAAATGTACTTTAAAAAAAAGTTCATAGTAGCAATATGAGACATACTAAAATATTCATAGTAACAATGTATGTAATAGTAAAAAATTAGATACAACCTAATTCCCACAAAAAAGGAAATGCATAACTAAAAGGTAGTATATTCATACTATGACAAAGCACTAGACCTATTCTTATCAACATAATTTAATTTCTCAAACAATGTTGTAAGAATGAAAAGCAAGTTACAGAAGAATACAGTATGACATGATTTATAAAATATTCTAAACATTCAAAACAATTTGTACACATACACAGGTTCAGAGATAAGAACATGAAGTACAAAGAAATGTATGGGAATGATAACTACCAAATTAAGGATGGTGGTTACCCCTGGAAAGGAGGCAGGAAGATGCAAAAAAGAAAGGGTTCGGGACTTCCCTGGTGGCGCAGTGGTTAAGAATCCGCCTGCCAATGCCAGGGACACGGGTTCGAGCCCTGGTCCGGGAAGATCCCACATGCCGCGGAGCAACTAAGCCCGTGAGCCACAACTACTGAGCCTGTGCTCTACAGCCCGGGAGCCACAACTACTGAGCCCGCACGCCTAGAGCCCGTGCTCCGCAACAAGAGAAGCCACCGCAATGAGAAACCCGCACACCGTTAACAAAGAGCAGCCCCCACCCGCTGCAACTAGAGAAAGCCCACGCGCAGCAACAAAGCGCGCGCAGCAACAAAGACCCAACGCAGCCAAAAATAAATAAAGTTTTTAAAAAATTTTTTAAAAATTAAAAAAAAAAAAAGAAAGGGTTCAGCCCAGCTTCAACTGTATTAGTCATGTTTTCTTTAGGCTAGGAAGTAGAACATGAGTTTTTGCTATATTATTCTTTATATTCCACACAGATATGAAATATTTCCTAATAATTTTTTAAACTGTCATTGATAAGGTTTTACAATAATAAAAAGTAGAATTTTTAAAAAAGGGTCACTGAGACAGAAGTTAACTTCTGCAACTTAGAAATATAAAAGCAGTAAAAGAAAACGTAAAGAGCGAATTAAATGCAAACGTCAGGAAACCTCAGTAAAGCAATTTTAGGTGGCTCTGTAGTGCTTTAGCCCCAGTCTTTCTCCAGAACCTGTCAAGGTTCTCCAAAGGCAGTCTCGTGGAGCCCTAAGCCACCATGTTACAAGTACGGGTATCCCGCTGCAGAGACCACATGAAGAGGCCTTTCGACTACATGGAGAAGGAAGGGCCCAACTTTCCATACCGGCCAGAGTCAGACATTTGAATAAAGCTGTCTTCGAGCCTCCAGGCCTGCCAAGCTACCACTGAATAACCCCCACAGGCGCTACATGAAGCAGAAAAATCACCCAGCTGAGGTGAGTTTTCTCAAATTCCTAATCTATACAACCTTTATTTTTTGATACAGGAGACAGACCAATAGACTGTCCAATACTATCTGAAGATGAAGTCTGAATATATTATATCCTTGGGAATAATATTAAATTAGACTTCTCTGTGAACCACCAAGAGCACAATATTCTTTGCCTCAGGATCCAGCTATTGTTCAGTGTTCCCTCAGTTTATCTACCTCCTCATTCCATTCAGTGGGTTTCTATGGATCTTTTGGCAGGATGCTGGCATCCAGTTAGTCCTGTCCAAGGCCAACATCAGGCAGCAGTTTGATGCTGTTGGTGTTGCTGGAAGCATCTTGATCTTCTATGGAATGTAAAATACCAAGCAGTGGGTACCTTACCCCAAAGTAATGCAGTTGGTTCTATCTTCAGAGTACACAATCTCTAAAATATAGTTACCACAAGCACACAAAGTTCCAAAGAGAGAAAACGAATAACCTAAGAAATGATCACGAGAGACAAGTGGCTCCACATGTTCCCTCTGCTCCCAGGAAAGGGGAGGACACCATCAAGATGGCAGGGGAGCAATATTCAATGAGACGGACCAATGAAACACTTTAATTCTGAAAGTGCAAAGGCATCACTCAACAAGGAGAAAACTGACAGTGTCATAATAAACTTAAATTAAAAGAAGATAAACTTGAAAAACAGGTAAAGCCTATAAATGGTGAAGACAAGGAGACTCGGGAGTTGGTACTCAAACTTGTGAAGGAAACACTGACGAAGATTTGCAGACTTAATTGCTATACTGACAAAATTAAATCAGTGTTTTTTATTTCCTGTGATAATAGAGAATGGAGACAAACCTGAACTGAAGAAAGAAGTTTAAATGCCAAAATATGGAATCCCTCCTCATCCAAACAGTGGCATAGGAATTTCAGAGGCAGAGAAGATATTGGTTTCCATGAAGACAGAGTCACCAGAGGTCATGGTGGTAAAAGGCAGTATTTTCACCATGTCTCCAAGATTTAGTGGCAGATTCATACACAGGAGGTTATGGAGGCAGAAAGTTTGCAGATTTTTTTTTTTTTAATATAGGAAAGACAACAAGGTTATTACATAGTATACAAACAAGTCTTGGGAAATTTCTAGCTCTTCATGTCCTTAAAAATGGCTTCAGTCTTTGCAAAAAAGAAAAAAGTACATTTGTTATACACTGTACACCAGCACTGTTTGGTTTTTTCTCCCTGCTATATTTCAAAGATTGTAACGCAGTTAATGTGGGAGGAAAAAACCCTCATATTCAAAACCAAGCATGAAATGTATTTGAAATAACAAAAAAAACACCTCTCCCCAAACAAGGTCAGAATACGGCTTGCTGTCTTACTTTTCAAGCCTATTGTTTCAGACGGCCTCAAAGTAGTTGCTGTTAACTTGGGACAAGGCAGTGTCCACATGTCCCAATTTGCCTAGGACTGTTCCAATTTTAGTACTGGAAGTCTGTATCCTCAGGAGACAAGAGGTCCTAATTGCTGGTGATGGATGCAGAAGGCTCTGAGAAGTACAAAACCCTAAGGTAGCCCAAAACACGGGCTAAAAGTAACACTGTTTTTAGCGTCAAATGGACACTGCATATCTACTTTCTGTTTTCAGGTGATGTAGCCAACCATGATTTGCAGCTCACAATAATGGATCATCCACTGTTGCATCACTCCAAGTAATGTGACCTAAGCGTACAAGTGAACTGGGTTGTAATTGTGATCAACAGTCTGCCTCTGACTTTATGGATTAACTGCTGTGTTTTGTATCAAGATAACGTTTAATTTTTAATACTGTAAATAGTGGTGACCATGTTTTCTAAGAGTTTAGGTAATGAAAATGAGAAAGATAACAGTAACAACTCCACCATGACCTAGACATCACTGAATGAAAGAAAAAAAGGAAGGAGAAGTTCCTAACATTCTTCCTCTTTTCTTCTTACTTATGCTTGCTTGGTTTCAGAAATTCTTCAATCAGTCCCTAATCAAAGGAAAGTTAACCAATGACTGTTTATGTTGCTATTTATACCTTTGAAACAAATTACAAATGTGTGGTCTACTTTGTTCTGTCTTCCTTTAGCTTCCTAAACTGTCCAGAAATTAGAAATTTTTGGATCTCAAAAGAACTGTCATTTTCAAGTTTAAGAAATACTATGACTTTGTTGAAAGTATTAAAAAAAACAAAAACAAAAACCAAAAAACAGGGAGGTATGGGAGAGGAAAGATGGCTGCATGGATTAAAAATCGCTGCAAATTCTTTCCCACTGTTCCTGTTGAGTGATGGTTCTACTTCCCCTCCTCTTGAATCTGGGCTGGCTCTGTGGCCTTCTGGCGATTCGAATGTGACACAAGTGACACAGTATAATTTCTGAAGTTGGGCCTTAAGAGACCTGTGGCTTCAGCTTTTGCCCTCTTAGAGCACTGCTTCGTCAGTAAATGGTAACTCCCCATAACGCCCTATTATTTTCCCGTCTATTGTCCACCCCCACCCCCAAGGTTAAATAGGTAAGAAGAATGGGAAAGCAAAGGGATAAAGAAGGGAAGGAGGGAGGAAAGGAAGGAAGGCAATGCTGAAGGAGGTTAAGGCTATAGGACAGGTCCCAAGCTCCAGTTCTGATTGCCCCACTTACTTGCTCTAAGTCATATAACTCGTCTACACCTCTTGATCTCAAACAGTCAACATACTTTTGTAATGGCAACAGGAACAATTAACTTACAGAAGTCTAGACATATGGAATACATAACTTCATTCTCTGTTACCTCTCTCACTACACTAGTCAATCCAGAATATCAAGAACAATCAGCTAATACCTAGAAAAAGAAAGGTAGTAAGTGAAAGAAAACAATAAAAACTAGAATTCAAATAAGAGAGAAGGCAAGCATTAAGAGAAGAATGAAAACAAAGTAGGAAATACACACACCCACACATACATACATATGAAAGGGAAAGCAGAAAAAATGGAAGAAAATATTGGTGAGTCAATTAGTTGGCAGAAGAAAAAAGGTAAAGGGAAAGAAAGCTAGAATGAACAAGAACAGTATACAAAAGAAAAACAAATGAGAGAGGAGGCAGACTTGCCAGAGGAGAACAGAAGGGGCAGAATATCAAAAGAAAGGTTACAAGAAGGAGCTAACTACCGTCACCTTTGCCCTATACTACAAGTCTCCTAACTGATCTCGACAACAATCTTCTGCCCCTCTCTAGAGGTATTTCCGTGTGGCAGCCAATGACCTTTTCTGAAACAAACCTGATGATGTTAACCTCCAGTCTTATCTTGTACCACTCTCCTTACTAGCACCACACTGTCCTTTCAGTTCCCTAAACGTGCCGTGCTTCCTCTACTGTATTCCCCCTGGCTGGAAAGCTCTGACTCTCCACCTTTCCCTCTCCTATTCACTCTTCAAACTGCCCTGATTAGATCAAATTCTCATGATTACAAATAATCCCTTTTGGCTGCACTTGACAGTTGAAATTTTACACTTACAAGTGCGCTTCTTTGATTACTGACTCTCCTCACTGGACTGGAAACTCCACGGGGGAACCGCCTTCCCTCCCCCACCGTGCCTCTCAGCACAGTACCTACAAGTTACAGTGGCTCAATAAATGTCCGTTGAATGAATAAACGAAAGAGAAATCTAAATCTGCCAAACTAGCTATCACAAGTGGAAAAGGGGCAGAAGACAACCTTAAGCATACAGAAGAGAAAGAAACAAATCAAAGAGGGAAAAGAAAAAATTCAATACAAGCTGTGGCCTAATTAAATTCACTCAATTTCAGTGTGATACTATACCAACAAAATAATGTACAATAGTAACCAATAGGTCTCTTTTTCCCTAAAGAAGCCAGAAAAGGAAATGGAATTAGTTTTTTACTTAATAGTTTATAAGAAGGTAAAACATAATTTAGAAAATGGACAACAAACAAGCACCTCAAACTTAAGATGACCAAAGCAGAGCTATTAACTTACTTCTCATTCCTCTGCCAGTCTACTCCATCTCAGTGAATGGAATCCCGCGCCCCCCTGCAACGCCTCAAACCAAAACCCTAGGAGTCATCTTTGATTCCTCCCTTACTCTGATCCTCAATATGCAACGCATCAAGAAGTCCTGTAAGCTCTACATCCAAACGGATCTTCCATCTATCCACTCCTCTTCCCCAATTGCCACTGCTACCATCCTGATCCAAGCCCGTCTATTTTTCAGACTGCTACAATATTCTCCTAACTAATACCCCTGCTTTTACTCTTGCTCTCCTCTAATTCACTCCAGGAGCAAAGCGTTTTTTTTTTTTTTTAAAAAAGATAAATTGTATCATTACACTCCTTTGTCCCAAACTCTTCAATGACTTCCTACTTCTCAGAATCAAATAAAAATTCATGAACTTGCATGATCTGCTACCTCTCTTTCATATCACTCTCTTCTTTGCTTGCTACATTTCAGCCATAATAACCTCTTTTTTTTAAACAAATGGAATCCTTTATCATCTTGGAACCTTTAGAGACATCATGCCCTCTGCCATACTCTAGTCCCACCAGTTAAGGTATTACCTTAACACACGTGTGACCTCCTCAGTAAGGCCTTTCTTGACTTTAACACTATGTAAAATGGCTTTCTCATTCATCCAGTGCTCTGTATTTTTCTTCCATAGCCTTTATCACACTATTATCATCCTGTTTATTTCACTAACAACAAATAAGTATGCTCCACGTGCAAGAAATATGATGGTGAAAAGAGAAAGCCATTGCTTTCACGGAGCTTATATTTTAATAGGACTAAAAAACATGAAGACATAAATTTATCATGTGAAAAGTGCTACCATGAAAAATAGAACAGTTAAAGGGAATACCATGTGTTTGTACATGTGTGGCAGCATGACATTGTAAGTAGGTTGTCAGGTCTGAGCAGATCTAAATAAAGTGAAGAAGGAAACTATGTGAAAAAAATGGGGTAAGACTGTTTTAAATGGATTAACTTTTACTTACTTATAAAGAGTCCCTCCCACTAAAATATAAGTCCCATAAAGGCAAGGACCCTATCTTACGCACTGCTGTATTCACCTTGGTAAGTGCCTAGTACAGAGCAGGCCACTATAAATATTTGATGAACGAATATCTGGCAAGCTATATTGGAGTATTTTATCATTAAAAGTGTAAACAACCAAAAGAATTAAGTACAAAATATTAAACACAAAAACTATAAGTAGTACTAAATATCATTCCATTTATTTCAGAAGATTCAGTACAGTATATGAAAAACTGAAATGCCTGCTCTCCCTTATGCTTATATTCTAAACAAGGTACCATTCACTTGCTTTCTGAGAATGCTGAAGGTGACATGGTGAAACTCAAGTTTACCCCCTAGAGCGACTCACAGACCCTTAAGTTAGAATAAACTAAAAGCAACAGTTTTAAATTTCACATTGGCCCTGTATCTGTTGGCCTTATTTATGCTCTTTCTATCCTCCCTATGTTCATCACATAGCACCACCTGTAACACAAGCTGCACCACTCTCAGCCCCTGACAGGTAACCATTCTGCCCAAATGAGAATGGAGACAGAATAAAAGAAATATGAAATGAACCCAGAAAAACTTGCAAGCTTTCCACATCTTCTTACCACAAATCTCATATAAAACTCGCATCACTTTTAAATAAAGGCTGGTTTGTACCACATGGTAAATATTTTTTTGGCTCTGCTACACTCCAAGGAAGAAGAATTAAGAAAATTAAGGTTTCTTTTCCCACTCAGCTCCATGAGTACCCATTTGTTCATTAGACTAACACTTAGTACCTACTGTGTTCCAGGCCCTGTTCTAGGTACAGTTAATAAAACTGTAAACTCGGCATACCCATCCTTCCACACCCTCTTAGAGGACCTTGTACCACAGTGAAGTTGTACTTTCTTAATTCAGAAATGTTTCCAACTAGTTATCTTTAAAGTACTCCTTTTACCCGGTATGAAATTCATCTTTGCAAAATTATCCGAAGAGGAGTTACATCTTCTAACAGTCACTGCACAGCAGATAGACCCACTCATAAAGCCGCTCTCCCAAACATATTTATAAACCTAACTACCAGCACAAACGGTGAACCCACAGTCGAATGACGCAATAAACGTTTAGAGTTCCTGGTCCATAACGACAGCGAATTTAGCCGTATTTCAGGGATCCTTATATGTGGGCCAAGAGCCAATATTGTTACCCATTATCCCCAACAATAATAGACAGCTTTTCTTACTTACGACTGGCTTAGTCCGCCTGCAGCAAATGTGTAACTTTTCCTCACAAGTGAATTAAAATGTAACCACTCAAACTTCGTCTATTAGCTTGGGTGACGGTCCCAAAATTGACACTGTGAATCTCGTTCCTTTTCCGATACATTATTTTCTAAAATATCGTTAGCAAAACACATTTCGTAAGATTATCTGACAGAGCGAGGCCTCATCTCAATGCTGGCTGCAAGAGGAAGCCCCTGAAGCTCCGCGAAAAAAGAAAGACGGGGACGGGGACGGGCGTATCACACAAGCTCAGGAAACTACCTCTCCCCGTCCCTACGCGGACTGGCCCCCGATTTCACCCAACCTTAGCGATTTGAAAGTTTCCATGGACACCAAACGAGACCCGAGCGCAATTTGCTCTCATCCTTAGGCCACCACGGAGAAATCACAAAAAAACCAAAACATGTCAAAGACACGCGTACACTCTCAAAGGACACGCACCAACTCCGGCTCCCGGCCGGTCCACCGACGCCCCCTCGGCCTCCCGGCTCCCGGCCGAGCCCCTAACCCGCACGGACTCGGACCCAGCGCGCCCGCAGCACCTTCTCTCCCCGCCAGCGCCCCGGAGCCCCCCCAGACCCACCCGGCGCCCACACCTGAATAGCCGGGAATCAGGGGCCCACATTTTCCTGTAGTTCCCCACCCCCACCCCCTCGAGGGTAAAAATTGATGTACCTTCTAGAAAAGTAATCTCCCCGGCGGTGCCGTCGCTATTGCTAGCCGCCATCTTCCTCCTCCCACGCCGCCGCCTCCTTAATCCATAGCCCACACCGCCGCCGCGTTCGCCGGGATGAGGGGCCGCGCCGCGGGAAGGTAGCCGCCGCAGGGTTGCGGGCCTAGGACTCGGCCGTCAGGCGGGCGGCGCTCCCCCGTCCGGACGGGCCTACACAAAAGCAGGCCGGCTCCCGGGCCTATCCGCGGGCGGGCGGCGAGATCCGCGGCCTGGGCTGCTCAGGCTCCGCCGGGAGAACGCGAGCGGCGGCGGCGCTTCCCGGGCCCGGTGCCTCTCGGCCCGCGGCTCCCCATCCACCGCCCGCCCAGGCCGCCCGAGAAGCTTCCCCTAGCGGCGGGCCCGCAGGAAGAGAGGCTGAGAGTGAGCACACAAACACGCCTCCCTCAGTCCCGGGCCGTAAAATGGCCGCACCCGCCGCCCCCCGGGTCGGTGAGGTCTCCGCGACCGTCAGGCACCCCCGGGCCCTCCGCTCCTTTCAGCAGCCGCCGCTAAGGCCGTCCGCCCACCCCGCCCAGGCGCCAATGTATCAGCGGAGACCTCTGCGACTGTCCATGCGGACAGGGGTGGGTCTCCTCCGCCACCGCCTCGCCTCCGTCGCCACAGCAGCGCCAGCCGCCGCTCCTCCTCCACTGTTGTCGCTGCCGTCGCTAGGCGCCCGCCCCCAGCGCGTCTGCCCCTCAGAATTCCGAACTCGCTCGCTCGCTCGCGGGCGGAGCGGGTTGCGGCGCCGCACCGAGCCCCGCCGCGTGGCCCCCGCCGCGTGGCGCCCGCCGCCCGCCGCCCGGTCCTCTGTAGCACCGGCCCAGCACGGTGCCGGCTCGGCCCGCACACGTTTAGGTCCGACGTCGGGAGCGCCCGCCGAGGCCCCCATGGCAGACCTGGGCTTCCAGGCCGGGCCGGCGATGCATTCGGCTTCTGTGGCACCACGAAGGCCTGAGAAATGTTCCGAGTTCATATTCCTCTGAGGAGGCCTTCGGTTTAAACCGTAGCCAACTGAAGAGAAAAGGTAGAGTGAGGTAGCGCGATCACATGTGTGGAGAATGATTTGTGGTCTTCATTCATTTTTAAAGAAGTTTGCAAAATAATTCAGGGAGGATTCTACAGTACCCTTTGGATGACAGTGTAAAAAACAAAACAAAAAAAAAAAGAAAAAAAAAAATCCTGTCCTTTAACGTGCCTGAGACTTCAAAGCCCGTCCCCTGTCTTACAAGTCAGGCCTTGTAATTGCAGGTGGCTATGTCATGTCCGTTTTTCTTTTCCTTCTTTGCCTTTCTTTTTACTTTCTTTCTTTTTTTTTAATTACAAAGATGACACGTTCATTAATGAAAATTTGGAAAATACAGAAGAGGAAGGAAGTCTTGCAGAGTCCCACCACGAAACTCAACTCCTTCCTCTGTGTGTAGTCGTCTAATCAAATACTTTTCTTAAATCCCTCACTATCCCTCCTTAAAAAACAAAAATTTATGCTCCATACCCTTGAAAATTCAACAGCCATTAAAATGATACGAAATAACTATGATTTAGTGCCATCTTTGAGGAATGAACTAACTAGTTTAATTGTCCTGTTAACCAAGGCGTAAGTTGAAAACCTTTTTGTTTAAAACTTCTTTTAACATCTTTTCCTAAAATGAACTAGTAACCTTTACGATTTAGTAAGAGCAATATAATGAATATAATTTATCATTTGCTATTTTTGTTGCTTGAGGATATTGAGTGATACAGTTTCACTTTTAAGTGAAAAACAAACTAATATTTTTTTAAATTATAAATTAATATACGCTCAAAATAACACATTTCTTATATAATAGTCTATTTCTACCAGGCACCTTCAGTGTCAACATTTATAAATGAACAGTCAAGTTTTCAGGTGACCAGGGTTGAATTTTTACTTTCCTGGGTCTTAGGCGCTTTTGTCTTCATAGGCCCTTCCTCCATAAGAAATATATTAAAAAAATTTTTTTCACAACCATCAATATTTATTTTTTTTATAAGTTCACATTCATAACCATTTTTCCCACTATGAAATTAACAAAAAAAAGTTAAAGATAATATTTAAAGTTGGTGAGGATACTGTGAGATGAACTCATTCACTGATGCTGTTAATTTAAAGGAGAACAAACTACCAGGAAAGCAATTTGGCAAAAATGTATCAAGGGTTTAAAAGTCCTATTCCATTGGTCTCTATTATACATGCATTTATAAGCAGAGCAAAAAAAGTCTCCCAGCCCCACCTCACCCCCAAAAAGCCAAAGTGTTAACGGTGGTTATATCTTGGGGATAATAGGTAGTTTTAAATTTGGAATTATGTATATTTTTTATTTAATTTTTTAAATTGAGGTGTAGTTGATTTATAATATTAGCTCACAACACAGTGATGCAAAATTTTTGTCGATTATACTGTTTAAAGTTATTATAAAATATTGGCTATATTCCCTGTGCTGTACAATATATCCTTGCAGCTTATTTATTTTATACATAGAAGTTTTTACCTCTTGATTCCCAACCCTTATCTTGCCCCTCCTCCTTCCCTCTCCCTACTGGTAAACATTAGTTTGTTCTCTATATCAGGGGTCCCCAACCCCCCGGCCGTGGACCAGTACTGGTCTGCGGCCTGTTAGCAACTGGGCCACACAGCAGGAGGTGAGCGGTGGGTGAGCAAGGGAAGCTTCATCTGCTGCTCCCCATCACTCCCCATCGCTTGGATTACCGCCTGAACCTTGCCCCCCACCTCCCCATCCATGGAAATATTGTCTTCCACAAAACAGGTCCCTAGTGCCCAAAAGGTTGGGGACCACTGCTCTGTATCTGTGAATCTGTTTCTATTTTGTAATATTCATTCATTTGTTTCACTTTTTAGATTCTACATATAAGTGATACAATATTTCTCTTTCATTGTCTGACTTATTTCACTAAGCATAATGCCCTCCAAGTCCATCTGTGTTGTTGCAAATGGCAACATTTCATTCTTTTTTATGGCTGAGTAGTATTCCATTGTGTGTATATGTGTACATATATATACACACACACAATGAAACACTATATATATGATATATATGTAGTATATGTATAGATGTCCATATCCATTCATCTGTTGAATCTGTTGATGGACACTTTGGTTGCTTCCATACTGTGGCTATTGTAGATAATGGTGCTATGAACATTGTGGTGCATGTATCTTTTTGAGTTAGTGTTTTTATTTTCTTCAGATGTACACCCAGGAGTGGAATTGCTGGATCATGTGGTAGTTTTTTTTTGTTTTTTTTTTTTATATTTTATTTATTTATTTACTTATGGATGTGTTGGGTCTTCGTTTCTGCGTAAGGGCTTTCTCCAGTTGCGGCAAGCGGGGGCCACTCTTCATCGCGGTGCGCAGGCCTCTCACTATCGCGGCCTCTCTTGTTGCGGAGCACAGGCTCCAGACGCGCAGGCCCAGTAATTGTGGCTCACGGGCCCAGTCGCTCCGCGGCACGCGGGATCCTCCCAGACCAGGGCTCGAACCCGTGTCCCCTGCACCGGCAGGCAGACTCTCAACCACTGCGCCACCAGGGAAGCCCCATGTGGTAGTTTTATTTTTAGTTTCTTTGAGAAACCTCCATACTGTTTTCCATAGCAACTGCACCAATTTACATTCTCACCAATAATGTACAAAGATCACCTTTTCTCAGCATCCTTGCCAACATTTATTTGTGATCTTTTTGATGATAGCCATTCTGACAGGTATGAGGAGATATTGTGGTTTTGATTTGCATTTCTCTAAAATAGTGATGTTGAGCATGTTTTCATGTGCTTATTAGCCAACTGTATGTCATCTTTGGAAAAATGTCTATTCAGGTCTTCTGCCCATTTTTTGACTGGATTGTTTGTTTTTTTTGATATTGAGTTGTATGAGCTGTTTATGTATTTTGGATATTAACCCCTTATCGGTCATATCATTTGCATATATGTTCACCCATTCAATAGGCTGTCTTTTCATTTTATTGATGGTTTCCTTTGCTGTGCAAAAGCTTTTAAGTTTAATTAGGTCCATTTGTTTATTTTTGCTTTGGGTTCCTTTGCCTTAGCAGACAGATTCAAAAAAATATTGCTACAATTTATATCAAAGAGTATTCTGCCTGTGTTTTCTTCCAGGTGTTTTATGGTTTCCAGTCTTACATTTCAGTCTTTAATCCATTTTGAGTATTTTTTTTTTTGTATATAGTGTGGATGATGTTCTAATTTCATTCTTTTACATTTAGCTGTTCAGTTTTCCCAGCACCACTTATTGAAGAGACTGTCTTTTCCCCATTGAATATTCTTGCATCCTTCATTGTACATTAATTGACCATAAGTGCATGGGTTTATTTCTGGATTCTAGCCTGTTCCGTTGATCTATGTGTCTGTTTTTGTGTCAGTACATACTGTTTTTGATTACTGTAGCTTTGTAGTATAGTCTGAAGACAGGGGAGCATGATACCTCCAGCTTTGTTCTTCTTTCTCAAGATTGCTTTGGCTCAAGTTAATTAATTTTAAAACTGCTTTGGTATAAAGATACAATCCAGGCTGGATTCACTATTATATGTTTATTATTATCATTATGTTAATGTTTTTCTGACTTTAGGAGAAATAATATTAAAACATTTTTCATAAGTCTATATTTTTTCCTTATTTTGAGGAATTAGGATTTACTCTCTTAACTTTCATGTATAACATACAGCAGTGTTAATTATATTTATCATGTTGTACATCCCTAATACTTATTTATCTTATAACTGGAAGTTTCATAAGCCTTTAAAAGTATCACAGGCCTAAGACACTGTTCCTCCTGTGCCTGATGAATAACAGCCCTGTAGGTGATTGCTGGATCCCTTAATGTTCATTAATGGAAATGATCACATAAAGATCATGTCTAGCTTAACTCTAAGGCAAGTGCATAAGAATCATCTGGAGAGCTCATAAAAAAGTTTCCTGGGCCCCATCTCAGGCCATGTAATTCAGTAGGTTTAGGTAGGGCCCATGAATTTGCATTTCTAATAAGCTCAAAGGTGATGCCGCTGCTGCTGATTTGAGAACCAGTGCTTGGAGTAATTAAGTGTTTCATTCATGCCAAGTGCATTGCTCCCAGTATGATTTTCTAGGTATATTATCGAGATCTCGTAACCAACATTTACTGAACATCTACTGTTATTTTTATTTTATAAGTAGAAACTGAGGCCCAATAGACTAAATAACTTTTTGAGGTGACTCAGCTAGAAAAGTTTAGAGCTGAGATTTGAGCCCAGGTCCATCTAGACTCGAGTTCATACTCTCTTATCATTATCCTGTGATAATGATCCCAGAGGTAGAATATAATCAGTGGTCTTAGAAGCAAACTTTGAAACGTGAAATAATGCATCAAAATGGTAAAGAAATGTATTTCCTAGATCATCATTGTTGTATTTCCCCTGTTTATTGGAGTTTGCTGATGGCTTGCTTCTTTCTGGCTCTTTATGCCTCAGTTCTTACTTCCAGTTAATAACAGCAAAACACTGCAGTAATGGCTTTCAACATAATTTCCTGAGAGTGCTGTTCTGTAATGCTGACTCCCAACTAAAGCTGATTAGGGTTTTGCATTTTTCATTAACTTCACTTTGCAATTTGAACTACTTCATCTCTTCTGCAGGCCAACAAATTTAATCTTTACAGCACAAAACAAGTATGGGTTAACTTGCGCTCAGAGTTTCGGACTTTAAACATCTTCACCTTTTGAGGTTAAAAGTCTCATTTTATAACTAGCTTTCTCATCCATTTTTCTTAATATTGTCTCATTATAAATATAAACACACAAAATAATTACTTTCTCTTTCTCCATCCGTGTGTGTGTATATATATATGTATGTGTGTTTCTTATTCCTTTTCTTTCTCTGATTCTTTTTTTCCTCAAGAACATAGTCTAATACAAGTGTAGGCTATTTTCTAAAGTTGTGTTTTTCAAGAAGATGCTTTGGCGACCTCAAAGTTTACCAAACCTTTTCCCCCACCCCAGTGTAAAGGGACCACAGTGTTTTCACCAATCACACAGACATAATAAAATATGCACCAAAAGGTATATTACAAGGATAGAGAAATGATCAAAAACATTATGAAGCATCCATGTAATGAAATGCTTTGCAGCTATTTAAACCAGTGAAGTAGATCTATTTGTACTGATCAGGAAAGTATCCATGATTAATTGAAAAGAAAAAGCAAATTCCAGGCCAGTTTGATCTCATTTTTAAAAAATAAATTTGTAAAAGTCTGTATAGCTAATCTGTGTAGCATAGGCTATTCTGGAGGAAAGAGATTAGAGAGTTGATGTGAGGACTTTGTCTTCTTTTTTATGGAATTTTAAATAGTTTTTGGATTGTAGGTAACTTGCTTTCTTCCTAGTGTTTTTCAGTATTTTCAAATAATTTTAAGCTAACAAAGCTATATTTTTAAGGCATTTTCCTCAAAACTCAAAAGTTTAACAGTATTATCTTACCGTTTTCATAAAAATACATGTTTTCTTGAAATAAAAATATGGTCATTGTGGACTTGTCCAGTTTGTATATTTTTCTTCATCTGTCAGGGCTTGCCCATCCTTGAAGTTTTAAAATTTTAGGTGTGAAAACAAAAGAGTTCTATAATCTTGGAAGTGGGAAAACTATTTTATATATCAGTCAGAATTGAATTCTGGACAACTGCAGTTGATTCCTCTATTTTCTATTTCTTTATTATTATGAACATGAAAAAACGATTTATTAAAGGTGTAGAACTTATATGGTGACTATTAAGCCTATAATACAGGCATGTACTACAACCTTGCTTTTGATGATTAGAAAAAAAAAAGGACTTCCCTGGTGGTGCAGTGGTTAAGAATCTGCCAGCCAATGCAGGGGACATGGGTTCGATCCCTGGTCCAGGAAGATCCCACATGCCACAGAGCAACTAAGCCCATGCGCCACAACTACTGAAGCCCACATGCTCTAGGGCCCATGTGCCGCAACTACTGAGCCTGCGTGCTGCAACTACTGAAGCCCGTGTACCTAGAGCCTGTGCTCTGCAACAAGAGAAGCCACCGCAATGAGAAGCCCGCACACCACAACGAAGAGTAGCCCCCGCTCGCCACAACTAGAGAAAGCCCGCGTGCAGCAACAAAGACCCAATGCAGCCAAAAAAAAAAGCAAATAGTATAATATTATTAAGGATACCAGCCATTAGCCATAATGTGACAAATTGGAGATTACATTCTTATGAAATCATTTCATTTGGTTAGGAGGTTATGTCAGGCCTTTAATGAGGAATTACTTAAAGAATGTTTATGATTATCTCCTCTTGGGAAAAAGTCATAATTTAGTTTGGAATGGAATGCATTATATAGTAAAGTAGAGACTATTTTATACCAGTCAGCACCTCATGTCCGTGAAAGTATTTTATTTTCTACATATTACTGAACTTCGTAATCCTGAGCAAGATAGTTAGGTTTGGTTCTGTGAATGGGTCTTCACTATGCAAAGACCCTTGCCTCTTATGTAACAAAGATGGCAGAGTAGGACAAGTTCCTGCTTCTGATAGACAGGAACAGGCTAGGGTGCATTATGTAAACTCTGGACTATAGCTATAAACACCAGTGCTGAGACCCTACCTTGCCTCTCTAGCCCCTTTCCCCACAGAGGGCTTTGTGGATGACTTATGGACAAGGCATGGTCCTGAAGGAGCCATTAACACCATGGAAGTAGCCATTTCTGTCTACCCTGGGGTGACTGTGTGGACCGGGAAAGCTGTCTACCCTGAGGCCGGGCATGAAGGAACAGCGGAACAGGAAGCTGGTGCCGCTTCCTTCATACCTGCTGTTGTCACTACATCAGCTTACCTGAGAAAAATGTAAGTCCCTGATCTATTTCTTTTAAGTCATGTGGATAGGATAGTCTGCCTTTGGTGTCTTTAATAGATCTAGAATCTGTCTGGAATATGTGGGTTTTAGAAATGAACTAGAAATATGTGGGCTCATATCCCTAAGAAATTTTTTAAATTGCTATAATTACGTAAAATCTTCTGCAGTAATACCATAATGAGAGAAAAAGAATACTGGCCCACAGTTCAACCTGCTGCTTGATAAAAGTTACTCTAGTATTATTGAGATAGTTGACCCATTTATATAAAACATCATAGGAATCTCTACCTTCCCTCAAACTGGCAGAAAAATTGAACCTAATGTAAAACTAGATACAACATTTAATAGGTATTCAATAAATATTTGCTGAATTATCTTATAATTTGTCTTTTCATGTTTTGGAGCCTGGACCTATGATAGATTTGGTAGGTTGTAGCCAAGCTTACTGGAATGGAATTCCAGTAGGCTTAGTGGTGCACTATGAGGTGAACGTTTTTTCTCATACGGTAATAGGATCAGTCCTTGAGCACCGACTTGGCCTCTCCTTTGTGGCAGAACTTAGGACGTACCTCTGTGAGGAAAAAGAGAAGGATCAGGGAACCCCCTCCACTCATCTGTACCATTATATCTTGTTTAACCTTTGCATTTCTTTTTACTCTTTTAATAGTAAAATAAAGTGAAATCAAACTTAGTGAAGTCTAGGTCATCAGTCTCAGCAGTCTTCCAACCTAAGTGGCTTTGTGGGCATACACAAAACCTAGTATTCTTCTGAATACCTGCTATAATCATCAGGAGATTTCTCTAACCCAATAATAGATTTTAAACACTAGATTATAGGGAGTTCCCTGGCGGTCCAGTGGTTAAGACTATGCGCTTCCACTGCAGGGGGCGTGGGTTCGATCCTTGGTCTGGGAAATAAGATCCCGCATGCCACACGAGGTGGCCAAACATAAAAAAAAAAAAAACAAAAAAAAAAACCCACTAGAGTGTAATATGAAATAATTTTATCAATTAAATAATTTTCTATTAAGTTTATAGAAGAACTTTTCCTAATCCTGTATAGCTAAATATACTCACTTTATCCTCACAATTCCAGGCAAGTCATGTATTTTGTTTTGTTTTTCTAAATTAAAAATCAAATAAGTTGTGCCTTCTTCAAATTTGTGTCAATGTCACAAATAGATTTTAGGGTCCTAGACCCTGAGGGTGCCTCAACAAGGTCCATTTCCACCTTGTCTCAATGGCTTTGGGGATGACCCCAGCTCCAAGGTGTGCTTGATACGTGTAACTCAGGCTAATTCCACTCACCCTGGCATAGTGATTGCTTCAGATAAACCTATCTAGTTCTGAAAATACACGTTGATAAAGGTGAGAAGTTCTCTTTCATAATTAAGAAAAGGATCCAAAGACCATTAACATAATCTTGACAAGTTGGCTAACTTTAGCAGTTCATATTTATTATATTAGCCTGTTTCAGAGTGTGAACTTTGTAATATAGTCCTCTTTAAACACCACGTAGAATAAGTGTATGGATTAAGGTTGGAGACAACAAAGTAGAAGTACAGAAAGAGTGAAAAGTTTTGGAGAAGAAAGATCATATAAATGATTGTTTTAGCTGCAAGCAACTGGTAGCGGTCCTTTTCTTCTGAGAAGAGTACTAAGGTGGAAGGGAGATTTACCTTTTACCATATATCCTTTTCTACTTTTTGATTTTGTATCAAGAATTTTGTATCAAGATACATTTGTATCAAATGTATCTTGTGTATACATTATCTAATAAAAAGGAACTTTGAATTGATGGTGTTACAGTCATCTGAAAAGTTCTCTGGACACTTTCATAGTTCTCAACCTCCTAAATTGCTGCATTGCGCACATGACAATAATGTTACCGAGCCAATGCCCCTGGGTGTTTGTTTATTTCAGTTGTCAGTCTGTAGTAGCAGGTTTGTAATGATTCATGCACATTGCCTTTCCTTCTTTAACAAGTACAACCATCATCAATTCTCACATTCAAAATTATACTCTTGCCTCTATTTTTTAAAGAAAACCTCATCTCAATCTGACCATATTTAAACTCTCCAAGAATGCTTATGTTTAACGTTTTTTGAATGCCACCATCTCAGATATTGACAAAAGCACGGCTGGTGCTAAAACGATGACATTATATTTTATTTAAAACTTCAGCTTTTATTCTGAAAGTATAATAAATACAAAGGAGATATGATCAACTAACATCAAATAGCTACAGTTTGGAAGCAACTAAATTGTAAGTTAGTTAAGAACAGGAAATCTTTTTAAAGATTTCTTTATGCCTCCTACAGTATAGTATCTTGAACACAGAAGGTACTTAATTAATAGTTGTTCATCCGACTTGATGAACCAAAGATTCTAACATCAAAACACCAGAGGATTCTGAATACACACTTATTTTAGGTAATCGTGCTGTTAATGGAGGTGAGGTGGTAACATTTAATGTGCAGCTGCTGAGATCAAGTTTCCTCTGCTACTCAACGTGTGCAAAACAACTCAACAAATGTTATGTATTTTTCAGATATTTCTAACACTTTTTGTTATGTTATTTTAACTTTTAGTCACCAAAATTAAACTCCTAGCCACAAAATTATTTTAAATATGTAGCGTGTCTATGAAACAAACTCAGAAGAATCCTAAATCATGATGTAATACTATACTGATTTCAAGTACTAACCACCCTGCCTGCTTGCCTTCTTGTGTATGGTTTTATTTACATATTCTTATTGTATTTATTATAATTTAATCTTTGTTTTAAAAAAATTCAGCCATACTTCTTACTTAATGTGTTACCCGTGAGCTTTAAATACACAAAGATGCTGGAATCCCTTATGAACTTCCCTATATCCATGCCAAATTATAAGAGATGACATAGTAGTATAGTAGGGTCTTTTGGTATTTTGAAAAACACACCCATTTAAATGGCTTGAAGTGAGAGCCTTTATGTGATTCAGTCCATGCTGTAATGTGTCCTGTTATAGGATGATTCGGAATACACATAGATATGTATAAACCAACACCAAATATCTTTCAGACTCAAGGCTGTTGGGGTTATTATTACTGGTACTGATGTGGTTTTTATTACTAATGTGATCATTCTCTCAAATATTCATGGCTGAGTAGAACAATGGATGATCAGCTTTCAGCGCATGAAGAATACGCTTTGGTTGGCAGACACCAGCATTACCTCACCCAACATATGAAATTTCTTCAAAGAAATGATCTTACAATTTGCTAACAAGTTAATGGGACTTGTTGTTATTATTATTGACTGGTATTCTACAGTACTTCTATGAATTTTAAATCAATACTCTATTAATAGTTTCTTAATGATCATAAGTGCATCAGAGGTTTTTTTCCTTTGTTACACTTTGTTTTAATACCTGTGGTGATGTTTGGCCCACACTGACCAGCACTAAATTCTGGTAAATTACCACTGGCTGGGATGTGATCTCTCTTCTTTAGAGTTCTGGAACTTTAATAATCACAGCTTTCAAATAACTGGTTTACTCTAGCCAAGCACTTAGTAGGTCAGTGTGTGTGTGTGTGTGTGTGTGTGTCTGTGTGTGCTAGAAGATCACTTTATTAATTTTTAAAATATCAATGTTTCCATCGGCTGGATTACTTGTATCTGTTATCTGGCACCCATTCGCTGGTACCAAAGTAACCAAGAAACCATATAATGTTGTTTGGTAAATATGAAGCAAAGTTAGGGGAGTTTGGTACTTAAGAGAGATTTTCCCTTCCAGCTGTGGTAGGTCCAGATAAATGAGCCCTCCTTCACTATCAAACACACCTTTCCAGCCCCTGTCCTCTTATCTACCATATGCAGAATTTCTCTTTTCTTTGTATAAATGCTAGATGAAAATCCAGTTTTGCTTTTCAATTCTGTTTTCTATTTTCAATATGCATACTTAAAAAAAATCAATGACACTCCTTTACTAATTCGGAGTTTAACATAAGAGTAATGAAGCCAAAGGAGGCTCTCGTGGTTCAGCGTGGGAGTGGTGTTACATTTCAAGTGCAGCTCCAAAAGAAATTCCAATCTTTTATTGTTTTTTTTTAAGATTTAATTTTTTATTTATTTTTGGCTGCTTTGGGTCTTTGTTGCTGCGCGTGGGCTTTCTCTAATTGTGGCGAGCGGGGGCTACCCTTCATTTCGGTGCCTGGGCTTCTCCTTGCGGTGGCTTCTCTTGTTGCAGAGCATGGGCTTTCGGCGTGCTGGCTCCAGTAGTTGTGGCACATGGGCTCAGTAGTTGTGGCGCGCAGGCTTAGTTGCTCCGCAGCATGTGGGATCTTCCCGGACCAGGGCTCAAACCCGTGTCCTCTGCATTGGCAGGCAGATTCTTAACCACTGCGCCACCAGGGAAGTCCCCCTAAAAGTCTCTTGATTGCCACTTTCCTCCTAGCTTCAGGAGCACAAGCCACGTGCTCCCAGAAGCATGCAGTCCCCTGAGAACTGTAGTTCTTTCTAGGCCTTTCTTTTCCACTCCTAAGGGAAGAAGGAAGAAGCTTAAGTAGGCAGTCCCTGAAAGTTTTGTGGAACCAGTTTGGGGGGAAAGGAAAGAAAGAAGCTGTGCATCCCCTATGTTAATAATTTTAATCTTGTCACATATACAAGACAATAAGAGAGCCCCATTATTTGTGGGGATTATGGAAACCACCTTGATTTTAGAAAATGTAATGCAGTGATTATTTACCCTCAAAGAACTATACCTACCTGACCTAAATAGTCTGTCTTTTTCCTCACATTCCAGTTAGGGTCTCTCTTCACCAGCAGCCCTCTGACTAGTAACTTTTTAAAATTTTTATGGTTGAGGGTGCTTCAATAGCTGAAGAGGGAGCATTGCATGAATTATGTCCCTCTCACTCACGTACCTTCATAGCCTTTGTACCCTGCACACAAATCTGGGAAAGAGCATTTCGTCCTATTTATTTTTAGCTAATATTGTTTAAAAATTATTTCCTAATCATTTTTTCAAAATACTTTTATTATTAAATTGTTTTCATTAATGAAAATTTGAAAATAAAAAAAGCAGAAAAAACCCGTTTATATTTCAACACTCAAAGGCAAGCAGGAGCTGTTCTCAGGCTCTCTTGTTCTCTCTCTCCTCTCCTTTTCTTCCTCTCTTTGTCTCACCCTCCTTTCCTTTCTCTCTTAACATGCTTTTATGAACCCATAGATGGAACCATATTATAAGTACAGTTTTGTTATATTTAACTTAATTTATTAATATAACCTAACCTTAATGTAACCTAAGCATTTCCCACTTATTCCACATTTGTCTATTTCTTTGAAATAATATACTACATTTTAGTAACTTTCCTTTAATTAGGCATTTAGAGTGAATGTTTCCAGTCTTCTGCTCTCATACTGTGGGCACCGGCTCCCCTGGAACACCACCAACATAACCTGGTCATAAGGCAAAGCTGAATGTATTGCTTCCCTCTGTAAAGGAGACCATTCATTACCTTGACAGAATCTTAGGAGGACCTCAGAAGGATGGGGGCAAAGTTGGGATATTTATGAGGCTTTCTTGGGGATCTGATGTAAAGTGGGTCTTTGAATAAGAGAGCTTGACTAAGACAGCGTAAGCATCATATAATAGTTAAGGATTGATTGGAGGACAGGCCAGGCAAAGGCTTTGAGGCTAGGGTTTTGGAGACTGAAAGAGAAAACCAAGGTAAGAGTCTACCACAAATATTATCTCGGTTTTTGATGTAGAAGTGTTGCTTTTTAAATTACTGCATTTCTTTGACTAGCTGTAAGGACATTTTTGTAACTTATTTTTGGGTAATTTTATTTTTTCGTTTGAGAATTACTGGCTGATATCATTTGCAATTTGCTTACTGATTTGTATGAACTTTTTGTAAAGTTAATGAAATAGCCCCTTTCTTGTCATTTTTGCTGTTAAAATACTTTTTCCAGTCTGCTCCTTTCTTTTATATCTCAGTTAATTTATCTAGGTGCATATGTATAATATTTTTATATTTTCAATATTATGTTCCTTCTGTATTTAATAAGCTTCATCAGATGTTTGACAAATCTTTACCTTTATTATCTGAGTTTTTTTCTCCTTTGGTTTTGATTTCTTAAGCTTTTAATATTTAATCTATTTTAATTTTATTTGCAAATAGAGGATGAGGTGAACACTTAAATTGGCTTTTTAAAAGAATTCACAAATTGCCATTATTTCTTTAATATTTTTCTCCTTTCTCATTGATTTGTAATTCCTCCTTTATCTTATATTAAATCCAATAACAAGGTCTGTTTCTGTACTCTCCATTTTCTTCCATCTATGGTCTTTTATTCCAATGTTACCACTATACCATTAAGATTATTGTTATTCTATTATAGAAGATATTTGAATTATTGGTAACACTATTTTTCCCCATCATTGCTTTCTATTCTCACCTAATCATAATATATGATTTTCAATATCATATGTTTTTAAGTTCTGATATAAATATCCCATGAGAATCTTGACTGGAATTATTAAATCTATGGGGAAAACGGAAAACATGAAGTTTCAAGTTAACAAAAAATGTTTTTAAGAAAATGGCGTTTTTTTTGAGAACCTTCTAAAAAAACCGCTAGGCTTTTAAAATGTGTTTCCTTTTTATTCCCCAAATGGCACCTGCTGTGCAGTTTCACTGCCAGCTAGAATGTTGTTTTCAACTTCCACTGGAGGTTTTTTCTTTCTCTCAATCTGCAGGCTCTTTTTTCTATTGTATTTGCCAGCATGACATGTACGGTGAAGTATATTTTATCACATATTGCGTATATACAGAATTATTGCATGTGTATTACATATACACTGAAGTAAACGGTATTTGCATTGATTTTTATATTCTCTGGACAGTTTTACTGTAAATAAATACAACATTTTATCACTTTGTTTACTTTTTCCTTTTTAAAAATTTTACTTATGGTATTCTTTTGGCCTTTGATTTTGGTCAGTGACCTTTAAGAAAAAACAAGAAGAAAAATATATTTTACCCCTTTTCTACTATAACTAAGATCTCCACAGGCACTATCATAAGTGTGAACTGGGTCACTGCTCGCTGAGGAAGGAATAGTCTGAATATAGCTCCATCGAAGGAAATTTTAAAACATGCCTTTATACTGATACTTACAATTCTAATTCAGCACATCAAGGCTATTTCTGATGTTCTCCCTTTCCATGTATGTAAGTACCTTCTCCAACAGCGAGAACTCTGGCTCTCATTATTTTCAAACCTAACTGCTGATTGTTTCAATCAGTTTATTTTCTCATTGTATCACTCTCCCAATCTCACTGTCTCCTTCACCTACCATGTCCACGCAACCATCCCCCATCCCAGTACTGCATGTTTCGGTGCTGGGGTGCACACCGCACACCACTGAGATCCTCCTCGTGGCTTCCCCCTCCCTGCTTTACACTCCGTCTCCTTGGGCGCTGGCAGCTGATGTACCCCTGCACATCTCCTTCACCTTCTCATCACCCCGAATGAAGAAGGGAAGGATTAGGAAGAGAAAGGAACAGGAAAGGAAGTGAGCAGGAAGGGAAAGGAGGGAAGAGAAAGGAAAGAGTCTAAGGTTTTCATTTGATTTTTTAAAAATTAATTAATTTATTTATTTATGACTGTGTTGGGTCTTCGTTTCTGTGCGAGGGCTTTCTCTAGTCGCAGCGAGTGGGGGCCACTCTTCATCGCGGTGCGCGGGCCTCTCACCATCGCGGCCTCTCTTGTTGCGGAGCACAGGCTCCAGACGCGCAGGCTCAGTAGTTGTGGCTCACGGGCCTAGTTGCTCCGCGGCATGTGGGATCCTCCCAGACCAGGGCTCGAACCCGTGTCCCCTGCATTGGCAGGCAGACTCTCAACCACTGCGCCACCAGGGAAGCCCTTCATTTGATTTTTAAGAGAAAGAGTGAGTAATTAGATCTTTAAATAAACAGGACTCCTGATGACTCCAAAGGTTCTGGCAGTAAATGAAACTCCAGTACTTGCAGCTTACCCTGTGTAAAATTTTCTGTCTTACAACTTTACTATGTTGTTTGAGTGCAGCATTTGGGCAAAGAGCACACTTTCGGTTCTTCTTGGCTAGTGTTTCACCTTGAGCCCTCATTTACTGAGACTTGATTGTTAGGTGGACAAGGGAACAACAGCTGGGCTGCCCTAGTACAGAGGCTTTCTTCTCTAATCTGCTCTGGAGTGAACTGACCTACACTCAAGAATTTGTGCTCCCTGAAACATTTTCCCCTCTTCCCTCCCTCCCTCCCATCCTTTCTTCCTTTGTGCTTTAGGCAGAAAGACATTCATTACTTGACACAAACTATTTTTTTAATACATCAAAATAAATCAAAGATTCTGTTATATCCAGTATGATGAGCAAAAAGTGTGACTATTCCTAAATATTAGAATCTATATAATTTGACCTAGTATAAAAGCAATTTTTGAAAGGCAATAAATATTTGAGGTTTTTTTTAGTGAATTGTCATTTGAGAAGGAGTTTTTAGAAAAGCTTGAGGGGGACTTCGCTGGTGGAGCCGTGGTTAAGAATCCGCCTGCCCAGAAATAGAGACACAGATGCAGAGAACAAACATATGGACACCAAGGGGGGGAAGCAGCAGGGGGTGGTGGGGTGGTGGGATGAATTGGGAGATTGGGATTGACATGTATACACTAATATGTATAAAATCGATAACTAATAAGAACCTGCTGTATAAGAATTAAATTAAATAAAATTCAAAAAAGAAAAAAAATCCGCCTGCCAGTGCAGGGGACATGGGTTCAAGCCCTGGTCTGGGAAGATCCCACATGCCGCGGAGCAACTAAGCCTGTGCGCCTACAACTACTGAGCCTGTGCTCTAGAGCCCGCGAGCCACAACTACTGAGCCTGCGCTCTAGAGCCCGCGAGCCACAACTACTGAAGCCTGCGCACCTAGAGCGCGTGCTCTGCAACAAGAAAAGCCACCGCAATGAGAAGCCCACGCGCTGCAGCGAAGAGCAGCCCCCGCTCGCCGCAACTAGAGAAAGCCCGTGTGCAGCAGCAATGAAGACCCAATGCAGCCAAAAATAAATAAATAAAATATAAATAAATTTATAAAAAAAAAAAAAAAAGCTTGAGGGACTTCCCTGGTGGTCCAGTGGTTAAGAACCCACCTTCCAATGTCGGGTACATGGGTTCGATCCCTGGTCGGGGAACTAAGATCCCACATGCTTCAGGGCAACTAAGCCCGTGTGCCAAACTACAGAGCCCACTCACTCTGGAGCCTGCATGCCACAACTAGAGAGAAGCCCGCATGCTGCAACAAAGAGCCTGCGTGCCACGATGAAAGATCCTGCATGCCACATCTAAGACCCGATGCCACCAAAAATAAAAATAAATAAATGTTTTAAAAAAATAACATTAAAAATATTAAGAAGCTTGAATTGCACTTTAATAATATAATGAATAATTTAGTTGACCTCTTTGGGGTCAACTAAATTCATGTTGCCTAAATATCTATATGAAAAACTATGATAACATCCATTTTTGCTTGTTTTGTAATAGCGTTTTGAGGAATTGTCAGTTTTAAAGATAGTATCAATATATGCTATATAGTAAAATTACATTCTAGACATTGCCATAAACAGTATAGTTCAGTTTCTAAAGATAATTTCCCTTTTGTTACCATATTCTACAAGGTGTATAATTTTATCTTCAGAATATCTATGTATATAGTCTAATAAACTTATTTTACTGTGGGTGAACAGAAAAAAGATCAATGTCTCTCTAACTTAGTGCTAAATTTAAAGTCGAATTGAACTTAAAATTAGGTTCAGTAAATAAAAATAATGTTATTTTTAAAAGTCTAAGTTATAGATATACACGGTAGTTTTTAAAAAATAAATAAATAAATTTATTTATTTATCTTTGGCTGCGTTGGGTCCTTGTTGCTGCACACGGGCTTTCTCTAGTTGCGGCGAGCGGGGGCTACTCTTTGTTGCAGTGCGTGGGCTTCTCATTGTGGTGGCTTCTCTTGTTGCAGAGCACGGGCTCTAGGCACGCGGGCTTCAGTAGTTGTAGCACATGGACTCAGTAGTTGTGGCTCACGGGCTCTAGAGCGCAGGCTCAGTAGTTGTGGGCGCACAGGCTTAGTTGCTCTGTGGCATGTGGGATCTTCCTGGACCAGGGCTTGAACCCATGTCCCCTGCATTGGCAGGAGGATTCTTAACCACTGCACCACCAGGGAAGTCCTACATGGTAGTTTTAAAGTGTCAGATGGTTCTAGAAGGTGAAAGAAAAGTAGTTATCTGCTGTTCCACCGGTTCCACTCAGAATTTCCTTCCCCAAAGGCAAATGGTTTCAAATCTTCTAGCTGTTTTTTTCTGATATTTGCCTCCATATATCTAAGAAACATACCTAAGTTTTTTATTAATATTTAAGTTTATAGTTTCTATTGACTTGCAACTGTAAAAGATGACGATTAGCTCCTTTTTCCAAATACACCCTCACACAGACAGATAATTCCTGTCTTTTTATCCTCCTGCCATTTTTGGTTATATAATATTATTTGTTAACTCAATTTCTAGTGTTTAAATTACTATAACTTTATTCATATGGTATACCAGGATTATACTTCTTTTCTTTTATAATTTATGTATTTAACTTAGAGTTTAAAATGGTTTTGGTTGCTTAGTTTTCAATATATTTTTCCCAAAGTTACCCCCAAATTTTGCTAGAAATAGAATTCTTAGCACAATATGTTCAGATTCCACCCCCACCCTCTGCCCCCATTTATTAGTTCTTGTTCTTCTTAGTGATAGACTTCCTGGAGACCTGTATCTTCCTGTTCTCATCTCCACTGGTTGTTTCTGGTCTTGGACTGAACTGTCAACCTGGGTTTTTTACTTCACTGCTTTCTTAGGGATTCACTTTCTCTTTCTCTTTTTTTTCTGGATGCCACTCTTTCTCATTCTTGATTTACTTCCTTGTTTGGTGGAATACATCCCTCAGTAGCTTCTAGGGAAGGGTGTAGTAGCCAGCCTCCAAAATGGCCCTCAATGATCCCCACTTCCTGGTATTCACAACCGTGTGCAGTCCTCTCCCAACAGTGTATGAGAGAAGTGATGTTATCTCACTTCTGAGATTAGGTTATAAAAGATTATAGCTACTGTCTTGGGAAACTGGCCTCTGTGTCTCAGATTATTTGCTTTGTGGGAAGTAAACTACCTTGTTTTGAGCAGCCGTATGGAGAAGCCCATGTACTGAGGAACTGAGTTCTCCTACCAACAGCCAGAGAGGAACTGAAACCTGCCAACAAGCACATGAATAACCGTGGAAGTACGTTCTTCAGCCCAAGTGCCACCTTCATATAACTGCACCCCTGGCTAACAGCTTGACCTGCAATCACACGAGAGACCCTTAGCTAGAAGCCCCAGCTAAACCACCCCTGGATTGCTGGCCTACAGAAATTGGGAGAAAGTAAATGTTTGTTGCCTTAAGCTGTGAAATTTTAGGGGAATTTATTATGTAGCAGTAGATAACTAATACAAAGAGTGAATAGGAGATAAGATTTTTGTGATATTAAAGTCTAAAAATGTATTTGTTCTATCCTTGTACTTGTTTGGAAGTTTGGCTGTGTATGTAATTCTAGGGTAGAAATGAATTTTCCTTAGAATTTTGAAAGCTTTGCAGTTGCAGTTGAACAGTTCTCAGACATCTTGACTCCTGATTCTTTTCATATGTCCTTCTTTCCCACCCCAGAATCTCTGTTCTGAAATTTTATATCTTGGAATGGATCCATTTTTATTTATTATACTGGGGGATATATTAGTCTGTTTCAATTTAGAAAGTTGTGAGTTTTCTTCAGTTATTTCTTTGAAAATTTTCTCTTTTTCTCTGTTCTTTCTCTCTGGAACTCTTATTTGTAGGCTGTTGAATCTTCTACACTGATCCTCTACTTTTCTTAATATTTTCTCTTCTACTTTTCATCTTTTTTGTTTTTTCTTCTATGCTCTGGATGATTTCCTCAACTTTCTATTGCAACTATTTTACTGAATTTTAAAATTCTGTTGTCTTTTCCCTCCTCCTGATCTTTCAGATAATAAGAACTTTATTAGGTAGATCAGAATAGAATAAACTTCCAGGGGAAATATTATTCATTGGTTGCAGGCAAGATGTTACAGCTACTCAGTTCATCTATTCTATGAACATTGTTCAAATTTGGAAATGCCCACTTCCTGGGATAGCACCAAAGATCAAACTTCTGCTGTTGAAGGATGTATATAAACTCTAATGCTCTAATTAGATAATTGACTTAGATTCTTTTTTTTTTAAACAAGTCTAATTGTATATTGTTGAACAAAAGACTACCGTCATATGTGGGTTGATGAATTCAGTTAAGTCCTATAGGATTTTAGGCAGCTGGGAAAGTATCAGTTACTGTTCTACAGCACATTTACTATTTTTCGTGCTTTTTATTTCTTCACGTAGATCTGAGGTTCCATTTGGTATCATTTTCCTTCAGCCTGAAAAATTTCCTCTAACGTTTCATGCTGACAAATTCTGTTGAGTTTTGTTTTATCTGAAAATATCTTTATTCCACCATCATTTCTGAAGGATATTTTCACTGGACATAGAAGTCTAGTTTTTTTCCTTTAGCAATTAAATGATGTCATTTTATTCTCTTCTTGCTTGCATTGTCTTTTATGAGAAGTCAGTGATAATTGTTATTTTCCCCTTGTATATAATGTATTTTTTTCTTCTGGCAGCTTGTAAAATTGTTTTTTGTCTTGAGTTTCCAACAATTTGACTATGCTTTGCTGTGGTTCTCTTTTTTTTTCTTATTATTGAGATTTTTCCCCCAGTTTTATTGAGGTGTAATTGACTTACAACATTGTGTAAGTTTAAGGTGTACAATATAATGGTTTGATACATGTATATAATGCAAAATGATTACCACAATAAGGTTAGTTAACACTTCCATCACCTCACATAGTTATCTTTTTTCCCTTTTCTTTCTTTCTTTCTTTTTGTTTTTCCAGTGGTGAGAACATTTAAGATCTGCTTTCTTAGAAACTTTCAAGTTTGTAATACAGGATTGTTACCTATAGTTAACACGCTGTATATTAGATCCCCAGAACTTATGCATCTTATAACTGAAGTTTGTACCCTTTGATCAACACCTCCCCATTTCCCCCACCCCTCAGCCCCTGGCAACCACCATTCTACTCTTTTGTTTCTATGAGTTTGGCTTTTTTTTTTTTTGGCAAGTAGACTTCTTCTTTTTTTATAATTGAAATATAGTTGCTGCACAATATTATGTAAGTTACAGGTGTACAATATAGTGATTCACAATTTTTAAAGGTTATACTCCATTTATAGTTATAAAATATTGGCCATATTCTCTGTGGTGTACAATATATCCTTATAGCTTATTTTGTACCTAATAGTTTGTACCTCTTACTCCCCTACCCTTATCTTGTGCCTCCCCCCTTCCCTCTCCCCACTGGCCACCACTAGTTTTTTCTCTATATCTTTTTTGCTATATTCACTAGTCTGTTGTATTTTTTACATTCAACATATAGGTGATATCATACAGTATTTGTCTTTCTCTGTCTGACTTATTTCACTTAGCATAATACCCTCCAAGTCCATATATGTTGCTGTAAATGGCAAAATTTTGTTCTTTTCTATGGCTGAATAGTATTCCATTGTATATACATACCACATCTTCTTTATCCATTCATCTGTTGATGGACACTTAGGTTGCTTCCATGTCTTAACAATTGTAAATAACGAGTTTGGCTTTTTTAGATTCCACATATAAGTGAGATTGTACAGTATTTTTCTTTCCCTGTCTGACTTATCTCGCTTAGCGTAATGCCCTCTAGGTCCATCCATGCTGTTGCAAATGGCAGGATTTCCTTCTTTTTAATGGGGGAATAATATATATATGTATATATAAATATTAGTGAATGTAAATATATGTAAAAAATATGTATCTCACATTTTCTTTATTCATCTGTCAATGGGCACTTAGATTCTTTCCATGTCCAGGCTATTATGAATAATGCCGCAATGAACATGAAGGGTAGATAGCTCTTTGAGACAGTGATTTCACTTCCTTTGCATGCATAGCTGTTGTTCTCTTTATGCTTCTACTGCTCAGAGTGTATTGAGCTTCTGGGATTTGTGAGTTGATAGTTTTCATCAAATTTGGAAAAATTTTGGCCCTTAGTTTTTCAAATATTTTTTTCTGCTTCAATCTCTCTTTTCTTTCTCTTCTTCTGGGATTTCAGTTACATTTTAGACCATTTAATTTTGTCCTACAAGTCACAGAGGAACTCATAATTATATGCAACATTTTTTCTTTCTGTGCTTCAATGTGGATATTCGTACTGCCCCCTCCCCTGTTTTTAAGTTCACTGATTTTTTTTCTTCCGCAATGTGTGATCTGCCATTAAACCTATGCAATGAAATTTTCTTTTCAGATATTGTATTCTTCAATTCTAGAATTGTTTCTATTGTAAAGTTTCAGTTTCTCTACTGAGACTTCCCCCATCTTTATACTCATAGCTTATGTTTTCTTTACATCTATTAGTATATTTATGAAACCTGCTTTAAAATCCTTGTCTGCTAATTCCCCGATTTTGCCATTTGTGAGTCTATTTTTAGTCTCTGTTTTTTTCCTGCTTATGGGTAATATTTTCATGCTTCTGTGTACACCTAGGAATTTTTAATTTAATACTGGACATTGTGGCTGGTACATCATTTTGAGTCCAGATTTTATTTTCTTCCTTTTAAGAGAATTGCATTTTTAAATTCAATTTACTTGCAAAATTAACTTGATGTTTTTGAGGCTTTTTGAAAACGTGGTTAGGGCAGGTACAGAGTAACCCTTCCTTTACAGCTTAAGCAACCCTACTTCTAAGGTGTGGACTTTCTGTGATCTCAGTCGAATGTCTAGTCTGTTCAGTGATGTTTCTCCCATCTGGCAGCTGGGACTCTATCTCTTGGACTATGCAACCTCCATTCAGCTCACAGGCCTCCAGTAGCTGGTCTCTGCCAGGCCTTGTATCGTCTCATCTTTAGTATTTACCCCAAATCTTAAGGAGTCTTTGATGCAGATTTCTGGAGCTCATTCTCTATACAACTCCTTCTTCTCCAGCGCCCTACCCCACAAATTCCAGCCTCAGCAGACCTGAGCTCTGATCTTTGCTTCCTCACAAGCAGTGAGACCTGTGTATTTGACTTGGCCCCCACCTCTCTGTGCCACAGTCTAGGATGTGCTCCCAAGGGAAAGTTCAGTCAAATGTGTGTGGTGCACTCACCTATGTGTTTCCCTTTACTTAGGGGTCACTGTCCTGTGCTCTAATTGTCTAATATCTGATTTATATCGACAATGAATTCATAGATTTTGTCTAGTTGTATAGTGTTTTGTTTGTTTATTTTTAATTTTCTGAGGGCTGGTCTGGAAGCAGTTACACTGTTGTGAATAGAAGAGGATGTTGCTTTTACGTTTTTAACTTCCAAGGGTAAAAATAAATTCTACAACGTTTTGTTCTTCTTTCTGTACATTTTGTTACCTCAAGTTCTTTTTATTTCTTTTTTTCATTACTGTCTTCATGTTAGAGAAGTTTCCTGAAATATCTGGTGACCCTTGGTCATCTGCTCATATTAAATGGTAAGGCAGTGCAAGACTATTTGAAGTTGTAGGTGTTTCTAGAGAACTAGTCAAACGTAAACTTTATTGTAGGATCATTTGGCAGGGCCTGTTATCAGGACCTTTAAGTAATTTCTCTTGGGCTAGGGGAAATCCTCCTCCTCCTAGGAACAGGCGTCAGAGATCTCATTATTCAGCAAGTTGACTTTCACTTGCTCATCTTGTTTCAATATTTGTCCCTGAGTTCAAAGTCTTTATGGTTCAGTTTCCAGAGAGCAAAGCTTTAGCTGTCTTCCAGGGTTGGGAGGGGCTAGTAGCCTGGGTGTTGGGAGAGGTATTGGGGATGGAGGTTTAACTACACAGTGTTTCAATCAATCTTTTATTTTAAGATTCATCTGTGGATCTTATTTTAAAAAGTCACTAACTTTGGCTTTTAAAGGTAGTTGGTGCCTCAATTTTCTGAGCATTGCTGGGATCCTGCAATCTGTTTCTGTATTTCCCTTATGCTGGCTTACGTTTTCATATTCTCTCATTTGTTACGTCAGTTACCACTCATCCATCTGCTTTCCAGCCTCTAAAACATTGTTGCTGTGATCTTTTTATCCTCTTTCTCTTTGTGGTTTAAAAAATCTGCCTACCAACATTTTAATGGGGTTTCAGGGGGGAGAGACACTAACTTCTATATTTTCAATCTGCTGTGTTTAAATGGATGCCTGTGTTCAAGATTTTAAGTCTACAAACGTCCCATGATTAGGACTAAATGTTGCTGTGGCAGCTACAACTCAGTCCTTACTTTATCTGCGTGATAGCAGGGTCTTTTTTTTTTTTTTTTTTAACCTTAACTACAGCAATAATTTTTGAGTTTTCATCAAGTATGATATTGGTTTCTTAAATCTGAGTTGATATTTTAAAAATAAGGAAAATGTTCTTGATACTAAAAAAGACCAAGAGGGCTTATGAATCCCCTTGAAGTCTGTCCAGAGAACCCCAGGTGCTAAGCATCAAGTATTTTGTATACACAGACATAATCTTTGGTGTCACAGAGCAATCACTTCAAGATATGGAACATGTTAACGGAGGAAATACATGTTTCTGAATTCCTTGCTTTATCTGCTGTTAAATCTAATACTTCTTTTACATAGAGTAGGTCACTAGGAAGGTCAATTTTGATAATGATAAATGATGATTATTATGATAGAATTAATACCTTACATATGCTTCTTTTGAACAATAAAAAATACTTTTATGCAAATAATTTCATTGGTAGGTAAACATAGACTTACGTTCAGTGTCTTTAAAAATGTTACTAATTTCTATTCATGGTTTAAATTACCTTCGGACATATGAAAACTGGATAAATAAGAATGCATAAAATAATCAGGATTATTAGCAAATTGTAAGCAAAATGTTAAGATCACACTTATTTTTCAAGTCAATAAAATTCTCCTTCTTTCCTCCCCCAACTCACCTTACTTCCTGCCACAGCTATTTACTAGTACACAAGTATTTTCTTTAGGATTGGAGTAGGCATGGTAGGAGATTAAAAGCAAGAAGTTGAAAATATAGTCCAGTACTGATACAAGATTGATAAAGTGTATTTTTGGGTATAGTATTTGTACTTATGGTTTGTCTTTATTTAATTTATGCTGATGTCTCAAGTTAGATGAATTCTTTTAAAAGGATAGGTTGGCTTGCCATGCTTGGCCATTAACACAGAGATAGTCTGGGAAAACTATATCAGAAGAAAGTGGGTTTGAGAATGAGTACAGGGGTCAATATGATCAACATGTGGTTTAGAGTTTGTGATTTTAACTAAGGTTATGAACCCTTAACTACCAGACTGTCCACTGTCCTGGAATCCCAGGAAAACGTACTTAATTTTAACATCTGCTGGTAGTTTTTCATTTCCATGTTTACTTATCCTTTGGATAAATAACCAAACTAATTTCTTTGAATCAAAAGACCGGCATTGAAACATAGAATATTAATGGCATAGAAATCACAAAGGATTTCCTGAAACATACTTGGGGAGAACAAGCCGTGTGTCACTCCTGCTCAGTAGCCCAGAGATCCAGAAATGAAATACTACCGCACTCACCCAGGTCAGCAAACACAAATGTGTTCTGGGGCTACTCAAATAAAATATATTCATCAAAGTACACGTCTCGACATTAATGGGTACAGCTGGAAAAGGTGGGGGAGGGCACTGGTGTTAACTTTGCTGAGGTTTTGTCAGAGGACAATAAACAACTGGTGATTCAGGAATACATGAGGTTGCACAAGGAAGCAAGTAAAGACCAGATTCTTGTAGTCCTAAAAATTAACAAACATGTTACATTTTTGTAGTGTATTGTGATAGATTCCACATTTTCCCAGCTGCCTGGCCTTACATTATATGATGCACCATCATCTATTACTTAGGCCCTATTGGTGGGCATCTAAGTTATTTTTAAACTTTTAATAGTATTAACAATACTGCTGTGATTAATCTTGGACAGTCATCATTTTGCTAATCAATGAATATGCCTGCAGGATAAATTCCAACAGTGCAATTGCTGGGTCAGAGGTTAGTTACAATTAGAACTGTGATAGATACTAAGCTGCCTTCCATACAGGGTGTGGCAATCTACCTTCTAGCAGTAGTGTGACAAGCAGAGTGTATCAGTGATTTTCTCTTTGCCATTTTGATAGGTGAAAATTTAACTCAGTCATTTTTTTATTATCATGAGAGGCGTAGTCCACTTTTTCAGTAGAAAAGGAGCCATTTGTATTTACATTTTAGTGAACTGTCTCCTCATACAATTTGCCTGTTTTGCTATAGGGCTGTTGGGCTTCTTATTGATTTATAAAACATAGATATAAATACAGATATATTAGTCATTTTTTAGTAATATGAATTATAAACATTTTTCTGCAATGTATTTTTGTTTATGGTGGCTTTAATTTGCAATATTTTAGATATTTAAAAGGTGGTTGAATTTATAAAACTTTTATTTTTTGGTTTCTGGGTTTGCATCATATTTAGAAAGACTTTCTGAAATATTGTTTCATCTTTGCATTCCTAGAGTAAACCACAATTGATCACGGTGTATTCTTCCTTTAATGTGCTGATGGATTCTCTTTGCTAATAGTATGCTTAGGATTTTTTAATTAATATTTATAAATAATAGTGGCCTATAGTTTTCTTTTTTGTGCAATCTCTGTTAAGTTTTAGTATCAGTGTCCAGTTCGGTTCATAAAAAATGATGTTAAACTTTCCTTCTTTATGATCTGGAACAATTTAATGGTATTGTAGTAATCTATTCTTTAAAGATGTGGTAACATTTCCTTGTGAATTCATCAGGGCTTGTTTTTTTTGTTTTTGTTTTGTTTTTTTGAGTGTTCTCTTTAACAGTTTTCTTTTTTTCTTTTTTTTCTATGATCCTTGGTTTATCTAGATTTTCTCTTTTTCTGGAGTCTATTTTGGTAAATTTTACTGTCATAGAAAATTATCCATTTTATTCAATTTTAAAAATGTATTTGACATGGACAAATTAGTCTCAAGATTATTTCAATTTCTTTTTTTTTAAACCTATGATTATTTTCCACTTATTATATTGTCTATGTTTATGCTTTCTTCCAGCTCCTTTTTTTCTCTCAGTTAAGTTGGCTAATGGTTTATTAGTTAATGGTTTATGGTTTATGACTGTCTCATTATCTCTTTCTTATCACTGTTTTGTATTCTTGCATAATACAAGCATTATTTCATTATGTGGCAAAATGTTTTATTGTAATTTTCATATGCCCCCATGGCAATATTTTTTGGCGAATGCTCCTCATCTCCCCTATTTTTGCTGTTCATTTCCTCACCCCCTTCCTGATATAATATCATGTGAATGAATTCTCTTCTGGTTCATTTTTGACTTTCCATCTGTGAAACAAGTGAATTTTTCTAGGTCCAGATTTTGCCGGAGGCCTATGTGGGAAAGGCATCAGGGCCTATTCCAGGTTTGAAAATTTTTCCTTACAAGCCTAGTCTCTCTTCCCCTCCTTTATCCTCTCATTTCCTCTCTGTTTCCCTCCCCCGCTTTTTTCCTACCTTCCTGCTTCCCTCCCTTTCTGTCCCACTGCCACAGGGACAGACTCTTTCCTACAAATTTGGTTTGTCTGTTTTATTTGTCATTTAGCTCTTCCTTTTCTGCTTTTTGGAGCAAAAGGAGTGATCTTGTTACTAGTCTGTGTTTGCTGTGTCTCCTGTTTTTGACAAATGATCTCAGTTTTATACCTCAATGTGTGTCTGTCAATTTTATGTGTCAACTTGACTGGGCCATGAGGTGCCCAGGTATTTGGTCAAACACTATTTGGGATGTTTCTGTGGATGTTCGTGGATGAGATTAACTTTTAAATCAGTAGACTGATTAAAATAGTTTGCCCTCCTAATGTGGATGGGCCTTTTTCCATCAGTGGGAGGCCTGAACAGAACAAAAAGGCTGACCCCACCCCATGTAAGAATTCTTGCCTGACTGTCTTTGGACACATACAGAAACGTCTTTTTGGGTCTGGAGCCTGCTGGCCTTTGGAAGGGAGCTACACCATCACCTCTCCTGGTTCTCAGGTCTTTAGACTCAGAATGAAACTAAGCCAGTGGCTCTCTGGTCTCCAGCTTGCTGACCGACCCAGCACATCTTAAGACTTGTCTGCCTCCATAAATGCATGAGCCAATTCCCTGCAATACAACTCTTTATACATATATAAGCATAATAATAGTAATATGTTTATATATGTTATATTTATATACTTTTATATATATAAAATATCCTACTGGTTCTGTTTCTCTGGAGAATTCTGACTAATAAATATGGTGCCGTCTACCTGTGAGTAATGTACATTGCTGGTTATTTCTGAGCTTTTCAGCAACAGACGTCCTCTCTTTCCTTCTGACTTTATTTTATCTTCTCTGGTTCCTCTCCTGCAACTATATTGTGGTTTAAATATCAGCTGTCTCGATTCTCTTCAAAGATGAATTATACATTTTTTTTCTTGTTATCTTAACGGTTTTTAAATGATTTCTGGAAGGAGAAGAGGGAGTTACCTACTTTATTCTTTGTTTAAAAACCAGAAGTTTAGATCCTGTTAAACTAGAGGTGTTATTATTCTGCTTATCCCTTCTCAGGTTTGTTGACTAGTGCTCCATAATAGAGGAAGAAAAATTTGGAGCTCTTGGGGCAATTTGGAAAGAAAGAAATGAGAAATAGGATGGAGATGAAAGGGAATGGCTTGAGACTGGACCTAAGAAGAACAAAACAACTGGTGAAAAATTACCGGTATAATCTTAAACGGACTTTTCAGGACAGTAATGTCCACTAGGCCATTTGAATTTGTGTTTATACTATGAAAATCCTTCCTGAGACACATATCCTCTCTCAATCCTCAGTAAATTCTACTGGAATCATAAGAAATTTGATAAGCAAGTTTTCCCTCTCTTTCTCTTCTCTTTGGGGGAATGTGGTATGGTGTGTGTGTGTTGAATTGAGTAAAAGGCTGAGTTTCATGCCTGAGTCTTCTTGGTGCAAAACAGAAATAATAGATTGTGCAGAAACAAACATCAAAGCAGAGGTGACAATGAACTAAATTCCACCTAGTAGATATGTAGAAGAATTGAGGAAGGTTAGGAACTTACAAAAAATGTGGAATAGCAGTTCTAGCTGATTATATCTAGATGTGAAAGGTTGGACGGAACTGAGTGGATATCTGAAAGAGACCTTTTATCCTAAATTGAGATTACGCATTTTTCTTTTGCCATTCATGTGTACTTTAGGATAAATGCTTTTGAGGGGAAACACACATAAATAATACATGGCCCTATATTCAAGGAACTCATAGAAGTCAACCAAGCTTAGAATAGAACAATGGTTTGATATGTTCATTTCCTTTCTACTCCTGTTTAGCCAGCAAACTAACACAGAAATGTGACCCTGCCTGTTGTCCCTATTTATGCATGACACAGGGGAATGTGTGTGGGTGTGTGTCTGTAGAGGTACCATATAAAAATAGGATACTTGGGGTACCCAAAGAAGGCTCAGATTATACGGTCAAGCTCTCTATTTTTCCTACCACTACCCCCATCTTTCAATCACCAAAAAAGATATTTTTTTTGAGATTGCTTAATTATAAGGAAAATATTCACAAATTATGAGGGGAAAAAAGCCAGGTAAAAATTTGTGCATTTATTATGATCTGTGTAAAAATTATGTTTGAGCAAAAAAAAAAAAAAAAAAAAAAGTAGACAAAGGAAATGTCTTTTGGAGATGGTGCTTTAGATCAGGAGTCCCCAGCCCCCCGGGGCCACGGACTGGTCAGGAGCTGGGACGCACAGCAGGAGGTGAGCCGCAGACTACCGAGTGACGCTTCACCTGCTTCTCCCCATCCACGAAAACGGTCCCTGGCACCAAAAAGGTTGGGGACCACTGCTTTAGATGATTTCTTCCTTAAAACTTTCTGTGGGGCTTCCCTGGTGGCGCAGTGGTTGAGAATCTGCCTGCCAATGCAGGGGACACGGGTTCGAGCCCTGGTCTGGGAAG
The DNA here is from genome assembly GCF_965194805.1 of Balaenoptera borealis. Classification (NCBI taxonomy): domain Eukaryota; kingdom Metazoa; phylum Chordata; class Mammalia; order Artiodactyla; family Balaenopteridae; genus Balaenoptera; species Balaenoptera borealis. Next base: position 113,284,693 of record NC_138873.1, on the reverse strand, counting down.
AACCCACATGCCGCGGAGCAACTGGGCCCGTGAGCCACAACTACTGAGCCTGCGCATCTGGAGCCTGTGCTCCGCAACAAGAGAGGCCGCGACAGTGAGAGGCCCGCGCACCGCGATGAAGAGTGGCCCCCGCTTGCCGCAACTAGAGAAAGCCCTCGCACAGAAACGAAGAGCCAACACAGCCAAAAATAAATAAATAAATTAATTAATTAAAAAAAAAGTTACTTAAAAAAAAAAACTTTCTGTGTAGTCTAGATTTAAACACTACTTACAAAATTTGATTTATTTTTTTTCTTAAATAGAATGACGATGGTGGCATGCATAAGCTGTGGAGGCCTGGTTGCCACGAATTTAACACTCTTCCTTACTTGATATCTACACCAGATGATTTTTTTTCTGTCAATTTCATCTTAATATTTTACGCTTGTGAGACATAAACTTGCATGTTTTGTCTATATGTTAATTTAACTAGGAACAATGTTCAAGTTAAATATTTGTAAAATTTTATTTATTTATTTTTAAAGCTTTTTTTTATCATGAAGTTTTTTTTTACAGCTTTATTAAGATAAAATTGACATATAACACTGTGTACATTTAAGATGTACAGTATGATAATTTGATACAAATATATATTGCGAAATGATCACATTTGTAAAATTTTAAGTTCAAGTGATCTTTTTTTCTCTGTTAAGTTTTCATAAATATTTTTCCCTCAATCAAAGAATCAAGACTGATAGCATTTTACATCCTATAAAAATACAGTCACTCCACTGGTGAAAAATTAGTATAAAATTACATTATGTAACAGTGGTACCCAAATATTTAAAAGAATAAAATTAGAATTATTGAGGAACATTTTGGATGGGAAGTTAATGTTTGAGCTTATCCAGTGTCTAAGCTAAGATTATTTTAGTGGAAAATAACAAACTCACTAAGGCAAGATTTAGCAAGGAAGGCAAATTTATTATAAGGATACAGGGGTGTCTCTCAAAACTGAAGGGCAGGGTGCAGTTCAGGCTAATTTCGGATCTTGAACCAAGTCTTGGAAAACCATTAGGACACCTAACAGCTTGTTCCTCAAAAGAAGATCCTCTGTTTCTCTGGAGACACATGAACTCTCTCTCATCTCTGCCTCTCTCTGTACTTCTGTTTTGTTTTTTTTCCACAGGCAGGCTTTTCCAATTTCTCTGTACACATGACCACCTTACCAGAGAACCGTTTACATCCTTGCTCAAGTGGACATCTCAGGCTAATGAAAGTATCAAAATTTCAAATCCAAATTCCTAGAAGAACATATTAGATGGGCCCAGCCTGAGACAAGTGTACAACTCCGGGTCAATGATGCATGGCCAAAAAGCAGGGTCACAGATTACTAGTATAGTTGCTAAAGGTCTGTATCTGAGGAAGGAGCAATTCTTAGAGAAAAAACTCAGATGGAATTGATTTCTCCCTTTTGTGTGCATTCCCAGAATCTACTTAACATGTCTATTATAGCACCTGTTAACACTGTTTCATTTGGTTTTTCCTTCTTTCTCTTCCTCACTCCTGCACCTTGAGGACAAGGACAGCTTGCTTATGTCCCTATCACCTAGCAGACATGAAATTAGGGACTAACAAGAGTTAATATTTATTTAGCACTTACTGGAGGCTAGGCATTAAAAAAATTTTTTTTTAAATTAACTTAATTTTTATAGCAGCCCTATGTAGAGAGAAATTCTAATGTTATTTAAAAAAATGATTAGACGGATGATGGTATTGACAGTGAGTCTTAGACAGGAACATAACACTGACTGTATAAATTTTTTGCTCTACCAAATACCCCATAACAATACCAGCTATAATATTTTTTAGTCAAAGTGCTTATACCTTTTTTTACCACTTGGTGTCAGAGTTGTACTATTTGAATATATTAGTGCATTTAGGAAAGCTTTGAGGTTTGTTTGTGTGTTTTGTTTTTTGCGCTCTGTTTTAAGACTGTCTTAGAACATAACTGTGTTCTTTGCAGAGTCACTGAGGAGAAAAAATATTGCTTTGTCTTCCTCTGATATTTTTAGGTTAAATTGAATTTGCTGCCAGATTGGAAGGGAAGGTTATTACCATAAGAAGTGCACACAGAATTTAAGAGAGAATTCCTGGAGGCTCAAACAACTTTTTCTAACCTTTGTAGGAGGTGGGAGTTAGTCAGTCTCTCAGATTAACCCTCCACACAGAAACTAGTTGAATACCTCTTTCCCCTCCAAATGGAATCCAAGAGGACTTACCTCTCAAGGCTTATGACAAATTGATCTCTGACTGATGGATCAGAGAAGCAGAATCCATTATTTAACGGATGAAAAGATCCAGAATTTCAAGTATGAAAACAGTGGTAAATGATGATTAGAAGTAATTCATTAATTCATTCAACAAAGATTTATTGATCTGCTGTAATGTGCTAGGCCCTGCTTTGGGGAGATTTTCCTGACATCAGCTTACTATTCTTCTCAGCCCCCTCTGAGCTTTTATCTATGCCAGCATTCCTCACACATCCTGCGTTTGACAAACACAGGGAGAAAATTACCTGTTATGGAGAGACTCAGTCCAGACATATTGCAGGGTAAAGAATCATCTTGGTACCTGAAAAACACAAAGTATTCTTTTTTTCTAAATTCCGGTAAAACATACATAACATAAAATTTACTCGATTTTAACCATCAAAGTATTCTTAAGTATTTGCCTATTAGGATCAAAGTTTTTTGCTGTGAAATTTTAATGAAAGTGGCGTTCTAAAAATATGGTTATTCAGTCATATTATGTCTTGTTTATATAAAAATGAATATGAAGAATTTGGAAGTAAGTAAGGAAAAGAAAAAGAAAATGGTGATTTCTATGATTACTTGAAAAGTGGAAATATGTACGTTCTATGTTTTTTTTTAAATATTACTTTATTGATAAGAAATATAATCTCAAGTTTCAAAATTCAAAAACATAGAAGGATGTATATATATACATATATATAAAAAACATAGTAGGAGATATATATATAAAACATAGAAGGATATATATTCATATATATATAACATAGAAGGATATATATATATAAAACATAGAAGGATATATATACATATTTATATATATTTAGCATAGAAGGATCTATATATAAAACATAGAAGGATATATATACATATTATATATATTTAGCATAGAAGGATCTATATATAAAACATAGAAGGATATATATACATATTTATATATATTTAGCATAGAAGGATATATATACAAAACATAGAAGGATATATATCATATTTATATATATTTAGCATAGAAGGATCTATATATAAAACATAGAAGGATATATATACATATTTATATATATTTAGCATAGAAGGATATATATATAAAACATAGAAGGATATATATACATATATATATATATTTAGCATAGAAGGATATATATATGCTTGTTCTCATCAGTGATCCCTAGCCACCCTCTTTCCCTTGCCAGAAACAACAGATTGTGTTAGTGCTTAAAAAATCTTTCCAGAGATATGTTACTCATATATATACCAAAATGTATATATTCTCTATTCCCACATCCTTTTTACATGTATGGGACCACCTCTGCTCCTTACTTTTTTATAACTTAATAACAGTCTAGAATTCTCCACATCCTTACATAAAAATTTTTCTTATTCTTTCTTATGTCTTAATAGCATTTCATGGCTTGTCAGGCAAAATTGTGAAAGACTTTGAAATGGGAAAAAAAAGAAAGAAAGAAAAAAGATTACTGGCTGTCTTTTCAATGGAATACTAAGCATCCTTCAGTGAACCCTTCTATACTGGCTGATTCAGTAAGGGTCTGTGTCTTTCATTGTCTGTAACAGAGCTACTTTAAACACTGTAAGATGGAGAAGACAAAGTAATGAACATGAATTTTGTCTGGTGGAAAGGCAACTGGTTTCTTTCCCCATGCCCCACTCCTGGGCCCTTTCTTTATATCTATTAACAAATTTATTTTAGTACTTTTGATGATATATCTCTATCTCTATCATCTCTATCTGTTCTTTAGATTCTTCTTGGAACCATTTGTAACATCTTACTGGTTCCTTCATCAATCAATGAGTTAAATCTTTGATATGTGTTAATTTTATATTTGTATGATAGTCATAATTTTACCTTTACAAAAATAATTCTTAACAGTTTTGGTGGTCATCCACTGAACCACCCAATGACAAAGCAAGGTCAACTGCATTGCTAGAAATGTGCATTTCATGGTTTTGTTTTGGTAGGTCCTTTTCTTCTCTGTGTTTCCCACTTAGAGAAGTTCCTTTAGTATTTGTTGTAGAGCTGGTTTGGTGGTGCTGAATTCTCTTAGCTTTTGCTTGTCTGTAAAGCTTTTGATTTCTCCATCAAATCTGAATGAGATCCTTGCCGGGTAGAGTAATCTTGGTTGTAGGTTCTTCCCTTTCATTGCTTTAAATATATCATGCCACTCCCTTCTGGCTTGTAGAGTTTCCACTGAGAAATCAACTGTTAACATTATGGGAGTTCTCTTGTATGTTATTTGTTGTTTTTCCCTTGTTGCTTTCAATAATTTTTCTTTATCTTTAATTTTTGTCAATTTGATTACTGTGTGTCTTGGCATGTTTCTCCTTGGGTTTATCCTGCCTGGGACTCTCTGTGCTTCCTGGACTTGGGTGGCTATTTCCTTTCCCATGTTGGGGAAGTTTTTGACTATAATCTCTTCAAATATTTTCTCGGGTCCTTTCTCTCTCTCTTCTCCTTCTGGGACCCCTATAATACGAATGTTGTTGCAATTAATGTTGTCCCAGAGGTCTCTTAGGCTGTCTTCATTTCTTTTCATTCTTTTTTCTTTATTCTGTTCCGCAGCAGTGAATTCCACCATTCTGTCTTCCAGGTCACTTATCCATTCTTCTGCCTCAGTTATTCTGCTATTGATTCCTTCTAGTGTATTTTTCATTTCAGTTATTGTATTGTTCATCTCTGTTTGTTTGTTCTTTAATTCTTCTAGGTCTTTGTTAAACACTTCTTGCATCTTCTCAATCTTTGCCTCCATTCCTTTTCCGAGGTCCTGGATCATCTTCACTATCATTTTCTGAATTCTTTTTCTGGAAGGTTGCCTATCTCCACTTCATTTAGTTGTTTTTCTGGGGTTTTATCCTGTTCCTTCATCTGGTACATAGCCCTCTGCCTTTTCATCTTGTCTATCTTTCTGTGAATGTGGTTTTCCTTCCACAGGCTGCAGGATTGTAGTTCTTCTTGCTTCTGCTGTCTGCCCTCTGGTGGATGAGGCTATCTAAGAGGCTTGTGCAGGTTTCCTGATGGGAGGGACTGGTGGTGGGTAGAGCTGACAGTTGCTCTGGTGGGCAGAGCTCAGTAAAACTTTAATCAGCTTGTCTGCTGATGAGTGGGGCTGGGTTCCCTCCCTGTTGGTTGTTTGGCCTGAAGCGACCCAGCACTGGAGCCTACCCGGCTCTTTGGTGGGGCTAATGGTGGACTCTGGGAGGGCTCACGCCAAGAAGTACTTCTCAGAACTTCTGCTGCCAGTGTCCTTGTCCTCACGGTGAGCCACAGCCACCCCCCGCCTCTGCAGGAGACCCTCCAACACTAGCAGATAGGTCTGGTTCAGTCTCCTATGGGGTCACTGCTCCTTCCCCTGGGTCCCGATGCACACACTACTTTGTTGTGTGCCCTCCAGGTGTGGAGTCTCTGTTTCCCCCAGTTCTGTCGAAGTCCTGCAATCAAATCTCACTAGCCTTCAAAATCTGATTCTCTAGGAATTCCTCCTCCCGTTGCCGGACCCCCAGGTTGGGAAGCCTGATGCGGGGCTCAGAACCTTCACTCCAGTGGGTGGACTTCTGTGGTGTAAGTGTTCTCCAGTTTGTGAGTCACCACCCAGCTGTTGTGGGATTTGATTTTATTGTGATTGTGCCCCCGCTACTGTCTCATTGTGGCTGCTCCTTTGTCTTTGGATGTGGGGTATCTTTTTTGGTGAGTTCCAGTGTCTTCCTGTCGATGATTGTTCAGCAGTTATTTGTGATTCCGGTGTTCTCGCAAGAGGGAGTGAGAGCATGTCCTTCTACTCCACCATCTTGAACCAATCTCCCATTTTATTATTTATTTTCTGTTTGTGTCCTCTATTATTCCTCTTTTCTTCCTTGTCTGCCTTCTTTTTGATATTTGAATATTTAAAAATTTTTTATTTTATTTATATATAGACTTTTTAGCTAGACCTCTTTGCATAAAAATTTTTTGGTGACTGCTTGACATAAAAATGTAGAAACCATGAAACTTTTTAATAAATCAATTAACTATCCCCTCTACCATTCTTTATGCTGTAAATGTCATATGTATTACATCTATGTGTATTTTAAACCCCAGAAGACAATATTTAATATTTGCTTTAAATAGTCATGTAGTTTTTAAGAGAGGAAAAAAATTGTCTTTTATATTTACCCATAGTAACAATTTCTAAAGCTCTTTATTTCTTCTTGAAGATTTGAGTTTCCATTTCATTTCACTTTTCTTTCAGCCTACAGAAGTTTTTTTGTTTTTTTCTAAGCATTTCTTATAGTGAATTTCTTTTAGTTTTCTATTGCATGAAAATGTCTTTATTTTGCCTTTATAGGTGAAAGACATTTTCACTGGATATAGAATTCTAAATTGACAGCTTAATTTTTCTTTCAGCACTTTAAAGATATTGTTTCACTGTCTTCTGATCAGTATAGTTTCTGGTGAGAATTCAGTGTGTAGTCAAATGGTTGTCCCCCTATGGGCAATGTATCATTTTTCTCTGGCTGCTTTCAAGATGTTCTCTTTAATGTTGCTTTCTAGCAGTTTGACTATGATGTGTACAGGTGTGGTTTTCTTTCTTTCTTTTTTTTTTGGCTGCACAGCTTACAGGATCTTAGTTCCCCGACCACCTATTGAACCCAGGCTCCCCGCAGTGGAAGCATGGAGTCCTAACCACTGGACTGCCAGGGAATTCCCAGGTGTGGTTTTCTTTGTATTTTTCCTTCTGAGCATCTTGAATCTTACATTTTTGTCTTTCACCAAATTTAGATGTTTTGGGCCATTATATTTCAAATAATTTTTTCTCCCTCTTTCCTTTTGGGACTCTGATACATGTATGTTAGACTTCTATTATTGTCCCACAGGTTTCCAAGACTCTGATAATCTAAAAAAAGCATTTTTTTTTTTTTTTTGGCTGCACCATGTGGCTTTTGGGATCTTAGTTCCCTGACCAGGGATTGAACCCGGGCCCTTGGCAGTGAAAGTGCGGAGTCCTAACCACTGGACTGCCAGGGAATTCCCTCAAAAAATATCTTTAAAAATATTTTTGTCTTTTAGATTGGATACTTTCTATTGATCTATTTTCAAGTTCACTGGTTCCTCTGTCATATCCAATATGCTGTTGTCTGTTCAGTGAGGTTTTGTTTTCAAAATTGCATTTTTTTTTAAGCTCAGGAATTTCCTTTTGGTTCTTTTTTATAGTTTCTATATTTTTTCTGCTGAGATTCTTTATGTTCTCATTAATACAAGCATATTTTCTCTTATTTCAATGAGCAGAGTTATAAAGTCTGCTCTAAAATCCATGTCTGCTAATTTCAACATCTAGATCATTTTGGGATTGGTCTTGGTTCATGGTCTTGTCTCTTGAAAATGGGTCACATTTCCCTGGTTCTTCATAAGTTGAGCATTTTGGATTGTATGTTGGACATTGTGGGTTGTTGCGTAGTGAAGGCTCTATATTATATTTCTCCAAAGAGTGGTGTTTTGTTTTTTTTTTAAGTGAGAAGTTAACTTGGCTAATCTCAAACTGTAAAGACATTTTCTCGGGCAGCAGCTCAACTCTCTATTTTACCTTTAGCTGAGGTATTGGAGTCTGCTCCGTTCATATATGCCCACGTTCAGAGACTTGTGCATAGTTTATAAGCAGAATTCAGGGCTCTCCCTTTCTGGATCACATCTTTCTCCCCACCCTCTCAACTTTTCAGGATCTGTGGTTGCTCTAAATTCCATCCTCTGATTCTTTAGGCCAGAAAGACTGTTTTCTATTAGAGTATTAGGCATGCTCTTCAGTGCTAACTTCAGCCTGCCCTCACGGCAAAATTTGTAATAATGGAAAACTCAAACTCTTCTGATCCTTCTCCCAAGTTTTGATTCTTCCAGAATCTGCTTGCTTACTTTCCAGTGACTTCACTTTCCAGGTTTTCTTGTTTTCTTTTTTTGTACAGAGTTTTTAGTTGTTATTTGTGAAAGATCCTGATAGGATCTTACTTGGCCATCTGAGTCATATTCCACATGGTATCTTAGTGTGATTGAGTCTGTTTCCCCAAATTGTAACCTGAAAATTTTATTGACTTTTCTCATTCTTTATCTCACTTTTCCCACTTCCTCACACATTCTTCCTAAATTACCCACATCAAGTGTTTATCTCAGGGTCTAATTTAGGGGTGACACAAATTAAGACCCACTCACTCATTAAATCATTTGGTCATTCACACACTATTTAATTTAATCCCTCCAGCAGCCCTTAGAAGTACACTGTGAGAAGAGCTGAACTGTTATGTCTGTTTTGCATGTGACTGATTTTTAGTGAGATTGTATTATGCCTTTGATACTATATTCAATAAGTGGTAGAATATAACTTCAAAGCTAGAAGTGTCTGATTCTAAAATCTTATAGCACTGTGTGTTTTGGATTAGTTACTTTACCTCATCCCTGTTTTCTCATATGTAAAAAGGGGATAATAAAGTATGTAACACACAGGATTATTGTGTTAGTTAAATGAGATATTGTGGATACAGGACATAGTGCTTACAAAATATTAGATATTATATCAGTCAGCTTTCACTACACGGCAAGCAATCTCAAATTTTCAGTGGTTTACAATAACAAATATTTGTTTCTTTTCAGGTTCATATTGTCAGCTACTGATCGGATGTTGTGATTTTACTCCAGACTACAAGCTGATTGTCCTCTACCCATATCCTTATTTTGAGACCTAAACTAAAGGAAAGCCTTATGCTTTTCTTATGGCAGAGGGCACAGGAGCTAGGAGAGTTTTAGAATCTTTCAATTCCTCAAAAACTTCTGTTTGGAAGTGATACATAGCAAACATTCCATTGGCCAAAGCAAGTCAGATGTCTGAGCCCAAAGTAAAAGGGACTGGGGAAACATATTTTATTCACGAAGAAGGAGGGAGTGAATAATTACAAACAATAACACCATCTACCACAGATATAACAGTCATTTTTGCTCCCATGGCATACAGTTTCTATTTTCCAACAACTGGGGTAGAAGGTTAATCATAAAAACGGCAAGGGTACAAGGGAGTATTTTATTAAATGCCAAAAGAAAAAGAAGTTCAGACAAGAGATGCTATGGGCATTCAGAGAGAGTTAATGTGTGAACCACAAGGACTGGGAAAGGTCTCATGAATGAGAGAGGCCTTTAGCTGGGTCTTGAGAGATGATTAGGATTTGGGTAAAAGTCATTCTAAGCAGTTGTAGCAGGATGAGCAAAGGGACAGAGGTAGACTATTTGGTCCTGTTATTGGGGTGTTTTTGGTGGAAGCAGGTTGGAGAGCCTGGATTTCAGGCAGGAGACAAAAGGGAGACCTTAGGAAATTGTGGGCAGGATTCAGAATTGGAAAGTTATTTTAGAAAGATTGGCTTGGCTGTCCTACAGAAGGGCAGATGGGTGGCAACGAGTATTTCTCCAGCGTGATACACAGCGGCCATTCTTCTCTCTTCAAAGTTGAACACTGGCTCTGTGAAACAAATATATGACAAAAATGTGGTGAGCATGACAAATATTTCCTCAATGCAGACTTGACTCCCACTAGTAAGAAAATGAAAATTGTCTTGTTTTTCTCTGAATCTTCTGTCTGACCAAATAAAGAGCATGCTTTGGTAGGAGACAATAATTCCCACACAAAAACATAATTCAAGTAATGTATTAGATAGGCTGGATGTACAATGAAGCATTGCAAACTGGATGAAAATATTTGTGCACTGTCATTTTATTTTGCTTTTGAACTAACCAAGGGAAGACAATTTGAACACAGTTTTCTGTTGTGCACTTCAAAATAGAAAAACGATTTCTAAAATTTTCCATCTTTGAATTCCTTAGCAAAATACAATGCCCAGAAGCTTTTGGAAAGCAGTGACAGGGGCTGTGGTAAGAGTTTCCACCTATTCTTTTATTCAATTATTTTTCTATGTGCTGTTGTTGTCTGGGTTCATGAATGACTTCTGGTATTTGTTGATGTTGCTCTATTTTAGATTTGAAAATCAGTAACAGAGGTTTGAGTGAGATTATTTGATTTTCAAAATTAGATTTATGACTTAGCTAAGTGAAAAAAGAAAAAGTGATGTATGTATTATTTATCAACCCTTAAACCAATCACTTAAAGATTAAGATTTCTTTTCAGATCTATTGGACCATCCTTATTCCTGCCATGAAACTACATTACTTCATAGTATGCTGCTGATTTTTATACGGTTTTATAATTAAAAGGCAAAACTGGCTAGCAAAAACAGACCAAATGGCTTTCATTAACTTTGAAAATACTTGTTTTCCAGACAGGAGCTGACGATGCCAATCTATAGCCACTATCTAACAGAGGTCATATGCCCAACTGCATACACATCTTAGGAAAAGAAGGATCAAAAAAACTTGAAATAACCTTAAAATTCTCCAGAGTGATGTAGATATTATACCTGAGAAACAAAAACTTAAATTTTACAAATAGTTTTTTTCTATCAATTATGCAATTTAGCAAAGACTTGTAGGTCAACTAAACTTAATGTGAAAAAAAGACAACTCACTTTTTTGAAAGTACAATGAATGCTTTTAAAAAATTGAGATGCTTTGTTTTTATTTGGGATGTTTGTGCAAAAACTTAATACCCGTGAGATTGTCGTTGGTCTTTTAACGCTTCCTGTGTTGTACTATACTTGTGTGTTCCTGTTTTTGCCCTATCAACTTCTTTTTTTTTTTTTAATGCTATTCTTGTCTGCTTACATTCTTTTTATGTATGTATGTATGTATACGGCTGTGTTGGGTCTTTGTTTCTGTGCGAGGGCTTTCTCTAGTTGCGGCGAGCGGGGGCCACTCTTCATCGCGGTGCGCAGGCCTCTCATTATTGCGGCCTCTCTTGTTGCGGAGCACAGGCTCCAGACGTGCAGGCTCAGTAGTTGTGGCTCACGGGCCCAGCTGCTCCGCGGCATGTGGGATCTTCCTGGACCGGGGCTCGAACCCGTGTCCCCTGCATTGGAAGGCAGATTCTCAACCACTGCGCCACCAGGGAAGCCCTCAACTTCTTTTTTTAAACAACACAAATTTATTTATTTATTTATTCATTCATTCATTCATTCATTCATTCATTCATTTATTTTTACATCTTTATTGGAGTATAATTGCATTACAATGTTGTGTTAGTTTCTGCTGTACATCAAAGTGACTCAGCTATATGTATACATATATCCCCATATCCCTTCCCTCTTGAGCCTCCCTCCCGCCCTCCCTATCCCACCCCTCTAGGTGGTCACAAAGCACCGAGCTGACCTCCCTGTGCTATGCAGCAGCTTCCCACTAGCTATTTTACATTTGTTAGTGTATATATGTCAATGCTATTTTGTCGCCTCGTCCCAGCCTCCCCTTCCCCTCCTGTGTCCTCAAGTCCGCTCTCTACGTCTGCATCTCTATTCCTGCCCTGCCACTAGGTTCATCAGTACCATTTTTCTAGATTCCATATATAGGCATAAACAACACAAATTTATCATCTTGCAGTTCTGCAGGTCGCAGGTCGAATATGGGTCTCACTGGGGTAACACCAAAGTGTCAACAGGGCTTCACTCCTTTCTAGCCGCTCTAGGGGAGAACACTTCTCCTTGCTTATTTAGATTGTTGGCAGAATTCAGCTTCTAGCAGTCGTGGACTGAAGCCATCTCCACGTCTTAGCTGGTTGTCAGCTGAGAGCGTTCCCAGCTTCTAGAGGCTGCCCACGCACCCCTTCCATTTTCAAAGCCAGCAATTGTTCTGCCATTTAAATTTTATTTTGAAATTGTAATGATTAAGTTCTATGTACTTTTCCTTATTTAGTGTGTCCTTCTTGGCCCATCTGAGATGGGAAGTAGGACGGGATTTGATCAATAAATGGATTCATGGAAAACCACCATGGATTCTGTGCTTCAGATTTCACAGCTTTGCGCTAAACATCTGTTGAATTTGGGTGAGCTGCTAAGCCTCTCAGTTTTCTCATCTTCAGAAGGAGGGAATGGAATTAGATGTTTTATAAGGTCCTTCCTAACTCAAGACCCTTATGTTTAGAAATGCAGTTCCTTCCACAAAGTCTCTCCCGATCTCCAATGATGTCTCCAGCTTTCAAAACTCATGGTATTTGTGGGCTTTTCTTTTTTGCCTCACATAATCTTTCAGTTTTATAACAGTCATAGCACATAACATAGTGCTTTTGTCCTCCAGCTTTTTATTTAAAAAATTTTTAAACTGGCAGGAATTTGGAATTTGAAAGACAAGTACAGTGAACACCCATCTATCTCTAAACTGTATATGTAACATATGAAAATAAGTTGAAGGCATCATGATACTCAGCATTTCCTAAGAATCAGGACATTCTCCTACCATTATCACATCTAAGAAAACAATGCTTTAATAATATCATCTAACTTATATAGCTCATATTAGAATTTCCCCAATTGTACAGAACATAACTTTTACAGCTGTTTTCATTTTTCGATTCAGGATACGATCAAGGATCATACATTATGTTTTCTTGCTATGAGATTTAATCTAGGACATTACCTTGTTTGGTTTTTTTTATGACGTTGCTATTTTTGAAGAATACGGACTATGTAGCTGTCTTTTGGAATGTCTCGCATTCTGAGTTTGTCTTGTGATGTTCTTTGATTAGATTTAGATTAAACATTTCTGGCAAGGCGGAATCACAGTTGATGTGCACTGACTGCATCACACAGGAGGCTCAGCGAGTCCCTTTGTCTTACTATCGGTGGTGCAAAGTATGATCACTTAGCTAAGGCAGACTGCCAGACGGCTCCATTTTGAAGGTGTATTTTCCTCTTTGAAGTTGGTACTTACAGGCCATGTGAATATACTGTTCCCCATCAACCTTTAAGCAATATTTTTATCATCCATTAATGATTTTTGCCTAAATTAGTTATTCCATTGGGGAAGGCAAAATGGTTTGTTTTAAAAAATTCTTTCATTCCCTTGTAACTATGAGCTGTCATTCCTCTATCAGGAGAGTTTTTCCTCTCCCACTCCTTTTTTTTTCCCCTTCTCACTCTACTTCTTTTGAGAACCACCAAGGACTCCATTTTTTATTCAACATGTTTTAATCCTTTACTGTTTCCAGTTTTTTTGGTGCTTGGATTATCCCAGATTGAGCCAGTGAAAGCCTCTTCAAATCAGGACACAACTTCACTAGTCTTTGAGTACCTCCTTGCCTTGTGGTGTAAGACGTTTCAGACTCACCTTATATTTTTCTCTGCCCTAGGCCTGGAACCAGCCACTTCTCCAAAAGAGTCTTGGTTTCTTTCAGTGTGAAATGGGATTTCAGTTAACACAGTCTATGCTCTAGGAATGCTCATTGCCAGTGGGATAATCATTGTTTCTAGGCCTTTCCAGTGCAGAGAGCCAGGGATTTCTTTTTAAGAGGAATTATATAATGAGTTGTAATAATATATCCAATTCAAGTTTAGGATTACACGGTTTTTACTAACTGCCTCTGTCTTACATTTTTATTTCTTTTCTTCCATGCCGAGAATCCTGGTTCTCAGTGACACTAGGAATGAAAGGATTAGCATATCACATAATTACTCATTTGCTTTATCATGTATTACATGCATCATAATCTCAGAATAACACTGTTGTCTACAATATGATTACTGAAAGTAGTTACAAATTTTTTTGTGTAGTTATTTGCATCCTTAGGGTATATCTCTCTTGAGGTGTACAATCACAATTTATATTTAAAGTCACTTGGATGTTACTCAGCCAAAAAAGAATGAAACCTTGCCCTTTGCGACAACATAGATGGACCTACAGGGTATTGTGCTAAGTGAGATATGTCAGACAGAGAAAGACAAATATTATATGATTTCATTTATATGTGGAATCTAAAAAACAAAACAAATGAACAAACATAACAGAACAGAAGCAAATTCATAGATACAGACAACAAATAGGTGGCTGCCAGAGGGGAGGGGGTTATAAGGATGAGTGAAGTAGATGAGGGAGATTAAGAGGTACAAACTTCCAGTTATAAAATAAATAAATCACATGAATGTAATGTACAGCATAGGGAATATAGTTAATAATAGTTTAATAACTGTATGCTGACAGATGGTAACTAAACTTATTGTGTGATCATTTTGTAATGAATAGAAGTATTGAATCACTGCATTGTGAATCACTGTTGTAGGTCAATTATACTTCCAAAACCAACCAACCAACCAAAAAAACTAATAGAAAAAGAGATAAGATTTGTGGTTACCAGAGGCGAGGGATGGCGGCAGGGGAAATTGGATGAATGCAGTCAAAAGGTACAAACTTCCAGTTATAAGATAAATAAGTACTAAGATATAATGTACAATATGATAAATATAATCAACACTGCTGTATGTTATGTATGAAAGTTGTTAAGAGTGTAAATCCTGAGTTCTCATCATAAGGAAAACAAATTTCTTTTCTTCTATTTTTTATCTTATGTGAGATGTAAGATGACTTACATGATGTATGTAAGTCAAATCATTATGCTGTGCACCTTAAACTTATACAGTGCTGTATGTCAATTATATCTCAATAAAACTGGAAGAAAAAGTCACTTGGGAAAGTTATTTTCTGTGTGGATGTAGCACCAATTGGATATAATTTTAATTTCATGTGTTAGAGATTGTTCTCATTTAATTTAAAAATGAATACAATTCAAAATGAACATTTCAGTGTTTATTCTTGCTTTTGTTTAATATATATGCTTATTTTATATATATATGTAATTTTTTACAGGGAAAATCTTGGTTCATAGTAACAATAATATGTTAACTTATTTACAGTGTCCTAAAACGCATATAAAATAGTTTCAGAGTTTCAATACAGTATCACTACTAACAATGCAATACCAAGTAAAGTTTAAAAAGTTTTTTTTTGTCCTTAGACTATATCCCATTAAGGATGTACAGTAATGGCTTCAAATGTTACTTGAATTAATTCTTTTTTCTATTTGATTTTTATAACTTGATACATTTAGGTTCATCTGTTTGTATTTGTGTTCAACTTAATGTTTTTTTTTTTACAGCCATTTCATTTAATTTTTGATTATGTAAAAACACTTATATGGTTCAAAGGTTGAAACTCTATAAGACAGTATGTTCACTAAAGTGTCACTCCTTCCTTATTTCTTCTGTTCCTCCCCCCACCCATCCTCTATAGGGAAACATTTTCTCTTTTTTGGCTTACACTTCTTTTCCTCATTTCGCGAAAACAAACATATATTTCCCTTTCTTAATCAACGGGTAGTATATAATAGACTTTTAAAACTTTGTTGTGTTTACTTAACAATACATCCTGAAAATGACCCCATATTGATTCATAGAGATCTCTCTTATTCTTTTTTTTTTTTAAATTAATTAATTAATTTATTTATTTTTGGCTGTGTTGGGTCTTCGTTTCTGTGCGAGGGCTTTCTCTAATTGTGGCAAGCGGGGGCCACTCTTCATCGCGGTGCGCGGGCCTCTCACTATCGCGGCCTCTCTTGTTGCGGAGCACAGGCTCCAGGCGCGCAGGCTCAGTAGTTGTGGCTCACGGGCCGAGTCGCTCCGCGGCATGTGGGATCTTCCCAGACCAGGGCGCGAACCCGTGTCCCCTGCATTAGCAGGCAGATTCTCAACCACTGCGCCACCAGGGAAGCCCTCTTATTCTTTTCTTTTTTATGTTTACATGGTATTCCATACTACAATCTATTCAAGCAGTCTCCTATAAATAAGCATTGCCTTGTTTCCAATATTTTCCTGTTATAAATAATCTTGTAATTCATGACTTTATGCATATGTTGTTATATATATATATATATATATATATATATGGATATGCCACAATTTAGTTCTTTATTTAAAAAATATCTATATGCTAATTATTTTATTGAGTTGCATCGAACTGAGTAGAAAAGGAGCTGTTTGCGCCCCTAGTTAGTCTTTTGGGGAATGGGGCAATGGCATACTCTTAGCAGAGCCTGTGAATCTATTTATAAGATGCTGCAGTTGGACCAGTTCTTGGCTTATTTTATGACAAACATTTAGATACTGGAGTTGCTTCATCTTTGCCACATATATTGAGCTCTCAATATGTCTAACACAATGTGCTTCCTCAGAGATGAAGGCAAAGCCCTTACCTTTCAGGAACTGACAGTCTATCCCAAAGTTTGTAACCTGGCTCAAATTAGAATCACCTGGAGAGCTTTTAAAATGTACTGATCCATGTTGCCCCTTCTAGACCTATTAAATCAGATTCTCTGTGTTTAGGCCCCCATCATTTTTTTTTTTTTTAACTATCATTGTGATCCTAGTTGCAGTCAAGGTTGAGGACCACTGATCTGTAGGTAGATGTGACTGTACACGGTAGGTGGCACAAAGTGTGAAGGGTGGGAAGGAGATGGAAAGAGTCTCTTGGGCTAGGAATATTTGGACTCATGGAACATACAGGATTTGAAATAGTAAAATAAGAGGATGAATGTGACTTTGAGAAGAGGAAGACATAGAAGTTGGCAAGAGCAACCGAGTTGTGACTAATGCATGGGAAGGAATATGTGGTGAAAATGAAGATAGTAGGAACTTTGCAGCCTACTGTGGTGTACTTAGAATAATAGAAAATTCAGGTCAGATGATGGGTTAGGGAAGGAAGAGGGCAGCAGAAAACGTGTTTGGAGTTTCAGAAATAGAAAGCAATGATCTGACAAGATGATGTGTCCCAATCTCCCTACTAAATTTTTTGATCTACAAATGAGAAAGAAGACTAATATTCCATAGAAGACATTCTGCAAACCACACGGTTTCGAGCACCAGCGGTGCCACCCGCCTCTGATCCAGACTTTCCTCCTCCCCGTGTGGTCTCCTGAGCACGAGCCAGGCTTCTCCAGACCCCCTCGTCCCCAGGCTCTTGCCCACCTCCCTTAGGGTCCTTGGTGACCTCACGCTCCCTCTCCTGGGCAGAGTGAGGAGTTGGTTCTACTGTTTTCCCAACGGACCCATATGGTGTAAACTTTATGGCTACTCCCCTGATGACCCATTTTGTAAGGTGTTAAACAAACCAAACTGCACTGAATATTGACTTTTTTCTTTTTTGCTTTCTTAACTTTCTTAATGACATGGGAGTGGGGAGACAAGAAATTATGGAGAAGAAGAAGTGAATATTTCAAAATTATCTTTTTCTAATCAAAACAAGGATAATTTTCTTCACTTGCTCAAAGGTCACACTAAACATGTGATACCTATTTTTCTGATTCCAAATCTCCTAATCCCTTGGTGACTCATGTGACTAAATTAAGATGTTAAAACATGATAGATTATTTAAAAATAGCAAATAACTACTAATTTTTTTGCCTTTCAATTTTTGTATTAGAGCGTATTTGACCATAATAGAACAGAGCTGTTTATATATTTCAAAATATAGATATTACTGTGTTACGAGGTTCGGGAGTCTACTTTTGGGTCGAATGATCTATCTGTCTGGCAAAGAATGTCTTATTTTAATTTGGCATTTGGAGTGTCAGGCTGGTGCCAGGGTTGCCTCATGCCAGAGGGTCAGGGAAAATCACGCTGTAAGTAGCAGGGCGGCCCCCAGGTGGCAGTCAAGCACTACGCATCAGCGTCTGAGTTCAGGTTAGTGTGTATGATGGCGAAACAACTAACTTTGTTGAAAAACAAACGTGTTTAACTTTAAGAGCTTTCTCTCTCATATGCAGATAAAGTCTAATATGGACCACAGACCCCATTATTAAAATCCATCTAAACTAAGATAAAGTTTTATTACTTATCTGCCATAAATATAGTTTCGTTTCTCTTGCATACTGCAAAACAAAAAGGGATATGATTGAGTACTTGTTACATATTATTGACCATATACTTGAAAATAGATGTCAATAAATAGTGCCTAACAGTCTTCTGTCAGAAAAATGTCCAGAACTTCTGTGCAAAAGGGAACTGCAGTAGGGTTACTGAGCTGTCACGATGTACCTCTACCTGACATTTCTCTGGAGAGGTCTCTTCACCTCAGAGGGTGTCCAACTTTGCAAGCTCCCTCCAAAAGTATGGAAAATAATAACATGAGACTGTTTTACTTTTATAAAAAGATCATATTATTATTCCCAAAGTTAACTTTTTGTAAATAGTTTAACATGAAGTATTTATTTATAAAGCATTTGAACATTTTGAAGAAAAATTTGGAGTTTCTATATGTAATTATAACCTTTTAGACCTATGCTAAACTAATACGATCACAGAAAAAAGCATAAAATTAAAATTATATCATCCTTATTGGTATAAATTAGCGTATCTCATTGTTACTTTTCCCTTCTCTTTTAAATAGAGACTGCATGATTTGTACTCAATAATATCTTTTTGTTTTATATTTTTATTATGGAAATTTTAAAAAATATACAAAAGAAGAGAGACTAATATAATGAGCCCGTTTATATTCATCTTCCGACTTCAATAGTTACTAACATTCTGCATTATTGTTTCATCTATACCCTCCGACCTTTATCTTTCCAAGTATCTGAAGCATTTTAAAGCAAACCCAAGAGATCATATCATTTCTCCTGTGAACACTTGTTTGTATCACCAATAAGTGAAAACTTAAAAGAAAAACACCAGCCACATAACCACAATACTGCTGTCCCATTACTGGAGCTCTTGATATGTAGCTTTGTTTTAAAGCTCGGTCAGGTCGTACAACATCCTCAATGAAATAATATTTAACTCTTGAGGGCTTAAAGTGAGGGTATGCTGTAGGATGTTGAATAAACATTAATTTTTAAAAATAGGCAGAAAAAATAGGCAGAACTATTTTTAAGATGAAATACATTTAATATACATATATTTATTAGAGAGTATATTTTATTATTTAGTTAAACTATAAAATCTCATATGTGAGTCATTGGACAAAGGGAAAGCATGTACATATCTGGAGACAGGCAAAGTTTTTTTTATTTACATGTATATATAAAATTTTGTACACTTTTACAAGTTAGATAAGTGTGTTCCAATGTGCATAGTTATGTTTTATTACCACAGTCTGGATAAAAGTTATACGAGTAAGACTACATTGGCTAAACTGTGTCTGCCGTGAGGCTTGAGACTTTCTGATGCACAGCTCTTTTTATTCTGGCTTCCATTCTTTTTCAGACTTCATGTGATGTAATGTTCCCTATAAAAATCTGACATCAATAAGGGTAGGAACGGACTCGTTACATTTTCTGAAGATAATCAGTGTGTTTAGGTTTTAGGATTCTCCTCCATGCCTGGCCATATTGACATTAGCTTCAGCTGAAGCAGGCGTGACCACAGGGTTCGTTTACCTCAAATAACTAAAGCTTAAGAATATGCCACAGAGTTCAGCTAAGACCAGGAGAGGCATGCAATTGCATAGATGAATGTAAGTGATATTGCATATCTTTTTAGGAATGCAATGTTTAGATTATATCTAGTGGCGGTTAAGAGTAAACAGACAGCTTTTTTTTCTCTAAGATCTTGTACTGATAATACTTCCACGCTATTTACAATATTATATTAACCCGGTATATTGCCTGTGTGTGACAATTTTGCAGGGTTTTTCCTAGCACACTGTTAACTTAAAATCTAAAAGAATGCACAGATTAAATTGCAAATACAAGTATAAAGTAACTGTTATTTCCTCAGATTTTTTTTTCAGTTGCTATTTGCTTTTTTTTTTGAAGTTTTGAATTTTATTTTATTTATTTTTTTATACAGCAGGTTCTTATTAGCTATCCATTTTATACATATTAGTGTATATATGTCAATCCCAATCTCCCAATTCATCCCACCACCACCACCCACCCCGCCACTTTCCCCCTTGGTGTCCGTATGTTTGTTCTACATCTGTGTCTCTATTTCTGCCCTGCAAAGTGGTTTATCTGTAACATTTTTCTAGGTTCCACATATATGCGTTAATATACGATATTTGTTTTTCTCTTTCTGACTTACTTCACTCTGTAGATCCATCCACGGCTCTACAAGTGACCCAATTTCATTTCTTTTTATGGCTGAGAAGTATTCCATTGTATATATGTACCACATCTTCTTTATCCATTTGTCTGTTGATGGGTATTTAGGTTGGTTCCATGTCCTGGCTATTGTAAATAGTGCTGCAATAAACATTGGGGTGCATGTGTCTTTCTGAATTATGGTTTTCTCTGGGTATATGACCAGTAGTGAGATTGCTGGGTCATATGGTAATTCTATTTTTAGTTTTTTAAGGAACCTCCATACTGTTCTCCATAGTGGCTGTATCAATGTACATTCCAACCAACAGTGCAAGAGGGTTCCCTTTTCTCCACAACCTCTCCAGCATTTATTGTTTGTAGATTTTCTGATGATGCCCATTCTAACTGGTGTGAGGTGATACCTCATTGTAGTTTGGATTTACATTTCTCTAATTATTAGTGATATTGAACAGCTTTTCATGTGCTTCTTGGCCATCTGTATGTCTTCTTTGGAGAAATGTGTATTTAGGTCTTCTGCCCATTTTTGGATTGGGTTGTTTGTTTTTTAATATTGAGCTGCATGAACTGTTTATATATTTTGGAGATTAATCCTTTGTCCGTTGATTTGTTTGCAAATATTTTCTCCCATTCTGAGGGTTGTCTTTTCATCTTGTTTGTAGTTTCCTTTGCTGTGCAAAAGCTTTGAAGTTTCATTAGGTCTCATTTGTTTATTTTTGTTTTTATTTCCATTACTCTAGGAGGTGGGTCAAAAAAGATCTTGCTGTTATTTATGTCAAAGAGTGTTCTTCCTATGTTTTCCTCTAAGAGTTTTATAGTGTCTGGTCTTACATTTAGGTCTTTAATCCATTTTGAGTTTATTTTTGTGTATGGTGTTAGGGAGTGTTCTAATTTCATTCTATTACATGTAGCTGTCCGGTTTTCCCAGCACCACTTATTGAAGAGACTGTCTTTTCTCCATTGTATATTCTTGCCTCTTTTGTCATAGATTAGTTGACCATAGGTGTGTGGGTTTATCTCTTGGCTTTCTATCCTGTTCCAGTGATCTATATTTCTGTTTTTGTGCCAGTACCATATTGTCTTGATTACAGTAGCTTTGTAGTATAGTCTGAAGTCAGGGAGTCTGATTCCTCCAGTTCCGTTTTTTTCCCTCAAGACCGCTTTGGCTACTCAGGGTCCTTTGTGTCTCCATACAAATTTTAAGATTTTTTTGTTCTAGTTCTGTAAAAAGTGCCATTGGTAATTTGATAGGGATTGCATTGAATCTGTAGATTGCTTTGGGTAGTATAGTCATTTTCACAAGATTGATTCTTCCAATCCAAAAACATGGTATATCTCTCCATCTGTTTGTATCAATTTTAATTTCTTTCATTAGTGTCATAGTTTTCTGCATACAGGTCTTTTGTCTCCCTAGGTAGGTTTATTCCTAGATATTTTATTCTTTCTGTTGCAATGGGAGTGTTTTCTTAATTTCTCTTTCAGATTTTTCATCATTAGTGTATAGGAATGCAAGAGATTTCTGTGCATTAATTTTGTATCCTGCTACTTTACCAAATTCATTGATTAGCTCTAGTAGTTTTCTGGTGGCATGTTTAGGATTCTCTATGTATAGTATCATGTCATCTGCAAAGAGTGACAGTTTTACTTCTTCTTTTCCAATTAGTATTCCTTTTATTTCTTTTTCTTCTCTGATTGCCGTGGCTAGGACTTCCAAAACTGTGTTGAATAATAGTGATGAGAGTGGACATCCTTGTCTTGTTCCTAATCTTAGAGGAAATGCTTTCAGTTTTTCACCATTGAGAATGTTTGCTGTGGGTTTGTCGTATATGGCCTATATTATGTTGAGGTAGGTTCCCTCTGTGCCCACTTTCTGGAGAGTTTTTATCATAAATGGGTGTTGAATTTTGTCAAAATATTTTTCTGCATCTATTGAGATGATCATATGGTTTTTCTTCTTCAGTTTGTTAATATGGTGTACCACACTGATTGACTTGCGTATATTAAAGAATACTTGCATCCCTGGGATAAATCCCACTTGATCATGGTGTATGATCCTTTTAATGTGTTGTTGGATTCTGTTTGCTAGTATTTTGTTGAGAATCTTTGCATCTATATTCATCAGTGATATTGGTCTGTAATTTTCTTTTTTTGTAGTATCTTTGTCTGGTTTTGGCATCAGGGTGCTGGTGACCTCATAGAATGAGTTTGGGAGTGTTGCTTCCTCTGCAATTTTTTGGAAGAGTTTGAGAAGGATGGGTGTTAGCTCTTCTCTAAATGTTTGCTAGAATTCACCTGTGAAGCCATCTGGTCCTGGACTTTTGTTTGTTGGAAGATTTTTCATCACAGTTTCAATTTCATTACTTGTGATTGGTCTTTTCATATATTCTATTTCTTCCTGGTTCAGTTTTGGAAGGTTATACCTTTCTAAGAATTTGTCCATTTCTTCCAGGTTGTCCATTTTATTGGCATAGAGTTGCTTGTAGTAGTTTCTTAGGATGCTTTGTATTTCTGTGGTGTCTGTTGTAACTTCTCCTTTTTCATTTCTAATTTTATTGATTTGAGTCTTCTCCCTTTTTTTTTGATGAGTCTGGCTAATGGTTTATCAATTTTGTTTATCTTCCCAAAGAACCAGCTTTTACTTTTATTGATCTTTGCTATTGTTTTCTTTGTTTCTATTTCATTTATTTCTGCTCTGATCTTTATGATTTCTTTCATTCTACTAACTTTGGGTTTTGTTTGTTCTTCTTTCTCTAGTTCCTTTAGGTGTAACGTTAGATTGTTCATTTGAGATTTTTCTTGTTTCTTGAGGTAGGATTGTATTGCTATAAACTTCCCTCTTACAACTGCTTTTGTTGCATCCCATAGGTTTTGGATCATCTTGTGTTCATTGTCATTTGTCTCTAGGTATTTTTTGATTTCCTCTTTGATTTCTTCAGTGATCTCTTGGTTATCTAGTAACGTATTGTTTAGCCTCCATGTGTATGTGTTTTTTATGTTTTTTTCCCTGTAATTGATTTCTCATCTCATAGTGTTGTGGTCAGAAAAGATCCTTGATATGATTTCAATTTTCTTAAATTTACTGAGGCTTGATTTGTGACCCAAGATGTGATCTTTCCTGGAGAGTGTTCCATGTGCAGTTGAGAAAAGAGTGTAATCTGCTGGTTTTGGATGGAATATCCTATAAATATCAATTAAATCTATCTGGCGTATTGTGTCATTTAAAGCTTGTGTTTCCTTATTAATTTTCTGTCTGGATGATCTGTCCATTAGTGTAAGTGAGGTGTTAAAGTCCCCCACTATTATTGTGTTACTGTCGATTTCCTCTTTTAGAGCTGTCAGCAGTTGCCTTATGTATTGAGGTGCTCCTATGTTGGGTTCATGTATATTTATAATTGTTATATCTTCTTCTTGGATTGATCCCTTGATCATTATGTAGTGTCCTTCCTTGTCTCTTGTAACAGTCTTTATTTTAAAGTCTATTTTATCTGATGTGAGTATTGTTACTCCAACTTTCTTTTGATTTCCATTTGCATGGAATATCTTTTCCCATCCCCTCACCAGAGCTTACTGAAATTTTCTCAGGAATGTGGGGTGGGCACTAATATGGCGTCTACACTAGTACAATGTTTTCCCAGGCTTCAATAAAAGATAGGTATGAAAATAAAAAATTAAATGGACCTCTTACTAGTAGATATTGTTATTGACTACTATACCCTTCCCTTTATAGCATACTCTCTCTTCTGAATTAGTCAGCTTAAGGCTAAGCTGCTGTACAAAAAAGAAAAATCCCAAACACAGTGGTTTGAAGAATGGAGATGTTTCCTTCTTATGTATTAGTCCAGGGTTCTGTGGGACAGATTTGCGGGCCTCCCATTCAGGGAAGCACGTTCCTTTTATCTTGCTGCTCCACAGTAGGAGCTGGAGGAGACATGAGGGTAATGTCTTTGTTTACATGGTCAAAGCAGAAAGTGCCATTTCTAGCTTCCAGCCAGTGGGAAGGGGAAAAGAGAGGGGAGGAGCGTTTGCCCATTGTCTTAGGCCCAGCCAGACCCAGAAGTAGCATCAACACTCCTGCTCTCGTGGAGAGGACTTGCTCACGAGGCCGTACCTAATGGCAGGGGAGCCTGGGAACGCCGGCCAGCTGGGTGATCAGTATCCAGCTCCAGGTCGGTTACCATGGGAAAAGGGAGAAGGGGTTTCTGTGCACAAGCAACACTCTCTGCCACCTCTTAGTAGTATAGCATCTATTTTAGGCTTGATTAAGCTTCTTGTAAATCTCAATAGCCACAGAAAGAGCACAGGATATGAGCCTATCAACCGATCTGGTGGTGTCTTTCACTGAAACTGAGTCACAGAGCTATTTACATACTAATGACGGGCTTGGACTTCACCGCATCTTTTCTTTTCACCCAACCATACACTTACCTAGAACTTTTCCTGCTCTCACTCATAATTTTGCACACTTGCATATTTCCAGTGTCCTGATTTGAATTGAGGCTTACCTAATTGACCTGAGCGGAGGGCTGTGCCATCAGCACGACGGACATCCCAGCATCAGTTCTGAATAAGTTCCTAGAGCAGGGGTGGGGGTAACCATCTTTCACCATCCAGTCACCATGCAGCTCTCTGGTGTGCCTGTGACCTGTGGCGAGGTTCTTCATCTACTGCTTGCCTGGCGCTCCACTGGAGATGGAGAGAGGAGGAACATGGAGCATGGGAGTGGGAGGGGAGGTTGCATTAGGGGCACCGTGGAAAAAGCAGGTTCTTGACCCTTGGCCTCTGGGTGGGACTGTTGGGAGGTCAAAGGGGTGGGGTCTTAGCTTGCTGGAGAGGACTTCTGTGACTCTTTATCTGGCACGAGATATGGAGGGGGACAGCTGGAGGGGGCTTCTTAAGTTATAGGTCAGTCCCCACAAACATGGGCCAGTGAGAGACCCCCCCCCCCAACTCCTTGCTGTTCTTACTGTTACCAGGCTCTTTTCCCCCCAGCAATATCTTGCACAAAGTACCACCTTGTGACTGTGGAGTGATTTTTAGTCAAGTGACTGATGAAACTCTGACTTAGGCCCTGTAGTTTAGGGGAATTGATGCATGATGTAAGAAAATGTGAGATTTTTGAAATTTGACTGTATAGAACTTGAGGATCTCATAGATATATTTCAATCACCTGCATAATTTCTGTCCTTATAATCATGAATATTTGAGAATTGGCTAATCTTTATGTTATGTATGCAGTGTACTCTTTGTCTAATGATTATCTATCTGCATCTCTGATTAACCAGACCCTTTCAAAAAGAGTTTCTCTTCCTCACACGCTCGCATTAAAGAGGCATGTTTATGATTCTTTGACCTAATTCTGTGTTGTGTTGATTTGATTACAATTGTGTGCATTCTAGCTATGCTATCTATCACATCAGCTAGATGAAATATCTTGAAGGGAGGGACAAACTTAAAACTTTCTGTTCCTAGGAACACGTCCTTTTTTTTATAACATCTTTATTGGAGTATAATTGCTTTACAATGTTGTGTTAGTTTCTGCTGTATAACAAAGTGAATCAGCTATACGTATGCATATATCCCCATATCCCCTCCCTCTTGCGTCTCCCTCCCACCTTCCCTGTCACACCCCTCTAGGTGGTCACAAAGCACCGAGCTGATCTCCCTGGGCTATGCAGCTGCTTCCAACTAGCTATCTATTTTACATTTAGTAGTGTATATATGTCCATGCTACTCTCTCACTTCATCCCAGCTTACACTTCCCCCTCCCCGTGTCCTCAAGTCCATTCTCTACGTCTGCATCTTTATTCCTGTCCTGCCTCTAGGTTCGTCAGAACCTTTTTTTTTTTTTTCGGGTTCCATATATATGTGTTAGCATACGGTATTTGTTTTTCTCTTTCTGACTTATTTCACTCTGTATGACAGACTCTAGGTCCATCCACCTCACTACAAATAACTCAATTTCGTTTCTTTTTATGGCTGAGTAATATCCCATTGTATATATGTACCACATCTCCTTTATCCATTCATCTGTTGACGGACACTTAGGTTGCCTCCATGTCCTGGATATTGTAAATACTACTGCAGTGACTACTGGGGTGCATGTATCTTTTTGAATTATGGTTTTCTCAGGGTATATGCCCAGTAGTGGGATTGCTGGGTCGTATGGTAGTTCTATTTTTAGCTTTTTAAGGAACCTCCATACTCTTCTCCATAGTGGCTGTATCAATTTACATTCCCACCAACACTGCAAGAGGGTTCCCTTTTCTCCACACCCTCTCCAGCATTTATTGTTTCTAGATTTTTTGATGATGGCCATTCTGACCGGTGTGAGGTGATACCTCATTGTAGTTTTGATTTGCATTTCTCTAATGATTAGTGATGTTGAGCATCTTTCATGTGTTTATTGGCAATCTGTATATCTTCTTTGGAGAAATGTCTGTTTAGATCTTCTGCCCATTTTTGGATTGGGTTGGTTTTTTTTTTGATATTGAGCTGCATGAGCTGCTTGTATATTTTGGAGATTAATCCTTTGTCAGTTGCTTCGTTTGCCCTAGGAACAAATCTTGCTCCTTGTTGATACTCAATGAGTGCATGTTGTTAATGTTATTATAGTTCATAAAGCTCTATGCCTTCTCCTTTACTTCATTTCTTAAACCCTTTTTCATACATACGAGGCGTCTAAAGATATTTTACAGAACTATCCAGATTTCCATGCACTTTCCTTTTGTTAAGTCCCATCTGATCCGGATATGCAATATGGAGCCGCATTTCTGGGAATATTCAGTGTGCAACACGAAGTCCTAGGAAGTTCCTTTGGAAATCCAGGGATTTAGGGTTTGGAGGGAGTAGTTTGAGTTGATGAATTAATAGAAACTCTTCTAAATTTGTCCAACTCAACCCTCTACTCCTTTCTAAATAATTTATTGAGGGTATAGGATTCCTCCCACCCCTCCCCCCACCCCAATGAGATATGGCCTCACATACTTTGCTACTCTTTGAAGCCCAGTTGTTCTCCAATAGTTCATTCTTAACATTTCAAAGAAGTTTCAGATGTTTTCCTTAGGTTTATTAATCATAGAGGCATTATAAAACCTTTCCAGACAAACTCCGCCTGGCCTCTTCTTATTTGGGCCTTCCGTAACTCTGATTACTCAGCATTTGTGTACTTTTCTGGTTATGTTTGGAAACTTGCACCTTGGTAGAGAGAACTTTTTTTAGTTAGGGTTATGCTAACTCAACTAGAGTAACAATATACGTGAGATGCAATTGCTGCCACTGCCTGGCGCTAAATAGAATACACAGAAAATTGAATCCATTAAAATGTGAAACATCACAAGCTTTGGGGACCTTTCAATAAAACCTGCTCAATTTTGGAAAACCATTTAATGCCACTCCAAAACATTAAAACTTGTAATTTAGGTTTGAGATACTTAAATGAGTAAGCAAAGCCCTAAGTGGAAACCTGATATAAAATAGTTTTTGTTGTTTATCCATTCTAAATGTAATAGTTTGCATCTACCAACCCCAAACTTCCAGTTCGTCTCTCTCCCTCACCCGCTGCCCCTTGGCAACCATAAATCTGTTCTGTCTGACTGTGAGTCTGTGTAGCACAGGGAACTATATCCAGTTTCCTGGGATAAACCATATTGGAAAAGAATATAAAAAAAGAATGTGTATATGTGTATAACTGAGTCACTTTGCTGTACAGCAGAAATTAGCACAACATTGTAAATCAACTATACTTCAATTAAAAAAAAAAAGAAAGGGACTCTCCTGGTGGCACAGTGGTTAAGAATCCGCCTGCCAATGCAGGACACACAGGTTCAAGCCCTGGTCAGGGAAGATCCCACATGCCGCAACTAAGCCCGTGCGCCACAACTACTGAGCCTGTGCTCTAGAGCCCTCGAGCCACAGCTACTGAGCCCACGTGCCACAACTACTGAAGCCCGCGTGCCTAGAGCCCGTGCTCTGCAGCAAGAGAAGACACTGCAATGAGAAACCCGCACACCTAAACGAAGAGTAGCCCCCTCTCGCCGCAACTAGAGAAAGCCCGCGTGCAGCAGCAAAGACCCAAGGCAGCCAAAAATAAGTAAAATAAAAAACAAATTTATAAAAGAAAAAAATATTTTTTGGCTCGTCAAAGATAAAATCACAGAACCATAGAATATTTAGAATAGGATTTAGTTCTAAAATCAGCTGAACCTTGACCTCTGAAGATCTAATGGTTCTGACAGGGTATCTGACAAAGGCATATGTTTATTCGGCTTATTAAGTCTATGTAAAGCATCTTAATTTTGAACGACATTATGTACTTCTCTCACCATGGGCAGAACATGGCTGAGAATGGATACCTTCTGCGTGTTAGTTATTTTATCTTGCAAGTATTAAACCAATGCATTTTATTTCCACCTCTTCCCTGAAATTATTTTTCATTCACAGTCTTCTATTTCTAAAGCTGAGTCTTGAGGCTTATGAGAGGCTGGCACTGGACTTCTTTAGTAAGACAACAGGGTTGAGAGCAAGGCTTTTTGGAGTTGAGAGTTTTTCCCAGTCTCCTTTAGCTTTGATTTAACTTACCAAAGGGAAAGTCTGGAAAACTTGGGTCACAGAGTTTTCCCGTAGTGAAGAGGAGGTAACTCTCCCCTGTGGCATCTGAGCCATGTCCCTCCCTGAGCTTTCCTGGAAGAGAAGGAGCTGTGTTAAATAGATGTGTGGGAGGCTATTTCCATTTATCATCTGAAAGAGATTGCATTTTGGGCTAACGTGGGACTCAACCCCAGCAGACTGAACTTGGCTGTGCAATGTGGCTAGCGGAACACTCAGAGTTTAGCTTTTCCAAAGACCCCTCCCCCATCCCATGTTGTATAAATAAGTCTAAGGAGTTCTTGAAACTCTGGAAGGGGAATCTGCAAATGAGCTAAGTTGGGAACCGGTGAGCCTGCCCTATGTCCCAGTTTGAGGCTGTCTTAGTTTACCCCAGTTGTTCTTGTGTAATCATAATCAACCTTCCTTTCACTCTCATGAGTGTCTCAATTTGGTTGATCAATTTTATTGTCAGCCCAGCCGTGGAACCTGCTGAGATGGGAGCGGCTCTGAAGCAGAGGCAGGAGGAGGACTATTGGGCCAGATGTAGGAAATGTCATAGACGTGGGGAGCTCTACAGCACTGCTGAGAGCTGAGCTGGAGATCCATCAGCCAGGGAGCGCTACCAAGTCAGCGAAGAGACCAGATCAAGGGTGATTCCAGCAAGGGAGTTGAGTCATGAATGCCGGCAGGGCAAGCGGAAACCAGGTGGACCTGGACATCAGGGGTAAGATTGGAGAACTTGAATGGTTGTCTGTCCACACATAAACCATAGCCGTCCCCCATACACCCCAACACACCTTGTAGAGCCGAGGTGTGTGTGTGTACGTGCATGTGCACTGGTACACATGGATGGGGCGGAAGGCTAAAAGTCTGCCCTTCTCTCCTAGATAGGTCAGAACATTACCTAAAGGGACTGTTTCAATTACTGAATGGAGGTAAGTCTTAAATAGTCTTGAAGAAAGTTTAATTCCTTACCCTCTAACCAGCTGATAGAGGCTTGTGAGGAAGCTCAGAACAGTTTCAGTCAAATTAAAGGCGTTACATTTCCTTTGCATATCTTGAGTTGCAGTATGCCAGTAAATTTGTGACCCCACTAAATGTATATAAGTGCAGGCTAACTACTGATTAAACTAATGACCAGTGGAGTTAGTCTGTTTGGGTCCAAATCCCAGTTCTGCCAATTACAAGCTTTATGATCTTATTCGAGTCACTTAATTTCACTACGTTTTTATTTTGCCAAGTGTAAAATAGGGATAATAATAGTGCCTAACTCTCGGTGGTTTTCTGAGAACTACGTGAGATGTATGTACTGGGTACATGATACATCCTCAGTGAATGTCAGCTATTGTTATTAGTATTCTGGTCGTCACAGTGATCTATTTCATAAGTTGTATAACTTCTAAGTGCCTACATTTGCATCAATCCTACCTCTACCAATAAGATTCGAACTCCTTAAGGCCTTAGGATTTCTTTCATCTGTACCCCTTCCAGCATGTGTTCAGCACTCCACGTACCAAGAGTTATCAACGGACGTCCCTTCAGCTGTTGACCATAGAAGGCTCAGGTGTTCATAACACAGGACAAGTCATTTTTGATTCTCTCTCTCACCTTCGATATCTAACCTTTCAGTAAATACTACTACATTTTCTGCTTCCAAAACACCCTTTAATCCATTTACTTCTCTTCATTTCCATCGCAACCTCTCTATTTCAAGCCACCGTGATCTTTCACCCAGACTCCCGCAATAGTCTTCTCATTTGTATCCTCTTTTCCATTTTCGGTTCTCTCAATCTATTTTTTTTCTATTATTATTATTATTATTATTATTTTTTACAGTGAATGGAGTATATATAAGTCAGATCACACCATTCCCTTGCTTAAAATACTTTAAGGCAGAGGTCTCCAACCCCCGGGCCACGGACCGGTAGCAGTCGGCATGCTGTTAAGAACCGGGCCTCACAGCAGGAGGTGAGCGGCGGGCAAGAGAGAGAAGCCTCATCTGCCGCTCCCATCGCTCCCCATCGCTCCCATTACCGCCTGAACCAACCCCAACCCCCGTGGAAAAACTGTCTTCCGTGAAACCGGTCCCTGGTGCCGAAAAGGTGGTTGGGGACCTCTGCTTTAAGGGCTATCCTTGTCTTAGGATACAATCCAATGTTTCTTTTTTTTACCATAACCTATAAAGCCCTAAATTAGGAGCTATAAATTCAAACCCCCATGGAGGCCAAATCAGCAACATAAATGAATGAAAAAGGCTGGCTTGGGACAGTGGTGAACTTGATATCACAGGCCTTGTCTCAAGGGGTGGATCTAGCTGATGGTTGCCATGTAAGAATACAGGCCCACTGCTGACAAATCCTTTGAATTTTCTTGAAAATTCAGAAATTATTGTGTGATATCTCCTTATTTTCAACTTCTGGCAACTAATTTAAAAACACACACATACAGGAATCTAAAAAAGCCAAACTCATAAAAACAGAGATCAGATCTGGGGTTGCCAGAGGTAGGGGGTGGGGGAATTTGGTGAATGGGGTCAAAAGGTACAAACTTCCAGTTATAAGATAATTAATTCCTGGGGATCTAATGTACAACATGGTGGTTATAGTTAATAATACTGTACTGTATATTTGAAAGTTGCTAAGAGAGTAGACCTTAAAAGTTCTCATCACAAGGAAAAAAGTTTGTAACTATGTGAGGTGATAGATGTTAACTAGACTTAATGTGGTGATCGTTTCACAATATACACAAATATCCAATCGCTATGTCGTACACCTTAAACTTGTACCATGTTGTATGTCAATTATATCCCAATAAAACTGGAAAACACACACACACACGCACACACACACACACACACAGAGCTGTGAACCAGATCCAGGCCCAAGACTTCCGTTCTACATGACTGGACTCAGCGTAGCTTTCCGAACTTCTCTCTCCTATGCTCTGCCATTGCCTTCTTTATGTTTCCTGAAGGTTCTGTGCTCTGTTCCACATCAGAGCCTTTGGACAGGGATTACTCCTCTTCTCTACAGTTTGCATAGCCTTCTTGCCCTTCAGGTCTCAGGTTAAAACGGCAGCACCTCAAATAGGCCTTCTCTTACAAGAGTCCCTAATTTAGCTCAGGTTACCTAGAAGGCAGGACCTGAGACAAGGATTATGTACTAAGCTTTACTTGCTAGGTATCATCCCAGGGCAGTGAGACTAACAGAAGAGAGGACAGAGGAAGGACGGGAGGCAGTGTAAGGTGGAGCGCCACAGAGCTGGTCACGGCTCCCTGATGAGCCACGTGGAGATGTGGCTGGTCCAGGGGTGGCCTGTATGGATGGACATTTGCTTTTGCTAGATAGTCTGTGGGATTACCGGTCTGGGGCTTCTTATACTGAAATCTTGGATTGGGGATTCTCAAACAATGTGAGTGGTGTACATTTGCTCATCAGACCTACTGAAACCTGGTACATGGTAATGAATTCTCAGCATAGGCTATTTTTTCTTTTTTCCTCATCCAGCCCAGGCCAAGATGATTAAGCTACCTTCTTATTTTCCTATGCCTGCGTTTTTTTTTTTTAAGTTCAAGTGTCCTAGTTTTATTCAGGGATCTCACTTCCAGGTCCTAATCTCTGGGATCTGAGGCTTCATATCCTATTTCGGTCAAAAAGATCTATTGGTTTTTGAGACTAATACCCACCCCCCCTCAAGCCCCAAGGATCTCATTGTCAGTTTATGTTCCCTGCTCTTGTTTTCATTTCCCTCTTTGTTTTGGGCCCTTAATGGTTTCCTACAGTTTCTTTCAGGTTCAGCTGGTTTTCAAAAAGAATGTTAGTGATATTTTAGCTAGCATTTCTAGGTGTTTTGTTGGAGGAGATTTTCAGGATTTTTGGACGATAGTCTAATATTTTTAAAAACAGAATTCACACGCTTGAAATCACGCATTTGTTGATTTGATTTTTGTCTCTCTCCCCCAAGAGACAGTGTGTGCTTCAAGGGCAGGAACCTTGCCTAAGTTCTGTGCCACACATAGTGTTTGGTACATAATTGGCATGCATGATATATTTGGAGAAATGAATCTTGATAATGTTAATGTGGAATTGGGGATGTAACTGCTCTCTGAGCTCCAGAGGATAGTGACTCTGTTTTACTCCACTTTGTCTTTCCAGGGAATTTAATACAGTTTCAGGAATAGGGAGGATGTTTGCTGTAAGTATTTGGTGGTTAACTTATGGTTATTTATAGAAAAATGAATTGTAAAAATAAGTAACTTCTTTATGTTTGGTTATTATAGGAATGTTAAGATGTATATTTATAGTTTTATTTTTCAGAGTTTCCCCTGACCTCCGAAGCTATAAGTAATTTTTCCTCCATGTATTTCTTATAGCCCTTCTTGCTTTGCCCATCTTGTTGTGTATCTGCCTCATCTTCATTACCACACTCTCAGCTCTTGAGGAAAGTTACTTCTGTATTCCTGTCTTTAATCCTCTAGCGCTTGCTGGGTTTTTCAACCTTGGCGCTGTTGACACTCTGACTGGATAATTCTTTGTTTTGGACAGCTGTCCTGTGCATTGTAGGATATTTCGCAGCATCCCTGGCTTCTACCCACTGGATGCCAGTAGCATTCCTCCATCGGGACAACCAAAAATGTCTCCAGGTGCTGCCAAACGTCCCTGGGGCACAGAAATGCTCTCAGTTGAGACCCATCACTTTAGAGCCTCACACGGAGAAAATGCTCCCCATTTGTTTATTACATTAACTTCTACAGCAAATTCTGATTGAATTCCACAAGGCAAATGTAGAATTCACGTTTCCTTGAGGAAACTGGTCTAGTGTTGGGCCACCCTTCTTGTCTGCAGGTCTGGACGGGCACTGAAATGAGCTGCGCTCTTGTCACCACTCACTGTCAGCTCCCTCCTCAAAGCCTATCCTCTCATTCCGTCTACTTGTTTATAATCTGAAAACATCTGGAGGTGCAGAGTTTGGGTGTGTGGCTTAAGTCCACAGCTTCCATAACGCGTGTATTCATTTTCTGACAAATGCTGCCAGTCAAATTTACATTTGAAGGCACCTGCTTTACAGATGACATGATTTCTAAGCAAATGCAGACAGGGGATTAGAATACTATTTGTTGGCATAAATGTGCAAAATTTGGCCTCGGAACTGTAACATTTTTTTTTTTTCCTTTAGCAAAGCTACAACTAATTTAATCAGCAGTTTTTGAAAAGAAACATTCCTGCTTTCTTACTTTTACTTATTTTACACTGTTTTCAACAGTTTAGAAATATATAAAAAACTTAAGCAGTAAATTATGTTTTGTTAAAAAAGCTGTTTATATTAGAAACAAAGCTTATAACAAGTAACACATTTTAGTTAACAAAATTAATTTTAGGCAATGAAAATGATTTTAGGTAGTGAAAGTGGACGATGAGACCCTGTTCCCTCTCACGCTCCGTGCCCACTCTTAGGGCACTGGCTCACCGTTAACTTATGTAACGTGACTGACACAGTGGTGGAGGGTACAGAGTGATGGTGGGATGTGTGGATTAAATTCCATTACCTCCACTTGTCAATGGAGGAAATAGGCTCAGAGGGATTAAACCATTTAAAAAAATTGTTCACTAGTTGAGGTCAGAGCAAATTCTCCTTTTTCCCAGGGCTCTTTCTACCATGAGACATATTCAGATAGTGATGTCATATTCCGGATATTGCTGGGGAAGTGCAAAAAGTGTTTCTCTGTCCCTAGTCACTAACAGTCCACAGCAGCACAATGGCTGGAGACTTTCCTCAGGTAAGCCATAAAGGTGAAAATATTTCCTCCTGGCACCATGCAGAATTTCCAGGCAGAGCCCAAACACAATCTATGCCTCAGAGGGAAAATGTCATGGGAGGAAGTTACAGAAACAAATGCAATGTTGTAATGGTATGAAGAATTAAGACATTTGTGAGGATAATAGAGTAGAAAAAGCATGGAAAGCAAAGCAACTGTAGTTCATTTTGAAGAATCATGAAAAGATGACCTTTTTCTTTTCCTCTGAGCAAATATTAAGAGGAATTCAAATAATGAATTCCAGACCCACACCAGACAAAATTCAGCTGTTTTAGTTTGTTTAATTATTACATTATCATAAGGCAAGTTCATTGAAATCCTGAATAGTAACCAGAAAGGCAAGTCATACCAAGCACAGGTCTTCAAGTCTCCACCTCAGCAAAATATTGGAAAACCACCAACGAAAAATGATTTTTTAAAAAAAGTTTTATGGAGTATAGTTGATTTACAATGTTGTGTTAGTTTCAGGTGTACAGCAAAGTCAATCAGTTATACATATACATATATCCACTCTTTTTTTTTAAGATTCTTTTCCCGTATAGGCCATTACAGAGTACTGAGTAGAGTTCCCTGTGCTGTACAGTAGGTTCTTATTAGCTCTCTGTTTTATATATAGTAGTGTATGTCAACCCCAATCTCCCAATTTTTCCCTCTCCCCCCAAAAAATGATTTTAAGTAATCTTATTTTCCTACTATGAAAACAAAACATCAATTAAAAATTTAGAAAACGTAGGAAAAGATAACCATTGTAATTGTTGTCATTTATGTAGTTCAGATATAAATATACATACACATATATAAATATATATGTATGTATTTCTGTAGAAATACATATGCATGGTGTGGGATGAAATATTTATATCTATATCATATCTATTTTCTATATATCTATCGCCATGTGATAATACAATAATTCACTAATGCTACTTTATTACCTGCTGTTTTCACTTAACATTCAGGGAACTTCTTTCTGATTCATTAAATAATTAAACATTCTTCTGCAATGTTACTTTTATGGCTAAAGAGTCAACAGGGAACTTATAATTAAGGTGTGGAAGTCAGTTTGCTTTAAAAAACTACTGCTTTGT
The DNA here is from genome assembly GCF_965194805.1 of Balaenoptera borealis. NCBI lineage: Eukaryota > Metazoa > Chordata > Mammalia > Artiodactyla > Balaenopteridae > Balaenoptera > Balaenoptera borealis. The sequence continues at coordinate 113,248,926 of NC_138873.1, read as the reverse complement.
GATTTTCATTTACTTTTTTATTGTCTCACTCTACCTAATGATTCTGATTTCTACATTCTGTAGATTCATATATTTTTTTTTTTTAAACATCTTTATTGAAGTATAATTGCCTTACAATGGTGTGTTGATTCATATTTTTATATTATATTTACTTAACACTAGCCTTTTTAAGAACTTTCTTCATCATTTCATCATATGGTTGATTTCCTCCCAGTCCTCAAGGTAGGGACTAAAAGGAAAGCTTTGAGGTACAACATTTTTAGATATTTCATCATTTCAAAACACTTTCTTGTCCCTGATTATTTGTTCCACCTCTCCCAGGTGAATTATTACCACATTTCCAGATGAAAAGGGTAAAGAAATGCAAATATTAAGCATATGAAGGCCTGCTCAGCTGTAAGATGGATTATCAAATTCAAGTATTTCTGAGCATTGCTCACCCTGAATTTTTCACCGAGTCTTTCACCCTTGTAACAACATTTCCTGTTAGTAACCACCTCTGTTGGCCTACAGCTTTTAATGCCTAGACATCTTACTTTCTTGACAGTTTTCCTTTTCATTATCAGATAGGCAGAGCAATATGTTGATGAATTTTGTTGATGAAAGCAAGAATTGAGCCTGTTTCCCCTGTGGTTTAAGGACTAATTTGCCTAAGGTGGGCCTTTTTAGTTTCCTTACTTTTTTTTCTCTTTAAACTTTTGATCTCAGTTGCTAATAGTGTGTTATTAATATTAATCCAGTTGTCTTCTTCTTCTTTTTTTTTTTTTTTAATCCAGTTGTCTTCTTAATTAGCGCATGACATCAGGGGAATTCCATGTGTCTTCCACGTAAAGACTCAGTTAGATCCGAAGAGTTCAGTTCATACAGATATTTTAAGATGACTGTCATATTAGTAATGAAGATAATATTAATAATGAAGATAATAACTAATATTTATTGAGTATGTACTTATGTGTCCAATAGTAAGCACTGTTTTGAAGATATTTTGTTATAGAAGACTTAAAACCTGCGTGAAAGTAGGGAGAGCACTGTAATGATTACCCGTTACCCAGCTTCAGTAACTGTCAACTTCTGGCCAATCTTGTTTCATTGCCCTCTCGCCCACTTCTCTTCCTCCCTCACACCACAGTGTTTTGCAGTAAATTCCAGATATCGTTTTATTTTATCTGTATATATTTCAGAAGATAAGAACTCTCAGGGAGTATATACTCAAATTTATTTTTAATTTTGAAACTTTCTGTTAAATTATAACATACAGACAGAAAAATACATAAATCGTACGTGCGCAACTTGGTTAGTTTTTGCAGACTGAACCCATTGATATACCTAGAACATCGCCGGTGCCACAGAAGCCCCCGTTGTTCTCGTTTCCAGTCGCATCCCCACATCCCAAGGGTAACTTCCGGCACCCTAGATTAGTTTTGCCTGTTTTTGAACTCGGTATGCATGGAATCATACAGTGTACTGTTTTGGGTCTGGCTTCTTTCATTTAACATTTTGTCCGAGAGATTTATCCGCATTTTTGCACGTCTGTCCTCATTGCTGTATAGCACACCATTGTCTGACTGTACCACAGTGTAGCCACTCAATTGCAGAAAGCATTTAGAGCGGGGGTCCCCAGCCCCTAGGCCACGGACAGCTACCGGACAAATGAGCGAAGCTTCACCTGCCGCTCCCCATCGCTCGCTCCCCATCGCTCGCGTTACCACCTGAACCAGTCCCCCACACCCCGTCCGTGGAAAAATTGTCTTCCGCGAAACTGGTCCCTTGTGCCAAAAAAAGTTGGGGTCCTCTGATTTAGAGAGTTTCTAGTGTTTGGCTATTATGAATAGTCCTAACTTCCTTTATTAATCGTATAGAAGAGGTAAAGGCGGGTTGGGTGAAATAAAGTAATTTGCTAAGTTCACACGGGTAATAAGTAATGGAGTCTGAATTCAAACTAGCTTTGCCTGACTTCCGACTCAGAGGTCTTAACCACTGTGCTTTCAAGGCAGCCCTTTTCAGAATTAACTATAATTATCTGCATAGTGTGTATATACAAACCCATACATTTGTGGGGAAAAGTACATTATTCTGCACGGCTCTGTGCCCAATCACTGGTTTTCCGATTCTGTGTCTATTTCTTGGAGAGTAAATGTCTCACTCCATTTAAAAAAATTGTTAAAAGTCATCCATTACCATTAAGATTTAGAGTATTGAGCAAGAGTGAGAGATGACTTTAGAATAGGAAAGGAAGAAGGAAATACACTCAGGCACATGTCATCTGACCCTTTCAAAAAATAAGATGCTTGTGAACTGTAAATGTATGCAGAATATGGTCTTATATAATAACTACCGGGGTTAAATTCTATTAACCTACTTTCAAGCACATAAACAGGGAAGTGGGGTTTTTAATAATAGTAAGTTATTATTATCTTATAACTTTTAAACCTAGTCTTGCCTCTCCTTTTTCTGAAACTGTTGGGAAAATAAATAATTTAGTTAAATATTTTATGAATAAATGTAGGTGTGACACCATTTTATTTGTAAATAGGACAAAGTAGTTATTCTATTATGAATATTTGTAGATATTACAAAATACGTATTAGTACTACTTCTTTTAAAGTTTTGTAAAATCTAAATAGAAGTATAGCTAGATTAATAGAAAGTGTAAGTATTTGCAAATTGTAAAACCTGACTATAGCAAATATATCAAACTATCATTTTGATACCAAAGAACTAGCTAATGTATATCAATCCTTCCATCCCCATTGTTTTTTGTTTTTTGTTTTTTCTTGCTGTTGATTATGTCTTTGAGAAGTTTTGGTTGTGAATGCATAGTTCATAAACATTTTTGAATTGCTTATCAAATCATAGACCAAAATTATATTTTTAGAATGTAATTTTAGAATTTTGCTAAGCAGTGAACTCATTCATCATGCATTGTTTGTTTTAGAGAGAATACTGAACAGCTCATATCCTTTGCTTAAAAATAGATTTTTTTTTTCCCTCAAAGCAATTATCTTCTTTTCAGTCCAATTTTCTCTTTTCTGGTATTCAACAAGACTTCATTTCCAATAAGCTTTTATTTTACTATGCTGATCATGAAATTATGCCACTTTTTTTTCTATCTGCCTCAAAGCTGTGGAGTTTTAAGTGTATGTTTTTGCTCAGAGCATATATCTTCAGGTATAAAAAAGTCTATACATTTTGACTCTCAGTGACTGTGAAGAATAGGTTACTGTGACTAACATATGTAAGAGACAGTTATGTGGTTAAGAACACAAATTTTTGGAACCAGACTCCCTAGTTCAAATTCTGGCTCTGTCACTTACTAACATGTGACCTTGGTCAAGTTACTTAATATCTCTATGCTTCAGTTTTCTTGCCTGTAAAATGAGGGACAACAATAACACCGACCTCACTGGGTTATTGTTAGAATTAAGTGGGTTAGTACATGTCCAGCCCTTAGAACTCTGCCTAGCGTATAATATGTTACACAGGTATCTTTATTATTATCCAGAAATCTATTACTTTCCTTTGAAATTTAAAAATTTCAGAATAATTAATTTACAATCTAAGAATTTCTTTCTACAACTTTGAATATGCAGCTAATAATGACTGTCCAGAGAGCCTAGATTCATTTTCCATAAGTTTATGGATAATATGCTCTAAAGTTTTCTTCATCTTTTCTTTCATCTTTTACATGTTCATTTGCTCATTCAATCATTCCTGTTTATTGAACACTTACTATGGTCCTTGAGTATTTAGTAAGGAACAAACAGGAAACATTCTCTGCTACCTGGGAGCTTACATTCCAGTCTTAAAGCCAGCCAATGTGCGGAACAGGGCAGGTCTGGAAACTCCCCTTGGACCTGGGCCCCCACCCCCCTGCTGCCCTGAGCATCGCTTTGAAGTCAATGTCTATTTTTCTCTTCCCTGTATATATGAAATAACATAAACTTTTAACTTAAAAATCACTATGCCTCTTTAAATGAACAATGTGGTAAATTTTGGTCTTATAAACGGATACAGACATAGTGTGCCACCTCCCTTACAATTCATCTGCTTTTTTCTCACTGATAACGTTAATCTATCTTCTTATTAAAAAGTTTCATCGTGATTCATTCTTGAAGTTGGGAAATTCAGCTTTAGTTGTAAGTTTATTGGAGGTTCTCAGAATAATGCTCACACTTAAGGCGGGGAAAAGGATGCCGCTGAATGGTAATATATTAACAACATGTGTTGAAAAATTGGTTCCTTGTTGACTGTATACAAAACACAAATTTCTAATAGTTCTTAATGCACTACTTCCTCTGTGGATTATGTAGGAAATGCTTTTGTCTGAATAATCATTCCCAGCGGCTGGGGGAAGCCTTCAAAATAAATTCACTTTATAGAGAGAGATGGAGAGTGTGTGTGTGTGTGTGTGTGTGTGTATGTGTGTGTGTGTGTGAGAGAGAGAGCATGAGAGAATGAGAGAGACTGATGACTGTGGAGTACTGAGTCAGACCAGCACATATGCCTAGCCTGATTAAAGAACATAATTCGAAGGTAGCAATAGTATCTAATTATATGAAATACTTTGTACGCTGTTGCTTGTTACCACATTTTAGAAATAAACTAACAGCAATAATGAACAGCTAGTCCAAAGGTTAAAGAAAACAACGGTGGGGGACTAGGTTTTCGTTAAAGAAGAAATAAAAACCCCACTAAAACCTCTAATTGTCTGGATAGTTAGGGAAGAAATAAATAACTATCACCCTCTCAATGGAATTACCTAGGCCCATAAAGGCAAAGTGGGTTATTTCCCCTCAGTCTTCTTTTTTTTTTTTTTTTTATACCTGGCTTCAGGACTTAATGAAGCTCAGGTTTTTTTTTTTAGAAGTAATGGATTTACTTTGTTTTATTTTTTTAACATCTTTATTGGCGTATAATTGCTTTACAATGGTGTGTTAGTTTCTGCTGTATAACAAAGTAAATCAGCTATACGAAGACATATATCCCCATTTCTTCTCCCTCTTCTGTCTCCCTCCCTCCCACCCTATCCCCCACCTCCAGGTGGTCACAAAGCACCGACCTGATCAGAAGCTCAGGTTCTTGACGTCCCATCGCAGAAAGAATTCAGTGAGAGACAAAGTGATGGGTAAGAAGTGGATTTATTTGGAGAGATACACACTCCACAGACAGAGTGTGGGCCATCTCAGAAGGTGAGAAAGGCCCTCAGTCTTCTTGACTTCGGCTAACATACTTCTCTGCTTCCTTTTGGACTGGAGACATCTATAAAATGAACTCTTAGGAGGGATGAAATGATACATTCCCCAAGTCCTCTTTAGGGAAGGGGGCGCTATTGCATGTGGGGTATGAGTGGGGTGGGGGCATTTTTCAAACAATTATCTCCCCACCCCACCCCCTTTGTAATTAAAAAAAAAAATTCTCCTAGTCACTCTGAACCATCTCACAGCCCTGTCACACACTTCCACTGCCTATCAGAACCCACTTTTTAGGGACTGTGGATAGATGGTCTCTAAAAGATCCAGTAGCATTCTAGAAGAGTCAGTTTCTTATAAGAATGCTTTCATCTTTGTTTTCTTTTTTTGGAGTATAGTTGATAAGAATGCTTTCATCTTAATAGAAATCTTTTAAAAAAAATCAGCGTTGGCCCAGACCCAGAAGGGCTAAGAAGAATCTGAACAAATGCAATTTTATATGTCAACAGTAGTAAAGAAATTAGAGGGAGAGGATGAATGCTGTTAGTGAAGTGGGTGGGTTGAGGGGAGCTGAGATGTTTTCTCATAGGTTGAGGTGTGGGATCAACTAACCTTGGAGGTAAGTGTCATTTCTTTAAAAAGAAAGACACACACACCCCTTGTGAAAAGTGGCAGCCTTTCCCAGACAGACATCAGGGTTCTCTAGCATATTAAGCCTCTTTTCGCAAGTATGCAACACTTAAAATATGCAATCTATGCCTTTACATGTCTCCTTGGTCCAACTTCAGTTTGCATGTCAAAAAAAGGGTATCATTAAAAACAGTATCTTTAAACTGACAAATTGATCTCAGGAAAGGGGTCAACATTTTTAGTGGTATTGGCAAGATTTTTGTCAGGGCAGTATTCTAGTGTGTTAGCCAGTAATGGTGTGTGTTTTTGTGTGTGTGAGCACGTGTGTGCATGTGTGTCTCCCTTCCTACTTTGTGGCTAAAAGACACTCTCTCAGGTCCTCTTACTGTTAATTTCACATATGTAATTAGTAAGGGAGTCCTAAGAATAGTTTTGTTTTTTTTTTAAATGATAAACTGTCACTCACAACTCTTCTTTTTTTTTTTTTTAATTTATTTTTATTTATTTTTGGCTGTGTTGGGTCTTCGTTTCTGTGCGATGGCTTTCTCCAGTTGCGGCGAGTGGGGGCCACTCTTCATCGCGTTGCGCGGGCCTCTCACTGTCGTGGCCTCTCCCGTTGCGGAGCACAGGCTTCAGACCCGCAGGCTCAGTAGTTGTGGCTCACGGGCTTAGTTGCTCCACGGCATGTGGGATCTTCCCAGACCAGGGCTCGAACCCGTGTCCCCTGCACTGGCAGGCGGATTCTTAACCACTGCACCACCAGGGAAGCCCAAGAATAGTTTTAAGCACACTTTTTTTCATGATTCTTAATCTTGGAAGATTCATACTATTTTCTGACATAGAATAAAGCAAATAAAAATATCTTGAGACATTCTTTATGTTGGAGTTCAGGGTAGAAGTGATCGCTCTCTGGTTTTGGAGATTGGAGGGTTAATGATGAGACAAAGCTGTCGACAACCAGAGGTGTCTGAAGTACTGGTTTTCCTGGAGTGTTCTCCGTTTCTTGCTTTGAATGAATGACCTGAGTGAGAACGCTAAGATTTTCCTTTCAAAAACATAATGTTATAGACATTCCTTTATGATAAACTTAACTTTAATAACAGTCAGGTATATAAGCTGGTTAAGTCTGATATCCCAGGTATGAATGTAATCTAGCTACGAATGCAACACATCAATGTAAAAAGCTGCCTGGGAATGATCTCTTACTGTGAATTTTCCCAAGAGTCGTCATACAGTTTGAAAAGCCTTTTCTATTTAAGACCGTTTATCTGAGAAAGCCTAATTGAGAAGAGTATTGCATTGATAAATTGCTCTGCTCAAGGCAACTGCTGCTGTTTCTTTTCAGATTTTAAAACCTAGGTTCCAAATCACAATCTGCATTTAAGGGCTTCCAACAATAATTACCTCTGTGTAATGAGCAGCAGTCCTTAAAAGGGTCTGCCGTTTCCCCGCAATCTTTTACAGGGTGAGCAGAGCTGTATCCACTGATAACCCAGCTGCCGAGGAACTGAGCAGAGCCGGCTCCAAACTTCTCAGCTGTTGACAGGCTTGACTTGCTGAGAACACTGGTTAAATATAGCACACGCGAGCTCAGCTTCTCGACAAAGTCACTGCTCTGACAATGCTGTGAAGGGAGCAGAAGAGGAGAAACCTAATCTCAGAACCCAACACCTAGCAACAGTTGAAAAAACTTTTAAACAAAAGTCTGGGTGGGAGATATACAACAGCCTCCAATTTCTGCTGATCGGGATTTCAGGGAGAAGAAGCTGCTTTCCCCTTCTCTCTACCCAGTTTCCTGCATGACTTCAGCTATTGGCTAGTCCTAGGAAAGAAAGTGGGAAAAGCTTTCTCCTCTGTATTCTTTTGGGCTGGATAGTTTTCCAGAACTCCAGTCTCTCTTGGGCTGTGGGGCAAGCCACTGGGTTCTTCCAAGGATAAGCTACCTCCATAAAGGACGTACCTTTGGTTAGACGAGCTGCCAGTCAGGTAAGACCAAAATACACAGCTACTTACTCTCTTAAGAAATGTCTGTTTCCACAAGAAGAGAGCTCTCTCCGATTCTGTGTTCTCTGTTTCCTTTGATTCTCACTGTTCCACTATGTGATAACACATGTAGGAATTATGACGATCACTGGGAATTCTTTTTAAGGAATCAGAAAGGCATCTCATTCTCAGAATTATCCGATTGTTTTCTAAACACAAAGGTTGTAACGATGCTTTAATAGTGATCAAAATATTTCTGCCAAGTTATCATTTTCTGGCAGGTAACAGAAATACGACAAAGGACAACTTCACAGTCCTTTCACAATGAGGATGGCTAACCAATGGAAGGGATATTTTCCCTAGAAGCAAAATAACTTTCATATAATGAAACTAGCTGAGCAGCTTGTGTGGTAAATGAGAGGCAAGTCCTGCGTGGTGTTTGTGTTGCTGTGCTTTTGACTGGCTGGCTTCTCCTTTGCCGGATTCTCTGATTACACGGGTATACCTTGTGCTGGTTCTGACCTCGTTACATTACAGTCACCCTGGGTGCTTCTCACTAGGCACAAGATATGCCTGGTTTCAGGTCACTGCTTTTGCAGTTGTTGAATAGTATTCAGGAGAATACTATTTTGTGTTTTTTTTTTAAAAAAGACATTGAGTAATTGCTTGTATATAGATGAGACAGATTCTGATTTTTAAAACTCAAATTGAATGCATTAGAAAAAATTCTTTCTTAAGTTGCACGTATGTGTGTATGAATGTGTTCACCAGAGTGTGAAGGAAATCCTCCTTTTGTCTGTTGTATTGTCTCCCCTTCCGTGAGTTTCCATGCTGTTTTATCAGAATTGCTTAGCGTGATCAATATCACACTGAATCTGACAAAACTTATGGCTGCACATTGGTGACGTGGTTAGTATTGGTAACTCGTGTCTGTAGTTGGGTTGGATTTGTGTAAGAAGTTTGTTCCTCTAAGTGGACATGATAATTTGAAAAAATATTCTAAACTAAGGATAATTTCAAAGAAGATACAAATGCACATTTTAAAAGAAATTATTTGAGTCTATTTTGTCAACTTAGAGAAGTAATTTACCCCAAACCAGTTTTGAACAAATTGACAAGAATGTATCAACTCTTTCGGTAAATGTTCTTATTTTAAGAAAAACTATTTAAAGCTTATATATCATATGCTCAGAAAAATGAAATAGTACATACATTTCAGTACATATTATATTTCATGATTCTGATTGCATGATTCGTTTACAAAGTAAATGCAGCTAATCATGTATAATGAATGTAACAGTGCAAAATGCACTCTGGTAAACTTGGTATCAGAGAATGAAACTTCTGGTGCTTTAGTGGAGATGAAGTATCTTTGTCTTTAAAGAGTTTCAAAAAGTCTGAACTAAATGCTTTACATTTTTCTTGTTTTTATCTTAGGAAGGGTCACATTGTTGGCTTACAAATGTCTGTGTAAAGCCAAAATCTGCCATTCGTAGATTTCGGAGGCATGTAATTTCTTTTGGAGTTAGTGGAACAGTGTGAGGATAGCTGAGTACAGCATTTGGCCCTGGGTGAAACCATGTTTCCTGATGGATTGATTTTTGAGTATCATTGTCTTCATGACTGTAAGTTTACCCTTGAGAATCAAAAATAGCTCAGGTTAGAGCACGTGCTTTCCTCCAGTTTATGAACAATCAAATGTGCAGGTTGTGTTCTCTCATTCACTCAGGCTCACGTCTGTGTTATTTTGACCCTTGACCATAAGAGAGCCCATTGCCGTTTCTCCCACCACCCTAAGGTCTGTCCCCTTCATCCTTGGTCTGGATTATAACAGGGCTGCTCGCCTTCCACCCCTTGTTGCCATCCAGACCCCCTTGCCCATGACCATGGGGTTAATTTTCTTATGCTTGTCTCTCCTACTCCTCACTTATCTTTTGCAACTAGTCGCTGCCAAACAAACACCTAGGCTGGGTATTTTGAGAACCTTCCATCATCTGGCATGTACTTAACTTTTCCAGTCTCAGCTCCCACTACTCAACAACAAGTGTGTCCCTCTGCTTCAGATGGTTCAGATTTTGGGCCCTTCTCCAAACACCTACATGCTGCATATTTCAATGCTCCACCTCTGCCCCTTTCATTCCCTCCTGCCTGGAACACTTTTCCTCCTCTCTCCTGTAGAGACTTTGTCCACTGTTTAAAACCCAGATCAGTGGCTCCCACTTTCACAATGATTTCCCAGACCATACCATTTAGAAGTGATTCCTTCTTAGTTTGGGCTGTTGGGTGCTCTGTTAGAATTAGGGTCCTTTGGAGCAGGGTTTACTTCTTTAAATTCAGAACAATTTTATGAAGGCGACCAGGTACAAAGCATTGTCCTAAGCATCCCTTGGCTCTGGAGCGGTTCGGCCCCATGTACCTTGTGGATGTTCTATGAACATTTTTGGCTCTGGATTTCTAATGATGAGCATGTGAGAAAGTATAGGTAAGTATAAAATCAAGACAAGCAACTATAAGTGTGGTTAATAGCTTTTTATCTCAAAACTTTCTCAAGGAAGGTCTTCATAGTTTTACCGAGTACAGAAAAATTACAAGTAATTGTGACTACGCTCGTGTATTTGATTGTGGAGATGATGTACCTCTTGGGAATGAAATAGGAAGGTTGATATATAAAGACTATATATATATATATAAAGACTTTATATATATATATATATTTATACATGCATCTCCTGTGTATACACCTAGAGCTCTAAATACTATAACTCGTATACTTTTATCATCTTCTGGTACCAGATTCTATTTATAGTTACCTTTGGTACTATACATTTAAATCATGGTTCTTTCCATTTGTGGGTCGTCATGGATTAAAATCTGTCCTTGAACATTAAAATATTTAAATATCATGCTTACTCCTTTTTATTTTTCCCTAAATATTATAAAAAGAGACATTTCTCAGTTTTATTTTAAATCACTCCTGAAACCTGTAGCCTTACTGTGTGAGAGAAAGCATGAATCATGATTTTGAACTAATTTTCTTCTGCGTTCACCAAAAGAAAAGAATTCTCTTTACATTTTAAGATGGCCAAGGAGGTTAAAATTACTCTTTTAAATGGGTGTTCACCAAGAATCACTATGGGATTTTCCCAAAGAAATTTATGAAATATTTAATATATCCATTTAGCAATGATTTCCCAGTGGTTATAATTTTTACTTGTTCTTTAGAAGTGACACTTTGTGGTAAAATACACATTCTCAACTAATACTAATTGTCTGTTTTGGAAGATGAGCATTTCTTCACAAAACAGTTGCCCTAAGAAATAAGATTTTACAGAGCTTGTTTAATTGACATCTTCACTAATTTGTCCCCTCTCTAACGTGTGGGTTTTAAAACAGCAGCACCATGGGAAGTGAAGGGAATGAGCTTAGGCTGAGATCTATTTCAGCAGACAGGTTTAAGAGAAAAAAAGGCTGGTAACAGCTTATTAGAAAAATAATATCTAAAAGCCCGCAACATACATTTGTTTATACGTTAATTATTTTAAAGATATGTAGCAGTAGAATGAAAGATAAGCTAATAAAATGCGTTTTGCTTCCTTATATCTGAGCTGGATGTGTCATTCAGATGGAGGAGGCAGGAAAGGCTAATTGCATAGGCAAGTCAGACGGCCTGAATTCAGGTTTCAGCTCACTACGACCCCGGGCAAAGTACCCTCTGTACCTCAGCTTCCTCATCTCTAAAATGACGGGAATAATACTAGCTTCCTCATAGAGTTGTTTTGAAGATTAAACGAGTTGATAAAACTTATAGTTGCCCAATAGACTTTTCAATAATTTTATGCTATTCTTGCTTTCTTAGTACACCTTAAATATAGTTACCTGTTTAGTTTAATCTTTGTTGCACACAAAAATCTTCGATACAGACGGTTTGTAAAATCAGGTTCATAGATCATAGGAAAGGCAGAAGAATGTATTGTTTAAATGTGGAATCCTGTCAGGGACATACTTTGCTGCTGTGTACTCCAAGCAGACAGTTTGAGCTCCAGCCAATAATTTAGGATGGAATTTATGTTTCAATCCCTCCGTTATCACTCAGCAGTGTGCTGTCTTATAGAATTATTACTAAAAAGGCCAAGAAATCACCCACAGCATAGACCGTTCCATGGTTTCTATATTTGCACTTGGAGATAAAGTGTGTTTATACGTAGTGCTTGGGTATCTCTTTTATAGCCGACTACGCTGGGAGACTTCCTCTTCCAAGGAGGGATATATTATTAAATTTATCATTCTTTATTTCTTCCCTTAGATGTTTTGTTTTGTTTTACTAACCTAGTAACAGATAAAAATGAAAAGACCAAAAAAGGTCGTCTCACACTAGCTTCAACCTCACCAAATACAAGTGAATTCTTGCTACTCATTGCCCTTAATCCTAATCATTCCTCTTAAACATGGCAAGAAAGTATATTCCAAGGCAAAAAAAGAGTGTTACCTCATAAAGATGTATGAGTATATTATGGGGTGCTCACTATTCTGTATATTTAACTTAACAAAAATATATGAAGCACTCAAAAATGGAGACGTTTCTTAGTAACTTCTACTAGCTTATGCAGGGTACTCACAGTTTAGACCTGTCCATTTTGCTTTATTTTTCACAATTGAAAGGATGAGTTTCTAAAAGATAAGGCAAACTGAATTTCAGAATGATCATTCTCTAATGAAGACCTTGTTTTAGAAAGAAAGAAAGAAGAAAGGAAGAAAAGAAAAGAAAGAGAAGAAGAGAATTTTCCTGGCTTTATAGAATACATTATAAAGGTTCTAGGGCAAAAATATGGGAACCTCAGGAAAATATTTTGGATTATGTTCTTCTTTTTTCCTTAAATGGTCAGTCCTACTCTTTAGCTAATCAGAGAAGAGAAAAGGCTGCAGGCAGAATACAACTTTCCCCATGGCAGTAGCTGAGGCAGTGTAATTTCAAAGGCTAGGCAGCGAGTTGTGTAAGAACTTAGCATAAGGAAAGTCCAACATGAATTGGGCAGCTCCAGTTGGCTGTTGACCAGCTGATTGCAGAACTTGAGAAACTCCCAGCAAAGAGATGAAGAAATACGATGTTAACCAGCATTCCAGTCCCTGAGAGCTTTGTTTAAGCCACAGCAGCACTGAAAAGTCAAAAGAAGGTTGGTGTTGCGTTTCCTTTTTGGGAAGTGGTGTCAATGTGCATAATATTGTGTGATTTATGTGTTTCTGAGGTCTGTGAAAGACAGACTTTAAAAAGAATTTTTAAAGCTAATGCAGAATTTATCTCAAGTGGTCTGACTTTCATTGAACCCTTAAGGTTCAGGGATTTTTCTGTTTTTGCTTTTTTGCTTAAATGCTGTCACCTACCTCCTTCACCAAAACATAGATGAAAACAATTGTTGCTTCACTGGCCAAGGACTTTATATGTCTACACTTGAAAACAGTCTCTTTTTTTTTTTGCTTTTTCAATAATTGTAATTGCAATCTTTGAATCTTTCCAAGTTACTTTGAAGAAGTGAATTATCTGCTGCTTATCTTTGTAAGGAAAAGGTGAAAGAAAGCCATGAAATGGACATATCAGAGTTGGCAAAATGCATTCTTTAAAAAATGATTTGCTACAGATTTAAAGCCAAAAGGCAATTTGATTGAAAACAGTAGACTGCTGACATCACCAAGACAATCAAATTACTGCCAACTTGCCTTGTTTATATAAAAGATCTTTGCAAAAATAAGGTCCCCCCCGACACACACATGAGTCATAGGCGATACAGTAATAGGGATAAATGGACTTTATTTTTCTTTATATGTCTTTAATATACTTATGTCTTAAGTAACTCCTTTTAGGGCCTGCTTCTTTGACTGAGGTACAACAGGAAAGGAAGAGGCATTGCTGAGTTCATAATGCTATTTCAGTGTGGCAGCCTAAGTACATGAGGAAATGACACCCCGGGCCTGTATTTGGGGCCTTGCAGTTACTGTGACGACAACACACACTAATGGAAAACAAAGATGCTCTGCTTGCCAGCACAAGCCAGGAAGAGTTTTGCCAGCTCAGATTTTTCCTAATTATTCTATAAGTCTTGAAATGTGACACTTGAGATATTCAAGGCTCTTTGTGTTTCATGAACTGTTTAGTGAGTGACGCATGCTTCACGGGCAGCCTGGAATTTGGACGAGGGAGGGGCCTTTACATATAAGCTTAACTTTCACATGCTGTCTTGATAGATCTCATCCTCTGGTTTGGACACCGCCAGACCAACTGCTTTGGTCACAGCCTGTTGTTTGGTCCTTAAGGAAGGCAGCTGCTTTGGTAGAATTCACTCCTCGGGGACCCCTCAACTTTGGTGACAAATCCCCACCTTCCATATTCTGTTCATTCCATAGATCGTTGCCCAGTATGCCAGGTGTTCTACTAGTGACTGGGAAATCTGAATCCCAATTCTTATATAGTGATATAATAGATAATATAATGATAATAACAGCTACATGTAAGATAGATTATCTACTTAATGTATGTATTATAGAGCTATGCATAATTATTTAGTATATATATGTGATGCCAATAATAGCATATACTGGAGATTTTTCTGTGCCAGGCACTTTGAATGATTTTATTTACTTCTCATAACAACCCTATGAGGCACTATTTTTTTTTAATCTCTTGTTTTATGGATTAGAAAAATGAGGTTTATAGATGATAAGTAACTTGCTCAGTGGTAGATTTGAGATTCTAACCCAGGCAATTTGATCTTATTTAGCCCATATTTTCACCACTTTCTTGTAATGCAGGCAGTTGTTCAAGGAGGACCTCTACCTAGGTGACTGTGAGACGTTTTGGTGAAAGGTGTCGAATGTGACCCTGCAGTCTGAAAAGATACGCTAAGAGCAAAGAACAAAGAGATCTGGGGTCAAAAGGCCAGTGGGGCTCTTCTCCAGGGTCCTGAAGTGGAGCCAGGAGTTGCAATGGCCTGTGGAGCTGGGCGACCCAGGAAGAGCTAGGCCTGGGGCCCTGGAACACGGAAGCTCTTCTTCCACAGTGGTGGATGGCACAGCGTGGTTCTCGGCTTCTACGCTGCCGAGACGATTCTCTGGAGAAGGAAGACTTGGAGCATTTGAATTTATGATCTATTATGGGTGCTATTGTAGCCAGATCCTTTGATGCCATTGGGGGTTTTGGTCTGTTGTTTCTCCTGTTGACAAGTTAGAACTCCCCCTTCTATTGTAATGAAATGCTCTGCAGTTCTCTGCCTTGGTCATGAGCATTCCGTTTGTTAAGTGGTTCAAGAGAGAGTCCTGCAACATACTTATTCCAGCTGTTGGTAGCAATAAGGCTTCTGGAAGAAGCCTTTGGTGGTGTGTGTAAGTTTGTTGGGGGAGGTACTGAGGAAAGGGACAGAAAGTCTCATTCTGTATAAGAGCCCTTATTGACTCCCAATGACTTTGTTTAGGGAGTGAGTTGTCAACCTAACAGCATGTTTTTCCTTCTGAAAAACAGAGCTGGCTGTAGTTTAAGGAAAATTACCTGATACTGTTCAGCCAGTGGTTTGCTACAGTGGAGCAATGGCATGAGATATTTTATTATTCTATTTAATTCTTTTCTCTTTATTAAAACCCGAGTCATCTCCAATGATGCCAAAAATCTGACTACCTGGATATAATTGGAATTTTTTGAGTTTCTATTTACTTGTATGACACTTAACTTTTGTACTACCTGAAGTAAAAGGAGAGCAGTTCTAATACAATTTTGATGGAGCAGATAATGCTTTGCTTTTTCTTATGCCAGTGGCCATAAATACTCTACTTTTCCTGTGTATCAAATATCCCAGGTGGTAGGATTTAATATCCCAGGAAGGTGAATGTTTCACGTGAAATAAACACATAGCAGAATGAATCTCTACCTTCTGAGAAATTCTATTCTATGAATTACAAACAGCATCTTGTCACAACTGTGTAGCACACCCCAGCCCCGCTCCTACATGCTCACTACTGGTAAGGGCACAGGACTTGTAGGCTACTTACCTGACAGGCTAAACACCTTCCTGAAGCAAATACACTCTTTGCTCTGTGGCATAGACCTATTTAATCCAAAATAAAGGTCGTGATGTATTATATTTCATTAAGGCACTCTTTTTCATTCACATGATCTCTCCTGACTTCCTTACAACAAACAAACTAAGAATTTCCCTTTTGTCCTCCTGGTCTTTATGTAAAAAGGTGTAACAGTGTCAAAGGAGGGAAAGAATTAGTGTTATATCCTTTGGAGACAAAGGGCTTCACTGGTTGGCTTCTGGAAGTATTCTTTTTCTCATTCAATTATTCTAAATTCCTCTTGGCACCCAAACTGCATGATAATTCAGACATTCTGTGAGACCTCCTATTTCTCTTGGCATTGCCACAGCTGGTCTGACTTCCAGCAGGAATGGGGGCTCTGAGTCTCACACTGTTGATGATCATACAGTTTTGGTCCTGGAGCCACCCGTACCAAAGAGGGTGGAAACCTCTAGACTCCGAGCTCACTCGGGACCATCAGGTCATCTAGTCTGCGGTTCTCAACACTCCCTGTGTGTCAGAGTCACCTGGGATGCTTTGAAAATGCAGATGTCCAGGCAATGCCCCAGAGGTTCTGATTCAAGCTGGCCTGAGTGCGTGCCCAAGTGTTGATCTATTTTGGAAGCTTTTATGTGATTTTAATGTGTATCCAGGGTTGAGAACCAGTTATCTAATACAATCTCTTCATTTTAAAGAAGAAGGTACTAGGATGAAGGAAGAGAGGTCACTTGATACAAGTTACAGTGTCTTCTGAGGCTGAGTCTATTACCTTTTCTATCACATGATCATAATAAACAACAAAGTAGCCAATATTTAATCACTGCTTTCTATGTGTTAGGCACTAACAAGGCAGAAGTGAGGCAGTTACTCGGGCACTCTACATTTACAGAGAAGGAGGCTGAGGGAGCTGCCCAAGGCCCTCCGACAAGCAGGTGGCAGATCTGCGATTTGAATCCAGGCAACTGGACTCCTCAGCTTGTGCTCTTAATCTCTTAATCACTTTGCTGTTCTGGAGCCAACTCTGAGAATGTAAGGTGCTGAGTGGCAGCTGCTTCCCTATTTCAGCATCAGGGGTCTTGTGGCAGCTGGCCTTGGTGCTCTGAGATCCCACTAACTGGTTTGCTGCTTGACTGGAGATTGGGTCCTTGCATTCTCTTATTTTCCCAATAAGTGTGCCAACTGGAGACAACCCATTCTCTTAGAGACTGTTCCAAAGGTTCCATTTTCCCCAGTGACTTTGTCTCTTTTATCTTGTCTTTCTTTTGTGGACCGTTATAATATTTTCTGTCTTACTTTTGGACACATATCTTTTTACCTTTATGTGGAAATTCTAACCACAAACTCTACTCTCTCGTTCAGACCTTGACTTTTCCCCTAACCCTGTGAGTTTGGCTGTGTTCACCATTTTCCCTGGGATTACCCCATCTCTGGACTTTCTTACCACCCCCTAACTTCTCATGACCTCAGCAACAACAGGAAGGGATTAATCACTTCGCTTCTTCTATAGCAGCAGGTGCGTTAGAAACAAGCTGGTCTGTCCCATGGAAGTGACTGGCTGGAGGGTCAATGTACTCCAAAGGTCTCTTAAAGTATACATTTTTAGGTTGCATTATGGAATTAATTTTCTGATTGATTATGTAAGTTTAAATTTCTATAGAGAAGGCTTTTTTACACCTTGGGAGAAATCTATATACATTGTCTGGTTAAATGAACTTTATCAAGATGAAACTCACTAATGGCAAACACTATAGCACAGATTTCTGTAAGCAATAGCAACTCAACAAAAATTGAAAGATTATAATAAATATTCTATGATAAATATTTACATGTAAATTTAAAAAATTAACGTGATATATAGATTCAGGTATGACTTGGGACTTTTTTTAGAGCCATGTTTCATAAAACAAGTGCTCAATAAGTTGAATCTGTTAAATGTCATGGAATTGAGGAAGTAAACATTACTGAACAGTTTTGATCAGTTAGTGGACTGAACATAATTTTTTTTATATAAACATGGGTATAACAATCAGTGACCATGGGTGATTATTTCTCTGCTTCTCAGTATTCTCTAAACCTTTAGTGACCACGTATTGTTTTTATTACAAGTTAAAAATCAACAGACATCTTAAATGTTCATTAGAGCATCAGAGAGTAATGAATGCTTAACTGAGTGGAAGCTAGACTCTGTAGCTGCGATTAGCATGATGTATGTATATTTCCAACAACAGACTAGAACTCTTACTTTAAATGCATAACTATTGACACAAGTCTAATTGCTCCTCATCTCTTCACTCATGTGCTGCAAAATTCATAAAAAAAAAAAAAAAAACCACAAAACACAACACAACCAGGCTCTTATTTGGTTTACTAGCTGGAAATGTTCTTATCCTTGGAAATCTATTTTGGAGTTAGCTGCTCTCCTCCCCTACAAGTGGTAAAGCAACAGCTGCCATTTAATTAATGTTCTGCTGACAGCTCCAGCTGATGAATACCCTTGAAGTTCCCTATCAGCGTCAATACTACCCACATTACCCCAAGAGGAAATATTGATTATAGTTGCTTGATTTTGCCTTATTTCACCATAGCTTTCTTTCCTGCACTACTTCCTTCAAATTCCAATGAGGCTGTTATTTACATCACCATTCACATCTTCCAGGGAATAAGGTCCCGGTGGAACACATGTGTTCCTGGTGATGTATTGCAATGGAACCTCACCAAAATGAACACGTGAAACACTAAGCTCAAATAGAGGAGAGCACTGGGGGAAAACCAGATGAAAGTGACTTGTGGTTTCTCAGAAAGTAAAGAATTTTGTCCTTTTGAGAGAGAGATTAGAGAAAAAAAAAAAAGAGCTCTTGTTTTTCCACGTAGCATGAATGTATGGTTAAAATCCTGCAATTTGATTTATGTCTGGATTATTATTTCAATTTCTGTTCCCAGAACTTTCATAGGAGTTGAACTTCAACAGTACTATCATTACTATTGTGTGACAATGAAAAGGATTTGAGCTGTGTGAAAACAACTGTTTCCAGAGTGAGATCCATTCAAGCCGCTCATCCTGAAGAACGTATCTTAGGCTCCGTCAGGCAAGGCCCATGCACGTAGCTAACTGGCAACAGGTAGAACACAGGATCCAAATGGTGTGGCATTAGATGACAAAGAGTGGTTCAAGCTGGTATCTGGCCTCTGAGGATCTAAAACATGAGGTTATGGGGTGTCCTGGCAGGCAGCTGGGGCAGGGCTGTGTTCTGACCCAGGCAGGGTGTCAGCGTTTGGGCAAGCCTGTCAGCAGGACCAGGGAGGAGAGCCGGGAGGTGGGATTCAGGGACAAAATAGTTCTGGAGGAGGAGCAGTCCTAGAGACTCTGTAATGCAATGTCAAAACAACTAAGATGATATTAAATCCCAGAGTCCTGGGCTAGAGCTCTTTGTGTCCCTCCTGCTTCCCATTCAGTTAGTAGTGTTCACCCACTCGCTAAATATTTATTGAGATTCATCTGTGTCAGGCACTGAGCTAGGGATTGGGTACAATCGTGAATATCATATTATCTCTACTCTAAGTGGGTTACAGGTAGAAACAATGGCGATTTCAGTGCCATGTGACTAGTGAGTGAATGGGATTGTGGGAGCACTCACCTGGTTTTGGGTGGTGAGTGACTGATTCAGAAGATCAGAGATGGGGCGATAAAGCAACTCTTGCTGTGGGGAAAGGGGACCCTAGAGGCTGAAAATGAGATAGGGCCTGACAAACAAGGTCTAAGGGAAGGCAGAGGAAATTAATGTGACTGAAAGGCTCAATGACTGATTTGTTGCAACAAGTCCACATAGCTTTACGAATGGTGGGGAGCTCGTAAGTTGCATTCTTTTCACTTATATGATAATTTTAATGTTTTTAAGAATAATGTGATGAAGGGGACGCACTGTATACACACATTTTCATCACACTTAAATCTGTCTTGGCCATAATGAGCCAACCGAATATGCATCTTGTGGGCTGGAAAATTCCTGACCCTCACCACCACCCACACTCTGAGCATTCTTTTAAAGCAGTGACCAGTCTTAATAGGAATTTCGTGGTGGTCCAGTGGTTAGGACTCTGCTCTCACTGCTGAGGGCGTGGGTTCAATTCCTGGTTGGAGAGCTAAGATCCCGCAAGCTGCGTGGCCAAAAAAAAAAAAAAAAACAGCAGTGATCAGTCTTTTGGATATATTTCTAAAAGGGAGTGATGGATATTTCCTATAAAATTCTTTGCTTTAAGACTTTTACAAGTTTGTGCACTTTGAAAAATGCTTACATATATTCAACACTTCACTTCAAGTGACTAAGTGCTTCTGGAGCAAGAAACTTATGTGAATAGCCAGGAAATTTTTGAAGTACCAGTTGGGAACATTGCCTTACCACATAATAAAATGAATTTTGAAACCACACTCATTAAAAACACTTTGATAGTGGTGTCAGAATCAGTTCACATCAGATGAGGAGATCAAAGGAAAATAGTCAGAGCTCCAGAAACCTACATATGAGAGTTTCGTGTTAGAAAGGAGAGATACTTCAAATCAGAAAAGAAAATATGGAGTTTTCAGTCAATGGGTTGAAAAAACTGGGAAAAAATGAAATGAAATCTCTACGTCACCATTTATACCAATACATACTAGATGCATCAGAAATTTAAGTGTAAAAATTGAAAGTGAAATACTAGAAAAATATATACATATTAGTGGAGTGGGAAAGACCTTTCTATGCAAGGGAAAAAAGCAGTAAAACAAAAGACTAAAATATTTGACTCCATAAAAACAGAATGAAAACTTTTATACAGGAAAAAAAAACACCTCATGAACAAAATTAAAATGCAAACAGCAATCTGGGCAAAAATATTTGTGACAAAATAAATTAAGAACAAATACCCTTAACACAAAGAGCTCTTTTAAATGAATAAAGCAAAAGAGACGCGACAATAGAAAAATGGACAAATGGCATAAATAAACAATTTGTAGTAAATGTGTGAAAAACTATTTAGCCTCACTGATAATTAAAAGTTCAAATTTAAAGAAGATAGTAGGGGCTTCCCTGGTGGCACAGTGGTTAAGAATCCACCTGTCAATGCAGGGGACACGGGTTCGAGCCCTGGTCCAAGAAGATCCCACATGCCGCAGAGCAACTAAGCCCGTGAGCCACAACTACTGAGCCTGCGCTCTAGAGCCCGTGAGCCACAACTACTGAGCCTGCAAGCCACAACTACTGAAGCCCGCGTGCCTAGAGCCCGTGCTCCACAACAAGAGAAGCTACTGCAATGAGAAGCCCGCACACCACAACAAAAAGTAGCCCCCGCTCTCAGCAACTAGAGAAAATCCGTGTGCAGCAGCAAAGACCCAATGCAGCCAAAAATTAAATAAATTAATAAATAAATAAATTTTAAAAAATAAATAAATAAATTTAAAAAAATAAATAAATAAAAAAGAAGATAGTATTATTTCAACCAACGCATTGACAAAGACGCAACAGAATCCAATACCTGCATGGTGAGGGTGTGAGGAAGTGGTCGCTATGGAATGCTGGTGGGAAAATCAGCTAGGACCAGCTTCCTGAAAGGCAGTTTGACAATATGCGGTAGGAATCTTAATAATCAGAAGAAAATCAGCCCGCTTCCATTTTGAAAAAAAGCATTGTTTTCCTTTCCTCCTATTGTTCTCAAATATTGCCTATTGACTTCTAACGTTCGGCACACCTAGAGGCTCTTATTAAAAAGAAAAGTCCACATACTTCTTCCTCAGTAGCTTGATAGGATTTCCTAGGAGGGACCTTGCTCGATTAGAATTGTGGAGACAAGTCTGCATAGTCCGTTCTGCCTAATCACTGAAGTGCCAAGAACATCTTGATGGCCGTGTATTTCCTGAGTAATGTGATTATCAGGACAGAAACTGATATCCAAAATGGACACATGTATGACTGGATCACGAGGGTAGGGGAGCGAGGGGCAGGTGGGTAAAACGGGGCACTGGAGTCAGGAATCCTTGCCTCTGATCACTACTTCATAAAACTGCTCAGGCTCATTAGGGTTATAGGGCTAAACTGACCCAGGAGAACGGTGCCAAGGCTCAAATTTTGGTCAATCTGCTCAGTTCATGAATTGCTCTGAAAAAATTGTTTTACCATAATATTTTCAGATACTGATAGATGCTAAGAGATGATTGACTTCAACCACTTTTTAGGAGGGATGAGGAAGCTGAGACCCAGAAAGTCTGTCTTTCTCGAAGTCGTACAGCTTATGAATTCAAATATGTGAATTCATAGACAAGCCACAGCATCGTGCTGCATATCTTCCTGGAATCCAGAACGTTATCTGTCTCGGGTTATTTCCCAAGATACTTGTCGTTTAAAAGCTCGTGGTTTCTCTGTCTCCTCCTGCCTCTGGCACTCCAGATGTTGGGCTTTTCGGGACACCAGCACCTCTCTCCTCATCAGTTCTGTCTGTTATTCCAGGGGAAGGAGGGAGGCTAGTTGGAGAGTGGTGTGTTGTTCGCATGCGTCCTGCAAGGGGTCTTGTGAGGGTGGGGCCTGGTGCCTGTGAGGCTCAGCTGCTTCTCACTGGTCTGAGAGCAGGAACCTTTTGTGAACGGGTAGGGAGCAGTGATGTGAGTAAAACCTCACCCAGACCTTGTGCGCTAACATTCTTGTGCTTTGTTCTGGACAAGGCGTTTCTTGGAAGAAGCCACTCCTGAAAGATTACCCAGAGTGAAGGTAGGCAGTAAGCATTTCAGACCATCTTTTGTTGTTGGGTCCTGCAGGGAATGTGCTGAGATGAGAGTGGTGCTTTGTCACTTTGGTGGTCCTTCCAAGTGTTCTTTTTCATACACGGGGCACAAGTGAATGAGTTCCCTTTACTTCTCTCAAACCCACAGATAAAGGGAGCCTATGCGTTGTATGTAATTCTGTTAATTAGAATATAAGTGTGAATAATAGCACAACTATGCTTAACTTCCAACTTCTATTTGGTGATTTGACTAACAATGCATTATTCAGCGAGATCATCACCTTCTCCTTCTGTAGCCCTCCTTTCTTTAAACAGCCAAAATGAGTACATCCTCATGTCTTTGCTTCTTTATCATCCATTGTACCCTCCCTTCCATGCTCACACTGTGATGGTGGGAATTCTGTTTCCCCTTTTTCCCTCCCCATCTGAGTTCAGGCCCTGATATGTGTGAGTTTTGCACCCTCCCTCACAGGTGGACCTTCTCTGTCAGGCTTCCTGACATCAACTTTCCATGCTTTCCTGGGCTTATTCCTCATTCTTTCCTCTTTCCCTTCTTTTCAGAACCCTCTTTCTGTTATTTCTCCTGCTTCAGCCAGTCTTTGAACATCTTTCAACATTAATATACATAAAAGGTACATAAATCAAGACACTTTTATTAATGTTATGGAGAAAGTTGTTATTCATAAAGGATAATTTGCTGTCAGTAATTAACTTTCAACCTCAAGATTTATTTTCAATTCCCAGTCATTCTCTGAGAACTACCCATCTTGGAGGAGGGAACTGCCATTTCTCCTAGATTGCTGTACGACAGAGCACAGATTGAAGCATAAATTACCCCTCTACATGGGAGGTCAGACTAGATGCTTGGGAACAAGGAGATGGTCTGACTTAACTCTCTTCTCAGTTTTTAATATTTGTTTTTCTATTCTGGAATTTGGTGATTTAAGCGGGAATAGTGTCTACTCCATTAAGAGATTGGAAGAACATTGTGTAAGTACAATGATTGTAAAGGGTGTTTAATATACCAGGAAAAGGTCAGAATTTGGTTATATAAAATCCTCAGCTAAATTCCAGAAATTTTTCATGAGTGCTTTATTTAAAAGGAGAGCTATAAAATGTGGATTTAAAATATGTATGTGGAATGGATTGGATACCATTTTCTCAAATATTCTTGGAAAGGTTCTATATAATGATGGTGTGTAATTAATTTCTTTTACCCAACTTAGGTTCCTCACTAATAGTGGTTGATTTATTTGTTTAATTTGGTTCATATCAAACTGAAGGTTACAAATAACCTCCTTTGCTGTGTATGGTCTGGACCCAACTATAGAAGCAATAGTCTATGTAATTTTCTACTTACAGCCCAATTAAACTGAAAGACAAATTAAGAATGATGACATCAGTAAGACCTGATCTATAAACTGTCATGTGAATATGACAATCATTAATGCATTAATGTTAACTTTAATATAACTATTATGGCTATTGGCTATAGGAAGAAAATAAATGACAGAATAATAATAAAGTTGTTTTTACTGAGCGCTCCCAACATACCAGAATCTATGCTACATGCCTAATGTGCATGGTATAAAAATAACTATTATTTATTTATTTTTTTAAAAAAAGAGTTCTGTTTTTTTGGTTTTTTAATAAATTTATTTATTTATTTATATTTATTTTTGGCTGTGTTGGGTCTTCGTTTCTGTGCGAGGGCTTTCTCCAGTTGCGGCGAGCGGGGGCTGCTCTTCATCGCGGTGCGCCGGCCTCTCACCGTTGCCGCCTCTCCCGTTGCGGAGCACAGGCTCCAGACGCGCAGGCTCAGTAGTTGTGGCTCACGGGCCTAGTCGCTCCGCGGCATGTGGGATCTTCCCAGACCAGGGCTCGAACCCGTGTCCCCTGCATTGGCAGGCAGATTCCTAACCACTGCGCCACCAGGGAAGCCCAAAAAATAACTATTATTATTCCTGTTTTATAGATATGCTATTTTTTAAATTCTTGCTTAAGACATGGTCTGACTTCTTGTCATCTAAAATTTGGGCTTATCTGAAACTCACGTTTTAGGAAACAGGGTGCAAGCTCATGAAATACTTTTTCCCTCATGGATTTCCTAAAATTTGGTAGTGTTGATTTGTATACAGAATTCACTATGAAATAAAAAAAATTTACCCATAAAAATATTATCAGAGTCAAAAAAGTAAGCAATATTCAAAGCCATTTTAACGTGTTAAACCTCAGAAAAGATTTTTTATTATTTTAATACTATATTAATATATTAATTTAATAGTTAGTTTTAATACATTATTAACATATTTTGTGTGATATAATAATAAAATACTATATTATATTATTAACGTGTGCAGGGTAATCCTATGTAGGGAATGGTGGCGTGGTGGACAAGTCCCAGCCACCATAAATACAACAAGGACTGTAAGGTGATTTCAGGAGAGGAACTGAGTTAACTCTGAGCCACCCACTGTTTTATGTCAGATTCTCCTCGTTACTAGTTCAGGTTATAAAATAAAATTTTTTTTTTAAATTTAGTTTTATTTATTTTCTTAATGTAGCAGGTTCTTATTAGTTATCCATTTTATCCATATTAGTGTATACATGTCAATCCCAATCTCCCAGTTCATCACATCACCACCCCCCACCCCCCAGCCACTTTCCCCCCTTGGTGTCCATACATTTGTTCTCTACCTCTGTGTCTCTAATTCGGCCCTGCAAACCGGTTCACCTGTACCATTTTTTCTAGGTTCCACATGTATGCGTTAATATACGATATTTGTTTTTCTCTTTCTGACTGACTTCACTCTGTATGACAGTCTCTAGATCCATCCACGTCTCCACAAATGATCCAATTTCTTTCCTTTTTATGGCTGAGTAATATTCCATTGTATATATGTACCACATCTTCTTTATCCATTCATCTGTCGATGGGCATTTAGGTTGCTTCCATGACCTGGCTATTGTAAACAGTGCTGCAATGAACATTGGGGTGCATGTGTCTTTTTGAATTATGGTTTTCTCTGGGTATATGCCCAGTAGTGGGATTGCTGGGTCATATAGTAATTCTATTTTTAGTTTTTTAAGGAACCTCCATATTGTTCTCCATAGTGGCTGTATCAATGTACATTCCAACCAACAGTGCAAGAGGGTTCCCTTTTGTCCACACCCTCTCCAGCATTTGTTGTCTGTAGATTCTCTGATGATGCCCATTCTAACTGGTGTGAGGTGATACCTCATTGTACTTTTGATTTGCATATCTCTAATAATTAGTGATGTTGAGCAGCTTTTCATGTGTTTCTTGGTCATCTGTATGTCTTCTTTGGAGAAATGTCTATTTAGTTCTCCTGCCCATTTTTGGATTGGGTTGTTTGTTTTTTTAATATTGAGCTGCATGAGCTGTTTATATATTTTGGAGATTAATCCTTTGTCCGTTGATTTGTTTGCAAATATTTTCTCCCATTCTGAGGGTTGTCTTTTCATCTTGTTTGTAGTTTCCTTTGCTTTGCAAAAGTTTTAAAGTTTCATTAGGTCCCATTTGTTTTTATTTCCATTACTCTAGGAGGTGGATCAAAAAAGATCTTGCTGCGATTTATGTCAAAGAGTGTTCTTCCTATGTTTTCCTCTAAGAGTTTTATAGTGTCCAGTCTTACATTTAGGTCTCTAATCCATTTTGAGTTTATTTTTGTGTATGGTGTTAGGGAGTGTTCTAATTTCATTCTATTACATGTAGCTGTCCAGTTTTCCCAGCACCACTTATTGAAGAGACTGTCTTTTCTCCATTGTACATCCTTGCCTCCTTTGTCATAGGTTAGTTGACTATAGGTGCGTGGGTTTATCTCTTGGCTTTCTATCCTGTTCCACTGATCTATATTTCTGTTTTTGTGCCAGTGCCATAGTGTCTTGATTACTGTAGCTTTGTAGTATAGTCTGAAGTCAGGGAGCCTGATTCCTCCAGCTCCGTTTTTTTCCCTCAAGACTACTTTGGCTAACCGGGGTCTTTTGTGTCTCCATGCAAATTTTAAGATTTTTTTTCTAGTTCTGTAAAAAGTGCCATTGGTAATTTGATAGGGATTGCATTGAATCTGTAGATTGCTTTGGGTAGTATAGTCATTTTCACAAGATTGATTCTTCCAATCCAAAAACATGGTATATCTCTCCATCTGTTTGTATCAATTTTAATTTCTTTCATTAGTGTCATAGTTTTCTGCATACAGGTCTTTTGTCTCCCTAGGTAGGTTTATTCCTAGGTATTTTATTCTTTTTGTTGCAATGGTAAATGGGAGTGTTTCTTAATTTCTCTTTCAGATTTTTCATCATTAGTGTATAGGAATGCAAGAGATTTCTGTGCATTAATTTTGTATCCTGTGACTTTACCAAATTCATTGATTAGCTCTATTAGTTTTCTGGTGGCATCTTTAGGATTCTCTATGTATAGTGTCATGTCATCTGCAAAGAGTGACAGTTTTACTTCTTCTTTTCCAATTTGTATTCCTTTTATTTCTTTTTCTTCTCTGATTGCCATGGCTAGGACTTCCAAAACTGCATTGAATAATAGTGGCGAGAGTGGACATCCTTGTCTTGTTCCTGATCTTAGAGGAAATGCTTTCAGTTTTTCACCATTGAGAATGATGTTTGCTGTGGGTTTGTCATATATAGCCTTTATTATGTTCAGGTAGTTTCCCTCTATGCCCACTTTCTGGAGAGTTTTTATCATAAATGGGTGTTGAATTTTGCATCTGTTGCATCTATTGCATGAATAGATGCATGAATTCTGCATCTATTGAGGTGATCATATGGTTTTTCAGTTTGTTAATGTGGTGTATCACATTGATTGATTTGCATATATTGAAGAATCCTTTCATCCCTGTGATAAATCCCACTTGATGATGGTGTATGATCCTTTTAATGTGTTGTTGGATTCTGTTTGCTAGTATTTTGTTGAGGATTTTTGCATCTATATTCATCAGTGATATTGGTCTGTAATTTTCTTTTTTTGTAGTATCTTTGTCTGGTTTTGGTATCAGGGTGATGGTGGCCTCATAGAATGAGTTTGGGAGTGTTCCTTCCTCTGCAATTTTTTGGAAGAGTTTGAGAAGGATGGGTGTTAGCTGTTCTCTAAATGTGTGATAGAATTCACCTGTGAAGCCATCTGGTCCTGGACTTTATTTGTTGGAAGATTTTTAATCACAGTTTCAATTTCATTACTTGTGATTGGTCTGTTCATATTATTTATTTCTTCCTGGTTCAGTCTTGGAAGGTTATACCTTTCTAAGAATTTGTCCATTTCTTCCAGGTTGTCCATTTTATTGGCATAAAGTTGCTTGTAGTAGTCTCTTAGGATGCTTTGTATTTCTGCGGTGTCTGTTGTAACTTCTCCTTTTTCATTTCTAATTTTATTGATTTGAGTCCTCTCCCTCTTTTTCTTGATGAGTCTGGCTAATGGTTTATCAATTTTGTTTATCTTCTGAAAGAACGAGCTTTTAGTTTTATTGATCTTTGCTATTGTTTTCTTTGTTTCTATTCCATTTATTTCTGCTCTGATCTTTATAATTTCTTTCCTTCTACTAACTTTGGGTTTTGTTTGTTCTTTCTCTAGTTCCTTTAGGTGTAAGATTAGGTTGTTTATTTGAGATGTATCCTGTTTCTTGAGTTAGGATTGTATTGCTATAAACTTCCCTCTTAGAACTGCTTTTGCTGCATCCCATAGGTTTTGGATCGTTGTGTTTTCATTGTCATTTGTCTCTAGGTATTTTTTGATTTCCTATTTGATTTCTTCAGTGATCTCTTGGTTATTTAGTAACGTATTGTTTAGCCTCCATCTGTTTGTGTTTTTTATGTTTTTTTTCCCCTGTAATTGATTTCTAATCTCATAGTGTTGTGGTCAGAAAAGATGCTTGATATGATTTCAATTTTCTTAAATTTACCGAGGCTTGATTTGTGACCCAAGATGTGATCTATCCTGGATAATGTTCCGTGTGCACTTGAGAAGAAAGTGTAATCTGCTGTTTTTGGGTGGAATGTCATATAAATGTCAATTAAATCTATCTGGTGTATTGTGTCATTCAAAGCTTGTGTTTCCTTATTAATTTTCTGCTTGAATGGTCTGTCCATTGGTGTAAGTGAGGTGTTAAAGTCCCCCACTATTATTGTGTTACTGTCGATTTCCTCTTTTACAGCTGTTAGCATTTGCCTTATGTATTGAGGTGCTCCTATGTTGGGTGCATATATATTTATAATTGTTATATCTTCTTCTTGAATTGATCCCTTGATCATTATGTAGTGTCCTTCCTTGTCTCTTATATTATTCTTTATTTTAAAGTCTACTTTATCTGATATGAGTATTTCTACTCCAGCTTTCTTTTGATTTCCATTTGCATGGGATATCTTTTTCCATCCCTTCACTTTCAGTCTGTATGTGTGTCCCTAGGTCTGAAGTGCGTCTCTTGTAGAGAGCATATATATGGGTCTTGTTTTTGTATCCATTCAGCAAGCCTGTGTCTTTTAGTTGGAGCATTTAATCCATTCACGTTGAAGGTAATTATCGGTATGTATGTTCCTATGACCATTTTCTTAATTGTTTTGGGTTTGTTTTTGTAGGTCCTTTTCTTCTCTTGTGTTTCCCACTTAGAGAAGTTCCTTTAGCATTTGTTGTAGAGCTAGTTTGGTGCTGCTGAATTCTCTTAGCTTTTGCTAGTCTGTAAAGCTTTTGATTTCTTCATCAAATCTGAATGAGATCCTTGCTAGGTAGAGTAATCTTGGTTGTAGGTTCTTCCCTTTCATCACTTTAAATATATCATGCCACTGCCTTCTGGCTTGTAGAGTTTCTGCTGAGAAATCAGCTGTTAACCTTATGGGAGTTCCCTTGTATGTTATTTGTCGTTTTTCCCTTGTTGCTTTCAATAATTTTTCTTCGTCTTTAATTTTTACCAATTTTATTACTATGTGTCTCAGCGTGTTTCTCCTTGGGTTTATCCTGCCTGGGACTCTGTGTGCTTCTTGAACTTGGGTGGCTAGTTCCTTTCCCATGTTAGGGAATTTTTCGAGTATAATCCTTCAAATATTTTCTCGGGTCCTTTTTCTCTCTCTTCTCCTTCTGGGACCCCTATAATGCTAATGTTGTTGTGTTTAATGTTGTCCCAGAGGTCTCTTAGGCTGTCTTCATTTCTTTTCATTCTTTTTTCTTTATTCTGTTCCATAGCAGTGAATTCCACCATTCTGTCTTCCAGGTCACTTATCCGTTCTTCTGCCTCAGTTATTCTGCTATTGATTCCTTCTAGTGTATTTTTCATTTTAGTTATTGTATTGTTCATCTCTGTTTGTTTGTTCTTTAATTCTTCTAGGTGTTTGTTCTTTAATTCTTCTAGGTCTTTGTTAAACATTTCTTGCATCTTCTCGATCTTTGCCTCCATTCTTTTTCCGAGGTCTTGGATCATTTTCACTATCATTATTCTGAATTCTTTTTTTGGAAGGTTGCCTATCTCCACTTCATTTAGTTGTTTTTCTGGGGTTTTATCTTGTTCCTTCATCTGGTACATAGCCCTCTGCCTTTTCATCTTGCCTATCTTTCTGTGAATGTGGTTTTTGTTCCATAGGCTTCAGGATTGTAGTTCTTGCTTCTGCTGTCTGCCCTCTGGTGGATGAGGCTGTCTAAGAGGCTTGTGCAAGTTTCCTGTTGGGACAGACTGGTAAAATAAAATTTTCTTTGCAGAAAGCTAACCACCCTTAGTGTTATCAGATCTTTACTTGCTTCTCTAACGACTTACACTGACCAGCCCAGACTGTGTGTGTGATTTACAGTTCAAATAATGTTGATTTATATTCGTGATACACTTGAATGGAAACTTTTAATTATACGCACTTTAAAATGGAGACCAATTAAACTTTTGTCTGATGTTATCTTCTTAAAATAGCTAGTGAGTATAATAGTCTCATGGAAGCTCTGTGCCTCCTCTGGGTAACCAAATGGACAGCTCCTCCACTGCCTCTATGGCAACTACAGACCTCCTGAGGAAACACAGCCTGGAAGGAAGACAGAACTAGCATCTCAGTTGGACCAAGTTACAGTGGAGGGATCCTCCTTACTTTTCCTCAGTTTTCACGCATGGACTGTGCTTGAAGGCAAAGATTGTTGGGTCTGACATATGGGTAGTTACCATGTGATAACCACTTGGGGGAGTGGGAGGTGGCTTTAAATACAGCATGAGTGTATAACTGCAGACATTTAGTGAATCACAGCTCTATGAGTGGAGCTTTTTTGTTGTAGTGAAAACTTGGAGGCAATATATATTACTAATCAGGGAAACGAGGAATTTGAGTTGCTCTGACATCAAATTTGAAAAAGTAAATGACTATTTAATAAAACAATACATTAAATAAAAATAAATACATTACAAAAATATCTACTTTAAGATTCTATTGGAAACATTAGAAGACTGTATTACAAGAGTTAATAATGGTCATCTCTGTTTGGATGAGTGTGACTTAAAATTTCTACAGTAAGTATGCATCATATTTAATAAGAAAAAAAGTTGAAGTTATTTAAAAATGACTTGATGGATTAGTTCACATGACCAAATAGATAAGGAATATTCCATTTAGACCCAAAATTTAATAAGATATTCTCTGAAGATCATAATGCCAACATTGTGCTTGTGTATTTATAGCCTATGTTTGCTATAAAAGGTTTAAAAGATTATCATATAGACTTGGTAGGAATTGTTTTACATTGTCCCAAATAAAACTATAATGTCTCTGTATTTTTAAACAAAACATTTCTTGGCTAGCATATGCATGGACATTTTGCTTTTCCAAAAATTCATTTGTTTTGTTTATTTTTTAAAAAATTTAAACAATCATGAACTTACAGAAAAGTGGAAAGTACAGTACAAAGACTGTCTTCCCCTGGAACCATTGGAGAGTGAGTTTCAAACCTGATTCCCATCATCCTTAATTCTTTAGTGTGAATTACCTACAAATAAGGATATTCTCCTATGTAACTGTGATACAAGCATCAAGATTAGAAAATTAACTCTGATACATTACTACCATCGAATTCCCAGAACCCATTCAAGTTTCCCAGTTTTCCCAGCAGTGTCTTCTATAGCAAAAGGATTTGTTTCAGAATCACAATTGCTTTTAGTTATATCTATCTCTTTCATTTATTTCAGTCTGGAACATTTCCCTAGTCCTTCCTTGACACTTTTGAAGATTACAGGTCATTTATTTTGTGGAATGTCCCTCATTTTGGGTCTGTCTGATGTTTCCTCATGATTAGATCCAGGTTATGCACCTTTGGCAAAGCATTTTTTGTTTGTTTGTTTTTATGCTTGAGTTATATATGTATGTATATGTATATATGCAGATACATATATGTGTATGTAAAATATGAACTTTAGTATGTCCTCCTTTTCATTCCTAATATTATTTTTAATTGAACTATATTTGACATATAATATTTTAATTTCATGAGTACAATATAATGATTCAACGTTTGTATACATTGCAAAATAAGTCTAGTTACCATCTGTCACCATACAAAGCTAATACAATATTATTGACTGTATTCCCTATGCTGTACATTATATCCTCATGACTTATTTATTTTATAACTGGAAGTTTGTACCTCTTGATTCACTTCCCCCATTTCATGGCCTTTCAACCTCTCTCTGTCAACCACCACTCTATTTGCTGTATTTGTTAATCTGGGTTTTTGTTTGTTTGTTGGTATGTTTTGATTTTTAGAGTCCACATATAAGTGAAATCATACGATATTTGTCTTTCTCTGTCTGACTTATTTCACTTAGCATAATACCCTCAAGGTCCATCCAGGTTGTGGCAAATGGCAAGATTTTCTTTTTTAAGGCTGAGTAGTATTCCATTTTAGGTGTGTACCACATCTTCTTTATCCATTCATCTATCAGTGGATACTTAAGTTGTTGCCATATCTTGGTTATTGTAAATAATACTTCAGTGACCATAGGGGTGCATATGTCTTTCAAGTTAGTGTTTTTATTTTCTTTGGGTAAGTACCTAGAAGTGGAATTGCTGGATCATATGGTAGTTCTATTTTTAGTTTTTTAATGAACCTCCATACTATTCTCCATAGGGGCTGCACCAATTTACGTCCCCAGCAACAGTGCACGAGGTTTCCCTTTTCTCCACATTCTCACTAACACTTGTTATTTGTTGTTGTTGTTGTTGTTTTCCACAGGAGAAGGAAGGATTTATTTTGCTTGCAGCAAGTAAGGAGAACACTGGGGATATTTCCCAAAGCAGTGTCTTTTGTTGTTTTTTTGATAATAGCCATTCTGACCATTGTAAAATGATATCTCATTGTGGTTTTTATTTGCACTTCCCTGATGATTAGTGATTTTGAGCATCTTTTCAAGTGCCTGTTGGCCATGTGTATGTCTTCTTTGGAAAAACGCCTTTTCAGATCCTCTGCCTATTTTATATTTGGATTTTTTTTGTTGTTATTGAGTTGTATGAGCTCTTTGTCTATTTTGTATGTTAAACTTTTATTGGACGTATGATTTGCAAATATCTTCTCCTACTCAGTAGGTTGCCTTTTCGTTTTGTTGATGGTTTCCTATGCTGTGTAGGAGCTTTTTAATTTGATGTAGTCCATTTGCTTATTTTTGTTTTTAATGCCCTTGCCTTTGGAGTCAGAGTCAAGAAAGTATCTCTGAGACCAATGTCAAGGAGCTTACTGTCTCTGTCTTCTTCTAGAAGTTTTATGGTTTCAGGTCTTACATTAAGTCTTTAATCCATTTTCAGTTAATTTTTGGGTATGGTGTAAGATAGTGGTCCAGTTTCATTCTTTTGCATATGGCTGTCCAGTTTTCCAAACACTGTTTATTGAAGAGACTGTCTTTCCCCCACTATATAGTCTTTCTTCACTAAATATTTGTTTTTAATGACCTCCAAAATCTTCTTTGATACCAGAATTGTAACTTTAGGGACACAAGAAGACTGTAACCTAAGCTTGGATTTCCATATGACTCCATCATTCGTAACTGTAACATCATTTTTTACCTTCATCCAGCCTATTTTGCTGCATGAATTGGTTAGGACATCTCACCATCAATTGCCCTTGTGGTCTGTCTCAGGGCTTCTCAACTTCAAAGCAATTGACATTTTGTGCTGGATAATTCTTTGTTGTGGAGGCTTGTCCTGTGTGTTGTAGGATGTTTATGCTTATGTATCCTTGGCTTCTACCCACAAGATACCAGTAGCACCTCCTACTCCAAGCTGTGACAACCAAAAATGTCTTTAGACATGAAAAAATATCCCTTGAGGGATGAAATTGCCTCTGGTTGAGAACTCATGGTGTAGCTTGTTTCTTTAGCTGATCTGAACTCAATCGGTGTCCAAATCTTCTTGAAACAGAAATAGAATAGTTTAGGCAATTTCTTTTCTTCCAGTTGAGTTCCATTGTCTTTTAAATATAACCAGAACATTCTATCATATTCTAGCAATGACATTTTTCTAAATACTAAATATGACTAGTTCTGACTTAGTTTCCAGTGGGACCTTGGCAGGACAAGAGACTTGCTTGACATAAGTTGCCATTTTACTAGCAAGCACCAGCCTTGGTGAGCCCCTTACTTAAAAAATTCTTTGGTGTTTGTATCTCTTTAAATGTTGTTCATCTTTCAAAGTCTATTAAAAAAACAAAAACTGATACCTCACACTTTCCTTTGTAATAAATGGGACTTTATGATTCCTTCTCTTTGTTCCTTAAGGGCACTTACTGTTTGGTCTATACATTTTGGCAAGTAATTACTTTCCATTTCACACTTGATTTTATACCTCCTTGTTTGTTTGCTCATTTTCACCTTGTCGTTTTATATTCCTGCCTAATTGCAAACTCTTGAAGGCAGAGATATACCTCCTTTGTTTACCCTACAACCTTGACATATGGCTAGTCTATGTGGAGTGGATACTCAATAAATACGGGATTCAATTCAACTGGTTATGCTGGAAGTGGTTAAAAACTGAGTATTTTAGAATATGATGGATTCCCAGCAAGCTTACCCCTAGAAAATGCAGAAAAGAAATTCACTAAAATATGTCAACTTTTCTAGTGTTTTATATCTGTTAGTCATTTGCCTTAGTATTCCCATGAAGCAAGTGAAGGTATACCCATCTGCAATGAAAAGTGGGCTTACTGCACGTGAACTGTGTCATATGGCTACGGCTCTCACTCGAACTGTCCTACCTTGAGGAGTTCTTTCTTCCTTCACAGTTTTTTCATTTTGTGAACAAAAATGTGGCTAAGTGTCTCTCAACAATTTCAGAATGATGGGCTCTGGATATATGTCAACACTTGAAAGTTACCATAACAATCAGCTGAATTTTTCTCTTAGTTGGTAAGTTCGGTTAGTTATAAATAACATATTATGGGTTTTTTTTCAAAAGCAGTTTTTTTTTTAAATTAATTAATTTGTTTTTTATTTTTGGCTGTGTTGGGTCTTCGTTTCTGTGCGAGGGCTTTCTCCAGTTGCGGCGAGTGAGGGCCACTCCTCATCGCGGTGCACGGGCCTCTCACTGTCGCGGCCTCTCTTGTTGCGGAGCACAGGCTCCAGACGCGCAGGCTCAGTAGTTGTGGCTCACGGGCCTAGTTGCTCCGCGGCATATGGGATCCTCCCAGACCAGGGCTTGAAGCCGTGTCCCCTGCATTAGCAGGCAGATTCTCAACCACTGCGCCACCAGGGAAGCCCTCAAAAGCAGCTTTTACCTTTCACCAAGTCCAGGATATTTATGTTTCATTTTTTGTTGACTATAGAAATGATAAAACATTTCTACACATTTTGACAAATATAAAGATCATGTAAAATTAAGTTGTTATCATGGCCAAATACTCAGAGGAACACAAAATATATTTTGCCAAAAAAAATTATCTTGGGCTTAGTGAGAAAAAGACATTTTACTAAAGTTAACTACAAACCAAGCACTTTAAAAAGACTGGAATAACTCTTAGTATTTTAATGAATTTAGAAGAAAGAACAGTTATATTCTCCAAGATGGTATTTTTTGTTTAACTTGTCATGTGGCATTATGCAATCTTAAATGCAAACCAGCACTGTTATAAATATAGTAACTGCAGAAATATATTAGGCTTCCCTGGTGGCGCAGTGATTGAGAATCCGCCTGCCAGTGCAGGGGACATGGGTTCGATCCCTGGTTGGGGAAGATACCACATGCAGCGGAGCAAATAAGCCCATGCACCACAACTACTGAGCCTATGCTCTAGAGCCTGTGAGCCACAACTACTGAGCCCGCGTGCTGAAACTACTGAAGCCCGCGTGCCTAGAGCCTGTGCTCTGCAACAAGAGAAGCCACCACAATGAGAAGCCCACGCACCGCAACGAAGAGTAGACCCCGCTCGCCGCAACTAGAGAAAGCCAGTGAGCAGCAATGAGGACCCAACGCAGCCAAAAATAAATAAATAAAGTAAATAAATTTATAAAAAAAAAAAAAAAAGAAATACATCTCAGGCAGGCTTGGGCTTGGGCCTGTTGACCAGTGCTACACATGGAAAACTGACCTTCCACTCACCTCATCTTACAGTAAACTCAGAGAAACATGCCTGTCATCAATTATACCTGTACAGAGGTAGGTACTAATCTAAGTCTCCAAAACATACAGATTGGAAGAAACAGCACATTGCCAAGTTCAGTCTTTAGGCGATATTTTTACTTTCCTTTTCTCTACAATTATTCCAATATTTTCCTACCTTTCTATTTAAAGTTTATACCCTCAGGGAAGGGAGTGAAGGCAAGAGGTCATAAAACACCTTTAGAAATAGCAAATGGAAGCATCTTAGATGACCTCAGTAGAGCTGGGTACCTTTGTAGGTGCTGAAGCCCAGGAAGGTTGGTGCTGTCACAGG
Organism: Balaenoptera borealis; assembly: GCF_965194805.1. Classification (NCBI taxonomy): domain Eukaryota; kingdom Metazoa; phylum Chordata; class Mammalia; order Artiodactyla; family Balaenopteridae; genus Balaenoptera; species Balaenoptera borealis. The sequence goes on along the minus strand of NC_138873.1, from coordinate 113,212,413 downwards.
GAGAGCTCTGGATGCCCCGCTCTGCACCATAGTCTTCAAGCTCCTCAATTCTTGTATTTTAACTTACATAAAGGAAGTTAAAGGACCATAAATCCTTTGCTTGTCCTTGTTGAGATATTTTTGAATAAATCATCTTCACATTTGGAGGCTGTTGTGGTGATTAAAATTTCTCGGAGAAACTGCTGTATTAAGACAGGGAAAATTCCTAAGATTCAGTTTCTACCTAAATCATATTTGGCTTTTATTTATTATAAATGGAAATGGCTTTGAAGAGAGGCCCCATTATTTTCCTTTAAATGTAATATAATACACTCAGTGCTTCCATTTTAATTTTAAAAATTAACTTTCTACTTATTAATTTTCTATTACTGTAAAGAAGTTTCTTTTTCTTAAAATTCTATTGAACATTTAGTCATTTTCATTTGAATTTTGCTTTCATTATTCATTTACTTGACACATATTTTTAAGGACCTACAATGTTATATCATCAATAGGCACTTTGGCAAAGCAAATTCAGATATAGTCGTTTCTCAGGGATCTTCTATAAAGTTAGAAACAGCAACAGCACATAATCGTCTCAAGTTTAGTCAGTTTGAAAGTAGGCAGACCTGATTTCAAATCCAGATTCTACCGACTGAAAAGGACCTAAGCTCTAGTGTGCCCACAGTCTTCCCTGTATAGACCTTAATTAGAAAGGTAGGAAAATATTGAAATAGGTGATGAGAAAAGAAAGGTAAAAATTTGGCTAAGAGACTTTGAGATTTGGAAGTGTGCCATTTCTTTCCATCTCTGTGGGGCTTGAGATTGGGTTTTTGGAAGAAGTAAGATTTATGATGCATTTTATATTTTGTCTCTGTGACCAATATATGTGTCGTGGAGATAATTTGATGCTTTCAGTTCTTTAAATATTTCTTCTTAAATAAATCCATTCAGTCCATTAACCATAGTTAATGTTTTCCCACTGGTTTTCATGTCAGAGCTAAAGCCCAATGTAGGCTAATGGGGAAGGAGAAAGAAAAATTAGCACATTCATGAATTATTCCCTGTTCTCACTTTAGACAAGTTAATTTTCCTTAAATTATCAGGTTCTGTCTTAATCATAGGCCACTTGTGGTTATCAAGAAATAAATGTTTGTATGCTTGGCCTTCATGGTTTTACATTTCATACTAAAAGCCAAATTCAACCCGTCCTTTAACACCCTATCACAGAACAGTCCATGTGGTAGCCAAAATTCTAAGAAAATGAATAATTCTTAAATTATAAAAATCTTCTCCCAATGGTTATTAAACTAAGACTTGAGAGGGACTATTTTGTTGAATTAACATTCACATGTTATAATTGCCTTAAGAAGATGACTCTTGTTTCCAGAGTAATCACATTACAAATGAAAGAGCACTTACATCACAGCATCCTGGGTGGGTAATTTAAACCTCATCCAAAAAACAGCCACAAAAAATAAAGCCCCACCCAAGATCACCTTTCTTTTTTTTTTTTTAAGACCAGAGGGTAAAGGGTATGGTGTGATGCGGTTTCTTTGGATTCTCTGGTACTGTGAATGAAAGGAAGAAATAACTTAAAGAAAGAAAGAAATAGCCTAGATTTTAATGAGTGTTGTTTTGTTCATTTCATCAGTTTAAAGCAACTTTACAGTTTACAGTTTATGATAACTTCATCACTTGTCTTCCAAATTTGTGACATATATTAAAAAGTTTATACGTTAAAAAATCATTTAAAATTTCCTTAGCAGTAGATTCTCCTTATTAAGAAATTAGAACTTAATAGATCAAACTGGAGTACCCCTTGATTATTCCCCTCTCCAATGCCTCCTATCTTAGTCCTCTCTCTAGAAATAGTCACTATTAACAATGTAATATATATGCTTCCAGACTTTTCTCCATGGGGTTGCCCATAGAAAAGATATCTATGTGTGTATGTATTTTAACATAAATGATGTATCCATTATTTCACTTAACAATGTGCTTTAGACAATTTTTCATGTCAGTATTTACAGGTCCACCTCATTTTATCAATAGAAACTTGCAGCATGATCTTCCACAGAAAGGGTGCACAATTATTTATTTAGCCATTCCTGTTGTTACGAATATTTAGGTTGTTTTTGAACTTTTCACTGTTACAAACAACGTTCCAGGGAAGATCCTTGTACTTGCTTCCTTGGGCAGGTGGCTCTCTGGGAGAGATATTAACAGTAGAATTTCGGAATGATGGGTTATGCAAAATCACCTCTTAATGGTTATCCTTGTACTTATATTCCCTCCAGCTAGGTAAGAGTTACTCATTGAATTTTAATTTCCTCTGTTAAAGTAAGACTGAGCAACAGTTTATATAAAGCTAGATCATTTTTTTTTTCTTTTCTGGGGGACAGAGGACCCCAGGCCCTGAATATTTTTTTAATTAATTAATTAATTAAATTTTTTTGCTGTGTTGGGTTCTCGTTGCTGTGCAAGGGCTTTCTCTAGTTGTGGCAAGCGGGAGCCACTCTTCATCGCGGTGCGCGGGCCTCTCACTATCGCGACCTCTCTTGTTGCGGAGCACAGGCTCCAGACGCGCAGGCTCAGTAGTTGTGGCTCACGGGCCCAGTTGCTCCAGGGCATGTGGGATCTTCCCAGACCAGGGCTCGAACCCGTGTCCCCTGCATTGGCAGGCAGATTCTCAACCACTGCGACACCAGGGAAGCCCAAAGCTAGATCATTTTTATTATTTCTTCTGTGAATTACCAATTTATATCCTTGGCCCATTTTTCAATTAGTTCGGGTTTTTTCTTTCTTTAAATGATTTATTAATTCTAACCCTTTTTTGTTCTTTATGTTGCTTGTCTTCTACCTTTTAAAGTGCTTTGGTCATTAAGGTGTTTTAAATTTTGATGTAGTCAAATTTATTATATTTTCTTTTACAACTTTTCCTTTTTTGCATATTATTTCAGATGGTTTCCTGACTCCAAGGTTGTACATATTTGCCTATATTTACTTCTAATAGTTTCATATATATATATATATATATATATATATATATATATATATATATGGCTGAGTAATGTTTGTGTATATGTATATCTCCCACATCTTCTTAAGCCAATTGTCTGTTGATGGACACTTAGGTTTCTTCCATGTCTTGGCTATTGGAAATAGTGTTGCTATGAATATTGGGGTGCATGTATCTTTTTTTTTCATCTTTTCTGAATATATGCCCAGGAGTGGGATTGCTGGATCATGAGGTAGCTCTATTTTTAGTTTTTTAAGGAACCTCCATACTGTTCTCCATAGTGGCTGCATCAATTTACATTCCCACCAACAGTGTACGAGGTTTCCCTTTTCTCCACATCCTCTCCAGCATTAATTGTTTGTGGACTTTTTAATGATGGCCATTCTGACCGGTGTGAAGTGATTCCTCATTGTAGTTTTGATTTGTATATCTCTAATAATTAGTGATGTTGAGCATCATTTCATGTGCCTGTTGGCCATCTGTATGTCTTCTTTGTAGAAATGCTTATTTAGATCTTTTGCCCATTTTTTTTTAAACTTTTTTTTTTTTTAATTTTTATTTATTTATTTATTTTTAATTTATGGCTATGTTGGGTCTTCGTTTCTGTGCGAGGGCTTTCACTAGTTGTGGCCACTCTTCATCGCTGTGCGCGGGCCTCTCACTATCGCGGCCTCTCTTGTTGCGGAGCACAGGCTCCAGACACGCAGGCTCAGTAATTGTGGCTCACGGGCCCAGCCGCTCCGCGGAATGTGGGATCCTCCCAGACCAGGGCTCGAACCCGTGTTCCCTGCATTAGCAGGCAGATTCTCAACCACTGCGCCACCAGGGAAGCCCTTTTGCCCATTTTTTGATTGGGTTATTTGTTTTTTCGATATTGTATGTGCTGTTTGTATATTTTGGATATTAATCCCTTGTCAGTTGCATCATTTGCAAATATTTTCTCCCATTAAATAGGTTGTTTTTCATTTTGCTGATGGTTTCCTTTGCTGTGCAAAAGCTTAACGTTTAATTAGGCCCCATTTGTTTATTTTTGCTTTTATTTCTTTTGCCTTGAGAGACTGAACTAAAAAATTCTGCTATGATTTACGTCTGAGAATGCTTTGCCTATATTATCTTCTAGGAGTTTTTTGGTGTCATGTCTTATATTTAGGTCTTGAAACCATTTTGAGTTTATTTTTGTATATGTGAGGGTGTGTTCTAATTTCATTCATTTACATGTTGCTGTCCAGCTTTCCCACCACCATTTGTTGAAGAGACTGTCTTTTCTTCACTGTATATTCTTTCCTCCTTTGTCATAGATTAATTGAGCGTAGATGTGTGCATTTATTTCTGGGATCTCTATTCTGTTCCATTGATTTACATGTCTGTTTTTGTGCCAATATAGGGTCTTTGTTCTTAACGAGTACACACGATAATAAATTCCTATTTGTACATGGGTCTGTTTCTGAACTCTCTTCTGCTTATATTAAACAATAATACCTCATAGTTCTAATTACTATAGATTTCTAATATGCTTGACATCTATTAAACAGGTTGCTTTTCTTTGTATTTCTTTTTTAAAAAAAGGACTTTAGTTACTACTGTTCATCCAATCTTTTGTATAAATTTTAGAATTTCATAAAAATTATGGTTGTATTTTGAATAGGATTATGTTGAAATTATATATTTATTTGAAATAGAATTTACATTTTAAAAATATTGAGGTTTTCATCTATGAATGTGGTATATTTCTTCCCTTATTCAGGCTACTTTTTGGTTTTTTTAATTAAGTTTTGTAATTTTTTTCCATAGAAGCTTTAATTATTTCTATTAAGTTTATTCTCAAGGACTTTATAATTTAATTTCTGTTGCTATTGGGAATGTGATTTTCCCCCCAATTACATTTTAAAAAGCATTGATGCCAATAGTATAGAAACGTTGTTGATTTTTTTTTTTTGCACTGTGAGTTTTATTTGAAAACATTAAAACAGCCTGACGACTCATAATGAATTATAAAACTTTGATAGTTAAATTGTATTATCATTTATGAGGCTTTTATTCTTCATTATTTTGTAGACCTGAAAGAAACTTTGCATACTTGTGTTTTCTGTTCTCCATTTCAGAGGAAGATTGTGAAGAGAAGGTCTAAAATATTTATAAATCAATACCCAACAGAGGAGTGAAATATAGAGAGAACAAAATCTGTACACAGCTGAGCATAGGTGTTTTTAGCTCATGTTTTGGATATGAAAACAATTTAACTCATGTCACATGAAACAAAAGCAGGTGCAGTAGTAAAGCTCAATCATGAAAACCCCAATCAATTATTTTTAGCATGCCTATTAATTTTTCTTTCCCCTGGTTTCTTGTCTTCTGTGCCTGAGTCTTGAACAGGTAATCACTTGAGGGGGTGCCGGCGATAAATGGGCCACGGAGGAAGTGTCAGCAAACACGAAAAAGCAAATCCCGCCATAACTATATAGACAGTCCACCCGAACTGTTCAGCCACGTACCCGTAGATAAATCCAACTATTGCAGAAAAAAGAATAATTCCCTGAAACATCTGTTCAGCTAGCTTCTGGCCCTTGTAATCCATTTGCGTGGGCAGGGAGCTCAGATGCTCCAACATGACTGGCTCAGGAGGCGGGCGGCGGAGCGAAGGTGGCCGGGACTCAGGGACAGTAGGGGCCGGGGTCAGCTCCTGCGTACAGCTCTGTTGTTGATTTTTTTAACGTTGATTTTGCATCTTGCCATCTATATAATTGAACTTCCTTCTTAGTTATAGTAGTCTTTTATTTAAATACCTTTAATTTTCTAGGTAGATTGTCATGTCCTTTGTAATTAATGGTAGTTTGTCTCTTACTTTCCAATATTTATACCACCTATTATGGTTTTACTTATTTGATTCCATTGACTAGGATGTCCAGTTTGATACTGAACAGTAGTAGTAGTATTCGTGTTTTGTTACTGAGCTTAAAGGCAATATTTCCAGTAAGTCTCATGTTTGCTGTATTTTGCAGGTTCAGTAGATACCTTTGATCAAATTAAAGAAGCTTTGTTTTGTTCTTGGTTTTCATACACACACACATGCACACACACACACACACACACAATGTGCACGTGCAGACACACACACAACCATATATATAGCTCCACAGCTGAGTCTTTGGAGCATCACTGAAATTATTTTTCTCCTAAATCATGTGACTAAGTTAGTGAATTACATTGGTTGTTCATTATTAGAAAAATCTATCTTTGCATTCCTGGAATAAAACTTGCCTGATAATAATGCATTATTCTTTTGATGGATTGCTGAATTTACATTTCTAATATTTTATTTAGCATTTTTGCATCCATGTTTGTGATATTGGTTTATACTTTTCTTTCGTTATGCAGTCTTATTTTGAATTTTTGGAAAGCTTATGACCCATACTTAAATAGGTTGGTAGCTTCTCATATTTTTCCATTCTTGTTTGTTTAAAATATGAATTTCTATATTTTAAAGAGCTGGTAATAGTTGCCTACAAAATTTTGTGGGCTGGTAAATTTGGGTTGTATATTTGAATACTGTTTCTAGTTTTTTCTGCCTTTGTTGGATTGATTCAATTTTCTTCTACTTTTTTTCCTGATGGTGTAAAAATTATAAATTGTTTTGGTTTTTCTAGTAATTGCTATTGCTATTCAATTTTTAACACATGCAACTAAATATATTTTCTATTAATATTCAGAGTTTATCAGTGTCTCTCTACATTCATTGAACAAAATGAAGTCTCTGTACACTTCAGTTTTACTCGAAGCATTTCCTTTCATTACCATTTCCCCCATGTTGGGATTATTTGAACTTTTGGTTCTACATTGTTACTTTAAAAATTATCATTGTTGTTTTAAAAAATCAACACAATTAGGATTAATAATGTAATTTAATGGATTTCTTTGTTCACCATTGCTTCCTTAGTACTATATTTATTTTTATTTTAAATGGGATAATTATTTCAAAGAGTTATTACAAATGGTAAACTTACTGATTCCTTCATGTTTCATCTTCATACTTGAATGGTAGTTTAGTTAGGTATAAAATTATAGGTTTAACATTTTTTTTTTTTGCTTGCTCCTTTTTTTTCATCGTTAAGGAGATTCTCTGTAGACCATTTTTTTTCTTTCCTAAAGATTTTAGGATTTGTTTCCTTTATTCCTGGTTTTCTGAAATGTTAATATAATGCCTAGGTGTGAGTTTTAAAATTTTATCTTACTCAGCACTTGGTTAGTCCTTAAATTGTGACTAATGTATATATTACCTTCCTTCATTACTTCTAATATTTCTTTTAGTAACTCCATTAGATGGGTGATTGAATGTTTGGGTCTATTTTACATGATTTCTAACTTTTATTTTGTACTTTATGTCCCTTCATCACTTTTTCTTGCATATTGGAAGAACTTCTTAGCTTAATATTCTGGTTAAGAAAGTTGTTCTTTGACCCTGTCCATTCTTTCACCCACTTATTGAGTACTCTATTTCAATGACCAAAATTTTAATAGTTGTTTATTTCTAATTGATCATTTTCTATGGATTTAATATCTTCACAAATATCCCTATGGATATGAATTATACTTATTCTAAAGTCTTATTATAACTTCTTTATTAATTTTGGTTCCTTGATGTAAGTTCTTCACTTTTTTAAAACAAAGAACTCTTATTTCTAATGCTTAATGATTCCTGAATGTTTGTTCCTGAAGCTGAGACTCATTGTTAGGCTGTGCATTCTATGTGTTCCTGCAGTTGCTTAGACACAGGGGCAGGATTTGCTGCTGGAAATCTGTATTTCAGTCTGTTTTCAAGAGCATGTAGGAGGGATAGGGCTGCCACTGGGCGGAGTGCCTCAGAGGCTAGCTTCTGGTAGGTGAGGGGATGTCTCCATCCTCTTGGGTAGCTGCAGCCACCCAGAGCATCTGGGATGCTGTTTTGCTTCTTTGACCCAAGTTCCCATACCCATTGCTTTCAGCTGAAGCAACAACTCTTGTTTCTGCTCTTTGACTCGACAAGTGGCCTGCATTGGTAGAGGGGGTGTGCACAGTTCAACCTTCTTGACTGCTTGTGCTGCTGTTCTCTAACAGTCACAGTCTGTTGTCCCAAACTCGCCACCCCCCTTGTCCTTGGTATTCATTCCTAACATTTTTGGCAACACTCTCCTATTCTTGTTGTAAGCTGCGGTTTTAAATCTTCATTCTAATCCCATCTGCTTTCTGTCTTCCAGTGTTTTCTCAAAGTTTATGGTCCTCCAAAGGTTGATACTGTTTTCCAGTTACATGGATTAAAAAAATCCTTTCTAAAACCTTAAGGGTTTGCAGTGAGAAGAGGAAGCTATAATCTATTCCCATTCTGCCACCTTGAAATGGAAACCAGAGTACTTTTTAAAACCTTAGGACGATGTTTTAAAAATAAGTTTAACAGACCAGTTTTCAGGACTGCCATTTATGGTCGTGTGTGCTATTCACTGTATGAAGGCTCTGGCTGAGGAGGTAGATGAGAGCTGACACTGAGCTCACTTCTTTTCACTGTACTGTGTTTACTTTCAGAGAAAAGGGGCCCTTTCCCCCAACGTACACAATGATGCCCTAATGGTCAGCAGTGGTGCTGGCCATTTGAGCTTTAAAATACATTATGTATGGTGATAGTTCCACGGGTATATACTTATGTCAAAACTCATCAAATTATTCACTTGAAATATGCACAGTTATTGTACATCAATTACAATACCTCAGTAAAGTTGTAAAATAAAGTTAGAAAAGTAAATTATGTTATGCAAGTAGTGAAGTAGGTAGAATGTGCTATTGGATTTAGAGGATAAGTTCTGAAGGTTTCATATTTTATAAATTGGTTAATATAATATCAAAGCTTTACCTTAGTTGACAAAGTACCAATAATTGTGAAAGAAGAGACATTCATGAACCACAGAAATGATAGTTAGCAAGCAATTGTAATTAATCATTAGTCATCTTTTATGAGGGAAGAAAATAGTAGAGTTAACGACCTGCCTTGGGCCTCTTAGGGAGACTCCTAGGTGGAGGCAGAAGGATGAACTAGGGCTGTGCTGTCCACCGTAGGACCCACTAGCCACATGTGACTATTTAGATTTAAATTTATTAACACAAAATAAAATAAAAATTCAGTTCTTCAATTATTCTAGTTTCATTTCAAGTGCTCAGGTCCTTGTGACTAGTGGCTACTGTAACAGACAGCACAGATAGAGACCATTTCTGTCATTGTAGAAAGCTCCATTGGACAGTGCTGAGCTAGATAATCTCTTAATTTAGGTTCTTTCCATTCCAGTAGTTTTACCTCTGTAGATTAGTGTATTAGTATATTTATCTCTGTAGATTAGTCAGATTGTCTAAGGGGGAAATGGAGTATGGATACACACTGAGCATAGAATAGGTACTGGGTGATTGATGACATTGTTGGTGGATGTATGTATGAATGAATGCATGTATGAAGAGTAGCAGTGAATTCCCACTATTTGATAAAGCATTGCATTCATTCATCCACTCATGAATTCAACAAATATTTATCAAATGTTTGCCATGTACTAGGTATTGCTTCAGCTTCTTGGGATATATGAGTAAACTAAATAGACAAAGATCACTTTCCTTGTGGAGTTTACATGCCAGGGTGGGGATGTATTACAAATAATAAGCATAATATGTAAGTAAATCATATCACAAGTTTTAAGGTGATAAATGTTATGAAAAATAAAATGTAAATAAAACATAAAACAGAGTAAGTGGAATCAGGAGTGCTGGGTGAGGATAGAGAAATAAGGATTATAATTTTAAGTAGGGTCATCAGGTTATGCCTCACTGAGCAGGTGACATTTGAATAAAGACTTGAAAGAAGTGGGGAGTAAGCCATGTGACTATCTGGGCAAAGAGCATTCTAGGCAGAGAGAACAGCAGGGCACAGACCTATGTTGGGGGCATGAGCGTCATGTTCAAGAAATAGCAAGATGAGTGGCTGGAGCAGAGTGAACAGGAGGGTAGCTGGAGAAGAGTTCTGAGAGGTAACATATGGACAGATCAAGAGGGTCTGGTAGGCCATTGTAAGAGCTTTGATTATGACTCCAAGAGGGTTTGGAGTGGAGAAGGGACATGATCTGACTGAAGTTTTAAAAGGTTCAGTGTAGCTTCTGTGTCAAGAAGACACTGCAGTGGTACAAGGACAGAAGCAGGAAGACCAGTTGGAAGCTGTCGCAATATCCAGGCAGAAACTGTTGGCGGCTGGCTCTAGGGTGGTAGTGGTGAGAAGTGGTCAGACCCTGATGTATTGTTTAAGTACAATGATAAATATCTGGATGAATTAGAAGTGGACGTTAGAGAAAGGGAGTGTCAGTTAGGATACCAGAGTTCTCACCTGAGCAACTAGAATGATGGAGTTGCCATTCACAGAGCTAGGGAAGGCTGAGGAGGAGCAGCTTAAGGGAAAGATTAGGAATTGAGCTTTAGACATCCTGGATTTAGGATGTCTGCTAAAGTAGTTGAATAGGCTGCTGGATAAGCAGGTCCAGATTTGGGAGAACAATCAGGGAGGGACATAGTGTTATTGATAAGTAAGGAAATATATTCTCTGTTAATGAACTAATGCAAGTTTTTGTACGTCAGAAGGTGAGAGTTGGCTGGCTGTGAGAGGTGGGATAAAAATGTCATCATTTTGTTCTTAGCAAGAGCTAGGAGAAGACCTGTCCATAAATTTTGCTTGGCAAATATTCACAAAATATCCAGGCATTAATTTTGGCTTTAAAAAAGGGAGTGTGTCCGTGCAGGCAGGGATGTGCCCACGCAGAGATGTGCCCTCTCGGGCACAGGGGTTTTCTGTGATTTTTGCAGAAAACACTTCAGCGGTTTTTGTTAATATTGATGCCATGTTAGGACATATGCTGGTATTTATTTCCTCCCAGCCCCATAATATTTTTAGCAGTTAAACCCAAATTACTGTACTTTAAATATATTTTATTTATCACTGCAGCAGAAATAATTTCTTTTTAAGTAATAGGGAAGAAAGCCTTCCTATTAATTTAAAAGAATGAACTAATTAAATGTAAGTATTTGAGCATCAGGCCTGAGTCCTATAAAAACAAGTTAATCAAAATCGTGGAGCTTTATAATCTTAAAAGGATGACATCAAGGGTCTGATGTCTTGGATTCTTAAGGGCAGACATGGAACAGTCCAACATCTATGCCAGAATGACCTCTATGAAGCATAATATTTCCTTTTAAATATTTAGACATCAAGATAGTTTTCTGTGGTTTTAATTGATAAAACATGGATTAGGGGAAAAAAACCACAGAAGTACAGCAATTTTTTCAGCTGTCCTCCTCTTTCTCTACCTTGCTTTTATCTCCTGTTAAATAAAGGCTCACCAGTCCTAATGTGAACAACTCAGTTAGCACCTTCTTTCAGAAATGTGACCATTTATAAACATCTCTGGATAAGGAAATAAAGTGATAAGGAAAAGTTCATCAACTCTGAGCTAGAGTCATGAAATCTAAAGGAATTAATATGAATAAACTAAGATAAGAAACATTAGATAGTTTATTCTGGGTTTAGCTATGTTGCTTCCATAATGCTTTTCCTAATATTTCTATTTGGTTAAGACTCGTATTTTTGGCTGTTTTCTAGACCAAATATATCATAGTGGCCCATGTTATGCACAAGTAGTCTTGTTTTATGATACCCAGAAAACTGTTTAAGTTTTGGTAGTTTCAGAAGAATCATGAGTTAACATAGGGAACTCTCATTCAGATAGTTTATTTTCAGCTGATTTGCTTTCTTAATTGCATAATGCTAAACTAGATATTTATGTAAAAAAAAAAAATATATATATATATATTTACTAAGTTTATCCTCGAGCATAATTAGCTAGTTCTTTTTCTTTCTCTTTAGCCTCACCCTAACCCCACTCCCAATACCCACACACCCTGTAACCAGTTAGGTTATAAGAGAACACAATAAGTCAATGATTAGTTGCTTATTCTGCATACTGGATGCTAAGAGCCAGGAAGTGTTTATGTGGAATAAATGAAATTCCTCCTTTCCGTGAGATTGTATCTTAGGGGAAGGACGTACGGCGCATGTAGGGGGCACAACAGTGAGCTTGAGCTGTGTGCTGAAAGCAGCAGTTCTAAGATGTGCACATGCCCCTGGACAGGTGCTAAATGCAGACACTCAGCCTTAAGGCCCTTTGCTCACAGGTATGTCCTCATCTCATCAATCTCACTTGTTTACTCCCTACCATGAATTAAATATTTCGACTGGACATTTCTCACATATAATGTGCTCTTTTTTTTGTTTTTTGGCCACGCCACGGGGCATGTGGGATCTTAGTTCCCCGAGCAGGGATCGAACCCGCATCCCCAGCAGTGGAGGCATGGAGTCTTACCCACTGGACCACCAGGGAAGTCCTACAATGTGCTCATTTTTTATTCTGTTGCCACTGTGAAGCTCTCATGTACATATGAGGTCATATGACAATGGAAAATAACCAAATATCTGAGTAGCCACCGTCTTTAACCCTCCCCCACCCTGTAGCCCCCTCCCCTGAAGCCTCCTACCTCCACCTAGATGGCTCTTGGGCCACTGTGGTCCTGATGGAGGTGGTGACGAAGAGGAGATGCTACAGAGATGCCTAGAAAGGAAGAAAGAGTAAAGGGGTGGTGGTTACTTGCATGGAAGTCCCACCTCTGCACCCCAGACAGCCGTGGGATGACAGGAGAGTGAAAAGAGAGCCTGGGTAGTAAGCTTGGCTTGCCTTTGAGACAGAATTTTCTAGAGTTTAGAGTGAGCGCAGAAGGGGATTGTTTTAAGCAGCTGCTGTGCATAGCTATATATATCCATGGCTATTGATATGTGTATGGACATATACACAAGCACGCACATGTGTACATGTGTTTGTACATATATGATTTAATTGATAAAGATTTTATCTTATTTTCAATTGTTTTTGTTATTGGCAGAATTGATGCTAAGTTGGTACACGCCAGGATGGGCAAACTGATTGTTTATAGCTGCTGTCTGTTCTAACTGAGCCAGTGTGCTCCCGTTTGGCTGGTGACCCTGCCATTGCCACTGTGCGGCCCCTCCACTGAGATCCTCTGGGCCTCCCTACAGTCCAGAAACTAAAGCATTCAAACTTACGCCGCAGGCGGCCTCAAAACCTCACTTCAGCATGGCAGCTGGCATCATTCTGATTGGTTGTTAAATATTTCAAACATCACTTCTGATTGTAATGTATCTGGAGCCGGGCCCTAAAGAAATGAGCTACTCAGACAGAGCAGGTCCCTGTGGGCTTCACCTTGGCAGGGGGAGAAAGAGAAGTGATAGGAAGGATTGTACCAAATATGGGGTGTGAACAAGGAAACTGAGGATGTAGGCAGAGAGGTAAAGATGCACTGCTGGGAAAGAACACTGCCAACAACTCACTCATGTCCTGGTTGCCTCTGGGCCTGCCACACCTTTGCACAAGCCACTGTCCCCTGCCCCCACCCCACGCCCGGAAAGTTCTTGCCTTCTGTCATCCCACCTGATCGCTCACATCCTGTCCTCTCTTCCATTGAGCATGTGTGTCACATGCACACGCTTCACACTTGCTAACGTGGTACTTGGTACGAATTCTGGAGTGTTTGTTTTCCAGTGTGTATGTCCAGGCACCTTAGTGCATAGAATCTGGAGATTACCTCATTTCACGCCCTTACTTTGAAAATCAGAGAATAAAAGTGGTCCAGAGAAATTAAATAATTGCCCATGTCCCTTGGATCTGGGATCAAAGTCTAGTCCAGGCATGACCCTCTTACTATACCATGTGTCTCAAGTTGCAAGTTTCCTGAGGGAAATGATATCCCAATCAGGACAAACTTCTCAGTTGGTTCTGTGCTTTAAGAACAATTGATGTAGCTTTTCTCTTCACCCTATGAACGCTTGGATAAATGGTCATAACATTGTGTTGAGTAAAAAACCCCATACGATCCCTTTAAAATATGTATGTAAACATAATTTTAAGCAAAGGAAAAATTCTAGGTCCAAGTCAATAAATATTCTTCTATGATGTCAGGTAAGGCAGTAAAAGAATGGACTCTGGAACCCAGCTGCAATATTACACAAAGTATTTAACTTCTCTGTGTCTCAGCTTCCTCACCTGTGTAATCGGAATGATAATGGTACCACTTCATAAGGTAGTTCTGATGATCATGCAAGATGATTTAGCTTAGAGCAATGCCTAGCACATAGTAGGGCTGTATGTGTTAGCTATTGTTATTATTATAATTTTTGATGGGTTGAAGTTCTCTACAAACCAGATTCAAAGAGTAGGAGAGACCTGATTTATTGGAATTAGATTTGTTGAGATGACTGTAACAAAGTGAAAGGTCAGATAGAAAGGAAGGTCTGTGGCGGGGTGGCAGGGGGGTGTTTACAGTAAACACTGCATGAGTTATATACCCAACATCTTGGCCGCAGAAAAACTTGAACGTACTAAATATTTCTTCATAAATCAGCTTGTTTGGACCAGTTCTATTTTTATCAACATGTCTTATCTCTCTTATAAACAAATCATGTCCACCAAAGCTGGAAAATTAAAAAGCTAACAAGTATTCTAATTCAACAGATATTTTTTTTAAACATGCAGAAAAGCTCGGTCTTTTATACTGACTTTTGGCCATATTGCTTTCGTTATCTTCTGAGATGAGGTGTATAGAAACATAGTTATTTTCTGGGGCTCACAATGGAATCTCAGAAATAGGGGATGAATTCTCAATTCTAAAAGAACTTTTCGCCTGGGTATTAAGTCAAGCCTTACTGGAAAATGAAAATCATTATCAATAATTCTGATAATTATTTCCCTCTAAGATAACTGAAATTCTAAGGTATTTGCTTTGTAAAATAATTTATTGACACTAAATTCGCAACTATAGAAATGATTTAATATCTAACATTACTCCTAGACAAAATTCAGCTGTTTGCTTAGGACATGATAGATTTTCCTCAAAGTAACATTGTTTCTTTTTTAAAATATATAAATGTACATAAAATGATCTTAAGTCATTCAAAAAGGTGTTTAGGAGCTGAGTGCCTTTAGAATGACAGAAAGGTGACTTTCTCCAAAAGGTATTAAATTCTGGGGAAAGTGTCTCCATCTCTTTAAAATCTTCATATATTTGCTGAGACAGCAAAGAGGTATTGATGGTTCTAGATGGCTTATATTCCTTGAGGAAGGTTATAGTTGTGGAGATTGCAACAAATACTTGTGGTTCTTAGCAAAGAATCCTTAGACATGCTCTAATCTATGGGGCTGTGGAGATTTTCTACTGTCTTTTAGGTCCAGAGCCACTGGCAGAAGCAATTCTGGGGACTCCTAGTCATAGGACCACTGCCATCTCTACTGGCTTTGTTGGGGCCCAAATGTTTCCCAAATAAGATGAAAATTAGAGCCAGGAGTCAGTAGCATTTCCTTCCTCAAAATAACATTTGATTGGAGTTACTTATAATTAACTTACTTGAAGTGATTCATGTAAAACTTTAGGAAAGTTGGCTTCCAGAAAACACATAAGTGTCTGAGGATTCTGACAGTTATCTTCTAATTCTCTCGGGAATGCAAAGTGTGTGGGTAACCTAAATATTAGGAGACAGGAACCGTCTGACAATTGGAAGGCTGCAGTTGAAATGCATCCCTGTTAAAATCAGTGGGTCAAAAAAGCAACTGGAAATTATGTGTCCATAAGGGAATGTGGACGTTAGTATAAATAACAATGGCAGAGTGGATGTTCCAAGAGGATTTTAAAAAGCAGTCGGTTCAGAAGTTAGTTGTACCAGGCCTGGAAAGGACAACGATAATGGCAAAGTTTTAAAACTTTCTTTTGAAAGTTTGACAGTGAGCTGAGGGGATGGGAAGGAAGTGAGAAACTCTTTCCCCAAATCTCCAATAGGATATGCCCTTCCTAAATTCATTTTTATGTTTCATGTAAAAATTCTTTTAGTAAGATGAGTATTTCTTTAGTTAGATGATGTGGTTAAAGCAATTATTCCTCTTCAGACCTGCCAAAAATTCATACTAATAGTTAATAACATGCTGAATGAATATTTTAAAAACTGCATCTGAGAAAACTCAACTCATAACTTAAGAAAAATTTTCAGTAAGCAGTGGCAGGGAATCATCACAGACACTCACAGAAGAGAAGCAATAAAAATTGGTCTGTCACCTAGAGGGGTGGGATAGGGAGGGTGGGAGGGAGACGCAAGAGGGAGGAGATATGGGGATACATGTATATGTATAGCTGATTCACTTTGTTATAAAGCAGAAACTAACACACCATTGTAAAGCAATTATACTCCAATAAAGATGTTAAAAAAAAAAAAATCCGTCTGTTAAAATAAAACCAAGCAGGATCAGAGACAGTGTATAGTGTCATTAGATTCTTAGCTCATTAGATTATCTTGGCTAGCTCTATACTTAGATGAGCCATGCTGCTTGCTTTGGGGCCTCCAGGCAAACCTTATGTGGTAAGAGTTGAGGTCTGAATACATTTTCAGTACACCGCTTCGTGTAATTTCTTTTGACATTTGGCCATCCCCCAAATAATCTCTAGTACGTTTCATCAATGCCTTCATTTTCCTTTTGTAATACTTAATAACTTCTTTGGGTTGCTTTCTATTTAAGCAACTTCCCCACATCCAAGAGCAGGGAAATCCTTGAAAAAGGAAAGTTTAGCTCTCTTAAAGACTCAGACAATGTATATTTGTAGGTCAAAGAAAATGTGAGGTGGGGGGTGGTGGGGTAGGCATCATCGTAACTCATTCCAAGCCAGCGTTTTCACTCATCTTTTCCTTTCCTATAAATAAAATTAAGTTTGGGGAAAAAGATTTAGAAAAATATTTGAACAAAAATTTTGTCCCAAGCCCTATACCTCCTCTTCCTCCCAGCCAGAGGCCACCCAGGGACTTGATTGATGTTCTCTATTGGAGAAGTCTGAAGGAATACACTTGGCTAGCTTAAATGTATCTGCTTTAGTAGGTAACATTTCCGGGCCACACAGAAATGCAACTAGTTTTCTGGGTGTGCCTCCAAGTTGACCAACTTGGAAAGTAATTAGCGGTGAGGCTTAGAGAATGCTACTTTGACTCCTCTGGGTCTTCTGTTCCTCTCTAACTGAAATAAGAGGGCAGATTAGATGTTCTCAAAGGTGATTCTAAATGAGGATCTTTCAAGTTTGACACTACTGCCGTTTTGGACTGGATGATTGTTTGTTGTGGTGGGCTGTCCTATGCACTGTAGGATGTTTAGCAGCAACCCTGGCCTTTACCCATGCCAATAGCATCTTCCCTAGTCTTAACACCCAAAATTGTCTCCAGACTTTGCCAAATGTCCCCTGTGGATAGATTGTCAGATAAAAATACAGGATGCTAGTTAAATTTGAATATCAGATAAAGAATGAATAATTTTAAAATATGTTTGGGGCTTCCCTGGTGGCACAGCAGTTAAGAATTCAGCCTACCAATGCAGGGGACATGGGTTCGAGCCCTGGTCCGGGGAGATCCCACATGCCGCGGAGCAACTAAGCCTGTGCGCCACAACTACTGAGCCTGCGTGTCACAACTACTGAAGCCCGCGTGCGTAGAGCCCGTGCTCCGCAACAAGGGAAGCCACCACAGTGAGAAACCCACACACCACAAGGAAGTGTAGCCCCTGCTCGCCGCAACTACAGAAAGCCCGCGTGCAGCAACGAAGACCCAACGCAGAGATAAAATAAATAAGTAAATAAATTTAAAAACAAAAAAAGAAAAGACATGAGAGCATGCATTTAAAAAAATATATGTTTGTCTGAAATGTTGAATGGGACATATTTATATTAAAAACTTATTTTGATCATGTTGAAGAATATGTTCTGACCTGGTAAATATCAGAATGTTCAGCCATTGGTCCCTGGAATCAGACCTGTATTCAAACCCATCTCTTCTCAGCTTTGTGTCTAGGGCAATCTGTTAAAATTCTCTAAGCCCCAGTTCATACCTACCTTTTAAAGTTGTTGTGGGGATTAAATAAATTATTTTACATGAAGCGCTTATTTGAAAAAACCTTTTTTTTGTTATTTATCTAAAATTCAAATTTAACTAAGCATTCAGTATTTTCATTTGCTGAGTCTGACAACTGTATCCGGGGAGCAAAATCACTTCCCCCCTCCTCTCATTGAAAATCTCTGTTCTAGTAAAAAATTTAATGAAGATGTGGTTCTATTCTCCCTGAAGTTTTCTGGATTAATTATAGGGATAGGCCAGACATCTGTTAGATTAGATTTTTGGAAGTGTCCCTATTTAGTTAATCTTGCGTTCATAGAAATATCTTTTCTAAAAAAGAATATTTTTCAACATTGTTAAGATAGGGATGTCAGACAGTGACCATTCCTTTTGATCCCTGTTGATTTTCCTCTGGGAAGACTAAGTGTATGCCAAGGGCATTGTCAAAATGGGGGTGGGGGGAGAGAGAGAGAGAGAGAGGGAGGGAGGGGAGAGAAGGAGGGAAGGAGGAGAGAATATGAATATGAGAGAGAGAGAGAAAGATTTTGTCTGAATTAGATATTTTTTAAAAGTACCAGTGTAGAAGTAGACGCCATGTGAGAAGTTATAACTTTGTTAAACTTATTTTGAATTCCATACGGGAGTAAGGTGAAGGATAATCTTGTCAGTGCTGAGGGCATGTGGAGTTTTTAACCCTGTTCTGCTTTGGGGACATTTCCCCCTACATCAGCCAGAACCGGAAGTGGAGGCATTGCCCCCGGAACCTGACTCCTTCTCTTCTACTCCAAGCTCTTGAGGAGTTGTATGGAGAGAGCAGGGTACTGTAATGAAGTGTGCTTGTGGGGAAAGAGATGATCAAATGAAACAGAGGTTTAAGTACATGTCTTTGTATTGTGCCAAACCTGAGACACTGCTTTCTCAACTTGAGCCCAACTCATTTCACCAATTTAGGATTCTGGCAATTTTTTTCATCGGGATTTCCCATCTTCATAAAAGCAGGGGGAGTTGAAGATGCAGCATAATAATGAGGGAAGTTGGAACTGGTGAGCCATGGCAGTGATAACCGTAAGCCCGAGTGCTTGTTGGTACTGAAGAGTAAAGTGTATTTTGTCACTGTTACCGATAGAGATTTTTTTTCAGTGCTTACAATAGGCATGGGATCAAACATGGAAGGACATGCTGAACAGCATAAAATTGCTCCTCTCTTTTACAAACTTCCAAGTCATTTAGGAAAAGAACACATGCAGACAGAGAAAAGGTAGAAAAAGAAAACAAAATATATGCTAAATGCCAAAAGATTGTTCATACGTTTGGTGTTGTACGAGTTGAGAAGAGGAGATTCCACTTTATTCTCGTACACCCTCAGCAGTACTGACATTTTGGGCTGTAGAAGTCTTTGTCTTGGGGGCTGACCAAAGCATTATAGGATGTTTAACAGCATCCCTGGCCCTTACTCATAGAAGCCCATTGTGATCATCAAAAATGTCCCCAGGCATTGCCAAATGGCCCCTGGGGAGGAAAAATTGCCCTGGCTGGGAACCACTGGTCTAGTAGCGTGTGGGAAAGCTTCCTAAAAGAGAGAGCGTTTGAGCTGGGCTGGGAGGATGGGTAAGGTTTTGAAAGAAAAAGGTAGTGACGGAGGAGAGCATTTCAGGTGAGGGAGATGGTGTGAATAAAGATGCCAAGGTGGAAAATCAAGAGTCAGTTTGGAGTATAGTAGGCAGATGAGTTTAATTAGAGTACTTGTCCCTGTGGGAAATAGAACATATTTTTTTTTATTTTAATGCTTAATTTATAGCTCTGGTTCCCTTTTTTGTCATCTGTTTTGTTTTTTGTTTTTTTTAATTTTATTTATTTTTGGCTGTGTTGGGTCTTCGTTTCTGTGCGAGGGCTTTCTCTAGTTGCGGCAAGCGGGGGCCACTCTTCATCGCGGTGCGCGGGCCTCTCACTGTCGCGGCCTCTCCTGTTGCGGGGCACAGGCTCCAGACGCGCAGGCTCAGTAGCTGTGGCTCACGGGCCCAGTTGCTCCGCGGCATGTGGGATCTTCCCAGACCAGGGCTCGAACCCGTGTCCCCTGCATTAGCAGGCAGATTCTCAACCACTGCGCCACCAGGGAAACTCTAGAACATATTTTAAGAATAAAACATATTTAGTGATTCTGCCTATGCCCACTGCACCTGAAACTGTCTTGACCTTAGTAGCTGTTCAGTAATTAATTGGTGATTTGATGTGAAAAGTAATCTGTATCAAGATAAAAAAAGTCTTGAGTGAAAGTCTAAAAGATTTAAACTTTTTTTTTTTTCTGGTGGGCAATGGACAGCCCTTGAATGTTCTTTGAGCAGGAATGACATAATCTTGAGAAAGTCAAGCTGTTCTGGAGTCAGTTGTCTCATTGGCGAGATAAAGGAGTTGGAATTGAGTGTAGTAATAGCAACCAGCTTTAAAAAAACCTTTCTGCTTCAAATTGATGAAACACCTTTGCCTACGTTTTCTAATTTGGTTGCCTCCCCAAACCCAATATTAACTACAGAAAATTTTTCTTCTCTAGTTATTTTTCTTCCCAACTAACACTGGTGCTCAGACATGGCAGTGGAAATGGGCTTTGAATACATTTCATGCTAAGAAAAAAACTCCCACAGTTTTATTTTCTTCATCCCTCAAGATGTGATGTCATTAGCGGGCCCGGGCGGCTGGTTCACCTCATGGGCAAGATTAAGTTGAGCAGCGCTCTGTCCCTGGCAGGGAGGAGCGTGAACCTGGGCTCCTTTCTGTGTCTGGGATCAGGGTTTAAGGCATTTCCTTGTGCCCCCTCAGATGAATAAGTGGCACTGTACAAGCCTTAAAAGAGCTGTCTGTCATATGAATTTGGCATTTACCCTCCACAATCTCTTGAAAGTCTGTTTGTGGTGCCACAGGATGAGTCGTTGACCACTCGGTTCTTTCCATTCCCAAAGAGGCCAGACAGTTTTCTCTCTAATGTTCCCACACCCCAGGTGCTCTTTTTATTTACCGCAGGATCTGATCTTGTCCTGTGGAGAAACTGCATCATTTACTGTTATGAGGTAATACACAGCTCGGCTTTCTCTGTCCCCAACCCCCCAAACAAACTTCTCTTGTTCCTTGGGTTTCTCAACGTCTGACTGATGTTAGGACAAAGATGAGAATAAATTAGTTGAACCAACAAAAATGGGATTTGGGTAATTAGGAGAAAACACAGCTATGGCTAAAAATGGTTTCTATTAATTCCAAACATTGACAAGCAAAACAGTATCAATGTGTTCTAGATCTGGTCATCAGAAAATCAGGCTTATGGTAGAAATGTTTCTCATGAGAAGAAAAAACATTAGGCTTCATGGAATTCAATTAAATTTCTTGAGTTGAGTCCGTCATTTCAGTCAGGAGCCTTCCATACAGTTGTTCGTTGCTATTACTATTTGTGGTAGGCAGAACGGCCCTCCCAGAGATGTCTACACCTTAAGCCCTGGCTCCAGTGAATGTGTTATGTTATAAGGCAAAAGAGACTTTGCAGATGTAGTTAAGGTTATGGACCTTAAGTTGGGGAGATCATCTTGGATCATTCAGGTGAACATAACCTAATCCCATGTATCTTTAAAAGCAGAGAATTTTTTTTCCAACTGGAGGCAAGAGATGCAGCAAAAGAAGTCAGAGAAAGTCCAAGTGTGAGAAGGATTCAGTGCACTGCTACTGGCACTGAGATGTAGGGAGCCATGTGCAAGAATCAAAGAGGGGCCTCTAGGTGGTAAGGCCTCCCAGTGGACACCCAGCAAAGAAACAGGGACCCCAGTCCTACCACTTCAAGAAACTGGATTCTGCCAACAACCTGAATAAGTTTGGAAGTGGATCCTTTCCGAGAACTTCCAGTAAGGAGTACAGCCATGCCGAAACCTCGATTTTATTCTTGTGAGACTCTAAACAGAAGACCCAGCTGAACTACACTGTACCCAGATTTCTGACCCAAAAGCTGTGAGCTAATAAATGAATGTAGTTTTGAGCCATTAAATTGTATGTTCAATCTGTCATGGCAGCAATAGAAAATGAATACATTTTTCTTGGTCGTTGTTTCTGTCTTCCTTACTTCATTACATTGTCACAGTTTACTATGGATTTGCATCCCGTATGACATGGCACCAATTATCAGGCTCCAACACTAGACGGTAAGCTTTTGACGGCACAGATTTTTTTCTCTCTTTTTAAAATTTCACCTGTCTGTCCCTAGCACCTCAAACAGTGTCTAGTACACATGCTATGTGCTCAAAAGATATTTCTTGAATGACTGAATAGGGCAACAAAAGAATTTTCAATATTATCCCTTCCCTGGTGGAGTTTAAAAATCCAGTTAAGGCATCAAAATCTCAAAGTAAAAAAAGAACCCAAAAAACAGGACAATAAAATTTAAGTACAAAATGAGAGATATAGACAATATATACTCTAGACTTCTAGTGGAATAGACGTTGCAGTGCCTTGAGGTGGAGAAAGATTTCATGGAGGAGTTAGGCCTTCAAGTAAGAAGAGAACTTCAGGAAGCAAAGCAGAAGGAGAAGGGCAGGAGAAAAAGAGACAGCCCCCAAACTCTACACAGAGTAATTCCAGGTGACCAGGTGGTGTGTGAACTAGTCTTGGTCTAAGCATGGTGGGAAGACATGCTGCACGTGCCTTGCTGGAAATTACTGTGCATGTTTTATAGTACACTACACCTACCATTCAGGACCGGAATTTCAGTCATCAACATTCTTTGTCAGTCCTTTCATTCTTCTATTGGTGCCTTTCTCTCATAATATGACATTTTCATATTGAATGGTGTCATCTTACTTTTAAAAAATAAATTTTAATGCAAAAGTAATATATGTTCAGTCTAGACTTCTTGGGAAAAAATAAGCATAAAGAAAAAAATCATATACATTTTCACCACTGATAAACAACTGCTGAACTGTTTGATGTATTTTATAAATTCTGTCCTTTTGAATAATTTACTTACTATATTCACAAAATTAGCATTATACTGAAGATATGGTTTAGAGCTAATTCTTGTTTTATGAATTAATAAATAAACCATATCTTATCAATAAGCCAGTCATAATCTATTTAATAATTTCCACACTATTGGTCATCTAAATTGTCTCTAATGTTTTGGGATTTGGAATCTAATACTATTATTAAAACATTGACAAAAATCCTTGTCAATCAATTTCTGGTTGCATCTCTAATTATATCTTAAGGATAACATCCCAGAAGTTGGGATTATTGGATCCAAATGAATGACTATTTTGAAGGCTCTTTATACAATTTGTCAAATTACTTTGCAGAAAGAAAAGGAGGAGTTTGTTGTATGTACTGCCTCATATCAATTTACATTTTCATGAGTTATGGGTAAGAGTGCTCATCTCACCATATCCTCACCAACATTTAGTTTTCTAACTCTATCTCTGTTAATGGCATTTCCTTGTTGTTCTGTTGTAAATTTCACTAGTTTTCTAAATGTACTTTTGTATATGTATGAAGTTAAATATATTTTCATGTTAGAGGAGAAGTTCATTTATCCTCTTTGTGAATCACCTATTGATGCCTTTGCCTACATTTTTAAAAAATTAATTAATTAATTTATATTTGGCTGCATTGGGTTTTTTTTGCTGCACACGGGCTTTCTCTAGTTGCAGCGAGAGGGGGCTACTCTTCATTGGGGCGTGCGGGCTTCTCATTGCAGTGGCTTCTCTTGTTGCGGAGCACGGGCTCTAGGCAAGTGAGTTTCAGTAGTTGTGGCATGTGGGCTCAGTAGTTGTGGCTCACAAGCTCTAGAGCACAGGCTCAGTAGTTGTGGCACACGGGCTTAGTTGCTCCACGGCATGTGGGATCTTCCTGGACCAGGGCTCGAAACCGTGTCCCCTGCATTGGCAGGCGGATTCTTTTTTTTTTTTTTTAAACATCTTTATTGGAATATAATTGCTTTACAATGGTGTGTTAGTTTCTGCTTTATAACAAAGTGAATCAGTTATACATATACATATGTCCCCATATCTCTTCCCTCTTCTGTCTCCCTCCCTCCCACCCTCCCTATTCCACCCCTCTAGGTGGTCACAAAGCACAGAGCTGATCTCCCTGTGCTATGTGGCTGCTTCCCACTAGCTATATATTTTACGTTTGGTAGTGTATATATGTCCATGCCACTCTCACTTTGTCCCAGCTTACCCTTCCCCCTCCCCATATCCTCAAGTCCATTCTCTACATCTGTGTCTTTATTCCCATCTTGTCCCTAGGTTCTTCATGACCATTTTTTTTTTTTTAGATTCCACATATATGTGTTAGCATACGGTATTTGTTTTTCTCTTTCTGACTTACTTCACTCTGTATGACCAACTCTAGGTCCATCCACCTCACTACAAATAACTCAATTTCCTTTCTTTTTATGGCTGAGTAATATTCCATTATATGTGCCACATCTTCTTTATCCATTCATCTGTTGATGGACACTTAGGTTGCTTCCATGTCCTGGCTATTGTAAATAGAGCTGCAGTGAACATTGTGGTACATGACTCTTTTTTTTTTTTTTTAACATCTTTATTGGAGTATAATTGCTTTACAATGGTGTGTTAGTTTCTGCTTTATAATGAAGTGAATCAGTTATACATATACATATGTTCCCATATCTCTTCCCTCCTGCATCTCCCTCCCTCCCACCCTCCCTATCCCACCCCTCTAGGTGGTCACAAAGCACAGAGCTGATCTCCCTGTGCTATGCGGTTGCTTCCCACTAGCTATCTATTTTACATTTGGTAGTGTATATATGTCCATGCCACTCTCTCTCTTTGTCACATCTTACCCTTCCCCCTCCCCATATCCTCAAGTCCATTCTCTAGTAGGTCTGTGTCTTTATTCCCATCTTGCCACTAGGTTCTTCAAGACCTTTTTTTTTTTTTCCCTTAGATTCCATATATATGTGTTAGCATACTGTATTTGTTTTTCTCTTTCTGACTTACTTCACTCTGTATGACAGACTCTAACTCCATCCACCTCACTACAAATAATTCCATTTCGTTTCTTTTTATGGCTGAGTAATATTCCATTGTATATATGTGCCACATCTTCTTTATCCATTCATCTGTCGATGGACACTTAGGTTGCTTCCATGTCCTGGCTATTATAAATAGAGCTGCAATGAACATTGTGGTACATGACTCTTTTTGAATTATGGTTTTCTCAGGGTATATGCCCAGTATTTGGATTGCTGGGTTGTATGGTAGTTCTATTTTTAGTTTTTAAGGAACCTCCATACTATTCTCCATAGTGGCTGCATCAATTTACATTCCCACCAACAGTGCAAGAGGGTTTCCTTTTCTCCACACCCTCTCCAGCATTTATTGTTTGTAGATTTTTTTATGATGGCCATTCTGACTGGTGTGAGATGATATTGCACTTTAGTTTTGATTTGCATTTCTCTAATGATTAATGATGTTGAGCATTCTTTCATGTGTTTGTTGGCAATTTGTATATCTTCTTTGGAGAAATGTTTATTTAGGTCTTCTGCCCATTTTTGGATTGGGTTGTTTGTTTTTTTGATATTGAGCTGCATGAGCTGCTTGTAAATCTTGGAGATTAATCCTTTGTCAGTTGCTTCATTTGCAAATATTTTCTCCCATACTGAGAGTGGTCTTTTCATCTTGTTTAAGGTTTCCTTTGCTGTGCAAAAGCTTTTAAGTTTCATTAGGTCCCATTTGTTTATTTTTGTTTTTATTTCCATTATTCTAGGAGGTGGGTCAAAAAGGATCTTGCTGTGATTTATGTCATAGAGTGTTCTGCCTATGTTTTCCTCTAAGAGTTTGATAGTGTCTAGCCTTACATTTAGGCCTTTAATCCATTTTTTTTTAAATCCATTTTGAGTTTATTTTTGTGTATGGTGTTAGGGAGTGTTCTAATTTCATTCTTTTACATGTAGCTGTCCAGTTTTCCCAGCACCACTTATTGAAGAGGCTGCCTTTTCTCCACTGTATATTCTTGCCTCCTTTATCAAAGATAAGGTGACCATGTGTGTGTGGGTTTATCTCTGGGCTTTCTATCCTGTTCCATTGATCTATATTTCTGTTTTTGTGCCAGTGCCATACTGTCTTGATTACTATAGCTTTGTAGTATAGTATGAAGTCAGGGAGCCTGATTCCTCCATCTCCGTTTTTCTTTCTCAAGATTGCTTTGGCTATTCGGGGTCTTTTGTGTCCATACAAATTGTGAAGTTTTTTGTTCTAGTTCTGTGAAAAGTGCCAGTGGTAGTTTGATAGGGATTGCATTGAATCTGTAGATTGCTTTGGGTAGTATAGTCATTTTCACAATGTTGATTCTTCCAATCCAAGAACATGGTATATCTCTCCATCTATTTGTATCACCTTTAATTTCTTTCATCAGTGTCTTATAGTTTTCTGCATACAGGTCTCTTGTCTCCTTAGGTAGGTTTATTCCTAGATATTTTATTCTTTTTGTTGCAATGGTAAATGGGAGTGTTTTCTTAATTTCACTTTCAGATTTTTCATCATTAGTGTATAGGAATGCAAGAGATTTCTGTGCATTAATTTTGTATCCTGCTACTTTATCAAATTCATTGATTAGCTCTAGTAGTTTTTTGGTAGCATCTTTAGGATTCTCTATGTATAGTATCATGTCATCTGCAAACAGTGACAGCTTTACTTCTTTCCGATTTGGATTCCTTTTATTTCTTTTTCTTCTCTCACTGCTGTGGCTAAAACTTCCAAAACTATGTTGAATAATAGTGGTGAGAGTGGGCAACCTTGTCTTGTTCCTGATCTTAGTGGAAATGGTTTCAGTTTTACACCATTGAGGACGATGTTTGCTGTGGGTTTGTCATATATGGCCTTTATTATGTTGAGGAAAGTCCCCTCTATGCCTACTTTCTGGAGGATTTTTATGATAAATGGGTGTTGAATTTTGTCGAAAGCTTTCTCTGCATCTATTGAGATGATCATATGGTTTTTCTCCTTCAATTTGTTAATGTGGTGTATCACATTGATTGATTTGTGTATATTGAAGAATCCTTGCATTCCTGGGATAAACCCCACTTGATCACGGTGTATGATCCTTTTAATGTGCTGTTGGATTCTGTTTGCTAGTATCTTGTTGAGGATTTTTGCATCTATGTTCATCAGTGATATTGGCCTGTAGTTTTCTTTCTTTGTGACAACTTTGTCTGGTTTTGGTATCAGGGTGATGGTGGCCTCGTAGAATGTGTTTGGGAGTGTTCCTCCCTCTGCTATATTTTGGAAGAGTTTGAGAAGGATAGTTGTTTCTCTTCTCTAAATGTTTGATAGAATTCGCCTGTGAAGCCATCTGGTCCTGGGCTTTTGTTTGTTGGAAGTTTTTTAATCACAGTTTCAATTTCAGTGCTTGTGATTGGTCTGTTCATATTTTCTATTTCTTCCTGGTTCAGTCTCAGAAGGTTGTACATTTCTAAGAATTTGTCCATTTCTTCCAGGTTGTCCATTTTATTGGTATATAGTTGCTTGTAGTAATCTCTCATGATCCTTTGTATTTCAGCAGGCGGGTTCGTAACCACTGCACCACCAGGGAAGTCCCTGCATCCTTTTTTATATACTAGTGTTTTTGATTTATAAGAGCTCTTTATATATTATCATTAATTATTGATATTGTGATTATCATACTAATAATTAATCGGTATGTTAATGGAATATATTTATACATAGTACTTGCAAATAATGTTCCCATTTTATAGTTTGCTTTTGAATTTTGTTTATGTTTATGCAACATCAAGATTTCAAAGTAATACCCCAACGTAAACAAGGCAAGTCAATGGCTTGAAAAAAAAATTGTCCTCAAACATGTTTTCTTCTCTCTCCCTGCCATCCAACTCTATCCCAGCTGCCCCAACATGGAACAGAAAGTCTACTAACGTTGGGACTTATATTACTTCCAATGTGGTGTAAATTGATTACATTACTTATATCAACTAATTCTTGAATTCAAGAAGTGTTCTATAAATGCTTTATGATTGTTTAATAATCCCACCAATGAATTCTCTTTTAGAATAATTAGATATAACAACTTAGCACTCAGAATTATGTGCATTTTTACCTGGAGTAATAGGTCTTAACTGGTTATCATATTGCTCTGAGTGAAATCGCAGACTCCATTGATTATTTTGAATGAGTCGTAAACACTCATAACCTGAGTGTTTGAGTTAGATATAAGGCAGGAGTTGATATAGCCACTCACTCTAAGGAGTGGCTTTGGGACTGTCTTGGAATTTTTGCCACAGCAGTCAAATAAGCATTATTATTTCTTACACTGTTGTATTCTTGGTGAGCTTTGATCAGCCTTGTCTTTAGCCAGGCTACTTAGGCATCATTTTTAAAAGGATTCATTTGCTATCTAATTCATTCAAGGAATGAATCATGTTTCACTTTAAAAGAATTGAGAGCAGAAATGCCAAACCCATATTCTGTGACCAGGAACACTCATCTATTAGTAGAGGTGGTTCGGGTGAAGTGTTGAGAACTCTGGGAATGTATTCAGGCTCAACAGCCAAAAAATGCCACAACCAATTAATGATCTGGGAGGAAAGTGTGACAAAACTCATGCTGTGTATTTACCAGCCCAGGTTAAAGGAAATGTAATTACTAATTTGAAAGTTGAAATACAAACTGATTTTCTCATTTATTTAGTTGCTGGCATGCTGTCTTTGAAGTAAAATTCCAAAGACATTTTTTCCTCATTTGTTTTAGAAGGTGTTACTCTATTTGTAGAGAACAGCTCTCTGTGGAAAGAGTTTGATATTACAACTATTTTAATTTTTTTTTATTTGAAAAGTGTTGAAGAATCCTGAGAAAATTCCCTTTCTTCCATATTGACACCTGGTTTGATTTCCTCAAGAGCTCAGTCTTCAAAGAATTGGAAAAGAGGCCTGATTTGCATCTGTGACAATATCTGGGTCTGTGTAGGTTTTAAAATGCAGTTTTTTTTCAAGATGAAGATTTAGTCCATGTAACCTCACCTGGATGTTTAGCTAAGGGCACACCCAAAAGATCCTGAGTCGTAGTTGTAAAATAAAGATCTTTTCAGAGCTTCCTTGATCAAAGCCCCATATACCTGTAAAGCAGAAATAACTCCAGCTCTTTTTAGGCCTCATCATTAGCTTTCAAAATTTACTATTCTCTATTCCCTAGACAACTAGCCTTCATCTTTTATTTTGTCCTATGAATATTTAAAATAACATCAGCTTGATAAAGCAAATCTCAAGTCTACAAACCCAGTGGTGGAAAGCACTGCCCTTCCTCTTCACATGGTGGGTGGAACCCCAGGCCCACCCTCCACACTGCCCCACTAGTTTCCCTCAATTGACAGTGACCTTATCCAAAGTTCTTAGATTTGAAAAACCAGTTCTTAGCTCTAGATAACAGTTCTAGCTCTAGTTTTCATTGAAAATGCTTCCTGCCAATTAAAAACAAAGGAAGAAGATAATTGCAAATGATTTTCAGGGAATTAAGTTTAAGTTTTATTAAGTGTTTCTTGCCAGAAAAAGACAATTCTTTAAAGAAATCTAAAAATCTGTTTTCATATGCGTGTAGCCATTTTCTCTCTTATTTCCCTAACTACATTGAAACTGATTTTAGCTAAAACTACCTATAGGTTCTTAATGAACACTACACACATTTATAGACTAGCTGTGTTCACACCAACTTTGTGCCCCAGTCATTCGTTTTCAGTTCTGACTAAACATCTCCTCAGAATAATATGCTACTCTTTTGGAGGCAAGTTGTCTCCTCCCTGAGGTTTGGTGACTTCATTTGACATGACACCAATGTTAACCAAGGAAATGAACATTGAACAGTAAAAAAACCAAAAGGGAAGGTGTGTTAAATCATTGGGCAGACACTTGGCACCAGTAGAAGCAACTGGCTCCATTAGCTGGTCCAGGAACTGTGCCACATTGTGTGTAGAGAGTCCAACTCCCCAAATTACAGAACTGGTAGAACGTTGTACACCGGGTTTACTTTGCTGGGTAACGTCATCCTTGGCTCAGATGCACTGAAAGATTCATCATCTTCCCAGGTGACGCTGGGGCAAAGCAAGGTTTAGTCTCCTTTTATTGCCAGGGAGAGACTGATGGTTGTGGGTAGAAAACTATGCAAAAGTTGGCAGTTCGAGCTGGCTGGAGCTTTCAGGTTTGTCCAAGAGAAAGTCAAGGGTGTGAACCCAGGTAACCTAAATGTTTACAGCTATAGAAGCCACCGTGGATTTGAAACCACTGAGGTGCATGGTCCCATTCATAGACAGCATGCCATTCTCTACAGCCACAGTTTTCTCCGTGAATGACTATGAAACGTAGGTTAGCTCATTTAAGTTTGGGGCTAAACATGCAAGAGGGCGATTTCACCGAGATAGGTAGTGGTTACATCCACAGCATTTAATTAATAAGAAACAAAGTTATGTCACTGTAAAGAATTCAGACTTTGGCTCGTTAAGTCTAAGAGTTTGTTATGTTTTATAATGATTGCAGCCGCAAACACTACCTCTCCATGGCGGTTAGAAGAGTGCATGCCTTTAGCTGTGAAAGGCAAGATTTAAATGGTGAATGGAACAAGGTAGGGACTTATTCTCATAAAAATTGAGCTATATCAATAGCTTCAGAAAATGAAAATTGTGTGAGTTTTTAGAACTGGGTGATTATAAGTAAAAAATCTCTCAATTTTTTATCTTTGTCCTCTAACCATCCTGATTATTTATTTTAAAATTAATTCTCAAAATACTCTGTGGCATAAATTATTCTCTAAATTTCACAACAAATATACTATGGATACTTAGAAATTTTCATATTTGTAAGATTCAGCGAAATAATGAATTACTAAATTGATGGGATCACACACTTTGTTGTTGTTAATAGGTATTAAGCAGGAACAGATGAACTGTCCCAAAGGAATAAATGAAGAAAGTAAAATGTATTTGAAAAGAAAGATGTGCAGAAATATACTCTTAAGTATTTATAGTGATAATAAGAACAGTCATGACTTTGCAGAATGGAATCTGCAAATGTATAGGCCATGGGAACAAAGCAGTTTCATTTATTCACTATTTAGCAAATATCCTGTTGCCTACAATATGCAGACACTCTATTAGGTGCTAGGAGTAAAAATATTTAAAAACTTGGTTTCTGCTTTCAGGAAGTTCACACATAGGCAAATAAACATGGTAGTTGCCATAGTTATATGTGAACAACATTCATGGAGAGTAAAGAAAGAAGCAGCTAAGTTTTCCTAAGGGACCCAAGGAAGAGAAAGCAATGCTTGAGTTGACACTTGAAGGAAGAGTGGGACTAATGGTGGGGAGGAGAAGAGCAGTCCAGAGGCCTGGAGAAAGGGTGGTGTGTTCAGAAACAGAGTTGGACTTGGTTCTTTGAGGGCAAGGGCAGGAAGAGAATGCAGAGAGCTTGACAGGGTCTAGGTCATGTAGGACTGTAGGATTTACTTCTGGGTAATAGCAAATTACTTAAGACTCTTGAGCAGAGGAGTGACACAAAGACACTTCTGTGTTAAATCTCTTTTTCTGAGAGCTCTGCAGAGTATGAGTCGGAGAGACTGACACTTGGGGGCGGGCTTGCGGAGCTGGGGGGAGAAAGGATCCAGGTAGGGGGTGGAAGTCAGACCACATTGGCTATGGGCTCCCCTCTGACAGCCCCATTCCCGTGCGTCTCAGCTCAGCCTTCTGCTGGGCTGAAAGTCAGTGGAATGCCATAAGCTCTGAGATCATATAAATAACACTTGCACAATTATGGGTAAAAATCCCCATTAAAAAAAACTCTGGAGGGGAGGTGTACAAATTATCTTATTTTTCTTATATTTTGTTACCTAAAGTATTGTCGGATAGAACTTACGAAATTGTTTTCTCCACAAATGTACGCATATAGTAATGGTATGTGTAAGTCGAAATTCATTTAAACATGGATCTTTTAAAGTATGGGCAAATCTGTGGCAGTCACACACTGGAACAGGCCCATTTAAGCTCTGTGATTAATAAGGCAGTCTGCTAGATAAAGTGTGTGACTGAGGAAATGAGCTAGTGAGTGACAGGGTGACATCACTGCGTATGAGTGACTACAGAGTGACTTGAAGGGGCGGGGACACTATGACAAAAACTCCCATGGGAGTTCACTCTCTATGGGCTCATTTGCAGCTCATGTATAAATGTCTCTGTTCAATTTGTTATTTGCATTTAACAATAATAAACAATGGTACACTGTGTACCTCGCAAGTGCAGTAAGTAGGATCGAAGCTTACAGTGAATCAAATGTTGACAGCTGGTTCAACCAGAAAAGGGGAATATGAGAACTAGAGACCCTCAAAGAACACTGTTTTCTTTAAATTTCTGCATCTCATTTGGGAATCTCAACCTGTTTATTATTCACTGAACAAAGTGTATCTGAAAATTAGAGGCAAATAGTTGGTTTTTGATGGGGCCAGTGGTGCATTTGGAAGAGAAGAAGCAGTAAACCAATTTTAATTTAGATTGCATCGACTATCAGAGAATTGTATTTGAGTCATTATGTTCACCATTATTTGCATTGTTACCTCTACTGTTTATTGAGCACTTTCTACTTGCACGGCACTCTACAAAGCAGTCACCACTCACAATTTCATTTTGTCTCTCCAAAGCTCAAGGGGTAGTCAGAGGTTATTATTATCCCCATATTGCAGTAAAGCTGAGGCTTGGAGAGGTTGAACGGACTTTTTTCTCTACGGCTCACCTTAAATGTGAGAATGTTAGAGCAGAAAGAAACTTGAGGTCATCTATTTCATCAGAAGCTTAGATGCTACACAGTAAGGCAGATAAGGTAACACCGAGACTCCATGCCTTATCCAACGGGGACAGCTGCTATTCAGTAGCAGCCTTTGTTGCCACATGGGAATGTAGGCTTATTGTTGCCGACCTTGTAATTTTTAAAGAGAAATCAGGAATTTGGATTTGAATGCGTAATTTCCCAATTTTTAAAGCATGCTGGGCAAACAAGTTACGTCCAATGGCTATATCTGGGCCAAGGGCCACCAGTCAGCAACTTCTAATTAAGTACAATCCCATTATTTTACAAATGAGACACAGAGAGGTGAAGAGAGCTGCCCAACGTCACACAACAATTCAGTGGTATAGCTGGGAATCAATGTGCGATACATATTTCTTCCACTTTTTCCCCCTGAAATCATGTTAGATTACAAGTTACCAAAACATTTCTTTACATTTTTCAGAAAAATTTGAAGTGTGTAGCTGAGGAAATGAGCTAGTGAGTGACAGGGAATAGATTGACTACAGATTTTTGAAAGGTATTTAAAAATTGTTTACTTCCTCGATATATTCTATTAAAAATTGACACATAATGATAATGCTTTTGACATAAATATTTATAAATATTTGCTTTCCCTTCTGCTGATTGCTTTGCTTAATGACTTTATAAAGAGTTTTAAACAGTGTAATTTGGAGAATAGGACTTCTAAGAAAAACATGAGTTGATTTTTAACTTTTGTTTAATGGATGTTTCAGGAGCATAATGACTTCTAACTACAAATTTTCTAATAGTCTTCAATTTTCATTTAATCCAAAAACTGGAGAAATGAGTTAGGGAATCATTTTCCCAAATAATAAAGAAATTTTCCACTTTTATTTCAAGAGTTTTCATTGTGGACCACGACAATGATAGTGTCATTTTATAGCTTAACTGTTAACATTTTCTCCCTTCCTTGTTTCTCTAGTGGTAAAAAGATAGCTCTTACAGGAACTCCTTGTTCCTCCATTCATCAGCTGGGTCGTCAAGGAATCCAGGAGGGGCTACTCCACTGATAGCGCCAGCTAAAGATCCTGCATGTGTGCAGATATGGATGTATGTGGATGAGGGTTTTGAATGTAAGAATATAAGAGAAATGAAGTTGGAGAAGGGAGAAGGTTTCACTCTTCTATCACACCCATTTCTTTTTTTTAATTGAAGTATAGTTGATTTACAATGTAGTGTTAATTTCTGCTATACAGCAAAGTGATTCAGTTATACATATATATACATTTTTTAATACTATTTTCTATTATGGTTTATTATAGAATATTGAATATAGTTCTCTGTTCTGTACAGTAGAAACTTGTTGTTTATCCATTCTAAATATAAAAGTTTACATCTGCTCACGCCAGCCTCCCACTCCAATCCTTCCCCCCACCTCCTTGGCAACTACCAGTCTGTTCTCTATGTCCGTAATCCTGTTTCTATTTAATAGATAGGTTCATTTGTGTCATATTTTAGATTCCACATATAAGTGATATCATATGATATTTGTCTTTCTCTTTCTGACTTACTTCACTTAGTATGATAATCTCTAGGTCCATCCATGTTGCTGTAAATGACATTATTTCATTCTTTTTTATGGCTGAGTAGTATTCCAATGTATATATGTACCACATCTTCTTTACCCGTTCATCTGTCGATGGACGTTTAGGTTGTTTCCATGTCTTGGCTATTGTGAATAGTGCAGCTGTGAACATAGGAGTGCATGTATCTTTTTGAATTATAGGTTTGTCTGGATATATGCTCAGGAGTGGGATTGCTGGGTCATATGGTAGTTCTATTTTTAGTTTTTTAAAGGAACGTCCATACTGTTCTCCATAGCGGCTGCACCAATTTACATTCCCACCAACAGTGTGGGAGGGTTCCCTTTTCTCCACACCCTCTCCAGCATTTGTTATTTGTAGACTTTTTAATGATGGCCGTTCTGACCCATATCACACCCATTTCTTAAAAGAAGTCAGGGGAGTCAAGAGGGACAAATTGGTGGGGTTGGAGGGGTTCTCAGTGGGCCCTCAACCACGTGGCCTCATGGAGACATGAGATTCTTCATCGCAAGAAGCCAATCCTGCCCGCCATTATACTTTGTAGATGGGTCTCAGCATTTCCCTGTTGCTGACTGTCTGGTTCTTAATAGTACGCGTGTTAAATATCTCCAGTAAGCTCAACCACAGTGAGGCCTCGCTTCCTCTGCAACTTCCCCTTTACCTCCTGCACTATCAGGGGCCTGGCAGTAAACAGGCTGACTTGCCCTGAAGGTTGGGGAAGGCAGATGGAATCCTGAATTTCCAGGTTCTTAGGATTTTACTGACTTGGAATTAAGCATTTTAGAAGTTCAGCTCATATCTCATTTTCAGATTTATCCGCAATGTATTTTTTTTTAACTTTTATTTTGCAATAACTTTAGATTTACACACAAGTTGCCAAAAGAGCCCACAGTATATTTTCAAAATAAATTCTGTTTAAAAAAGAACCTAGAAATTATTTCCCTATCTTATTTATATCATTTACTCGATGCAATTGTTATGTATGTGTTTTACCTTTGACAGGAAAAGTAAACCATCATAGCAATAACATATGGTCATGGTCATGCAAATTCATGTAGTTTTTAACTGACTCAAGTGAGGGGGGATATCCATAGCACTCTGCATTCAGTAGGTTTTCAAGAAATATTTGTTGACTGGTGTATAGAAAAGGGAGGGTTTGATGACACCTCTTCGCCCTTTAATTGAGAATTACTTAGCAATGGCCTAGTTTGTATTTCAGTGTTAGGAAGGACTTAACTGTGCACTAGTTCAGATATGTGGTCCCCCTAACCCAGAGCTTTATTTTGCACAGGGGTCCTGTCTTAGTATAACACAGTCTGGGTGGCTTACAAACAACAAGAATTTATTTCTCACAGTTCTGGAGGTTGGAAGACCAGGTGGCAGCAGGGTCGTTTTCTGGTGAGGGCTCTCTTCCGGGTTGCAGACGGCTGACTTCTCTCCATGGTGGGAGAGGCTAAGGGGCTCTGTGGGGTCTCTTGTAAGAGCACTTATCCCATTCAGGAGGGCTCCATCTTCATGACCTATGCACCTCCCAAAGACCCCACCTTCTAACACTGTCACATTAGCATTAAGATTTCAACATGAGTTTGGGGGGAACACAAACATTCAAACCATGGCAGGTCCCCAATGACCTTTCAGGAAGAGTATGGCAGTTGCTCTCTAGGACATTATACTCAAAGGCTAGTGGTGTGTATAAGTATTTCCTAACTTCTTTTTAGCATCCTATTTTCCACTGATCATTTATTTATCTAAATCTTTTTCAAATCTGAGATGCTTGATTAATCCCAAGGAGTGAATATATCCCACTTGTTCTACAGTGTTAATAGCTTACTTTTCATTGTCCCTATGTCTGCCCTCCTGCATACTTTAAGGAGTTCTACTATGTTTGCACATGCAGCTATTGTTCTGTATTTTAAGAGACAGAGAACAACAGGTTTGCACACCCCGGTCATGACTATATTAGCTTACTATTCCTTTAACCTTTTCTCAAGAGCTTTTAGTTGTCCTTCTCTCAACAAGCTGGGGAATTGCTGTGATATAGGACCTCTGGGTTAACATTCTGAGGGTGAGAATTCAGAGATCTGGAGAATTTCATTAGAGGCTATTTGGGGAGAATGTAATATTAGCCTATCAAGTTGATCAACAGCCTGTTTGTATCCCTCATCTCCGGCAGAGCTTTCCTACTGGGGAGTCATTCAAAATTCATCTAGTTTCTGAACCTTTCAGTCACTTTTTGGCTTTCCTGTTTTCTCTGTAATATTTGGGAAATCCTGCAACTTCTTCACCTTCTGAATGAAGAGCCCATGAGTAGAAGCATCTTTCTAGAGGGTCCTTATGATTTCTGAGGACTTTTTGAGAGATCAGTCTACATTTTTTGCTTCCTTCAATTTATTTCAGCCAGAATGGGGCCACGTTTTCCAGGAGATCAAGTAGAATATGCTGGTGTCCATTGCACTTTCTCATACCCTGCCTTTTTCCCCCTTAGCTTAATTCAATTACGTAAAGATGTATTGCTCATAAATTCTGTGTAAGCCCTGTGCTAATTGCCTCAGGGGTTACATAAGTGAATTAGACAGCTTTTGCCCTCAAGCAGGTTATGATCTTGTGGGATCATAAGAAAATGTTAAGTAGACCAAAGCTGTAATATACAGACAAAAATAAGTATAATTTTTGTTTCTATTTTTATTTATTTCCGTTTCTGTTTTTATTGCTTACTTGGGTTAAATTTATCTAAAGCTTTCTAGTCAAAGCCCTGTGGAATAAAGGAGAGGAAGAAGAGAAAAGCAAAGTTCTTGGGCTGAATATATTCATCATGTGCTGTGAATAGTGTAGCTCCAAAGTGTGAAGTCCAGATGTTGGGTTTATCCCATAGCTCAGTGAATGACAAAAAGTCCTAAGACTATATCTTTTGTAGCTTTTTTTAAAAAAATTATTTATTTATTTATTTATTTTTGGCTGTGTTGGGTCTTCGTTTCTGTGCAAGGGCTTTCTCTAGTTGTGGCAAGCGGAGGCCACTCTTCATCGCGGTGCACGGGCCTCTCACTCTCCCGGCCTCTTTTGTTGCGGAGCACAGGCTCCAGATGCGCAGGCTCAGTAGTTGTGGCTCACAGGCCTAGGTGCTCCGTGGCATGTGGGATCTTCCCAGACCAGGGCTCGAACCCGTGTCCCCTGCATTAGCAGGCAGATTCTCAACCACTGTGCCACCAGGGAAGCCCTGTAGCTTTACTATCTACAAATAACCTATGATGAAGCGTTAACCCTCTTTGATTAATATTTTCAACCCAAAATGATCTACTGGCAGGCATACAACTTAGCACAGCTGGAAGAAGCATATTCTTGAGTTCATGACAGTAAAACTGGTTGTCTTTGGACTGTCCCTGTGCCACAGTCATAGAATGTAATAGAGATAATGCAGGAATTGTTCCAATGCAACTTGGCTAAGACAGCCATCATACATAGGGCCTCATTTCTAAAATCTCTCCTTTCAATAAATTAATTCATGAAACCTCATAGCTTACCCCTATGAAAAGGATAACAGTTTGTGATCTCCTGCCTTAGATGGAAAAACTGAGGCACAAAGCAAGCAGTTAATTTCTCTGAAATATCCTGTGAGCAGTTAATTTCTTTGGAATGTCCAGCTAGCCCCTTAACCAACATTGCTGATGACTAATTCTTGGTTCTTGACCACAGCTCTTCCCCGGCTCAAATATATTCTCAGCAAATCATGAAGCTCATGACCAATGAGCACGGCTCTGCTTGGTCCACCACATGCAGTAGAAGCCTTCGAGGTCACTGCCTGTTTGTACATATCTTTGACATCATCTTTTGGACTGTGCTTGAGGCAGTGTTACCTCATGGTGAGTATCTCTGTAGAGATCCCTCACTGTGTCAACACATCAGGAACTGTTACCGAAACATTACAGACCCAGGCTCTCCCATGAGGCATCTCTGGCCAAGAGGACTGCTGAAACGAGGAGTGCAAGGAAGATGAGAAAGCCAGTATCCTTGTGAACTAAGCTGTATTCCCAATAACAGAAAACAAGAACAAAACATTGACTTCCGTTCAAAACCCAGCCTGTTTTCTTTACAAAGGCCGTTTGTTTTAAGTTTGTCCATACAAACTCACGTGTTTTCTCCCTGGCTTACTGTCACATACTTTAAGAAGACAGATTCTTCGTCTGACTTTTCCCTCCTTCTACCCGCTTCTTGGTCTGCTTTGCAACACTGCAGCCCTTGGACTGAGGCTTGGCTTGTCAGAATGTGTTTATCCTTGTCAGGCAGACAGAGGGTCCAATGAAGGCAGTAGCAAGTGATGCTAGGTTTGTCTGATAACCGGCTGTCTTCTTACTCACTTCTTACTTCTGCCTTTGTAATATCTTGCTTAGGAATGCAGGGAAGTTTCTCCAATCTGATTCTGTCTTCATGGGAAAGCGAGAGCCGGGGAGTGAGGCTGTGGCCGTCACTTGGCCCTTCCTCAGTCCTGTGCTGGTGCCAAGTGGCACTGGCCGTGTTCAGTGACATCATGCTGGTGATCATCATGAACTTGGCCACAATGGGGGAATTTACACCATAGAAATCTGCAAATGCTACCTACTAATCAAGGATTTTTTTTCTTTCTCTAAAGAGCTGGCTTACCAGCACATCACTGCCCTCTGTCCTTAACCTATCTATACCTGAAGGATTTCTGCCAGTGTCCAGTAAAACTTCACCAAACCTCCGACATACTGTGGACACAAGATGGCAATTCAAAAGGAGTTAGGAAGGGCTTCCCTGGTGGCACAGTGGTTGAGAATCTGCCTGCCAATGCAGGGGACACGGGTTCGAGCCCTGGTCTGGGAAGATCCCACATGCCGCGGAGCAACTGGGCCCGCCGTGAGCCACAACTACTGAGCCTGCGCGTCTGGAGCCTGTGCTCCACAACAAGAGAGGCCACGACAGTGAGAGGCCCGCGACCGCGATGAAGAGTGGCCCCCGCTCGCCACAACCAAAGAAAGCCCTCACACAGAAACGAAGACCCAACACAGCCAAAAATAAATAAATTAATTAATTAATTAATTTAAAAAAAAAAAAAAAGGAGTTAGGAAGAGATGATTTCTCCACCTGTGCCATCATCAAAAGATATGTTGGGGACAGGGCTTTATCTGACCTGTAACCTCCATGAGCAACCCTTTAAAGCGCCACCAAATAAGTATCGATATTATGAGCCACAAAAGTGTGCTTTCTAAGCAAATGCTGCTTTAAGATAACCTATAATCCCTTGTTCCCGCTTCCAACCAGGTTTCTCTCACCAGGTCTCCTGTCCCCTCAGGAGCCACCCTTGCTCCCAACTTTGGTGCATCCACAGTTACAGTTGGAGGCCCTTTGTGCAGTGACTTCTGTGACTCTGGGGGCTTCAGTGACCATAAGGACTTCGAGACCATCAGGGATTCTGGCCCCACCAATGCCTTCAGTGTGTGGGAAGTTTGGTTGCTATCTGAGCACTGGGGTTCAATCCTGGAGACCTCCCCTCTTCCTGCAATCTCTTCTTTGTTGCCCTTGATAACTGCAGAGCAACTTCAGTGATGACAGCAGAGGCCGCTGGCAGCAAGAGCAAGAGAGAAGGAAGTGTCAGAAGGTCTCCTGGTAGCCATCAGGACAGCGCTGACGAGCTCGGTTCCTTACCCCCTCCGCTTGGGGACTTCTAGAAATAGCTGAGTGAGGGTCTTTGAGGAGAGTCTGGACATCCCCAGTCATGCGTGGGAGCAGAGTTTGAGAGGCCACAGTTTTACCTCCAGGTTACTGTATTCCACGGGACCTGATTTCAAGTTCTCAGTTTGTGAAATGGCAGCAGCTCAGAAAGGTGGAATCTGAATTCAGTGAGACAAGATTTAACTATTGGTTAAGCCCCTAACAGTCACCTATCCACTCATTCATAGTCCAAGATGAAAAAAGCAAAGCAATCTCCAATAAACCAATATTCTCCTCTGAAGAAAAGTTACCAGGGCCTCTAAATTGCCAGTGCACCTATGATATAATTTTGTGCTTTGAAAAAAATCAGCTGCTAGAATACAAAGTGTCTTTTTCATTTTTTAAAAGATCACATTAAAGATCCCTCTCTTTGAGCCACTGTGGATGAAACCAGTATGCCTTGCATAGGGAAGGTGCTCAGGAACATTTCTGTGGAATTGGCTTTGAGATAGAAACATTGACTCATTCTTATCATAATAAATTTTAAAAACCTGACCTGGAAATAACTGATTCAGCCAATCAGCGAGCATAGGCAAAAGGTCTTCCTAGTTTCTCCAGCTCTCTCTGTGACTTACCTAGTCAACTGGAACAACTTTACTAGACTGTGAGGTCCATGATGGCACAGACCCCCCCCACAGTTCTTTTCTTCACCTAGGACTGAAAACACCATGAAGTCACGTTATGAGTATGTATTGAATGAAAATAAGAAAGTGGATCCTGAAAATAATTTCGCTGATGACGGTAACATGAATCCTATCTTTAAATTTAGTTTTGAGTGATACATTTTAAAGTAACAAAGAAAGGTTAATTCTAAAATTTCCTTTTCAGTGATGCATTCATATGTAGGGTGTGGCATATTTATAAATACACAAGTGACAAAACTATTTCATGAAAACGGTGGGACTGTTTTGGTAAAATCTAAACGGCCTGCCCAGTATAGGTTATGATTGGTTTATAATCTAAATGAAATCTATAGAGAAATAGAAAACCTCTGAGTCTGTGTTCTTGGTGAGGACTCTTGTTTAAGCAAAATCCAGCTATGTGTAATCCTTAGGAAACTATTTTCACACAATTCACCTATGTCACTCTCTTTGGCATAAAGTATTGTGAGAGTTTTTTAAGAGGTATTTTTCTTATGTTCTGAGGTTTTGACTTTTTTTTTCTGTTTTATATTTCTTTTGCTGCTCCTGCTATTTGCCCTTGGGCACATTTCCTTCGAGCAGGGGTGTGGGGAGGACAGAGTAACATTCAGGTCCACTCAGTTGGCCCCGGAGTGCAGTCATGTAGGCTTTTCTCTGCCGGGGACAGCTGGCTGGGCCTGTGCGGGGGGAAAACCCTTGGTTCACAAGCTACGTCACCTCCCCACTCTGGTTTGTCAGCTGCCTGGCAAATCTTTGTCCTTGGCCACAAGTGTCATTAGATGAGAGAATATGGGTGACTGCGAGTAAACACATCACCACTCCTAGACAAGCAATTATCAATCTGTTCTGTGGACGGTGAGTCATGCTAGTGTACAAAGAACAGAGGAGAACAGAAAACAAGGGGGAGGAGGAGGGTACAGGACCCCCTTCACCCTCCCTGGTTACAAATTTGGAAAATACTCACTTTGGGCATTTTTGTTGGCTTGAATGGCAGCTGATGAAAATGAAACGTCAACAAAATAAGAAGGTTGTATTGAATTACTGGGAAAGTATTTTTTCTCATGGCTGCTTGAGAAACAGACATTACTATTTATGTACATCTTAATTTTCAGACATTAAAATTATAGGAACAGAGCCAAAATTAAAAATAACCTGTGTTTTGTACTTTCTTGATAGAACATTCCTTGACC
The DNA here is from genome assembly GCF_965194805.1 of Balaenoptera borealis. Lineage (NCBI taxonomy): Eukaryota > Metazoa > Chordata > Mammalia > Artiodactyla > Balaenopteridae > Balaenoptera > Balaenoptera borealis. The sequence goes on along the minus strand of NC_138873.1, from coordinate 113,170,428 downwards.
TTCCTCTGCCCTCGCTCCCACTATTTAGTTACCATGGTGACCACCAAGGTTCACTTTTTTTTTTTTTCTGATGGGAAAAAATAACAGTGCCATATGAGGGACAAACTGAAGGCTGAACATGCCAACACAGACTGTAGTCTCATTATCAGATGCAACTTGCCTGAGTTAATCCATTATGTTTTGTTGCACACATAATTAGCATTTTGCTGCATTTGTTCTCCATTTTGAAGTTCTCCTAAGTCCACGTCAAGCCACTGAACAGCTATGTACTTTTGTTTATACTCTTTCCTCTCCCTGGAAAGAGTTTACTCATTCCCTGGGCCCAGCTGAAGTACCACAATCTGAGAAATGGTTGGTCCTCAGAGCTTTTCACTCTGTCCTAATCTACAGCCATTTGTCTTTGCATGTTTCCAATTCCTTTAAGAACTCAGGAGTTATTCAGGATCAGGTCCAGTTAATCCTCAGATCCAAGACTGCTATTAAAGCATTTCCCAAGCTTCCTTTTATTTTTTAAATCTGTTTAAATGTCTGTTTTGTACAGAAATTATCACAGGAGAAGTCATTGGGGTATGAGCTTCCTATATTTATTGATAATGTTTGTTATTATTTATTTAGTTAGTTTTTTTCTATTTGGGGTTATAATTTATAATAAGCCTAATACATTAGGAGATTATAATTTATAGGTAAATATACAAATGTTGGGATAAGCGATTACGTTTTTAAATAATGGATTGAACTGTTAAAAAAAACTTATAGACCACTATCTTGGACTATGACATTCTTGAGGGAAGGAATATGTTTGTGTGTGTGTGTGTGTGTGTGTGTGTGTGTGTATCCTGGCACCCAACATGGTTCTTGTGTGCTTGTTATTTTGTATAGTGGTGCACAAAAAACTCTGTGGGATGAGCTATAACCCAGAGTTCTGAAGCTGAGAAAGCCAGGGAGTTAATAGTACGAGATCAGCATGGTTTTTCCTTGTCTTAGGTTCTACCTAAACAATTGCAGAACGTCCTCTCCACTCAGGTTAATTTAAGAGGTGGTCCCCAGGGGCGGTCCGCCAGGCCCTCCACTGCCCTGTCCCTGAGCTGGCTCGACGAGCTATTGACGCCTCTGCCACCTCTGCCGGCCCCAACAGTGACCCTGCAGAAGTTCCCCAGACCCTCCTCTGCCTTCTGCATGGCCAGTTCTCCAAGCAAGGCCCCAGCTCCTTACAGAGCCTCTCCTAGTGCACATCTCTCTTTCCGTGTGTGCCCTTATTGCAGCCCCCCATCAGCCTCGGCTTTGGCCGTGTGTCTGTGGAGGCATCATGTGAGCGTATTCCCGCCACGCACAACATTCTCTCTCCCTTGGCAAAGTGACGCTGTCCTCAGTCAAGCTTGTGACAGACTGCGGCTTCTTCCTTTTGGACAATTCCTTTCCAGATGGTTTCTTTGACCACCCTGCCCAGCAGTCTGCTTCCTGCCTCTAGTTCCTCCCCGCGCATTTCTGCCTGCCATCCAGGCTTGTCCAGACTGGACCCAAACGCAAATGGATTCAGAAGACAGGTGGCTGGAGACAGATGAAGCTGGCAGAGTAGTTGCATATAAACCCACAGGAGTAGTCATTACTAGATATTTTCTTTTCTTGAAACCTGAAACTTTCTGGATGTAGCTTTTGCTTTTCTCAGGTAAAGAGAAGACCTTCTCTACTAGAAGAAAAACAGAGTACAGATAAATATATGGCAACTGACTTTTGGGTCTCAGTGTTCAAGAGGTAATGGAGAGTAGTAAGGACAGGTGTGAACTAGTGAGCAAATTCTCCATCTAAGTGGGTCGGCCACCACTCAACCCCAGCTAAACGTAGCTACGTGGGAAGATGGGCTCCGTCGTGCCAGACCTTCTGATTTTTTTCAATAAAATCTGAAAATCTAGATTATTTGTGAGTCTTCTGATAAAAACTGTCTTGTTAAACACACACACCCATATCTGCAAAGAGGTTTTGGCCTCTTTGTAGCCTACAAGTTTAAACATTCAAACAGGGCCTCTGCTGGAGGATGAATGATAATCAGGCATGTAATCAGTCATGTAAATAGTTACAATTAACATTTTTTCCGGCCAAGTCAACCATTTCTAGTTTAGTTATGGGAAAAGCAGAGAGTTTCTAGTTGAAAGAGGTAGATGTCCTGAGGCCTCCTTGCAACTGTCCGGACCTATCTCAACCCTAGAGCGTTGGTTCTCCGTGTGTGGTCCTGGGACCACCAGCAGTAGCGTCACCTAGGAACTTGTTAGAAATGCAAACTCTCAGGCCCCATCCTAGACCCACAGAATTAGAAACCCTGGACATGGGGACCAGCAATCTGCGTGTTAACCTACTCTCCAGGTGATTCTGAAGTGTGAGATCCACTGCCCTAGGCTTGCAGAGGGAGCTGCTCTTTCTGCAGTGTGTTCCCGGAGCCCTGGCCGTTGGTGTAACCCTGGGCTTCCTGATCCCGCACCCTCAGCACCAGGTTTTAGGAGCCAAGACCTGTCTGCTGTGTGAACTCTGGGTCCAGCTTGGCTCTCCAAAGAAAGTATGTGACACCAGAGAGGACGCTGGCACTTGGTAGTAGAGAAAAGGGGATCTGGGAATTGCATGTGTCGAGAGAGAAGAGAAGAAAAAAATATGTTCCTGGAGTGCTTCTTACCCTCCCCCTGCCATGACTTCTTTTACATAGGAGAATCGCCCAGTGGTATGATTTAAAGAAAAACTGTCCTTACCCTACCTTCAATCGAGCCTCTTTAAAATGACTACCTCCCTTTTCATTTCAATTAAAGGTTCACTGGGGTTAAGACTGAGGAATACAGAGTAAGGGTAGTGATGCTATGATGTGATTTAAATCTAGCCAGGTGATTTCTTTTTTTTTTTTTTTTAAAGATTTTTTTTTGCTGTGGGCCATTTTTAAAGTCTTTATTTAATTTGTTACAATATTGCTTCTCCTTTTTATGTTTCCATTTTTTGGCCCCGAGGCATGTGGGATCTTAGGTCCCCGACCAGGGATTGAACCTGCACCCCCTGCATTGGAAGGCGAAGTCTTAACCACTGGACCGCCAGGGAAGTCCCTAGCCAGGTGATTTCTTAACCCCATCCTTAGAACCCAGAAGGCTTAGAGTTTAGTAGATGGGTCAGGTTCGGGTTTGGGGAACACCTCATGCAAGTCTGGGCTGGGAAGGCCCACTGTGGAGCAGAATGACATCACCGGGATCTCATTTTTATAATTTCAATGAAAGGCAGAGTGAGGAACCCAGATGGGAAAACAAGAGAGGTGCCTAGAGAGGGAGGTGGGGGGGTGCAGAGAAAGTCCACGCAGTGGCGGCCTCGGGGCAGAGCTCCCTGTGTCACCCCCTCTCTGCATCAGCCTCTTCTCCCAGGTGTCGTGCAGTCATTTCACTGTTGGAAGGCCCCCAGCTCTGGCTTCCTCCGACCCCGTGCGTGAGTCTCATTCCTTGCTTTTCTTTTTCAAAGTCAGGGCGAGAGCAATAGCGATGTGATTTAAAGGAAGACTCCTTTACATAATATTGCCTGAAAGTCCTGTAGTACTTTAAGGTTTACAAAGCTGTAACCAGTGTTATATTTCACGGTTAAGACGCCCCATAAAACACAAGGACGTAATTCTAATACTTTCTTTATGACTGAACTCAGCTTTGGTTACCTCTCCCGTTCTCCGTGCCTCCAATCCCCACCTGAAGCAGAGACCTTAACCTGGTTATTTCCTGGTAAATTCAATTTTATCTGGTGGGGTTTTTTTTTTTTTTTTTTTTTTGGTTAAATTCAATATGCATAGTTCAATCCTAGAACAAATCAGAATTCCATTTTGGTCTTTCCTTTCCCTCCTGCTGAGCTCTCCTCCCCTGTATTTGGTACCACGCAGACACTATGCTTCCTCTGGGGGGTTGTGAGGGCGTGGTGTAGTCTGCTAGCATCCACACCTGGTTCAGAGGGAGTGTCCTGAGGCTGTCGGGACTGGCCACATAATTCAGGGGCCCAGTGCATAATGGGAACTTGGGGGACTCTAGTTTAAAAAAATTAAGAATTTTAAGACAGCAATAGCAGAACATTAAGCTGAGTGCAGGGCTGGTGCAACTGCACAGGTCACACTCCTACGAAGCGGGTTACCTGTATTCTCCCAGCCTGGCTCCTGGTGAAAGTAGTGGCTGAGGCTGTTTCTGGGCTGTTCAGTGTCTCTCCATGACCCTCAGATGCTGCAGATACCCTGAGAGTAGCTGCGCCTTCCGTCTCATCCCATTTGGGTGGTCTGCTGTGAAGCCCTCTGCCCTGTGACTCTGCCATGAGCACGCCGACCGTCCTTCTCGGCTCCCTTCCACCCTTGCCTGGCCCGTGGCACTTCTCTATCTCCTCCACATACTGAGTGGGTGTGTCTCCATCACCCACGTTGTACAGACACGTGCTGCTAAGTCTCTATTGTCTGTCTGCATATCCCGGGCATGACTAGTGCCAGGGGTTATCCTACTCTCAAATTTTAGTCTGTCAAGCTCTTCCACTTTAGATCCCTCAGACTTTGTGAAGGAAAGGAAAGAGCCAGGTAAAGTTGTCCTTCCTCAACTTACCTGCAAGAGAAGAAGAGGATGGGTAGGCAGATGGCACAGTTACTGCATTATTTTTTCCCCTAATTTTTTTCTTCTCTCTTATTTTCAGGCATTTTCCTGATTACTGTACACTGGGGGAGGGGGTGGGGAGTGGCAGAAACCAGTTCCCTTTCTCCCAGGTTAAATGCATCCATCAATCATATTTGTCACGCAGTCTAATTCAGGGCTGGCAAACTAAGGACTAGGGGCCAAATCTGGCCACACCCACCCATTTATGAATTGTCTGTGGCTGCTTTCATGCTGCAATAGCAGAGTTGAGTAAATGGAACAGAGACCACACGGCCTGCAAAGCCCAAAATATTTAATGTTTACCCCTTTACAGAAGAAGTTTGCTAACCTCTGTGCTAGATGATCACAGCTGAAAGTAAAGTGTCTTTGTCACTGGTGGTACCTACGTGGAGGTGCTGAGAGACGTTTGATGACCCTGGCGGTTAATCTGCCGCAGATTAATGCTTCCTGCCTTACCACTGCTAGTAGATACTTTCACACACATACAGGGAGTAGAACAGGCGTTATGATTTCACATACACATGGTGGGTGGAACAGACCTTATTATCCTCAGTTTAAAGATGAAAAAAGTACAGGTTGGAGAGCTTCAGGAACTTGTCCAGGATTACAGAATAAGTAAGTGTGGGGTTAACGGTGGGGACGTGGATCTCTTGATTCCTTGGGGTTAATGGCAAACATCTCCGGGAGGATTCAGCATGTTAGAAAAACAAATGCTGAGGATGTTGCTACATGAGGTCTTGGGACACCTTTAGGTCCACCGTGGAGTTGGGTGGTACGCTGAGGTAGGGTGGCTGGAGGGTGGAGAAGAGAGGGGGTTAGGGGCCATTACGTGCTTGAAAAAATTATTCCAAAAGGTGGTGACTCATTTTCTTACATACTTCCTTTCCACAAAATGAGCCTGAAACTTCTGCACTGGGATAGCATGGCATTTTAGATAGAGTCAATTCCTAATGCACCTTAATTAGCTAATCACAAAATTCTCCTCTTGACTGTTCTTTCCAGCCTTCGCATTCAAATAGCAACTAGGTTTATGAAGTTTGGCTAATGGCCATAGAATTCACAGCCTCTTCACACAGCATCAAAGTGAAGAGAGTCTTTAAACATCAAACACCTTTAACAATCATATGGCTTCAGTAGCATTCATAGAATGTGTTTCAATAGGAAAAATTTTTACTTTTCTCCTGGCTTGGTTTATAAAGTAACTGTGTTTGTTTTCAGTTTAGGCTCCCTATACTCTGATCTATCCCAAGACAAGGGATGCTCAGAAAAGACCAAAGTCAGGAGGAGTTCAAAACAGACACAACCCATGACTTCCTACATTACAACTGATTTTAGGTTGCTGTTCATTGCAGCACTATTTACAATAGCCAGACCATGGAAGCAACCTAAGTGTCCATCGACGGATGAATGGATAAAGAAGATGTGGCACATATATACAGTGGAATATTACTCAGCCATAAAAAGAAACAAAATTGAACTATTTGTAGTGAGCTGGATAGACCTAGAGTCTGTCATGCAGAGTGAAGTAGTCAGAAAGAGAAAAATAAATACCGTATGCTAACACATATATATGGAATCTTAAAAAAAAAAAAAAGGTTCTGATGAACCTAGGGGCAGGACAGGAATAAAGACGCAGACATAGAGAATAGACTTGAGGACACAGGGAGGGGGAAGGGTAAGCTGGGACAAAGTATGAGAGTAGCATGGACATATATACACTACCAAATGTAAAATAGATAGCTAGTGGGAAGCAGCCGCATAGCACAGGGAGATCAGCTCTGTGCTTTGTGACCACCTAGAGGGGTGAGATAGGGAGGGTGGGAGGGAGATGCAAGAGGGAGGGGATATGGGGATGTATGTATACCTATAGCTGATTCATTTTGTTATACAGCAGAAACTAACACAACATTATAAAGCAATTATACTCCAATAAAGATGTTAAAAAAAAAAGAAGTGGTTGAGAAATTTAAAATAAAAGGCATTCAAAGGACACCTGAATACAGTTGACATAAGTGTAGGCAATTAGAACTCATGAAGTCATCGTCAGCACACGGATGGGGTGATCTGTGCAGTATTCCATCTTCTCCCTTGTCAGCATGAAACTGTGATATCACCCAAACCACTGCATGTCTTTCTCCGCAGGGAGGCTGACCCATATTGTTAACATCCAGCCGTTGTGATTTGCCTCGCATTTCTTGAAAAATGCAGTTCAATTATTTGAGAATATTTTCTGCAGAAAGACAAACATTTTTTTCTAACAGGAAATTTTGCACAGTTGGCTTACTAGAATAATCAGCTACTGTGCAAAGCTTTTGACCTGATATTATTTCTTAATTTGCCTAATTAAAAGAATCAGTTCATCCATATCCAGTCGTATAGCAATTATTGTATTTCTTGAGTCTTAGTGACTTTTCTAATTCAATGCCTCAGAAGTCAAAACACCGCAAGGGCAAAGTTACTCTTCAGCTCCTTTGAGAACCTCAAGCACTGAGAAGTAAAAAGCCAGTGTCAGGGGAGCAGGGGAAGAGAAGGTGGTCTTAGAAGAACAAGGTATTACACAAGTAGAAATTAGAGAAAAAAATCTGCTGCAATAGTGGGATTCTACGTTAACTCTTGTTGCTTGAGACTATTTACTGAATGCCATACCCTGTGAGTAAACTTATTTCAGCCCCAGGAAAGGATGGCTGCGAGTTCATTTGTGTTGCTGTGGTCCTGATATAGAGGTAAAAACTGCCATTCAGCTTCCTCCTTGCACCTGGAGAATCCAAACAAGCCTGTGTTCTGGTTCAGCCTTTCCCAGGTACTGGCCGTGCTCTTTTGGGCAAATGTCTAAATCTCTCTAAGCCTCACTTTCCTTATCTTTTTAAAAGAAGTAATTATAGCACCTGCTTTATGCATTGTTATCAGGATTTCATGAGATGATACTATCTATGTCAGATACTTAACCCAATGCTCAGAGCATAAACTCCTCGGTAAAGGTCAGCTACTATTATTGTGAATAGAAGTATAATAATATTTAAGAATAATTCATCACATATAGACTGCTGAGAGAAAGCCTAAGATATTTTTCTCTGTAGCTATAGATAAGGCTCTTTTGTGAGTGAAAGGAAACGACTGATTCTTGTCAATTGTGGGGCTGGGCCTTTTCAGAAGTGATGAAATACAGGAAGGAATTCTAGTTCTGGCTAACCAGGAGTCTGGTAATTTTCCAGAGATGTTTTCTTTGTCAGATAAAACAAAAAGAGAGGCCACCCTATTTTATATTCAAAGTTTTAAAACCCTCCAATTGTACATTCGTTCAGACTCAATATACAATTAAATTTTTTTTTCTTATGTCATGGCAGTTCCCTGATCTATTCTCTTGTTATTTTTTGTTTTTGTATTTTTTTCTGGAAACCTTTTCCAGGTCTGCTGTTATCTTCCTTGAAAAATATTAAGCAGAACTTCGTAAAATATTTCACCATGGTTTTAGGCTAGAGTAGAATAATATTTTTCTATTTTGCCACAGTTATAATATTTTGCTTAAACTTTTGGTTACAACATCACTGCAGTGACTCCAGGAGAATCCCCTTTCTTGAATTCTAACATTTTGTGAAATCATTTAGAAGAATTTTCAGTTGGTCTGGATAGATTTGTCCTAGTAGAATGAAAAGGTTTCACATAAACAAAAACCTTAGTTATTTTGAGGATTTTATGAGTGTAGATAATGAGAAGTGAAAAATCATTTAACATGGCTTGCTGCATAAATAGGATTACGAAAATGAAAGAAAATTGTAAAGAAAATTTAAGGGCAAACCTAGGAACATTTATTAACAGTATATGCTGTTAGAATGAATGATAATCTCCTGAGAAACGTTTGAACATTTCATGAGTTGGGATATTTATAACTAGACTTAACCAAGTAAATAAGATAAGCAGAGGGAATAATCTGGCACTGATAGGAAATATACTAGTTGATTTGATGGGTCTTTTGCATCTTAAAATTCACATAACGCTAGAACAGATGTTTTCTTTTGCCTCTAGTTTTGGGTGCTGTGGTATTGTCATTTATGTATAAAAGAAAGAATCAGGACAGTTCCATGCTCATGTTCTGGAAGCCCCACTTGCAGCAGGCTTTTTGCCAGGCCACACTGGAAAAAGTAGGCTTTCTGTAATTTTGTGCTCTCCTTTTTGCTATGCAATATAGTTATAATTCTATAAAGTAATTAAAAAATGGAAATTATATAAGTAAAATTATTGTGGTATCTCAACCTGTGCCTTGGGTAGGTTCTTGAAAAAGAATATAAATAAATTAAAACCAGGAACAAACAGGAGGTGGATGGATACTTGAGAAGCATAGGAAAGATGCCAAAACCTAATTTATGCAGAAAAGAAGTTTTTGTTGGTGGTAGGGATGGAGAGTATTGTGACCAACATTGAATCATAACATGGAAAGACAAATCTGAAAGGAGGCGAGAGCAAGGGTGAGACTGCTAGGGAAAATTCAAGGTCAAGATTTGCAGGAGCTAATGAGGATGGAAGCTGGAACGGGTGTTTAATTGCTGAGGACTTTTTTCTTTGTCCTTTTTACTTGTTCAAAGGCTCTAGAAATACTTGTTAGTTCAGTATAAATTACTCAAAATTGTTATAAATATTTTCTGATTCCTAGGATATTGTTCATCTGACAGTACACTGTTTATTGCCCAATATGTGGGGAGGAAAGGGAAGAAGAGAGATGACCATAGACCTAAAAGAGGGAGGTTTGGAATAAAATTTGGTCTTTCTTTTCTTCACACCGCAGTCAGAAAATTCCATGCAAAGTGTTGCTGACTAATTACTATGCAAGGAAAAGTAAGTGTATTTCATGAACTATGTTAGGATGATTTACTTATTAAATAGAAGAATCTGTGCCCCAAATAACATTGATTCAAAAAAAAAAAAAATAACAGTCCTAAATCTATTGTGAATCTTCAATTTATTTACACCATTTTCTTGAGGAGCACTTTCTTCAAAGGGTATGCATTGGGACGAAGCAAAGGCATTCTTGGCTTCGTTCAGAAAGTTTGTTATTTACATGTCCCAACCTTCTTTGGCCGGTTTAATAATGAAATTGATATAAGACAGATTAATAGGAGAAAAACAAATTTAATTTTATACATACAGGAGTCCCATGAAAATCTGAGACCTGAATGGCAGCCAGGTAATTGAAGCTTATATAAAACCTTGAGCTAAGGAAAGGGGTATGGGTCTGGGGATACAAGGGGGAGGAAGGCCATTCACAGGAAGGCAGAGGAAATGTTTGAAAAACAAATGTTGCCCTATTACAGATCACGTTTCTTAGGTAAAACGTTATCTCTCTTCCTGGTATAGGCCCTCTTTCCAATGTAAATTTAGGCAGTTGATGGGGAGGAAAAGAGCTTTACCTGAGTCTGCTGGGTTTTGATTGCCTTTAGCTCAAAACAATCCTCATGCCAAAGTGGCATATTTGGGGTCATGTATTCTGCCCCAACCCCCAACTAACTATTAAGAAGCCTACAGAGTGCCAGATGCCTTTCTGTTATCTGCCTGCTACTCCTGTGAGCACAATGGACAGAATTTGGCCAACTCTGACTAAATGTTTATTTACTATTGTTCAACTCTGGGACTTTTAACACATTAAGTCTGTAATGGTCCCTGTTCAGACTACATCCTGTTTTCATAACCTGTATCCTTAATAATTAGCCCTGTTGCTTCTCAGAAAGATTTTTAAATGAGTCATCATTTTACAAGGTCTGCAGCAGGTTAATTATTTTGGGAAGAGTATTTTTGCTTAGCAACCTAATTTCAGTTGCTGTGTGAGTTTTGCAAGAGTGCCTATGGAAGAAGACAGATGAATGAATTTCTCCAACTCTGTAGTATGAAGTGAAAAAACATGAATTTAGAAAACATTTGTAAAACTTTCTGGGTCATCTGCTTTCCAGGGTGGCCCCTTCCCTTCCAATTTGCATGTGTTTAAGAACTTAGAAAAAAGCCATATAGAGAGTAAGTATTTAGGGTCACACCTGGGTTCAAATCCTAGCTCTTCTATTCCCTAGGAGTAGCTGTGTGATCTGGAAAAAGATATTTAATCTCTTTGAACCTCAGTGGCCTCATCTGTAAAACTGAGAATAATAGCACCCACTAGGGTTGATGTGAAAATTAATTTAATTGAGATGTTGTATGTAAAATGCTTAGCACATTGTGTAGCACTTAAGAAACAGTGAGAGCTATTAGAATACAGAAGAGTATGAATGTCACTAAATGTGATACATGAAAGTGTGTTCTTGTCTGGACTCTATCTCCTACTAAATAGAATAAAGTGGTTTAAAGTGGATATTATTGAGGGCAGGCTTGGTTATACTATTGAGAAATTATGTTTTTCTCCTTCTTACATGTTGTCCAATTCCTTTCTAAAACATTTCTTGACTAGTTTGCTATCTCTGAGTACTTTTGCAATTCTGAGATAGAAGAGGTGCTGACGGCTGACTTTGTTGTGGAGGTAAAGATAGAAGACCCCATTTGGATCACTAGGAAAGGACTAAAATTTTTGTGCACGTGTCAAAGCAAAAGCAATTAATGTGAAATTTCAGAGTCACAGAGAAAAAATACTTGCTAAGACAGAATTAACATCACAGGTCCAGCACATGAGATTTTCCATCAGCTAAAGTGAATTCATGTGGAAGAGAATAGGAAACTCAAGCTTTTGACCTGATTGGTGATACAAAACAATTAGATAATTCTAAAATATGTGTTTTTTCTGTAAAAGTAATTAATCCTGCCAATCATTAATTAAATCTATAATTAATCTTCATTAATTAATATAATTCTGTGAAAGCTAGTAATACTACAAAAATTTTATTTAAAAATATTAATATCATTACTGAACTGAACTTGAGTCCACTCGCCTGTGGCACAGCAAAGCCAATCTACTGACACTGGGTTGTGATGAAGGAAAGTGCAGCGTTTATTGCAGGGCTCAACGAGGAGAATGGGTGGCTTATGCTCAAAGGACCCAAACTCCCTGTGGCTTTCAAGGAAGGTTTTCTTAAGGCAACATTTGGGGTGAGGATTGTAGGGTGCATGACTTTCCTCCAGTTGGTTGGTGGTGAGGTAATGGGATGGTGTTTCAGGAATCTTCAACATCAACCTTCTAGTTCCAACCAGTCTGGGATCTACCTGCTTGTGGTCAGCATGTAGTCACCATCCTCCACCTGCGGGGGGGGGGGGGGGTCTTTGTTTCTGCAGAACAACTCAAAGATATATTATGTATATCCCTTGAGGAGGAACTGAGACTCTGCTTTATTGCTGAACTATTGTTTAAGCTATTATTACTTTTCTTGCTTGACTGCTTTTCCTTTGCTTCTTCGATCCCTCACTTTCCTAATTGGTAACTGCTTGAGTCTGCTTTTTGTAACTCAGGGAAGGCCTAGGAGACTAACACCTTTTTCTACAAACAAGAAATGGGGAACATGGATGGACTTTTGCACCTGGGAGGGCCCCACAGGATTTGCTTCATTTCAATATTAGACTGAAATTTTTAGAAACAACTAAATATAGAATTGGTACTAAGTAAATGTCACTTTCTGTGTGTTTGCAAATATAATTAAGTGCATGTAATATATAGATAGATATGCATTTGTCCTATTTTACAAATATCCTAATGCTGTAGATCCTATAAAAGATACAGGAAATCCAGGGAAAAGAGACACAAGCACATGCTAGAGTCAAATACAAATGTTGCGTATGATTAACTTTAAAACATTACCATCTTATTTCCTGTGCCTTGGGAAATATTGCCTGGAACTTCCATTAACGCATGATCTAAATTGAAGTTGTTAAATCAATATTTGATGTACCATCCCAAAGAGCCTTAAGGTCTAAGCGAGAAAATTATTTCAGATCAAAGAAATTCACATGTGGCATGGAATCATAGGGAGTCACAATTCAATCTGGGAAGCCCATGTGTCTTAGTTATGATGTGTAACAGGTCAAGAGTTAAATTTGAAACTGTGGGGGGAGGAAAAATAATTTTCCCTTTACCCTTCTAAGGTTCTTGGCTGATATAGCCCTGTCATAAAAGTACAGATTAGTAGGAGAAAACAAACAGAAGTTTATTAACATGTATACCTCCGGTATACATGGGAGAGACCCAGGAAAACCACGTAACTATCTGAAATGGCCCAAGCCATCACCTTAAATACCAGCTTCAGCTAAACACAAAAGAAAGATGTCGGGAGTTGGGGAGCCACTTATGAGAGGTTATGAGGAAACCACAGTAAACAAGGAAAGCATAGTAAATGCAGATTTAAGTCATTGCCTTCTGCATTGATAAGAGTTTCTAGAGATTTTAGAGTCATCCTTCTCTTCCTGGTACAGAGAGGGAGACACCCTTACAGAGATTTCCCTTATAAATGTAAATATGTCTTAAAAAAGGGTAATTTCTACCCAGGCTTCAGAGCTCCACATGTGTCTGCTGTTCCTTAAAAATAATGAGCTTAAAGTAATCAATATGCCAAAGAAGCCTATCCGGGGTGGTGTGTTGTGCTGACATTCAAAACCTTCTATCCGTCTTGTCTTTTTTTTTTGGCTTGGGATTTAAGTCAGCCCACTCTGCCACAAACAAGCTGTGAGAAAATACAGTAGGTCTGCTCTAAAGTGCTCTGGCTTCCATTACAAAGAAACAGTTATTCTTTGTTCACCAGCAAAGCACAAAAATGCTCTAAAATTTCAGGAACTAATCACTGAGTCAACCAGAAAACACGGCGCTAGTATTAAGGACCACGTTTTCAGTTTACAGTGTTCAAAATTAGGGTGCTATAGAAAGTTCACACACACACAAAAGGGTCCATCTGGTTGTAAGGGTTCAGTTCAAAAAAGGAGCATGAATGTAGATTTCAAGATTTGTTAGAAGAATTGAATATTCACTATCTAAAAGGAAACATCACACTGTATTTATTTTTCTATTATAAACCTAGTGTTTTGAAAAGCTTTCCTTTTTTTTTTTGGTTTCTTAACTATGGTTGGGTTCATAAAGGAAATATACTTTCAGAAAACAAGTCTCTGTATTTTCTCTGGAATGAGTAACGAAAATCTTGCTGCTTAGCTGTTCAAGGGAAGGACTATTTATACTGTGAGTTTTAAATAAGCCCATGCACTAAGCTACTCTATTCAAGGGTTTAGGCAAATTTTGTGGTACCGCCCCCAGGATATTAGAGCTATCTTCCCTGAACTTGGAGGCTTAGCCTTTGAGCTCAGTGTGTTTGTATCATACCTGTTAGTCAAGTTCTTTTGCTCAGAGATTGACACAGACTCTGCAAAGCGTTCAAAATAGAATGACTCAAATGTGCTCCCCATGGGACAGATTAACCACTGTTTTGTCTTTTTTCTTTACTTTACCTCAAAATATTTTTTAAAATTTTGATTTTGAAATTGATATGTTTTCTCCCAATTCTTTGTACTCTTGTTCTTATTACTGTAAATGACTGACATTAAAAAAAAAAAATCTGCTTTTGAAAAAGAGGTTATGGAAAAATAGAATTCCATATCACTAAAAACTACCCCCCCTTCCCTTGGCTTTTCCCTTTTTCTCTCTCCACTTCAAGCCCCGCCAACCCTCACTCTATGTGGATTTTTCTGCACATTGTGACTTCCAACTTGTTCCTGGCAGGGTTTGAGGTTTGCATTTTCTGACAGACAATTTAGAATCATTTAAAAAAAAGTAACCTTTTTATTTTACAAAAGCTTTAGATTCACAGAATTATTGCAAAGATAATACTGGGGGTTCCCATACACCCCACCCCCAGTTTCCTCTATAATTAATACCTTATGTTAGTATCATACATTTGTTATAATTAATAAACCAATATTGACACATTATTATTGACTAAAGTCCACGTTTTATTCATAGTTCCTCAATTTTTCCCTAATGTCTTTTTTCTGTTTCAGGATCCCATCCAGGATGCCACATTATGTTTAGTTCTCATGTGTTCTTAGCCTTCTCTTGGCTGTGACAGTTATTCAAATTTTCCTTGTTTCTGATGACCTTGATAGTTTTAAAAATTACTGGTCAGGCATTCTGTAGAGTGTCTCTCAGTTGGGATCAGCTTGATGCTTTTCTCATTATTAGACTTGGGTCATGTTTTAGAGAAGGAAGATCACAAAGGTAAAGCGCCATTCTTATCACATTCTATCAAAGATACTTGATAGAATCAGCAGTGCTATCAATGTGACTTAGCCTTGCTGATGTTGACCTTGATTACTTGGCTTGAGATGTTTGTGAGGTTAGAATCACATTTTCATTTTTTCCTGAAGATGGTCAAAGTATTTTCCTGAAGTTTTTAACGACACGTTCATTAAAGCTATAAGGAAACTAACTTGGGACTGATCTTTTGGTTTTTCTTTCTTGGTGATGTTGTAAAGCTGCTATTAGTTTCTAAGTAGTTAGACAAAAATAATTTCAGTGGTGGTAAAAACATCTTATCTTTTTTCATGTGTTGTAGGTGGGAATGAGATCCCGAAACCAGGGTGGTGAAAGTTCATCCAACGGGCATGTCTCCTGCCCCAAGTCCTCCATCATCAGCAATGCTGATGATAAAAGTCTCTCGGAAGATACAAAAAAGAAGAACAAATCAAATAGAAAGGAGGAAGATGTCATGGCCTCAGGAACTGTCAAACGACACCTAAAACCATCTGGAGAAAGTGAACGAAAGAATAAGAAATCCCTGGAGTTATCCAAAGAAGACCTCATCCAGCTGCTGAGTATAATGGAAGGGGAGCTGCAGGTAGAGTCCATTTTTTTCAATTATTGTGTCTCTAGTCTGAAGGTATAAAATAAGAGATTATGAACCTGTCTACCTCACTGGATTGTGAAACTTCATGGCGAAAAGGACTATTTTCCTTATTCATTCCTGCATCCCTAGTGCCTGGCACAAGTTTGCACTGAATACGTTTTTGTTGAATGAACGAATAAATGAATAGATGCTGATTCTAACATCGAGCTTCTCTAGGAGCAGAAAATTTCTTCATGACATAATTTTGATAATAATTTAACACTTAGTAGTAGGTAATCAATGAGAATATCTAATTTAGCCCTTGACTGTGGTTGCAAACTGTGGAAAAGTCATGATTATTAGAAGGCAGAGTTAAGATCAATTGCTACTTTTGCTTTTTTCCAGAAGGTAGAGTAAAAGGGAGATAAAGAGGTAGAGGGAAAGACAGAGAGACAGAGAGAAAGAGAAGGAAACTTCGTTTAAACCAGTCTTACACTTTTCTCTCTTCTTTGTGACTTTCAGCTTTAATTTTCTACAATGTCATAGGAGTTGAGATGCACTCAAATCAGCAGAGCATTGTATTGTGAAAACTTGTTACTTTCACAAAGCATTTTCAAGTCTATTATCTCATTCGATCTCAATAATAATGTGGGTATCATTATCTATAATTTATAATGAGGAGACAGGCCCGGAAGGGTTAATGCGTTGTCCAGATCTCGTCTTAGGCCTCCTGACTCTTGGTCCAGGGCACTTTCCACTGTCCATCCTCACCAACCTTCTGTGGCTGCCAGGTCCCCCACTAAGAGAATGTGTTTAAGGATCCAAGAGGGAGCTGGGATTCTTCTGAGTTTCTGAGCCTTGGACAATTATATTTCTCCAAGTGGGGAAACAATAACTTTTTTTTTTTTTTTTTGAGGAGAGGATGATTTAAGAGTGAGGTTGCTGTTTTCCTTTTTGCTTTTGTTAGGTTCTTAACTTGCATAAGCCTCTAGGGGAATACTAAAAATTGAATGAGATGAAGCCTTTTTTTGGTGCTGTTAGCATCAGACATATTACTTGCAACCTACCCTAAACTAGGGTGATCTGATCTGTTCCTGTTCTGATCTGTGAGTGCCTACAGATAAGGAAACCCCTGGGGTAAAGAGAAATAGAGAACATGCAAAACTCAAATTAAAAACAAACAAGTGCGATTGAGCTTACCATTTATGGGCTGAGAAAAATCACCTTTGCATTTCACAGCAAAAGATGAAAATTTCCAGAGCACCACCGTTACTAAAAATAGCTTCACCACTGCCAGAAATGTGGTTATTGTTCCATTAACATTTATTGTTTAAGGAGGCAGAGTATATTAGTCCAATTTTTTAAGCTGCTCCCAGCCTACAGCTATTGACCTGAGTGGAAGGTACAACAGTGACCTAAGAAATCTTCACAAAGCAGTGTCATCAGCTTATTTCCTCCAGGCATCGTGGCTTGTGTGAAGCCTGTGGCTCTTCTAGACTCTAATTTCTGTAGAAGGATGTTATGTCATGGTAGATTGCGGACCGTATTTAAGATTCACATGGCTTTTATGTTCATGGTGTTTCCAGATATGGTTCCAGAGCCTAGGCATGCAAAATACAAGCCCATACACCTGGGACATTAAAGAAATTAAGTAGAAGGCGCCAAAGAAATGCATTTTGCTCTCCCTTAATCTTTGTGAATACAGGATACCTTACCTTCCAAAATAGATGTATTCCTGAGCAGCAATACATAAGGAAAGAGTGTAAGATATTTGTAGGGGAGGCAGTGGAGAAATGAAGGACCTGATATTATAAGGAATTTCATGGTGAATTCATTTGCAAAGCAAATAATCCGTCCCCCCATATATTTATATGCACACACATACATATGTAAGTATCTGTACTTGTAAATGCAGATTTTGCAATACTAGATTTGTTAAAAATGAGAGTGTTCCTATATTTAGAGGAATATTTATATTTCCCATATTTACATTTCATCGTCACAGGAGGGTGTGTGTGTGTTGAAGCTAAGAGTGGGAGGAAGTCGGCATTAGCAAATGTGAGTGGGCTGGTGAAAATGTGACAGCTATGGGTCAGGTTTGCCACAATAGAGACAAGAAAAAAAAAGTCTATTTAAAGATCTGGCACTGAGAAGAGAGAAAGAGGGTTTAGGTACCCTCGGCTAAGGCCTATATGCTCTTCAGCTTGACATTCATGAGCATTTAGTGAGTTGTCTCCCAGACTTCAAAGGCCACCTATCACCCTCCCTTTATGGAGCAGCTGTGTTATGACTCAAATACCCTTCCTCTGCATGTGCTGTTCCGAGGTTCTATAAAGTATCAGGGCTGACAAGCAGCTTTGAGTCGTCTATCCATCTCCTTTATATTTCAAGTGTGAAACTGGCACTCAGACAAGTTATGTGACTTGCCCAAGGTCGCACAGCAATTTAGTTAACGTTTTCTCCAGATCCAGATTCTCTGTCTCTCAGTTCAGTGTCCATTCCTTTATAACATTTCCACTCGGGGGATGTGCAGGGGTGGGCTCTAGGACCTTTATATTTACTCTTCGTCTTCAGGATTTCTTTGAAGTAGACTCGCTCTGTGAACTCCAGGGCCAAAGCCATTTTGTGAAATGACGAGAATTTTTTAGGTAAGAGAAAGTGAGGAAGGTTTCTTTCACATCAAGGAAGTGGACCATGACCTGGGCCTTGCATTTTGGTGTGATCTGGATCTTGAGAAAACTGGGGAGGCGGGGAGGAGTGTCACATGGCCTCGGGCTGGGCACCGCGCAACGCTGGGGCTTCATATTCACTGATCTGTGAGGGTCAGCCTTGTGGGGGGCTGGAACCACTGGTCAAAATCAGGAGGGCGACACACAGAGAAAAAGGCTTATAATATTGGGGAGATGAGACTGAGATCAAGTCTGCCTGTAGGAGATGTACCCTGGAAGTGACTTGGGGGGAAACTAGGAGATGGCGTTTCACTCAGGCCCTTCATGCCAGTTTTCTTTTTCTTAGGCTCCTTTTTGATCTCACTCATTCTCTTCATCTCCATAGCCAGGGTTTTGGACATTATAGACAATTCTTCTCTGTGTTTTCTGGTACCAGTACTCTGCCGTCTTTGGAATCTGTTGTGTGATCTATGGGAATCTGTTGAACCAACATTGTAGACAGAATGACCTTTGACCTTTATTGTTAGCATTGGCTTTTTGCAAAATTTGCAAATTGGCTGGTTTTTTGTTTGTTTTGTTTTGTTTTGTTTTGTTTTTGCCAGTGAGGTGTCCAGTGAACTCTTGAAGTTCACCTTCAAGACATGCATTAGAAATGGAGTTGCTCCTCCCAGGGATTTTTGCATTTTAAGGAGTCTTGTCTGGAACTGGTCATGTCATGCCCTTGGTCTTGGAGAGGGACATCTTCCAGACTTTTCAAGCCACACCTTAGCAGATGCAAGCTCGTCATTTCAGCACAATTACTGGCCGGCATTGCCTGCATAGAAGCAGCTGGGATGGTTTCCATGATTACACGTCTGCCCTTGACTGCTTCCAGTGACAAGTACTTTCTAATGAATTGGAACAGTTTTACTCTCTGGGTGAAAAGCTGCTTACATATGTCTTAGACTAAACTGAAAATAATGAAATAGTACACCCAGACCATCACTTGGGCATCATGATTAATTTCCCCTTGTATTTGTCCAAAAATAGTGCTTTCAAGAAGCCAGTCAATTTGGCTGAACTAAAAACGACAAAAGTTCAAAGGAAATGGTACTTACATCAAAAAGCCATAATACAGCATACTTGGCAGAAGGATATTCTTGTAGAATAATTCAAAAACAGGATACTAATTGATTCTTTTTCTTGATGAAAAGAATATCTAGCTCTTTTATATAGTAAATTCCCTTGATATAGCCACTCAAATACATATTAGAAAAACCAACCTCAAATTGGCTTTCATCATTTTTTCCTTTGTCCTTATAGTTAGTTCTCTTCTACCTGTGCTTAAGGAGGCTCAGAGAAAACAAGATAATGTAACTACACGATGCGCTACCATTCCACTGGGCTTTGGTGTTCGCCAGGCTGACTCAGAGGCAGAGTCACTACACAGTGAGAAATCTTCCTTCATCTGGGTGACTGGCAGAAGGAGTTGTTGTATTTCAAAGATAATTTATGAAACAGATAATATTGTTACTGAAAGCTCAGCTTCTCTGTACACCAGTGCCGAATCGAATCTCGGAGACAGAGTTCTGGGTGATGTAGAAAAGGATAGTTTTACTACTTTGCCAGGCAAAGGGGGAACACAGCAGTCTCCTTTCTCCAAAACCCATGAGGGGTTGTGTCCCAACCCAAGAGGATTTGATAAGGAGTTTTACAACAGTACTTTCCAAGGATGGAGTTGCTGGCAAGATTAGGGTGTGTGCAGGGTCTCAGGTGGTCGGCCTCCTAATCTTTTATTTATTTATTTATGGCTGCCTTGGGTCTTGCTGCATGCTGGCTTTCTTTAGTTGCAGCGAGCAGGGCCTACTCTTCGTTGCAGTGCACGGGCTTCTCACTGCGGTGGCTTCTCTTGTTGCGGAGCACAGGCTCTAGGCGCGCGGGCTTCAGTAGTTGTGGCTCACGGGCTCTAGAGTGCAGGCTCAGTAGTTGTGGCACACGGGCTTAGTTGCTCCACAGCATGTGGGATCTTCCCGGACCAGAGCTCAAACCCGTGTCCCCGGCATTGGTAGGCGGATTCTTAACCACTGCACCACCAGGGAAGCCCCCGGTCTCCTAATCTTGATGAGCTTCTCTGGTCCCTTTAGTCTTGCCTCGGGAGGTTTCTTGGCTGCTCCTCCCTTGATTAGCAACTGCTTGAATCTGCCCTTTGGAGCTCAGGGAAGGTCATGGAGGCTGGAGTCTTGCCTACAAGAAATGGGGAACAAAAAAGGCCTCCATGCCTAGGAGCCCCACAAGGCTCTGCTCGGTTTCAATATGCCTGTGGATTGTTAGAAGTTTCCTCTATTCTCTCCTTTTGGGGCTCCTAGCCATTTTCTTTAATATTGTTCACTAGTTTGTTCTTTTTTTCTTTTTTAACCTCACTACTACCTACTATAGGTGAGTCCTCTGTCCACTCTTTTTTCTCACCAAGAAAGTCTATTCCTTCTTAAGGCACTAATTAATTAATTAATTCAAAATTGATTGATTTTCCGATATTTAAGAAACTGGAGGTCTGAAAAATGCAAAGGTGAGTAATAATAATACTCATAGCTAAAATCTGATGAGCTCCAACTATGTGTCAAGCGTGGTTTTAGGCACCGGCTATTACAGCAGTCATGAAGAAAGAGCTCCCAACCTGTAGGACAGAAGAGAATGTACAGGAATGAATATTTTGTAGGGTAACTGCAATGCAAACTATGGGAATACAAAGGTGGGAACGACTGTGAAAATCTCAGGTGATGAGTGGAGGAACGTTTCACTGAAGAATTGGACCTTGAAGGATTGGTAGGTCTTGGACAGGCAGAGAGGAGAATAGGGACCCCCCTGAGCAGAATCAAACACTGAGTGGGTGGAAAAGTGTGGGTCGTGTTCATCAGTGAATAGTCTGCCTTCTGTGGAGAAGTATTTGGTGGAGGGAAAACTGCACCTCCATTTGGAGACCACAAATAAGACATCCGAAAAACAACCGTCAGCAGGTGTGAAGAGGTGGAGGACGCAGAAGCCAAGGGAGTCAAGACTGTCAAGAAGGACAGAGAGGTTGCTTCAGTCCAAGCAGCAGAGAGTTTCAGTTGGATATGACTGAAGAGTGTTTGTTGGGTTTGTGGGTCTGGAGGTCATTGGGAACATTTGCCAGGGCAGTTTCAGTGAGTGTAAGCCTACTGTCAGTGGGTGGAGAAGTGAAGGGAAGTTAAAGAACTAGAGTAACATGTTCTAGTGAAAATCCAGGAATTTAGAAAATCTTTTTTTGTCTGGAAAAGTTAATCAGATTTTTTTTTTTTTTTTTTTTTTGGACACAGCCGAAGAAGCTAAATTTCCCTTTTGCTTAGCATAGCAGTAAATCATTTGTCTGGCACAGAGTATGCCCTTAGTACATTTGATGACTTCCTGCTTTGAAATCACCATGCTGCTTTTCTCTATTTTGGGGCTTTAAGTGAAACATGGGAGTATTAAAAAGTAAAAGGCTAAAACAGCATAACTTGAATGCCAGGTCCTGCAGGGAAGTGTTGTAGAACCCAGATGGTTTGGTAGTTGACCTTATTAGTGTTGACTCGGAGCCTTAGTTTACTCCCTGTCTGTGTATTTTCTGCTTTCTGGGGCTGTTGTGATTACTAGACTCAGCCGATGTAGATGTTATTTGGAAAACTTTAGATAATGAAGGAGGAGAAAAATAGGATGGTAGCTAGAAGGCAACTCAGGTGAAGGGAGTGTTTTTAATGATGAAAGAGACTTTACGTGTTTTTGTGTTAAAGGGTTATAGAACCAAAAATGAGCAGGGTCAAAGATATGGGAAAGAGCAAGGATTTTTGATGAAGCAATGTCTTGAAGGAGGCACGGGGAGGGAATCAAAGGTATGGTTTTGTTGCAGGAAGGGGGACCCCTTCCAGAACCCGAGCGTGGGCTCTCATCTAACACCCGGAAATGAATTGTCCGAGGAGACACATGTGTTGACAAAGCAAGAGACTTTACTGGAAAGGGGAGCCTGAGCGGAGAGCAGCAGGGTAAGGGAACCCAGAAGAACTGCTCTGCCATGTGGCTCGCAGTCTCGGGTTTTATGGTAATTGGGTTAGTTTCTGGGTTTTCTGTGGCCAATCATCCTGACTCAGGGTCCTTCCTGGTGGCCCACACATCACTCAGCCAAGATGGATTCCAGCGAGGATTCTGGAAGGTTGGTAGGACATGTGGACTGGTGTCTCCTCTCTCCTTTTGACCTTTCCTTAATTCTTCCAGTTGGTGGTAGCTTGTTAGTTCCGCGTTCCTTACCAGGACCTCCTGTTGTAAGAGAACTGATGCAAGTGGTTCCTATCTTGCCTGACCAGGGCGGGCGGTTTTGTTCAGTGGCTCCTCTCACAGTCTGGGGGCTGACCTTGGTTTTGCCCTTGAAAAGGAGGGAGAGCCTTCATCTTCTGTGACAGAGAGAAGGAGAAAGAATGGGTGGGGATAAATATACCATTTGTAGAGGAAGGTGGGCAATTGAGGGAGATCTCCCCAAAGCCTCGGCTTTCTCAGCAAGGAAAAGACAAAGTGATATTCTGCTGAAAATAAGGAGACGGGACCAAGCAGTGGTCTTAAGGATAAAGATGTATATGCCGTATTGCTACCGAGGGGAATGTCAGAGGAAGGAGACTGTGGACAAATAGGAACATTAATGAGTAGAGTTGAGGACTCAGCCAGCAGAGAGACCGTGTGTGTGCAGTGGCAGCAGTCTGTCTAGAAGCCTGAGTGTACAGGGGAGATATATGTTATAGCTCTGTATCTGGGGTTGAAGTTGTCCCAGTGGGTGCAGTGAAAGGACAGAAATGAAAGAAAGTAGAGTGTGTTGGTGAGACAGCGCCCAGCAAGGAAGCGACATCCATGGGAGCGTGGGCCGGAGAGGGCTGCAGAGACCTGAAGCTGGGCTTTTTGCACTTAGGTTTTCTGCGTGGTGTGGTTTTAACTAATGCACAGTCTCGGGTGCGGTCCTGGGAGTGGAAGTGAAGGCAATTAGAATTAATGAGGTCAAGGAATGGTAAAGTGAAGATATTGGCTAAAGCCGTGAATGTTGACACCTCCTAGGATGATGGTAGGATTTGGAGTGGAGAGCAAGTCTGTATCATTTAGTAAGTATGAGGGCTGGGGAGCAGAAGCTCAGTAGATAATTGCTACCAGACTATTTGTTCTAAAATGCTTCTCTGATCATGTCATGCTGGTGCTTAGGAATTTACGAGAGGTCTCGAGACCCTGTCAGATTGAAATCTAAATTGATCAGACTGGTACGTAAAAACTATTTATTAACAGGCTTCCCCCCCACCCCCCACCTCACCCGACCCCCCCACCCCACCCCACCCCCGTAGTCATTAAATCTCTTTTTTTGTTTTCCTTAACTTGACCCTGCCTATCCAATCAGGCAGTCTCAAATTCTTTCCCAGCCCTGACCTAGACACTCACACGTACAATCTCAAATACTATCACCATACCAGTGTTTTTTCCCTTAAGCTTCTTTATATGTTTCTTCCACCTTAAGACTACTTACAGGACAGAAACTGGGGATCTTTAGGAAAATTCAGGGCATGTATTTGTCCTTATTCTATCCTGTACTCCCTTCATGTACTAGTCAACATTTCTTTTTTTCCTTTTTTATTAAAGGCTATTTTTTATAGCAGTTTTGGAATCACAGTAAAACTGAGCGGAAGGTACAGTGATTTTCCCCTCTGCGTTCTGACCACATGCATGGTCTCCTGCTATTATCAGCATCCCCCACCAGAGTGGGACATTTGTTACAACTGATGCACCTACATGGACACATCATAATCACCCAAGGCCTGTAGTTTACCTTGGGGTTCATTTTCGGTGTTGTATACTCTGTGGGTTTGGAAAATGTATTATGACATGTATATACCATTATTAGCATCTTAACAGAATATTTTCACTGCTCTCAAAATCCTCTGTGCTCCGCCTATTCACCCCTCTCCCAACCTCTCACAAATTTCTTTTAGGGACCACCAAAGGCTGACCTCCTCTGTGAAGTATCTTCTAATTAATTACTTGCTCCCTGACACTGGTCTTTCTCCTGTCCTGAAATCCTACATTATTTTGGTATAAATATAAACCATAGTTCCCATACATACACATTCCCCAAGTGTTTTATGTACTTACTTATATTTGCTGCCTGAAACAACTTGAGAGAAGGGGTTGTGTCTTCTGCTTCTTTCGTGTGCCTCATTGTACCTAGAAAAGGGCTGGACACATCATTGTTTGTCTACTGGTAACTGATGATTAATCTGAGAAGATCCTAATATTTGTACACCCTATGAGACAGTCATAAAATCCATTTTTTAATGTCTGCAAAAGACTTTGAACTATATAGAGAAAGTGTAAGTTCATAGTATACACAATGTTATTGATTTAACAGTAATGGCCCCAAATGTTTACGGTGGTGTTCCTACTACCACACTAAGATTTTACTTTTCTCTCATCTTTGACGAGAGATGTCATAACTCCACTGGGAATGGTAATAATCTGTTCAGATGGAATTACCTAGAGCAACCAAGCACGATAGGTTTATCCTACAGGAGTTCCATTTATCACTCTTTTCCTTAGGGATGGGTTTTCTTTTCCTTAGTGAGTTCCATTTGTCACACGGTAAGGCCTCCCATGGAATCTCTGTGCTTCTGAAGAATGAGGCTTTTAGTTACTCTGCATGACTTTTTAAATTGATGACTCACCTGCACTTACTATGCTCCATCTTTAGAATCTTGGGCTGAGGTCACTCTGAGCGAGGCTGCCCAGTGAAACCTCATACCACCAAAATGCTCAGTGTGCTGAGAATGGTAGGTCTTTGCTAAGTTTAGGAAGCAGCAAAGAGACAGGTTACTTTCTGATTAAAATCAAGACCAGATCTGATTCTTCGTTGAATATGATGCCTCAGAATCTCATGTATCCAGTAGGATTGTCAGTATTTTGGCAAAGAGTTTTGGTGTCTGATTTTCATTGTTAGGCAGAATATTTTTAGTGCTCCTAATAGAATCAGAAAATTGGCTTCTCTGCAGTGAGAATAAGGTACTCATTGGCACTGTAGGGGAGAAGCTTGATTTTATTGAGAAATGTAAAAAAATTAATAAGGAAAATGTCCCACAAAATAAATCTTTTTATTATTTTATGAAACTTTGGACATGGGGAAATACTATACAGGGGTAGTATGTGAAAGATGCAGAGTTCTCCCATAAATGACTATAGCCTGTATTTTTTTCAGTGAAAATGGTCTCGTTTACTTTTAGTAAAACAAACCACATCTAAATATCCAACTTATCTATGTAAATATTTCTCAGTTATTTGGGCATGTTCACTTATTACATGGAGCTGTTTTTAAATGAAATTGGAGTTTGTACAGGTAACTGTTATGAGAAATGTGTGTTAAATGGAGTAAGATTGGGGGCATAATAGATTTGTGATTCCGGGAGAGATGTCAGTTAGAATATTGACAGGTCAGACGCTCAAGGGAGAGGTAAGATCCAGACCTGTGGTGTCCAAAAGAACTTTCTATGAAGAAGAAAATGTTTTATATCTGTGCTGTCCTATATGGCAGCCACTAGCCACATGTGGCTTGTGAGCATTTAAAATATGGCTACTATGGCTGAGGAACTGAATTTTAAACTTTATTTAATAATAATTAATTAAAATAGCCACATGTGGCTAGTGGCTACAACAAAGATATAGAGAAACAAACAGGACACTCATCTGAAGAGACAGTAGTTGAAGCCAAGGGATAGAGAATAAAAGGAAAAAGTCAAGTCCAAAAACAGACCCTTAGAGAACAACTATGGTTAAGAGGAGGAGAGAGAAAAGAACTGGTCAAAAAGGAAGAGAAGACATGATTAAAGAGAAAGGAAGACAGACCAGAACCACGATGTGTCATGGGTTCCAGGGAGGAGAGACTTTCAGGAAGAAGACATTTAGAGTTCTCAGTGCTGCTGCAAAGTCAGAGGATGGAAACCGAGAACAGCCATTTATTGAGTTAGCATTTGAAAGGTGCAGTTTCAAAGGAATGGTGAGTGTTGGTACCAGATTGCTGGTGCCCAGAAGTGCTCGGGCCAGCTTTCCTCTTGTTTGTGGATAGAGAGAATTGGCAGGGCTGGATATGAGGGAATAGTAGGGGTGGGGGAAGGCTTTTTATTTGTTTTTGACATTTTTTGGAAGGGAACACCTGAACAGGTCTTTAGGTGTTAGATACAGACGTCTTCCCGAAAAACTCACTCCCCTCCCCTTGCTCCCTTTATCCCTCACAGATACTTTGATCTCTCTTACTTAAGTGATTGAGGTCTTCCCAACTTCTCTCCATCCCCCAATCTCCATTCTTTGCCTCCCCTTTCTCCCCTTCCCCTTCACTCAGAGAGAAGTTTCCCTTTTTATCAAGGTTATTTCTGTTGACTTGATCATACTTTCTTCCCAGACTAATTTACACACCTCTTTACCCTCCCCCTTCCCATCCCAAATCTCCCTCTCTCCTCTCCCCCGTCTTTATCCCCAGCTTGTTGGGGGCATGGAAACTTTCCACATAAGGGGAGCTAGATTGATCAAAGCTCCTGGGGTTGTTTAGACATGGAATTATGGTCTGTCAGCAAGGTCTTCGTCCCCCAGGGGGTCTGGGCATGGAATATTTAGGTCACTTATTTTCTAATCTTCTCCTGACTATATGCCTACTCCCCTTCTCTCCTTCCACCCTACTTCCACCCTAGGTAAATTCATCTCCATCATTTTCTATCTTGTTTGACTATTTTTAACAAAACTTCTACTTGTCCATGTTTTTCTTTTTAAGAACAATTTTAAATTACAGATTCCTAGAGGACAGACTCTGTGAAGCACTAGATAAATGCTTTTGGAAAATTACTTTATAGTTACAATTGGTAAATATAAAGGCTTTTTTTTTTTTAACAAAAAGTGGATTACCATTTTAGTTTTTCCTAAAGTAACGCATGTTAAATCCAGAGACTGGCTTTGGCAGAACCTTCAGCATAGTGACCAAGAGTGAGTCTGTGCCAAGGAAACATCAGGTGACAGTGAACATTCTGGTTTCTACCTTTCATGGTATGGGGTTGGCCAAAAAGTTTGTTCTGGTTTTTCATCAGCTCCTATGGCAAAACCCGAACGAACTTTTTGGCCAACCCTATACCTTACTCCTGCATCACTTTATGCATTTTCTGGTTGGATATGTTAGACCAATATTAGTTGCAGAGCCATCTGTCACCCAGGGACCAGATGGTAACCTGCCCTGAAAACACTGTCATCATAAGCTCCTTCTTGCTGGGTGAAAGGAAGTCTGGACTTTTCTTTAACATGCTCCAGCCTTTCCTCCCCAAAAAAAGTGTATGAGGAGGTGAAGAGTGCTTCATTATACTAGTTTGTTCACTTTGGTGTATGTTTAAAACTTTTTCATAATACGAAGTTAGAAAAACAAATAAATGACAATGAAATGGCAGGAGATAATAATGTCTGTATCACCCATTCGTCTTTCCTGTGCTACCTACCATACGCCAGGAACTTCACATTTGATTTAATAATCACACTAGCCCTAAAAAGTTAGATGAGGAATAAACAGAGGCTTAGATGGGTTAAGTAAACTCACCCAAGGATGACCTAGTAAGGTGCACCATGCCTTTCTGACCTTAAAGCCAGTGCCTGTCGTATGCCAGAAAAATAATATGCCACTGCTGTTTCTGTAGTCCAAACGGAAGAACAAACTCACTGGAAAAGAGAACTCTTCCACAGATAAGGGTCAGAGCACTTATTATTTGCCAACAGAACTTTTTCCATACAAAACAACAAATTTTAAAATTTACAACTTGGAATAATTTTTGGGGTCTCTAAATCACAATTTGAATTAATGTTTAGGCTCCTTTCAGTGAAACCGCACTGCTTCTTGGGTGGGATTAAACCCAGCCAAAAACTCAGACTGGGACTTGAACCCACTTGCACCTCAGATTGGGACTTGAACCCATGATCCCTGACTTAGGAAGGGACTCAAACCCACTGTCTTTTAATTGAAACCACTCGCCTGGTGTCAGGACTTACTTAAGCTCAGGTTCTATTGTCACAGAAAGAATTCAGGGTGAGGCAAAGTGACAGGCAAAGAGTGAGTTTATTAGCAATGGACGCTGTGAGAGGTACAAGCAGGCTGGCAAGGGAGCACAGCCCCGAGAACAAAGGGCTACATTTTTATAATCCAAGGAAAAGTGGGGAGATGTCAAGGCTTACATCATTAGTTCCTCCTTTGACCCTATATGGTCTAACCAGGACTGTCATGGTGCTAGTTGAATCATAAGTATATTAGCAAAAGGGTGGTGACATATACTAAAATGTGGTAATTCATCTCAGGTTTCGGTGTAATGTCCCCTTTCCCTTTTCACCTATATTCCTGTCTTGTCTACATGCAGAGATGCTACTCTTCAAGGATCATTAACTCCCTGATTCATGTAACAAGATTCAGACCCCATCTCTATTGTCTTGTGTTTTAACTATCAGGGTTTGTGGCTTGAGTGTGTCAGGAGCTTGAATGCACCTGGTCTTCCTTCAAGGTAGTGTAGATTGTTGCTAGGTTACTGGATTCTCTTCTTGAGTGGTCGTTAGCCTACAACAGTTTCCCAAACTCTCTTAAAATTCCCTTTCTGTCTTTAATCCCCTAGTGGGATTTCTAAACTAACTAATAACCCTACTCTATCCGTATCATCAGGAGGCTGCTTTATCTCCTCCCCTGCATCTTGCTCTTTTTTTTCATGCTTCTCCATAGAATTATAACATACTGAAAAGTAGAAATCACTTCTAATGAATCCACTCGTGACTGATGCCAATGCCACTGTCAAATTGGTGACTGGAAACATTTTTCATGAAAAGTAAAGTCAAATCTTCACTTTAGGTGCATTTTTCTAGTTTATTAATTCATTTAACACATTTTTATAGTTATTAAATGTTTTTAAGAGTAAACTGTAGAACTGCACACCTAGACCATGGTGAGTTTAAGTTGATGGTGTCCACATTAGTGAGATGCCACTGCAGCGGCACTGCTTACAACTGCTAGCAGCTTGACATTGTTCACAAATTCCCTGGCCAGCTTTTAGCGTTACTCTTTCTTATTCCCTCCTCTCTTCTGAGCCGTTCGGGTGATATCCGGAAACTCACTGGGCGAAGACTTAGTAGATAAAGAGCAGCGTTTTTTTTAGGCACTTTCTTCCTCATCGTCTTCCCTTGTTTCAGCCCTGGTGATCCTCGGGGACCTTTCCTGGTGCAGTGGTGACGGTGCAGGAGGTTTGTTCTGAACCTTGAGTGATCTGTGGCATCCTAGGGTTTGCCAGATGGAGTTCCAAATGCAGACAATGTGTGGAGTATTTCTGCTGGCAAAGCTAACTGGCCCAGGTGGGATTTGAAATCTGACTTCATAAGCATCACATCAACCAGTCATAGACCGGCCTCAAAATACATGAAGGGCTCAAAGAAACTCAGGTCACACGGCTGTCAACAGAGAATTATTTTTATCCAAACCATCTGTATTTAAAAGAGAAAGCAGGGCACTGATGAGAATTGTTGAAATCATTTCACAGTGATATTAGTGCATGATCAAAAGAAAGAATATGGACTGATTCAAGAAAAGTGTTATCACCTGGGTCTTTTCGGCTCACATGTAATCCTGTCTGTGGACAGTTTTGTGCTTTGATGATATGTATTTTTTTTATTGGCAGGAAAGAGCTTCTACCACCTTTCCAAACAGCAGGCCCTAATCCCTGGCAGTGCTTACTCTCATGTTAAACATTTCCTGATCAAGGGCCTGAAAGGAAACAAGAAACAATGTGCACACATTTTAGTAGACTCTGCTCTCCCCCTGCCTTTTAAAAATAGCAATAATGAAAGCACATTTGCAAGTCCAAGGCTCTGTGAGGGATAGCTAATTTATGAGGAAAATCAGTGATAAACCAAACGTCTGTATGTCCCTAAGCAGATGTAGGAAACGGTCTAATGGGCTCAAAACCAGCCCTGGGACCAATGAAACTGAGTGTCCCTTGAATAGCAGTGCTACTGTTTTTGAGCCTTAAATGGGTCAGTCCATTTAAGGCATATTATAACCCCTGCCACCTTGGAATAGTGAAAAAAATTTAATATGTGATATATATATATATATGATATAAATTATATACATGTAATTTTTGAAAATTACCAAACATTTTTTCTAAATTTTTATTTATTTATTTATTTATTTTTGGCTGTGTTGGGTCTTCGTTTCTGTGCGAGGGCTTTCTCTAGTTGTGGCGAGTGGGGGCCACTCTTCATCGCAGTGCACGGACCTCTCACTGTCGCGGCCTCTCTTGTTGCGGAGCACAGGCTCCAGACGCGCAGGCTCAGTAATTGTGGCTCACGGGCCCAGTTGCTCCGTGGCATGTGGGATCTTCCCAGACCAGGGCTTGAACCCATGTCCCCTGCATTGGCAGGCAGATTCTCAACCACTGTGCCACCAGGGAAGCCCACCAAACATTTTTTTAAACCTGAAAGCAAGCAATGTGTAAGATGAACTGTGTTCTGAAACAATCAAAATGTGCACGCCTTTTTTAAAAAAATGGAATGTAAATTCTTGGCTTTGAGTTTACAAGGGACAATCATTTGAGTGCAGATAAGATTACCATTGCATGCAGAGTGTGAGCCCAGAGTATTTATCTTTGCAATATCTGACATGACTTTACAGGTGGTTGTGGTCTAACATGTCAGCCTGAAGTGCCAGGTATGCTGGCTGCAAAAGACCTGGGCAAAGACGTCTCCTGAAAAGAAACTTACGCATCCTGACCGAGAGGCACTTCTGGGTCACTGAAGAGTGGAACGCAGGAAGCTGCAAACATTGCCCTTCCTCTCCCCCTCTCCAGAGCTCTAATTGCTTAAGTGGGGAGGGATATAGGGCCCCTCCTTCATCTGTGCGATAAGATGTAGTGGCTGTAAGATTCCGTCTCCCCCTGAGTCTCACTGCCTTGTGCCATGATCTTCATAGTTTCACACCATTGTCCATTGCAGCAGAGAGTGGATCAACAACCTGGTCCTGGGGACTTCCCTGGTGGCGCAGTGCTTAAGAATCCGCCTGCCAATGCAGGGGACACGGGTTCTATCCCTGGTCCGGGAAGATCCCACATGCTGTGGAGCAACTAAGCCCGTGCACCACAACTACTGAGCCCGCGTGCCACAACTACTGAGCCTGCGTGCCACAACTACTGAGCCCGCACACCTAGAGCCTGTGCTCCACAACAAGAGAAGCCACTGCAATGAGAAGCCCGCGCACTACAACAAAGAGTAGCCCCCGCTCGCCACAACTAGAGAAAAGCCCATGCACAGCAACAAAGACCCAACGCAGCCAAAAATAAATAAATAAAAAATTAAAAACAAAAAACAACTTGGTCCTTCCTATGGACTATCTACTGCCATATGACAGTTGATTCAACTGACCAGGGAATAATTGACAGGCAATCGTGGAATACCGGCTAGGTAGTAGGGAGAATGAGAGGGGGAGGAATAAGCCATAGGGTCCCTGACCTCAACTAACTGCAGAGACATGATCTCCACCGTCAGTGCCTCACTTCGGTGTCCTTCCCGCTGTTTTCATGGTTTACTGCAACAGCCTAACTGGTACTACTTCCTGCGGTCTCGTCATCCACAGTTCTCCATATCACAGCAAGTGTTAGCTTTTCAAAATCCACATTGATCAACTCTTTCCTCTGCTGAAAATTCAGATACTCCCTGTTGCGCTGAGAGGATTTCATGCACAGGCATCTGCTCACCTCTTGAGGTTCATCTTTCACTGCGTCCCCCTGTCTGTGGTCCTGTCACACTGACTTGTCTGCAGTCCCCTGAACGTTTCCTGTCCTCAGGATTGTTGAGAGCCCCTTCTTATTGAGGACTATTCTCTTTCATTATGTATTATGCAAATGATTGGAAAGGCACTAATATTCCACATGTTTCAGGTTGGTTGATGGGGGCCACTGCATTTGTTCTATTCATTGATTCTGTCCTACTTTATTTTTAATGTCTTTCCACATCCAGTGAAGGTTACATCCTCAGGAATCACCTTGTAATTATAAAACAAGTGTATGGATAGAGCCATCCCCTGATTCAGTAGTAAACCTGAGCCGCCAAATCAGACCAAATACAAAAATACAATTCTAGGGTAAAGTGTTTATATTTTTAAAATTTTATGTTAAAAATATTTTCTGTGTGATTTAAAACAATTTTATTATCTTTCTTTTTTGTTGTTATTGAGGTAAATTGACATAAAACATGATATTAGTTTCAGGTGTACGATGTAGTGATTTGATATTTGTGTCTATTGCAAAATGATCACTACAGTAAATCTAGGTAACTTAAAAATAATTTGAAAGTTGGAATGGTTAATTCACACATATGGTTGAAAAGCTAGAAAAAGGTATAATGTATGCAAGTATGTATATATTCTTTTTGTTTTTTACACAAATGGAGCATATTATATATACCATTCTGCAATTGGCCTTTTTCAGATGTCAAATATGCCTTGAAAATCTTTCCCTATTAGAACATACAGAGATTTTACATTCTGTTTAAAGGCTGCAGAGTGTCTGACAGTTGGGTGTACCTTAGTGCAGCCCCCTGTTGATGGACATTTAAGGGGTACCCAGTCTTTTGCTATCACAATCAATGCTGCTTGAATACATTATACATACATCTTATCACACAGGTAAGAATTTTTCTTGGTCGTATTGCCAACATGGGAAATTGTTGAGTCAAAAGATATATAAATTTGTGGTAGATTTTGCTAAGTTGCCCTTTATAGATCTGCTTTCCCACACTCTTGACAACACACTTTATTATCAGTTGTTTTGCCAATCTGATGTTTTAATTCCTTTGCCAATCTGATAGGTGAAATGGATATGTCCTTGTAGTTTAAATTTACATGTCTCTTATGAGTGAGGTTGAACATCTTTTCCAATGTTTTTAGAAGTATTTGTATTTTCTTTTCTGTGACTGGTCTGTTTCTATTCTTTGCCTGTTTTTCTAGTGAATTTTTTGGCTTTTATTGATTAATAAGAGCTCTTTATATAGTAAAGAAATTAGTTCTTTACCTGTGATATAAGTAAACAAAATATTTTCCTATCTCATTATTTTTATTTTGACTTTGCTTTTGGCATTTCTTGCCATGCAGAATTTATTATTACTATTATTAGTCAAACATCAATCTTTTCTTTTATGACTTCTGATTTGGATCAAATTTAGAAAGGCTGTCTCACTCTTAGATTACGAAAGATTTCTTTCAAATTTTCTTCTAGTACTCCCCCCTGCCCAGTTTTCCCATTTAAATATTTTATCCATCTGGAATTCATCTTTGTTTAAGGTGAGACATTTCACTTTTTTGTAGATGACTACTGTCAGGAAGACAGAAACCACTCTAGGTATTTCAACAGAAAGGAGTTAATAAAAAGATTTGGTGACACAGACATTGGAAGCTGAAAGGTAAAAAGAGAATGCTGAAGTAACCAGAGATAATAACTTCAGGAAGCAGTTACCACCTCAAGAGCTGGGGAAAGAAAGGGAAGAGGTAGACTTAGTACAACACAGGAGCTCAGAGGAGGGACCTCTCTGAGGAGGGCTCACTGCCCAGCTTCTGTGGGTTCCTCTGAGGGAGGCTGGGTCTGGAGGGTCTGAAGAAGCTGGAGCTGGAGCTAATGCTGCTGCTGGAGCAGTGCTGTCAAAACAAAGCAGAAAGGAGCTCCCCTCTCTCTGCTCCCCACCTTCTAATCCCACTAATGACCCCATGGCAGAATCCAACAGGAAGCAGCAAGCACAGGAGTCAGGAAATGCAATTGACAGTGTTCCAGACTCAGTGGCCCAGAGTAGAATAAAGACAAATGAGAGACAATAAGTAAATACCCGTTAACTGAACAATGAATTTTCCCCTATGATTTGAAATGTCACTTTTATCCTGTAATATAATATTTAAATCTATTTCCAAGTTATAGTTTAGTCCATAGATTTCTCTATTTCATGCTCTAGTACCACACTGTTTTAATTACCGTAGGACTATGTTTTCATATGTGAAAAGGTCGGATACACTGACCTTTTCTCATTACACTTTTTCTGAATTTTCCTAGCTCTTCTTATTTACTTTTAAAAGAGGTGACTTTATACTCAAAGGATCTTTAAAGGAATTTAAAAATCAGAATACTTTTTATTAAAAAAGTCATTTATTTTCTTTTGGATAGGTTTCATTGTTCATGGTAATCGGAACCTCTATATATGAGGTACTTAACAAATACTTGCAGAATAACTAGCTGAAAATTTTAAATGTCATTGTGTCTTTTTTTTATTCCATTCCTGTGAACTCCAAACCAATTTTAGTTTTATTGTATTGGCAGTGGTTGAGCATATAGAGAAAATGCAGAGATCTTTGCCTTTGTCAGCAGTTCTTTATCTATTGAGTTGGCCAAAAAGCTCGTTCAAGTTTTTCCAGAACATCTTACAGCTGTTTGTGTAATCCAGACAAGAGCTGATGGTGGCTCGGACCAGGGTGGTATCAGTGACAAGTGCTCCACTTCTGCACAAATTTTGTAGGAGAGCTGATAGTATTAGACGGCAGGTTGAATATGGAATATGTGAGAAAACGATTAGTTAAGGCTGTCTGCGAGGTTGTTGGATCCAGCAAATGGAAAAGAGGGGTTGCCGTTTACTGAGTAGGGAAGCACAGTAGACAAGTGGAGACCAGAAATGTAGTTTTGCATTATGCATGAGATGCGGTTAGACATTCAACTGCAGAGAGGTAGCCAGTAGGCATCTGGATAAGAGTCTAGAGTTCAGGGGAGACGTCTGGACTGGAGTTATCAATTTGGAAGTCACCAGTATGTAGACGGTAGTTAATGCCATGAAAGTGGGTGAAAATCATGAAGAAAGTAAATTTAGATAGAAGAGGTAAGAGGTCCAAGGACTGAGCCCTGGGGAATTCTAGCACCGAGAGGTTGGGAAGATGAGGAGGAGGAATCAGCAAAGGAGAATGAGAATGAGCACCTAGAGAGGTGGGAGGGAAATTAGCAAACTAGAGTGTTCTGGAGTCAAAGTGAGGAATTTTTCAAGGTGGAGAGAAAGATCAAAAGTGTCAGATGCTGCCAACGGATCAAGGAAAATGAGGAATGAGAGTTGACCATTGCTTTCAGCAACAGGGAAGTGATGGTATGTCTTGATAAGAGACATTTCAGTGCAGTGATAGGGGCAGAAGCCTGATTGGAGTGGGCTCACGTGAGTGAGCTACTGCTCGTTTGGTAGGAGAGAATATTGGGGTCAGGAAGTATGGGCAACTCTTTCAATGAGTTTCGTTGTAGAGAGAAGGAGAAAAATGAAGTGGGACTTGTAGGGGTCAAGAGGGGGTTTTATTATGATGGTAGAAATAACAGTATGTTTGCACGCTTATGAGAACAGCTAGTACGGAGGGCAACATTGATGGTGGGCAAAGGCTGGATCGTGTCCTAGGTCATAATGAGAGGATGGGAGCTAATGGATAAGTCAAGAAGTTGGCGTTAACTAGAAGCACCAACAGTTCACGTCTAGTAACAGAAGAGAAGATTACGTACATATGGACAAAGATGCTGTAGGTGTACAGAGATGGTGGGAGATTGTGGTAGTTCTTCTATAATTGTTTCAATTTTCTTGGTGGGCTGGGTAGCAAGAGGAAAGATGTGTGAAAGATTTGATAAGAGAGAAGCTATAAAATTGTAGTGAATGAAAGTGAACTAGAGGAATATAGTGTGATTTCTTGGTAGCATTAAGAGCCTAGGTAAAATTAGTGATGACGAATTTAAAGTGAGATCACTTGGCATGATGTGTTTTTTCTGCCTGTGGGTACAAGCATTAGAGATGGGACTTGACCAAGTGTTAGAGTTGATTTGGCTGTGATTTGACCAAGAGGGTATAATCAAGTGAGAGAAGGGGTATGAAATTGAGGATGTGTACAATGGAAATTGAAGCTGGAAGAGAAGGAAAGTGAGCACATGTGGGGAGGGAGGGTGAAGGGCAGGGAAATATGATAAAATCAATGGATATAGTTGGTTGCAATTCTTGGTAATAATGACAAGGACTAGAGTATGACCACAGAAGTGAGGGGCTGAAGTAGAGTGAAGGACAGAATTATTAGAAGAGAGACGTTCAGGGAATTGGGAGGTCAGGGTACCAGAATAATCATCTAAGGGAATATTGAAATCACCAAGAAACTTGACAGAAGTAGTGTTGGAGGGCATAACAGCAATCCAGGAGCTCATATCTTCAAGGAAGGAAGGGGAGTGAATGCCCTGGGGGTGTGAATAGAACATGACTACAGACAGAAAGGATACAGATTGATATTGTCATGAGATTCAAAGCCAGGATATTTTAGGGAAGAGGGAGAGAGAATGATCTGGAAGCGGTTAATGTGGAGCAAGAAGAAATCTAAGGAGAGTGGGAGAGAAACTATCCACTTCTGAGGGCTCTTGGGGAAGTGGTGTCCTCAGGAAAGAGCCAGGGTTCTCTTAGGGAAGTGATTCTCAAACTTGGCTGCAAATGCTCAGGCCACACCCAGACCAATTAAATAACAACCCCTGGAAGTGAGAGGCAGGAATCAGTATATTTTAAAAGCTTCACAGGATTCCAGGGTGCTGTCAAATTTGAGAATCGCTGCTTTTAGAGCAAGGAGGTGATGGGAACATTTTCAGAAGCTTTTGTGAACTTAGAAGTGGCTTGTGGTTGAATGTGTGTTTCAAAGAGCATAGTGAAAGAGTTTCAGGAGATGGGGATTAGGTGAGATACAGCATTATAAAAGACGCCAAATGCAGACTTGAGTCTTGCGAGGTGAGGGGGATGAGTTTTCTCTGGGTTTTACTTGTGGTACCTAAAGTACAAAGTGTCTCCAATTTAGCAGCTGCAATATCAGAAGGACACAATTGTTTTCTTTATTTACGGCTTTGGTGAGTCCTTAGGAGCTGCGCCAGATATGTCAGGAGGAGATGCTTCAAATAGTTTTGCTCTGGTTAAGTCATCTTGGGATGGAAGCCTTTCAACTGATCCCCATGAAAATGACACCATCTGTGAGATGGCTACTAGTACTTCAGCTGGAAAGAGTGAGGCCATATTGCTGCAGTTCCGTGGTGTCTGGCTAAATTAGTTCTTGGGATTAAGCATGTGTGAAGAGTGGCTGCAGAAAGAGGCCATTCAGACTTCATGCTTGTTGGCCTTGAAGGTCATGGGGAAATTGGAAGGAAATTTTGGGATATTCCCATCATATTATTTAAGACTAATCACTGTTGAACATGACATGATGAGTTCAGCATTGAGCAATCTGGCAACACTGGTTGTCTGATCTCATCCACCTGCCTCTTCTATTTAGTCATCTTCACCACACTTTCATCCGACCACTGGCTTTTGGATGATGAAGCAAGATAATGACAGCTCAGATAAGATTCCTAACCATGAAAACTCAGTAGAGGTCAATGCATATCAATCGTCTGAAACAACAATGTTTGGCAACTTGGTAACTACAAATAAGCAGCAGGAGTTTGAAGTAGACTCGGGGACCATGAGCCATTTTATCCACTCTATCATAATCAAAGTTTTTTCCCTGAAACTTCCCAGCAATTAATATGAATCTTAGCCAGTTGTTCTTGGTCATTTATTGTGAAAAAGCTGATACACCGGGAACATTATACAAGCTAGTAAGGCAGAGATTTTTAAACATCAGAATCAAACTCATGCTGTCAGATAAAGCTCAGGCTTAGGCTATCATGAAAAAAAAATCCTAAGGGGCTGCAAGTAATGAAAACATGATATATAACATGCTTAACCAGAGTGCTCCCCACTTTGAATGATGATTGGTTATTGGCAGTAGTTGCTGACAAACATAACAAAATCAAGTTTTTCCAACATCTTCTCTCAAGAGGACTATAAAAATATCGGTTGATGTAGGAATTGCACATGGGAAGACGCATGCTATAAATAATACTTTATATATGTACTCACTGATCTGAAAATTAAGGTAAAAATGTTGAATCCAATATTTTTGAGCTCAGCATCAATATTCCTATTGCTAATGGACAAATAATGTGTTTGAATATATAATCAA
Source organism: Balaenoptera borealis (assembly GCF_965194805.1). Classification (NCBI taxonomy): domain Eukaryota; kingdom Metazoa; phylum Chordata; class Mammalia; order Artiodactyla; family Balaenopteridae; genus Balaenoptera; species Balaenoptera borealis. Next base: position 113,132,240 of record NC_138873.1, on the reverse strand, counting down.
ATTTCAGAGAAATATCAACTACTTTTTTAGGGCATTGATTTTATAGCATGCCAAGATTCCTTCAAGTGTGCCCAATAGAATTCAAATGTTTATTTTAAAAATTGATCTGGCCAAAAAATTGCTCAGTTCACATTTTAAAAACTAAGTAACTAACATATGGATTAATTCCTACTTGAGATTGTTGCCATGTATTCACTAGTGATTTAGTAAAGTGGAGAGCTCTCTGGTCTGAGAATCAAGAGACCTGGGTACTAATATATAATCAACAACCAATCCGTTGTGTCTCTTGGGCAAATCATTGGCTTCCCTGAACCTCTGTTTCCTTAGTTGTAAATCAAAGGGTTCCAGGTCTTTCCTACTCTAAATTCCTACAATTCTATGAATCAACTGTTCTGCTAAAACTTGGAGCCATTTAAGTTAGTCAAAAAACTGAAATTAAAGTTAATCCTTTCTCATGGCTTCCGTATGCTATCCCATGCTCTAGAACTTTCCTCCCATCTTTCCTTTCAAAAGGTGGCTTGATGAATAATTAGCTATAGGAGTTACCTTCCCAAATTTCATTCCTAGTGGATTACAAAGTCATGCAAGAATGGGACTATGTCCTGCTCATGTGGGATTCATCGTAACAACTAGCAAAATAACTTTACACGGAGCTGCTAAGTTAATAAATGAGTAAATAGAAAGAAAGAAGAGGGCTTCCCTGGTGGCACAGTGGTTGAGAATCTGCCTGCTAATGCAGGGGACACGGGTTCGAGCCCTGGTCTGGGAGGATCCCACATGCCGCGGAGCAACTAGGCCCGTGAGCCACAATTACTGAGCCTGCGCGTCTGGAGCCTGTGCTCCGCAACAAGAGAGGCCGCGATAGTGAGAGGCCCGCGCACCGCGATGAAGAGTGGCCCCCACTTGCCGCAACTAGAGAAAGCCCTCGCACAGAAACGAAGACCCAACACGGCCAAAATAAATAAATAAATTTAAAAAAAAAAAAAAGAAAGAAAGAAGAAAGGAAAGAGGGAAGGAAGAAGGAAGGAGTTAATTAACTGCTCCATCTGTGGTGTGTGCTGATGTTAGTGGAAACGGAAGCAGTAGCCAGATCCTTCAGCTTTCATCCAGAGAAGGTAACGGGACAAATCAAAGAGATGTTTGGTAAAGATTTTATTTAATTACTACAGGCATAATCACAGTAGAGATCTTTATTTCAAACAAATTCAACACAGTGGAATTCTAGTCCAACACAATTATCTGGTCTTTCCCTTGGATTTTTTTTGGGGGGGGGGGCGGTGGGTATTAGTGTTTGATCTAAACTTTGGGTTACAGATTCAGGCAAAAAGAATTAAGAAAACTGGAAAAGACTCAGTTGACAACTGGACATGTATAAATAAAGAAGACAATCAAGTTATTGAAAAACAAATAAGCAAGACATAACTGTTAGTTCTGGTGAAATGAGAATTAGCATCAATAGAATTTCATTCTTCTTGAGCTTTCCATTCTATTAGAATAAAAAAAAAAAGTGGTACATATTTGAGAGACTCTATATTGTTAGGTACGTAGGGGGAATTCATAAAGTATAATATTAAGATTGCCAGCTCTGGAGTTAGGCTGCCTAGATTTGCATCTTGACACCACACAGGTTGGCAAATTACGGAACTTCTTTGTACCAATTCAGATCCCTCGTCCACAAAATGGTGATAATAATAGTACCTATTTGTTAAGGTTATTGTGAAGTTTAAACAAGATAATGTTTGCAAAGCACTCTACACATTTTCTGGCATATAGTAAGTGCTCAATAATATTAGGGAGAGAGCAATAGAAAGAGAGACAGAGACAGAGAAAGTGTGTCTGTGCTGACATCTGCATTTATGTATCTATAGAGAAAAACAATCCTGAAAAGATCGACTTCAAATTATTAATAGAATCAGCCCTGGGGAGTGGAATTTGGGAGAAAGTGGCATACACCTTCACTTTTTCTTCACTGTTGATTCTGTAATGTTGATCTTTAAAAAATAATCAACATTTATTACATTATAAGTTTAAATCTTTAAAAATTTTGACAGTAGATCTAAAGAGATAATTTACTAAATTAAATTAATCCAGAGAGAACACAATTTAAACTAGTTTACGCAGAATCAAGGCAGCAAAAGAGGCCGTAAGTAACAATTCCTTTTGGGGGGAGGCCATAATTATATACACATTCAAATCTGCGGTCTTAGATAATTCTTTGAGCTAGATAGGATACTGCTCTTTCTACCCGAGTTGAGAAAGTTGAGAGATTTCCTGCATTTTATGTTATCACTCAGCCAGTGAAGAGCGGGGCCAGAACTCAGGGCCTTGATTCTTTCAGACCCCTCCACCACGTTATGACATGCGCTGTGTTGATCATTCCCTACAGAGCCCCAGGTTGAAAGAGACAAGTAATAGCTCATTTACATAATCTCGTAAACCCAGCAGAATGGATGGCGACATTTTCTGATGAACTGGCTAATTTGCCTTAGATCTATATAAAGACACAGGTGAAAACTCAAAATATGTGAGTCATTCTGGTAATTTCTTATATCTTGTAAAGTTTAAATACAGTGATGTTTTAGGCTTTTGTGGCTGGTAAATAAACTGAAGCTTTCCACCTTGTGGGTAATTTAACATGGTTAGCTTTGGTTGAGATCTCATTTTTATGGCTGCAGATTCACAGGATCCCCCAGTCTATTCAGTAATTGTGATGCAGTCCTGTAGCATTTAAGACTAAGCCCTAAAAGCTTTGCTTTGTATACTTGATCTGTAGCGACCTTTTGAGTTTGCTGCCTATTGAACCGGAGGTCTTCCTTGTGAAATCATAGAATACTGCCCCAGTTCACTTTCTGTTACTTGATATCACTGAACAAAAATACCATTATCAGGGTCTGAGAAAAAAAAGATAGGGTACCCTGTCTCTTTAAAAGTTTAAGAATAGCAAGCACAGTAGAGTTAATTCTTTGGGGGCTGTGCCTTGAGAATTTTCTGGCTTAGAGTCAAGCTACAGATAATTAATTATGTCAGTGAAAAGCTCTGATGGCCTGTTCTTTTCAGAGAAAAGTGACATCATCCATAGAATTCTCTGGCAATAAAGAAGAACAAAGCTGTGAGTGCAGGAAATAACAGACAGATGTCCATGAGTGCATATTTTATCTACTTCAAAGTACATTGCAAGAAGTCATACTCTAGGGCCGTCTCCCAGCAGCAGTGGAGGGGTCTTGGAGAGTCAGAGAAGGAAGTTTGCAGGATCGGGTTCACCGACCTCACATGCCCTGGCCTGAAGAGAGAAATGTGACATTTTTAGGGAAGTTACTAAAAAGATGACAGTGCTCAAAAAATGTTGGCAAGATCATGGCAAGCCAGTTAAGTTACATCGTGTGGGGAAACTGGACCAGATGGTGGTGGTACCATTTGTGGATGAATGTTACTATGGGAAATATTACCCAGTGAGTTTCATTCCAGGGCCTTCTCTTGCTTTGTGTTTATATCATATTCTCACAGAAAACTGTTACTGACCCCCAGAGCAACTTGTAATGGAAAGAATAAACATTTTGAAATCAGATAACTCTGTTTCTTACAAATCATGTAACCTTGGGCAAGCTATTTAATTTCTTTGAGCCTTATTTTCTTCATCTGTAGAATGGAGTTATGAGAAATAAGTAATACCCATGAAAATAATTTTGTTCACACCAGGGTGCAATTAAAATATTGGTTGTTATTAAATTCAACTCTATCCTTCCCTGAAAAATGTTAGTTTCATATTACACGTATAGAGCCTGACATATTAGTTGGAATACATGTTTACTTACATAAGCAATTTTAGACATGATAAAAAGATAACTGTTTCAAAATTTCAGGTACCAGAGTAGGAGAAATTCTACTATTAGAGATTTATTCCTCTGAGTTGACACTACCCATTCTGGAACTTTCTTTTAAAAAACATTTTATCTGATTATCAAAGTAAAAGTAGTTCAATGTAGATCATTTAGAATATGTATTCTCAATGAGAGTTTCCCAACAGGGTAAAATTAGTTCTTAGAGAGGGATAAAGAAATTTTAAATGTCATAATGGTTTGTGCACCTCAAAAAGATCATGGTACATTAACAGATGTACATTAAAATTTCATAAGGGGGAGATTAGGAAAAAAATATCTAAAAAGTCTCATTAGAAGGACAAAACTGAAAAAAGTTTGAGAAACACTGATTTAGAAATATTTAAAAGTTACAAAGAAAAACATTAATCACCCATAATTCTAACATCCTGAAAGAACAATTGTGAATATATGTGTATTTTTCTTCACATATGTTTTTTTTACATAATTGCAAGCACGGTGTACACACAAATTTGAATAATGTTATAAGCATTTCCCACATCATTCAACATCCCTTGAAATACATTATTTGAAGTCTGTAAAATATTTTATCCTATGGAAGTATTATATTTGACTCAAATATTTCCTTATCATTGAATATTTACATTGATTCCAATCTTTTCACTGTTACAAATAGCGTCATAATGAACATACTCATGCACAAATCTCTGTCCTTCTTGTTAAACTCCTCAATGAAAAAGGTCTCTTGTATGCATCTATTACCAAGTTGTTTTCCAGAACCTTCCCAACAAAATTATGAAAATGCCCATTAATCAAACTCTCACTACAATGACTATTATAGTTCTAAAATGTGTTCTGATTTAAGGCTGAGCAATGGTATCTCACCATTGCTTTAATTTACATTTATTTAGTTGTTAGTTAAGTTGAACTATTTCCTAATGAACATTTTATACATAAGTAAATTGTATATTTATGCCTTTCTATTGAGCCTTAGGGGTTCTTTTCACTGATACATGTGAATTCTTTATAATTGAGGATAGTTACCTTATGTCTGTCATAGTTGTTACAAATATGTTTTTTGGCCATTTAATCGGCTATGATTTTTTTTCACATGTAGAATCTCTAATCTCTTTCTTTGTTATTTAAGAGAAAATGTTTTCCCCCTTCAAAGTCAGATAACTACTCATGTATATTCATTCATCATTCATTTATTCATTCATTCATTCATTCACTCATCTGTCTTTAAACAAAGAAACACATAAAACAAGGTTATATACTGATGGCTGATGAAAATATTGTGATGAGAGACTTGTGGGAACCTAACTGCATTTCCCCCAGAGCAACGATTCCGTGTTCTCTAACTCATTGTCTGTGGTAACTTTACAGAAAACAACTATTGCAGGTAATGAGAATCAACTGTAATTCATTTCTATTTGTTCCTTGAATCATGGGGAGATTTGACAGGAACTTCATGAACATAAAAGGAAGTAATAAGCCAGTATCTTTTGGGGTCCAAGCTTTGTGTAGTGAAAGGTAAAAGGTAGATTTTTAAGAAGCTGTTCTGTCCTCAAAAGAGAAAGTAGACATGCTTAGAAAAGGGGAAACACAGGACACTGCTGTTGGATAAGGAGAATACACGTACACAACACACACACACACACACACTTTACTCATACATGTAACAAAAGTTTATTGAGTTGGTCCCTGTGCTAGGGGCCAGGGACACAAGAGAACAAGAGGCTGTGGCCTCCCTGGGCTGCCAGTCTTGCAGGAAGGGAGAAAACGAGCAATAGTGGTTACAAAGTGATGAGTACAGTGATTAGGGAAGTATCCGGCGACAGAAAGGGCACGTCTACACATTTTACATCTATTCTCAAATCACAGCGCATCACATGGTTCCTGAACACTGACACTTAGGTAACAGCACACATAAGGTTTTCTTGATAAAAAATTTTTGAATGTGGTCCAATAGAGTAAAAAAAACATGGTAATTGTATAAGCAGATGTAATCAACTACATTTTCTCTTTAAAAGGGTAGATTTAGCATTTCAATCTGGGATTTGGCACCAGAATGCCAAATATTGTCCATAAAAGCAGTTAGCTGGGGCTTCCCTGGTGGCGCAGTGGTTAAGAATCAGCCTGCCAATGCAGGGGACATGGGTTTGAGCCCTGGTCTGGGAAGATCCCACATGCCGCGGGGCAACTAGCCTGTGCGCCACAACTACTGAGCCTGCGCGCTGGAACCCACGACCCACAACTACTGAAAGCCCGGGAGCCACAACTACTGAAGCCAGTGCGCCTAGAGCCCGTGCTCCGCAACAAGAGAAGCCACTGCAATGAGAAGCCCATACACTGCAACGAAGAGTAGCCCCCACTCGCCGCAACTAGAGAAAGCCTGCGCACAGCAACGAAGACCCAACGCAGTCAAAAATAATAAATAAATAAATAATAAATAAATTTATGTAGAAAAAAAAAAAAAGCAGTTAGCCGATCACAAACAGTACAGAAATCTTGTGCCTTTTTCAGGGGTCTCCTTTCTTTAAAAAAGGGCATTCCAACTAGGAACTCATAAGAATTTTATTAAACATCAAAGATGCAATTTTTAAAAAATTAACATTTCTATTTTTTTTCTTTAATTAATTTATTTTATTTTATTTAGTTTTGGCTGCGTTGGGGCTTCGTTGCTGCGCGCGGGCTTTCTCTAGTTGTGGCGAGCGGGGGCCGCTCCTCATCGCGGTGCGCGGGCCTCTCACTCTCGCGGCCTCTCTTGTTGCGGAGCACAGGCTCCAGATGCGCAGGCTCTGTAGTTGTGGCACACGGGCTTAGTTGCTCCGTGGCATGTGGGATCTTCCCGGACCAGGGCTCAAACCCGTGTCCCCTGCATTGGCAGGCGGATTCTTAACCACTGCGCCACCAGGGAAACTCAACATTTCTATTTTTGTACTTATTTTTATTTTCTTTTCCTAAATCAGAAGGCTTGGCTTTGGTTGCACCTTCATTTAGAGGCAATGCTTCCAGCCTCAGCGCTAGCACAAGATGTGCTGTTTGACATTGTTTCTTACTGATGCCAGGTTTTAAATAGAATACTCAGAAAAGTTTAGGAAAAATTGTTAAGTCATTCCTGCTGCAATATAAACTTTTGACAGGGGTGATGAAGAAACTGCAGACTCTAGCATAAACTGTGGAGTCCAAATGCTTGAATTCGGCAAGGAGCTGCTCCTTCAAATCACACCAACAAATAGTGCAGGGGTCTCGGAGAAGCAGGGCAAGCCAGCAGGGGCTGCCAGTGTCTGTGAAGCCTGTGGCACAGGAATTGCAGGTACTGTTATGAGTGGTCCGGGGAGTCACAGGATATTGAGAGCCACAGGGATGAGGAGAACTGCCTTAGCCTTTGACTTACTGATGCAGTTTGTGGAAAGGCTTTTGGCTGTGTTGCCCAATAGATCCAGCTGTTCCACATCAGTCAACTCACTCCTATGAGGAAAGAAAAAAAGGAAATTGCCTTTTATTGGGCATCCACAGCATTTCAGGCACTATATTAACCACTTCACATATATTTCAATCTCTTACAGGGTGGGGAAGCTGAAGTTCAGAGCTAAGTGGCTGAAGGTCACATTAGCAGAGCCACAATATGTCTGTTTGGCTGCTAAAGGACAGGGTAGCTAACATTTGCCAGGTACCTTTATACATCAGCTCATGTAAAACCTGTGAGGGAACTACTGTTGTGCCCATTTTACAGATGAAGAAACTGAGTTCAGAGACGCTAACTCACTCATTCAAGTCACACTAGCAGTAGTGCTGATGTATGTTTCTAACTCAAGAGTCCCAAGTGCATGCTGTTTCTACCACATTGCTTCTCTCGAGTAGGAGTAAAAATAAGCAAAAAACTAGCTCTAGGGCTTCCCCGGTGGCGCAGTGGTTAAGAATCCGCCTGCCAGTGCAGGGGACACGGGTTCGAGCCCTGGTCTGGGAAGATCCCACATGCCGCGGAGCAACTAGGCCCGTGAGCCACAACTACTGAGCCTGCGCATCTGGAGCTTGTGCTCCGCAATAAGAGAGGCCACGACAGTGAGAGACCCGCGCACCGTGATGAAGAGTGGCCCCTGATCGCTGCAACTGGAGAAAGCCCTCGCACAGAAACGAAGACCCAACACAGCCAAAATAAATAAATAAATAAATAGCGTTCCCTTTAAAAAAAAAAAAAAAACTAGCTCTAAGTTTCTATCAGCAACTTGTTTAAACAGAAAGACAGGGACTTCCCTGGCGGTCCAGCGGTTAAGAATCCACCTACCAATGCAGGGGACATGGGTTCAATCCCTGGTTGGGGAACTAACATCCCACACACATGCTGCAGGGCAACTAAGCCTGCATGCCACAACTACAGAGCCTGAGCGCCTCAACTAGAGAGAGCCTGAGTGTCACAACGAAGAGGCCGCGTGCTGCAACTAAGACCCGATGCAGCCAAAAATAAAAATAATAAAAAAATAAAGAGAAAGACAAAAAGCAAGTGGGTTAAGGAAGCACATTACAATAAACATCTTCAGTACACCAGAACAGCTGATAGTTAGAATGACGAACCCGAGTTCTCAGAAAGACATTAACTTATGTATATTATATTCTTTTTTTAAAAGGAAAGGGACTTCATAATTCATTTGAATTCTAAATGAATTCAGTTTGGGAATTCATCCTATTCCCAAACCCCTACAGTTAAACAACTCTGTTGTTTAAAGTAAATATTTTTCATTTACTTATAAAAGTAAATATTCAGTGTGACATGCCCTGTAGGTTCATAGTGGCTGAGATTTTCTTGTATTTTTGTTCAAAAAATAAAACTCTACTTGTTCTAAGTTGGTCAAAGGTATGCTACAAATATACAAATCGCTTAGGTCAGAGGCTGAAATGAATACATCAAAAAACACAACAGGGGCTTCCCTGGTGGCGCAGTGGTTGAGAATCTGCCTGCTAATGCAGGGGACACGGGTTCGAGCCCTGGTCTGGGAAGATCCCACATGCCGCGGAGCAACTAGGCCCGTGAGCCACAACTACTGAGCCTGCGCATCTGGAGCCTGTGCTCCGCAACAAGAGAGGCCACGATAGTGAGAGGTCCGCGCACCGCGATGAGGAGTGGCCCCCGCTTGCCACAACTGGAGGAAGCCCTCACACAGACACGAAGACCCAACACAGCCAAAAATAAATTAATTAATTAATAAAAAATTAAAAAAAAAAACACAACAAATCGAAAGGAATTTAATGTTATGTGATTCAAATAAACCTTACATATAAATTTTTTCTAGACAATGTAGTCTTGTTTGATTGAAATATCTTCTCTTTGGAAAGAGTATTACTTATATTTCCCAGCCCTCACCAGTCAGAGGATGAAAATAAGAGCAAAGAAACTACCTTTTCCCTCTCGTTCCCTGTGCCCTCACCTGCTCTGTGGGATGCCAGGCCCCTTATGCGCAGGGAGTCCCCAGAGGGTGACCCACACGTGTTGCACACCCTGCTCCGGGCTACCATTTGGCATTTGGCATTTGGCCCTTTTCCCCCCTCCAGCCCACAGCCAGCTGTGCTGTGTGAGACCCAGGGCTTTCTCCTCCGTGTACGTCGGTTGGTGTCTACTTGGAGGCGGCTCAGACTGATGTGTACACTGAGAGCAGGGTGCCAGATAGAGGGAGAGCTGCCCCTTCCTGCCTTCCCTGCGTCCTGCTGAATTCTAATTTACCAATTCTTCTAGTTCTTATTGGGCTCTCTTATGGCAGTCCCTCACCCTGGGACTCAGGCGGGGGTCGAGGCGGCTGGGCTGGAAGGGCGTCGGAGTGACAGACGCTGTGCTGCACTCAGACTCACCCTTCCCCTCTGACCCTGCCCCATTGTCCTTCAACCAAAATGATGCCCTTCCTCCCCTGGGATGAGCTCTTTCCCAGGAAGAGCCTGGGTTCCTCATGCAAATAGCCCTGTGTCAGGGCCACCCTGCCAGTCAATCCTCCAGACAAGATTACGTGGAAGGATTTCACTCAAGCTTGAAAAATACTTCTAGAGACCATATGGGAAGGAGACAATCACAGGATAAAGTAAGGAGGTGAAGAAAATTTACATAAATAAGCAGAATTGTACCAGAGGTGTCTATATAGAGATATCTATGCAAGGTCTGGTACAGATGCTGTATCTGTCTTGGGTCTCCTCTAGCTGGTTTATGTTGACGGGGTTAAATTCACACAGCTGGATAAACAACTACAGTGAGAAAACAGTCATAGAGTTGTGCCTCAGCAATGACTTCTTCCACGTTTTACGGAATTCAGCTTCTCAACCAGCTCACAGAAAGCTGGACTCTGTCTGTTGGACCTGATTACATGTAGGGGTAGGCAGTTTAAGGGCTCTGCCTAAGGTCTTTCTTAGCACAGAACCAAAAGCCTGTAGTCTTTGGGAATTTAAGAAACTATACACTGCAGAACCACAGCACTGAAGGGGGGAACCTGTGGCCTCATCTAATTTCTAATCCGGGACACGGCAGTTGTCTTGCTATTAATATCCCAATGTGGGTAAAAAGAAAAAAGAAGAAAACCACATAAGTAAAGAAAATGTGTTTAAATCCATGGGTGCCTGTAGTGTTCAGATAACTAATCACAAGAAAACATGACTGCACTTTTATAATTTTCTACATGGAATTTTACCTTTTTAAAAAAGTGGTATTCTCTAGATAAAGGATTGGGGATGGTTTGTATTTTCTTTTATTTGAATTTTCGGGGGTGAACAAGGTGGTACTTTTTTTTTTAATTGTGGCAAAATATACATAGCATAACATTTACCATTTTAACCATTTTTAAGTGTACAATCCATTGGCATTAAATGCATTCACCTTGCTGTGCACTATCGCCACCATGCACCCATCTCTAGAGTGTTTTTCATCTTCCAAACCTGGAACTCTGCACACATTAAACAATAGCTCTCCATCCTCCTTTGCCTCCTGTCCCTGCCAACCACCACTCTACCTTCTGTCTCTATGAATTTGACTTTTCTGAGTACCTCATATAAATGGAATAGTATTTGTCCTTTTGTGACTGGCTTAATTTCACTTGGCTAAGTGTCTTCAAGGTTCATCCAGGCTGTAGCATCTGTTAGAATTTCCTTTTTCTCAAAAGGCTGAGCAATATTGGAGGGTATGTATATACTACATTTGTTTATCCATTCATCTGTCAGTGGGTACAGATGTTGTATTCCACCTTTTGGCTATTGCTAATAGTATGCTGCTATAAACCTAAGTGTTCCTGCTTTCAATTACTGGATCCTATGGTAATTTATTTGTAATAGAATTACTGGATCATATGGTCATTTATTTGTAATTTTTTGAAAAACGACCATACTGTTTTCCACAGTGCCTAAACCATTTTACAGTGTACAAGGATTCCAGTTTCTCTACATCCTTGCCAATATTATTTCCTGTTTTTTTGTTTGTTTGTTTTGCTGATAGCCATCCTAATGTGTGTGAAGTGGTATCTCATTGTGGTTTTGATGTGCATTTCCCTAATGGTTAGCAATACTGAGTGTCTCTTCATGTGCTTGTTGGCCACTTGTATATTTTTAAAGAAATGTCTATTTAGGTATGTATCTGAAAAAAACCAAAAACACAAATTCAAAAAGATACATGCACCCCAATGTTCATAGCAGCATTATTTACAACTGCCAAGATATGGAAGCAGCCTAACAAGATATGGAAGCAACAGATGAATGGATAAAGAAGGTGTGTGTGATATATATATATATATATATATATATATATATATATATATATACACACACACATAAATACATACATACAATGGAATACTACTCAGCCATAAAAAAGAACAAAATTTTGCCATTTGTAACACCATGGATGGACTTGAAGGGCATTAAGCTAAGTGAAATAAGTCAGGCAGAGAAAGACAAATACTGTATGATATCACTTATATGTGGAATCTAAAAAATACAACAAACTAGTGAATATAACAAAAAAGAAGCAGACTCACAGATATACAGAACAAACTAGTGGTCACCAGTGGGGAGAGGGAAGGGGGGAAGGGCAGTACAGGGGTAGGGGATTAAGAGGTACAAACTGTTAGGTATAAAGTAAGCCACAAGGATATATTGTACCACATGGGGAATATGGTCAATATTTTATAATAACTATAAATGGAGTATAACCTTTAAAAATTGTGAATCACTATATTGTACACCTGTAACTTATATAATATTGTATATCAACTATACTTCAATAAAATTTAAAAAAGAAACATCTATTTAAGTCTTTTGCCCATTTTAAAATCAGAGTTTTTGTTGTTGTTGTTCAGTTATAGGAGTTCTTTGTATACTCTGGATATTAATCCCTTATCAGATATATGATTTGCAAATATTTTCTCCCATTCTGTGGGTTGCTTTTCACTCTGTTGAATGTGTTCTTTGATACACAGAAGTTTTAAATTTAGATGTAGTTCAACTTATCTATTTTTTATTTTATTGCTTGTTTTTTTGGTGTCATATCCAAGAAATCATTGCCAAATCCAATATTATGAAGTTTTTCCCCTATGTTTTCTTCTAAGAGTTTTAGCTCTCCATTCAGGTCTTTGATTCATTTTGAGTTAATTTTTGTATGTGGTGTAAGGTAAGGGTCCATCTTGATTCTTTGTGGATATCCAGTTTTCCCAACATCATTTGTTGAAAAGACTATCCTTTTCCATTGAATGGTCTTGGCATTCTGATTGAAAATCATTTGACCATGTATGTGAGGTTTTACTTCTGGGATCTCTATTCTATTCTACTAGTCTAAGTGTCTGTATTTATGCCAGTATCACACTGTTTTGATTGCTGTAGCTTTGTTGTAAGTTTTGAAATCAGAAAGTGTCAGACCTCCAGCTTGGTTCTCTTTCAAGACTGTTTGGCTCTTTGGGGTCCCTTGAAATTCCATATGCACTTTAGAATGGATTTTTCTATTTCTGCAAAAAACATAACTGGGATTTTGAGGAATTTTACTTTTAAAAATTCAAGCTATCATGGTATTAATAAAAGCAAGTTTTAATATGAAAAACAGCATCTGCTTGTGATATTTTAATAAAAGATTTCTTTTGGATAATATTTTGTCTGAAGTGCTAGAAAGGAGTAATCTTTAATGAACAAGCAGTATAGAGACTTTTAGGCTATTATTAACCATATAGTTGTGGAGAGAAATTTCTCCAGAAAAGCCTAAAGACACATTTTTAGCCCCAATGGCCCTCTAAACTAACCATATCTGAATCTTCTCCTTGTCTGTTGTTGTGTCACTAATTATGTTAACTTGGCTTTCTAACACTGAGGAGGAAAAAAATGGGTTTAATTTCTATAGTAATAGCTAATGCCATCATAAATTACATAGCTTTTTTTCTTCCAATACATTTATAATACTCCATTTTACCTAACTAGGGTAAATGGTATAATTCAATTTGTATGAGGTTTAAAGATTGTTTCCTGTTGTAACATTCTAGTGGAATGTACTGTTTTTCCTTATTCAGTTTACATATTTTCTTTTTGGAATAAACTTAAGAAGAACAAAGTGACTCCTAAATTGTAGACAAGAACGTCAGATGAAAGAGCAGAAGTTGAAAAATGTAATTAACTCTTTTAAACAAGGCTAAATAGTTAAGGTTGTTCTGAGATTTGCAGCGCCAGTTTATGCCTCTCTGACTTCACATCACTTAATTTTACGTTTATTCCCACAAATATTTACTGAGTGCCTATCATGTGGGCAAGCACCCTTTAGTAGACGCTGCAGACACCGTCCCTGTCCTCAAAGCAGCTCACAGCCTAAGAAAGAAATAGGCAAGTAAACTAATAAATTACATTATTTAAACAGATACAGAACATTGAGTTGAGTTCCCAGAATGGGAAAGCATTTACAGAATGGGCATATGTTGGTATTCCAGGACCATCTTTTCCAGGGCTCCTTAGCTCAGTGCAGCAACAGACCATATTTATGTGGGTAACTGAATAATTGGAAGAAGTGATGGTGTTTAGAAACTGTGACATTCTGATTCTTCCATAGCATAGAAATAAATTTCTTTCCTCAAAATGCATCCTCCAGGGACTTCCCTGGTGTCCAGTGGTTAAGACTCTGTGCTTCCACTGCAGGGGTTGCGGGTTTGATCCCTGGTTGGGGAACTAAGATCCCACGTGCCGCTTGGCGTGCCCAAAAAGAAAAAAAAAAATGCATCCTCCATTCAAGGTCAACAGCTCTTGGCAGGGAATGTCTTGCTTGAGGTGTGCAATGTCAATAGTTAGGGGCAGGCTTCTCAAACTTCCCATCTGGCTGTGTTCCCTCTCAACCTAAGCGAGCGGACCGCCAGGCGGGGGATCATGGTGGCATCATCTAAGAAGCTGTCCCAAGCTGTCCACCTCAAGCAGATGTTTTTTAAGTCTTGTGTTTTGTCCTAAACATTCAAGTAAATATCAATATTGTATTAATCTTCTGAAAGAGTTTTAAACTACTTACCACCTACCCCTAGTCCTTAAGTAATCCGAGTGCTTCAAGAGGATGCACCATGTTTAATTTGAAGCTCCACAACTCATTCTGATTCCTCTGTCCTCCCAAAGTTAGACACGTACCCATTTTAGGAGTGTGGGACAGCTATGTCACATGGGCATAAGAACTAAGCATTCTTTCCTACTCATTATGGGTTTTTCCCAAAGATTCAAAAACCCCACAAGTTTAAAAAAGTTAAAATTGTCACTAGGCATAATCATCAATGATGGAGTTTTGCCTGTAAAGAAAGCTAAGTTTGGGAAACACTGTCAGTGAAATTCAGTTTCTGAGTACAGTAAGTCCACCATGGCTGTCCTGCCAGATTCAGGGACATTTTGGAATATCCAGTCTCCTGACCACTCCGTGTTTGCCCTAGGATAACCAACTCGTCCCAACTTGCCTGGGACTGTCCTGATTTGCACAAGTCCAGCTTTGTGGGATTCCGTTCTTCTTGGTCCCAGGCAAACCAGGACAGTTGGTCACCCTCATTTGCACAGAGGTAGCAAATACTTTCACCAGTTTCTGGGGACCCTCCTAGTTTATGCTGCTGGTCTGAAGTGACCATGATTCCTTGGTGAAGAAGAATCAGTGGAATTGATGACACAGTGAGAACAGGAGAAACCTCTGGGGCAAGCAAGTCCCCGGGAATCAGGTGAGCCTGCTGGGAACCTTGAACAGAGCAGACATTTTCAGTGCTTTTGGTGCTGAATTGGCCTAAAGTAGTGGTTTCTAAGTGCAGCTATGCTTCCTAATCACCTGCAGAGATATTTTAAATCACAATTCCTGGGTTACACCATCAGATCTGCTGATTCAGAATTTGTGTTTAACACAGCAGATGGAATGATCTTTCCACCATCTGACCATGTCACAATCCCGATGCTTAAAAATTCCAAGGCTTCTTGCTGTTCTGTGATAAAATGCAAACTCACTGCTTGGTTTACAGGCTTTTCATGAGTTGCCCATTGTTTAATCACTTCGGCCTCCTGTGGCCCCAGCCCATGCATCTAAATCTATTCGGTTTGGCCTTTGCCTACAGGTTTCCCTTGGCCAAGAACACTCTTAGCCTAGCTCCACCCCTCTTTCTCTGGCTCAAGTACTTATTGTGAGATTTCGGGTCACTTTCTCCAGGAAGCCTCCTCCGTCAGCTCAGATTCAAGTCAAGTGTTCTTCTGGACCAAGTTCTTAGCCCCCTGTGTCTCCTCCATCCTAAGGCTTCTCATGTTATAATGGAAATGACTTTCAACTGGTTGTCTATTTCCCCTTAGACTTCAATGCCTCAGGATGCAATTATATCTCCAGTACTGAATGTGCACAAATATTTATTGAGTGGATGATTGGATTGAGTGCTCTTTTGAACTATATCACCTGTGTGGGCTCCACCTGTCCTGTGTCTGTCGCCCCATCCCTACTTTCACAGCAAAGACCAGATACCCACCCTTGACTTTGTGAGACAGATCACACACTTACCTGTCGGCCCCAGGCTTTGCACAGCGGCCCTCTGCTGCCCCCCCGTGTTTGGAATCAGCTCCTTATGCAGCCAGTTGAGACAACCCCTTGCTCCATGGGGTGCAGTTTCAATTCTGCAGGGACATCTTTGTTGTTGGCCTCCGTATGTCTCCCTTGGCACAAAGGGGAACCAGGTAGGATGAAAGAGAAGCCTGTGACCCCTCTGTGTCTGTTTCTATACCCTAGTCTCCTATTTATTCTCCTCCATCACCAAGACTAAGTCAGTTGAACATTTTCATTGTCTCTTCTTCCTCTGACCTCCTCTTCTCCCCTTTCTAGAGCCCTCTTCAAAGTATTCCTCCCTCTGGGTCCTTTTACATCTACGTAAATACAGTGGTCTATTTAGCAGCTCTCCAGCACCCTAAGACTTTAACTACTTGCTTGTGATAAAACTTCCGAGTGAAAATAGTAATGTTCAAGGATAGGAACTTTCTTACATTTTGAACTTCAGTCTTTTCTACAAAAATTAACAAGACTCTCAAAACAGAGGCGTAAAGTGGTTTTCTCCCCAAAACGTAGGATCTTAATTACATAAATTGAATCACGTTTAAAGTAATGAAAAAAATTTACTGTGATCACATCTTTATTATTCCATTGATTAAACAGATATCACAATATGAATATTTGATTTACTATAGTAAACTATTCTAAATAGCAGTGATTTATGGGCAACATTCGTATTCCTTCTATGATCATTATTACAGCAATTAAAAAGCTTTTAGTTAGTTCCTGAAGAGTAATGTGGCTCTAAATACATAATGCACAGTGTTACATAACCATGGCCTCTTTTTCTTTGGTAACTGGTGTCTAGGGTAATTGAGCTCAGAATGAAATGTCTGGTATATGCAGCATAACGCAGTCAATACAGTTCAAGCATAAGCACATTTTTTTAGGGAGAGAAGAAATAGGTGTTTCACGTCAGTTGTTTTCTTCTAAGAGAACTAGAAAGATTTGGTTAAAAAGAAAGATACCAATAATATTTACATATTTTTAAACTGGATAGCTTAAACTTTTAAACTGAAATAGCTACCTATTTACAGTTGCAAAGCTCTTTGTTTACATCGTCTGCCTGAAGACTGAGAACAATGGACATACCTTGGACTGCTTCAGTACAGGGTCACCATACACAGATGTGGAGTTGCGCCTTGCACAGGGGTGCCTGGCAGAGGGACCGCATAGGGGTGAACTACAGCCCACTCTTTGCTCGTTAGGCAGGCTGCACTCTGACTCGGGGTTGTGTCTCCTGGAAGAAGCGGGCACCTCTTTCTAATTTGCACAAAGACACTATACAGCTAGCCTGACTCTGTGTCTGCGCTTTGTCCTTTCGCCCTGCATGGAAACACATTGCCTTTCCATTCAACTATTTTCTGACTTTAACTTTCTCGCTAATTCCAAACCACTGGTTTCTTCAAAATTAATATTTTCCATTTTTGTCTTGAAAGGAGCACATGTATATGTGGCAGAGACAACATAGGGAAAATTTGCAAATTCCAGTCCAGTGACGTTTCTGTAATAAATTCGTCTTTAGCCGTTTGGAATTAGATGAATTTGGAGACTACGTACGAAAAAGCAATAAAAGTGAGAAATCTCAAGAAAGACAAACTTTATAATGGTCCTGTCTCAGGGCTAACTAGTTAGCTCCCTTGTTTAGAATACCATGATAACGAGCCAGGTTTATGATTTAAAACCCCCAGTTAGCATAACACAGGGGAAAACTCTATTCCATTGTCACAGACTGAAATTCTATTGCCACCAGTGTGTTCTTCGGTACAAGTTGGGATGAAGTCAGGGTACTTCATAC
Source organism: Balaenoptera borealis (assembly GCF_965194805.1). Classification (NCBI taxonomy): domain Eukaryota; kingdom Metazoa; phylum Chordata; class Mammalia; order Artiodactyla; family Balaenopteridae; genus Balaenoptera; species Balaenoptera borealis. The sequence continues at coordinate 113,114,569 of NC_138873.1, read as the reverse complement.
CCATCACCATTACTGGAAAAACAAGTATACAACCAGATGGGAGTACGTTTGGTCAAAGTCAGTTCCGTGATAACTACAAAGTTCATCATTCCTCATCAGTAGAAAATACATCCAGATGTATCTGCATCATGTGATGGGAGCCACAGTCAATATGATTGAAAGCCTATAATCATGTGGTTTTCTCAAGAGCTTCAACAAGACGCTAAAGTTTTGCTAAGAAACCGAAAGAACAACTCTGACCCCACCAACCTGACTCTGATTGGCAGTCTGGATACTACAGGAGTTAAGTTTCACCTTCAGCAGGAATACATTAGATTGAGAAGCCCAGCCCAGCACCATGAGAGCTCCCAACCATGTGTTTCTGTGCAAAATGAATCACTTGATGGGAAACAGGAAATCACTAATAAAGGCTGTTTTTGTTAATTATACACGGAGTTAGCACCGGAATAGGGGAGAGCAGGGTTTTATTTTAAGCCAGGTTTGAATACTATATATTGAGGGCATAAACAGAAAACTAGAAAACTTTAAATTGTCATTGACCTCATGTGCACTGAAAAGGGCTAAGTGTCCCCAGGAGCAGTCCTCCCCCTTCTCAGAATCACTGCTACTTGGATCGAGCACTTTTTATGTAGTTAATATTAGCACAAACCCTTTTTCTGCTTGCCGGCTTCCTAGCAACCTGAAGCAGAGTATCTGCTTGCCAATCTGCTTTTGGTAAAAAAAAAAAAAAAAAAAAGAACAAAAAACACCCAGTAAATTTGCCCATAGCCCTGACGAGACAGGGATATATTCAATAAACTCCGTGTTGATTTTGTGAGCCCGGCATAGGATTTATGCTGTCAACCGTCTGACCTTGCTGCACTTTCCACCACAGGCCAGGGAAGATGTGATCCACATGCTGAAGACGGAGAAAACCAAGCCTGAGGTTCTGGAGGCTCATTACGGGTCTGCGGAGCCGGAGAAAGTGTTGCGGGTCCTGCACCGAGACGCCATCCTGGCCCAGGAGAAGTCCATAGGAGAAGATGTGTATGAGAAACCCATCTCAGAGGTAAAAACATACCCCGACAAGTCCCTGAGAAGGAAGCCTCAGAGGGATGTCTCCACATCCTTCCATTTTACACGCCTTAACATTTTCTTTCAAAGGCAAGCATTTTATGATGCCCTAGTATAGAATTAAAGTATAATTAAATAATTCAGAATTACTGTGGATACATTTCATTGATAAGAATTGTAGAAGTATTTCCTTAAATATACTTAAAGCCCGAAATATGTTTCTCATGTGATTATGATAGCTACCTGCTCTTCAGTCTGTTATTCTTTTATTTCTCTAAGAGGGGATATGTGTAAAAATTTGAGGTGCTTATGGGTTTTAGCATTGAATTTTCAGATTATTGTCAAATTGGTAGCCTAAAATTAAACCGATTTTTATTATTGATATTTATGGTTATAAAGCCACTCAGTTTTGATATCTTATAGACCATTAAAATGGTCTCATGTGAATGGCTAAAACATAAAAGTTGAAGCAAAATCCCAATGGAAGGCTTAGGGCAGTTCTTTAAGATGAAAGGGAATCTAATAGGACAATATTGAATCATTTTTATACAAGACTGTATTAGGAACTATCAACTATTGTTGTTAATTACCCATGACATTACACGTTAAAAATACTCTCACATCATAGTAGAAGTTCAATGAAGAATCAGGGAACCAGTTGATGGATTTAGCCATACTGACTCTTCGGAATTCATGTTAAAAAAAAAATCATAGATGTGAAATTAGTATCATAAATGAATAAAGAACACAGAAATGAAAAGTGCGAAACAATTTATCGTAATTTAGCTTGAGACAAGCCTTTGCAGCAGCTCAGCTTGACAGATCTCAGAAAGATCTGCTTTAGAAAGTATTCACGACAGATCGACAGCCCCATAATTTTCTAATTTCTGCAACCAGGATGAACTGGAGCTGTTCTCATCTTTTCTTTAAGCATTAAGAGATAATTATCAGTATATGATAGAATAGAGTCAACTGGCTGAATCCACTTTCACGTTTGAGATAACCCACAGTTATTAGCTGCCTGTAGTTTTGGCCAGGTCACTTCAGCCCTTTAAGCCTTAGTGTTCTTCTCTGTCAGGTGCACACCTCATAGAGTTGTGAGGATTAAATGAAGCAATGCCTGTAACACTTTTAACATAGTGTCTGGAACATACTAGCTACTCAACAAATAGCAGCCATTAGTATCTGCTGGGAGCTGAGGGTGATAATTGCTCACACTCTTATTTAGTTCCAAACCTGGAGGGACTTGAGCAGTAAAAGACACAGAGAGGTCAAAATATCAGTTTTATATTATTATTATAATCACCTGGATTGAAGAACTTGGCTTGGATAAATAGTATCATTTGGGCTTCTTAGTTCTTTTCTCCCAAGTTAGAGCTTAGAATGACCCCTCAAGGGAGAGGTAGGTCTGCAGAGCTCACACATCCAGAATCACTGCCTCTGACCCACTGAGTTCTACGGACAGTACATAAAGGAAGGCGTTTCCAACTTACCTTCAGAAAGTAGACCTAACCCAAGTGGACAGAGGAGCAGAGCAGAAAACACTCACCTTTCTTTTGGGTTGTCCTGCTGGAGTTCGCTTAAGCTGGGCGTGCTTCTTGGTTCCTTTCTCCCCTCAACTCAACAATCTGAACAGCTGTTCCTCCCTTGGGGAGGAATAAATAAGGAGGTAGAGGGAAGGACAGAAGCTACTTTTCCCAGCACTGGCAAAATGGTGAAGTCCTGCTTTGTGAGAGAAACAGAATGCTGAAAGGAGAAAAGATTTCTTCCACCATTTACAGATTTTTGGTTTCTTAACCCTTTGGGCTTAATAATCAAGTTCCTGTTGCTCAGGAGCAAGAGAGTTGCTTCCAAGTTCATGAGGTAATGTTCCTAGAAGCCATGCTGTACCTCAAGCCAAAAATCACTGCTTATTCCAATTTTCATCCCACATTAGGCCCAGCTAGGTCATCCAACAGAACTCACCAAAGTTTAAGCAGTGAACCCAATATGGTGGACCCCCCTCTCTTGCCAGGTATCTGGGGAGAAATTAAGCAGCAAATATTAACTCCCCCTGAACTTCCTTGTAAACTAAAGTCTGAGATATCAAAGTTCATCATTCTTAAGCAAAATTTCAAAGAAATTAAGGGTTCAGTTTCTTTCCTTCCCAAATTCTTATTCTGCTTAGCCTTAGCCAGAAGGATCTTAATCTTAGGCATTTTCAAAGTTGAATTAATACATCCTGAAGTCCTTTATTCTACGTTTACTCAAAGAGTCCAAAGATTATTAGGACATGTGCACTTATCACAGTACCAACCTCACATTCATAAATTGTTAAAAATGCAAGAAAAGCCCCAGCTCCAAGGTCAATTTATCTCAAGTGTAATGATATTCCTTGACCTCAGGACTCAGCACAAAGCAGGCTCATGTCACCAAGATCAAGGCAGAGACTTAGAGGATGTCTGAGGGAAGGAGGGTGGATAGAGAAAATCTTCAGGTACAACAGGATGCCAGTCAGTGTGGGGGAACTTGTCCCCATCAGACAGAGCCTGCCACCACCAAGAGGCTAATAATTATGGGAAGTGGCGAATCCTGGGTTGGGTGGAGGCATCTGTTTCATGTATTATCCTTGCCCTCAGTGAGTGGCATTTGAAAGCTATCTGTCTTTTTGTGAAGTTTAGGCATTCACAGTGGTGACATCCTCCATGCCTAGGTCTTATTTTAGGTGCTCTACTTTTCCACCTGCATATTTTTATTTATTTATTTATTTTTGGCTGTGTTGGGTCTTTGTTGCAGTGCGTGGGCTTCTCATTGCGGTGGCTCCTCTTGTTGCGGAGCACGGGCTCTAGGTGCGTGGGCTTCAGTAGCTATGGCACGCAGGCTCTAGAGTGCAGGCTCAGTAGTTATGGCGCACGGGCTTAGTTGCTCCGCGGCACGTGGGATCTTCCCGGACCAGGGCTTGAACCCGTGTCCCCTGCATTGGCAGGCAGATTCTTAACCACTGCGTTGCCAGGGAAGCGCCCACCTGCATACGTGAAATCTCTTTAATCTTTTTCTTTTTTCAGCCACGATGTCCAGGCCTAGGAAACCCATCTCGTACTGGTGGTTTTCCTTACTGCCCCCTTGTTTCGGGGTGGTATTACCCCTTCCCGCAGGTGACCTTCTGAAGCCTGTCTGCCTTGGGGCCTAGTGGGTACCTAACCTTACCCAGGTGACCGTTCCTCAGAACTTCACCTTCTCTCGTGTTTGAACTCTCTAATTCTTGGGTAACTTGTCCTACTCAAGGCAACAAAAATGTTTTCTTTTGTCACAACCTTTCCTCCAGTAGGAAGGCTCAGCTGAGTTTCATTGTTATTGTTGTTTTTGACCAGTTTTTCAAATGGCCCCTTCTTTCTCTATCACTATTTTAGGGATCGTAGAGTTTTTGTTTGTTTGCCTCTAACTTCCCCTATGCTTTCAGGCCCAGACATTTGTTTTCTGAATATTACCTTCCGTATTGTGTAGTGTGTGGTCACCCTCAGTGAGAGAAGCAAAACCAAGGAGTTATGAGTCTGCCAAAAGGATCCTTTGTTCAACACAAATCTTATCTACTTTTATGTTCTTGAGTTGGATGATCCCTCCTAAGGAGTCTTTTCCCGTCACAGCACACCGGTGTTTGGACCGAATCTGCTGCTGTCCTGCCTGAATCCCCTTTCGTTTGTCTCATCTTTCCTTCGAAATCTACATCTCCAAGTTTCTTGAGCGTGTTCACTCAGGGCCCATCTACCATGGCTGACACCATGAAACTCCCCCCAAATTGCTTTACATATCCTACCCTGATCTCAGATTTTAATTCTTCAGCGTGTCTATATTTTAGGTAACCACTTTGAACAGCTGTTGCAGTCTTCAAGAGAAAGGGCCCCAACTGATCTCATGAAGAACCATCTGCAGTTTTACAGCATGCTCCTCAAACGTTTCCTTGACCCCGACACCCTCTTCGTGGGGCAGTCACGCTGCTCTGCTCTCTAGGCTCTCCTGTCTCTACCTCCTCTGTCACCCATTCTGATTCAACAAAGACTAAAATCTCTCTTTTTTTTTTTTATAGCCCTATCTTTAAGGGCACTTAGATCCATTTCCCTTTTGGTCTTTCCAGTTTGGTCCTTAAGGCCCCATGTTTCCTCTTAAGTAGATTTCTCTCTTCTTAAATTCTTTAATATTTTCCCCATTAGCTCTCTGTTGATAACAGAGCTAAAATCATTTCCTAAACCATGGTCCTTTTGTCTGAAACGTACTGAAATTTCTCCCCATCTCAAGTCCCTGAACTTCTTCTCCACCAACTTGATTCAGGTACACTCTTTCCTTAGTAAGTTTTGACCTTTGTTGCTATGATGATCTCATTCAATTTTCCTTCCACCTCTGTCCAAGTGGGAGCTACATTTCCAAAGTAACAGGTGCCCATTTCGCTTTCACTATTCAGTAATAAGAACTACCTTTCCTCTGTGGTTGAGCCACATTTTGGAGCCTGAAAACCAAAAGCCATGGGACACAGTATACATGATTAATGAATCCACTGGGAGGTGGTCTTCAGAATCTCTGGACAAGCCACACAGATCCAAGAGGTCAGCCCACCTCAGGTCTCTCCTAGGGGCTCAGTGCAGTTCCAAACAAAATAACGAGAAACAGGGTCTGGCACAGCTAATCTGTTGCTACCTATGTTAGTTCTTACATCCAGAATTTAAAACTGAAAGCTAGATCCTCATACACTAATGCTTTATTGCTAAAGAGGAATTTACTACCTTTGCAGTTTAAAATCTGGTCTGCAGGGCTTCCCTGCTGGAACAGTGGTTAAGAATCCAATGTCCAGGAAGATCCCACATGCCGCGGAGCAACTAAGCCCATGTGCCACAACTACTGATCCTGCGCTCTAGAGCCCGCGAGCCACAACTACTGAACCCATGTGCCACAACTACCGAAGCCCACGCTCCTAGAGCCCGTGCTCCGCAACAAGAGAAGCCACTGCAATGAGAAGCCCGTGCACCACCACGAAGAGTAGCCCCTGCTCGCCACAACTAGAGAAAGCCCGCACGCAGCAACAAAGACCCAACGCAGCCAAAAATAAATTAAAAAAAAAAAAGAAAGTCTGGTCTGCAGTTCTGGGTGAAAAACGCAGCTCACACACCAATGTCTCAGCGTCCTTCTGGATGCATTAAAGGACAAAAAGACTGTCTTCCTGGTTATGCAACCAGTACTGAGGTCAAGCTGTACTGGTGCAGGTGAGGTGAACACAGCCCACAGAGACCACAGCAGCTACTCCAGGGGCCTAGTCCCAGCACGGTAGCTGCTGAGAACAGCCAATCTCAAAGGCCCACATGGACAGAACATACTAAAGCTAAGGCCCAGCAGTCCTACCTAGGCTGCCCTGGAACAATTAATATCAACATATGCTGTTTTTCCTCCAGATGCCCCTACAGTGTTTCTCTCTCTGGGTATCTCAGTCAACCATCCAATTAATAGTGCCCCCATCTTTGCCTCCCAAGTTCCTTGAACGGATTGAGGGATAACTGCAGGAGTCTGACAGATGACTTGAAGCATTAACTTTATTATTGGCATAAATAGATAGATGACCACCACCAGGTTCCTATTACTTTCTCTCCTAGACTCTGGAGACAGCACCTGAGGGAGAGTACCATGTACCATCTTATGGCAGACAGAGTAGAAAATAAGAAATGAAAAGGCTGGGCTGTTCATGCCCAGCTCCCTGTCCCCAATACAACCTTTAAATACCATTCCTTCCTCAGAGAGGAGTGGGTCAGGGTATCAGGAAACAGGCAGAAGCTGCTCTTCCAAGTACTCTCAAAAGGAGGGAAGGCCTTACTTTACTTTACGACAAAGTTAAGAAGGATCAAAAAGGGGAAAGAGCTGCTCCTTCCACATTTCTGATGATGTTCCAGCAATGCTTGACAAATTCTATAACATATGGTGAAAATCACACTTGTGGAAAAATGGAGAGTTCTTGGGGAGAATATTTTGTAACAGGGAGTTATTCCAGTGAAAAAACCTCTTGTATAGACTCTCCCATTAAGACTGCAGTCATTTATCAGAACACATAAAAGTACGATTTGCCTCCCCAATGATCTCTGGTATGGCTGGTCAACCTGGGCTTCACCAGTCTGACTGGTCACCTGTTCTTAGGCAAAGGGGTGGAGGTCTAATCAGAAGGCACTGAGGATTATGGGGGCAATATCTCTTTTATTTTGGGTCCCACAAATGATTCATTCACACTGAAAATATAATAAAATTGTAAAGGGAAACTCAGATCCGCCTTATGACTGAAGGGCAAACGTGGAACATCAGGGGAATAGCTCTGAAATTGATACCCATGGAGCTACTCCACTGAGTCTTACAGAGTTGGCTGTGGGATTAAGAACGGATTCTAGGGACTTTCCTGGTGGCGCAGTGGTTAAGAATCCGCCTGCCAATGCAGGGGACACCGGTTGGAGCCCTGCTCTGGGAAGATCCCACATGCCGCAGAGCAACTAAGCCCGTGCGCCACAACTACTGAGCCTGTGCTCTAGAGCCTGCGAGCCACAACTACTGAGCCTGCGTGCCACAGCTACTGAAGCCCACGCGCCTAGAACCCATGCTCTGCAACGAGAGAAGCCACCTCAATGAGAAGCCCGGGCGCAGCAACGAAGAGTAGCCCCCGCTCCCCACAACTAGAGATACCCGCATGCAGCAGTGAAGACCCAACAGGTCCAAAATTAAATAAATAAAATAAAATTTTAAAAATTGTTAAAAAAAAAAAAAAGAATGGATTCTAAATATGTCTGATTCACCTAGAGCAGTGGTTCTCAACAGGGAGGGGGACATGGGGACTTTTCCTTCCAGGAGACATTTGACCACGTCTGGGGATAGTTTTGTCACAGCTGGAGGTGGTAGTACCGGCATCTAGTGGGCAGGTGAGCATCCTCTAGTGCACAGGACAGCCCCTCAAATAAGAATTACTTGGCCAAAAAGGTCAGTAGTGCTGAGGGTGAGAACTCCTGCACTAGGGTTTGAAGAGGAGAGTAGGATAGGGAACTATCAATATTGTAAGATTGGGTCCAATTTAACAAACATGTACTGAACTCCTACTTTCTTCCAGGTGCTGTGCTAGGGACCAGGGACTAAAAAGATGATCAAGGCATATGGTCCCTTAAAGATCTTATAGCCTGGCGGGAGAAACAGACACAAAAAGCCCTGTAATGATATTTGATAAGATCTCTTTTAGTTTGAGATATGTGCGCTCTGCAAGTTCTGAGATTCTCCCTATATTTAGTACCTCTTGAAAGAAGAGGATTGTGGGTCCTTCATATACTTTTCCTAGAAATGCACTTAACTGCAAGCCTTGAAAAAAAAAAAAAAGGTTGCAATGAGGATAATTTCCTCCTCCCAGGGGAGGAGTTTGGTACACGTGCCTGCTGAGCTCTTCATTTTTCTGAGATCAGGCCAGACGCTATTCTCTTTCTTTCTGAGTATAGGGCTTCGCTGTCTCATTGAAACAGTGAGTTTGCTCTCCTGAAAGTTTAGGAACCACACATATGTTCACAGAGAAAAAGGCCAGAGGCCAGACATTACTGCAGCCCTATTGTGGCTAGTTCATAAATCCAACAGGCCTAGAGAAAATGATGGAATGGGGAAAATGGCAGAGAATAGCAGACTCGAGGTCCTCCCCTACGGGTAATAAATCACTAGACCAACGCAAACAAATTATTTAGAGCCCTACGTAAATGAAATAAAATATTAAGCTCTTTCCCATGTTTGCTTCCTCAGCTGGACAGACTTGAGGAAAAACAGAAGGAAACCTACCGGCGCATGCTAGAGCAGCTGCTGCTGGCCGAGAAGTGTCACCGGCGCACGGTGTACGAGCTGGAGAACGAGAAACACAAGCACACAGACTACATGAACAAGAGCGACGACTTCACCAACCTGCTGGAGCAGGAGCGGGAGAGGTAACTGCGCTCGCGCATCCCGGAGGGCGGCGCTCTCGTCCTGCGCCTCCCGTCCTGGATCAGATTTCCACCCGTGACTCCGCGGACACGTGCCCGGGGTCCAATGCCTAATTTCCCAACGGTTTGCAGACAGTGAGACAGACTTTGCTTGGAACCATTAATGTGAGCATGTTGGGGGTTCGTATAAATACGGCAACAACATTCCCACTAGGATGTGAAAAGCCAGAAAAGCCACAAACTAAGGGAGCTTCTGTTTTAACTTCATCAACGAAGCACCTACGTTTGAAAAGCCTCTCTACGAACTGCCTTCTATTAGAAATAATATACTTTTTCTCTTTGCGATTAAAATCCACTTATTCAGTGAGACAAATGATCATCATTTTAAATGAATCCTATTCATTCTTAAAACTGGTACAGAAAATCTTACTACTTGGTTGTGTATGAATTACTTAATGACTAGAATTACCTGCTTAACTTTTTCAGGGTTGCGTAACTGTTAAAACTCAGTGTAGAACAAAAGAAAACAAAACAAAAATTCAGCGTTGAGCCTTGAACACTGTAGGTAGTTTTCTCAGACCAGGGATTAGCACATTTGAAGCAGAGACTTCAAATTGAAACGCTTTGTGATGAACTCTTTGATACTCTCCAGTTTTTCAGCATCTTCTTTTTAGCTTATTCTCTCCTTTTCCTCCCCTCAGCTGAATGGTTACATCTGTGAATTCCACAGTCTTTGAAACCAATGGCATTGAATCCCGACGCTTTGAGTTACCAAGCGTGTCTGCGTCTGTGTTTAGGACTTGCAAATTAAGAGCCATTGGGAAAGAGCTTCACCAGTCCCAGCTTTGCTATATCTAGTTACAAAAAGGAGATCTGGTTTTCCCAGATTCGTTTATTTGCCAGAAAAAGTTACCTCAATAGGAAAGTAAATAAAAGCATGAAACAACAGGTTTGTGTTAAATTTTTAAGTTATTGGTAATGCTTACTTATTATTGGACTTGGTACATCTCTTGAGGAAGGAGAAATGGAAAAGGGAGCAATGGCTGGAGTGTTATGTACAATACCCTCCACTTACGGTTTCTTTAAGTCTGTCTTCTGCTGCTGGAAGCTCAAGTTTATCAGCTTCTTGTTTGGACAAATAGATGGTCCAATTTGATATTTTGGGGCAACCAAACAGTGAGAATAAACTCTACCTCCTCAACCTCCATGAACTTTCCAACATCAAGCATAGGTATTGCAAACAAGGTTTTAATGATGGTGTAAATTACATATATCTAGGTGTCCTGTGTTGGAATGTGGTGAGGTGAGAGTAGCAACTTGTTTGATATGTCTTTAAAAGATCTGAAATCAAATAATTTTAAAGAACCAGCTGTGTGAATTAATATTTTCTGATCACTTTGTAAATCATTTGGTCTCGAACCAGATATGTCTGCCTTTTCTACAATTTCCCACCTAAGCTAAATGGCTGAGGTGAATTCACCTACAGAGTGGTAGGTTTAAATGAAGTATGTGGATGGAGAGACCGTACTTACCCAGCTGTTTCTTTTTCTTTCTTTTTTGTTTTCCTAGTATTTGTGTACTGTGAGAATAATTGAAATAATAACACTTGATGGAGAGCTCTATAGTTCACAAAGTACTTTTATATTCATTATACAATGAGCCTGTCCCAAGTGTATTTATTTACTAACTTCATGTTGACCAGTTCAAGACTAACAATTCCAATCCCATGCCCCTCCTTTGGAGCTGTTTAATTTTACTAGAGCAATTACACAACGATTTCTCCTGAGCAAAGTGCTATGTAGGAGGTTTTAAAAATCAAAGCAGAATTTAAAAATTATATATATATCATGATGCTTTTCATACTTTGATCAGCACCGCTGAGATATGTCACCAGTTGTACATGTTTTAGATAAGAATCTTTGACTCACTAAATATCCAACCACTTTAAGATTCTGAAACAGTAGTTTTGACTCAACAGGTTATACTTTAGTGCTTTATATATTTTCCTGTCAATGTTTTTGCCCAGGCCACCCCCTGACTGACCACCAGTGCACATGCTCTGGGCACATGCTGACCGACACTCGTTATGCTAAATTAAACACCCTCACTAGGACCCTAATAACTGAAGTTGGCATCGCTGAATTTCTCTGAGGCGTCCACGGTGACCGGCTTTGCTGAGTTCCCTGGGCAGTGAAGCCTTTAGGATTTTCTCAAAGGTCAGACCTGGGACTCCTGCTGCCCTTTGGAAGAGGCCCTGCTAAATCTGCTTTGGGTTAAATCCTCTTTTTGAAGTAAGCGGTCATAATTAGATGTACTTATGGGGGATGGCAGTTTGCTGACCCCGGGGCTTTCTTTCCTGTGGGCAATGTCACCGGGGGCTGGTCCCCACCAGGACCTGGGCCGTGGCTCAGCCAGGCCCCAGCGCCCCACTCGGCCGCAGCCCCTGCAGGGGAAGCTGGGCTATTGCTGATAGAGAGCTGGTTTTTCCGAGCCCGAGTGGGAATTCTGGCATAGACTATTCCAAGTCCTTTGTTTGCCTCTTTGTTTTGCACTCCCTTCCCTCTTTCTCCGGAAAAGTCCCTTTTGTGAAAAAAAAAGAGAGAGAGAGAGCCAAGAACTTTCCTTCAGAAACATTTCCCTTTATTTCTCCTGTGAGCGCGAGTCAAGGAAGGAAAAAAGTGAGACGAGATAAGCCCAAGTTGTTTGTTCCCTGTACTCACCCAGTTTCTACTGGGCGTGTGACTCTGCAGGCTGCCTTCACCTAGACAGCTTTCTGATTTGGTGGCCATGGGTGGACGGGGGTGCAGACCCAGGGGACCCCCCACACATGCAGAACATCTAGCCTCCGTTCTCTGTACTTGCCCTGCTCTGTAAGGGTTTCTCACGTCCTCTGGAAAATGGTTAAAGGTAATAGAAAGGCACCCAGGCAGACAGGATCAGTAGCTATCCAGATTCAGATATTTGATGAAACCAGAAATCCTTGGTTTTCAAAAAAAAAGCCTTGGTTTGACTAGTATTGCAAAAGACTTCTGAGTTAAGCCCTTTCAAGTCCCTCATCCTACAGGTTGGGTAACTGAGGCCCAGAAAAATTATGTAGCTCAACTAAGACGACAGTGCAGGCCACTGGTCCAGCACTGTTGTACGAATGAGTCCCTTGGGCAGAATGTCTTGTTTTATGTTTTCTTCGTGTGTGTGTGTGTGGGCTCCCAACCTCCAAGCTCTTATGTCCAAACTATGACACAGAATGTTAAAAGGCAGAATGATGGTTGTCGGGAGGATATAAACAGATCTATTTGGACCACTGGTGTCTTTCAACTGTCAAGACTGGAGAAGCTTTGGAACAGCATCTGTTGGAAGGAGCAGCCTGGGGACTTGTTTTGGAGCGGAGTTTGAATAGCACACACAGTGTTCTACTTCTGTTGCATTCTGATGGGAGGCTGATGCTGGTTATGGGGGAGCTAAATAAAGCACCCCTCCAAGCTACCTCCTTGTTATGGCCACTGACCTAGACCCTGAAAGTGTAAAAACTAAGCAGAAGTTATTTTTCACTTTTCAGGAGTTGTTAAATTCATCCTATATAAAAATTCCACAAATTAAGTGCCTAAAATGGACAATATATTGTTCTGGGCTTCCTTTATTCTAAACCAAAAGACTGATCATAATCTGTTACCATCATTTACTGCTATTTATTTTTACAAAGAGTCATATTCCCAAATTAAAAAGTGGAAATAGCATGAAAAAACTCATTGGCTTAACTAGCATTGTTTGAAATATAGGTGAAAATATCCTTCATTGCAGTAATTAAGATTAGATAAAGAAAGCTCCCTTTCTAACTGCTATATTCTGTTTGGTCCGTATTTTGAGTCAACTTGACCTTAAAAGGCATAATTCTGAGCACATGAGATCACCTTCAGAGTTTATGCTTTATTCTCCGTGTGAACTGCAAGACTTGTAATTTTAATCTTACACTTTCTCTAGGGCTGCTTCAAGAATGTCAGGATAGAGAGAATACAGTTACATCAAAAAGTGCTTTGGAATGTAAAGAAATATTTGAGGGGGATGTGTGTACGTGTGTGTGTGTGTGTGTGTGTGTAAATGATGTGGGGAGGGCTGTCTAAATCTATAACTGTAGATATAGATTTGAAAGCTTTTGGATTCTATAGGCTCAGCTGGGACTACATAAATAATTACATCATCATATAATATTGCAGCAAGGCTTCCAAGTATAGGGTCATTTTTTAAAAAAACTACAAACCAGCATCTCGAGAGAAATCTCTTAACTTGTGAAGCAAAGAATGCAGGAACAGGGGCTTGATGGAGGGGAAACTTTCAAGCCCCATTGGTATTGTTCCTTTAGGCCTGGTGGCCTGTGGGACGAGCTGCCCCATCGCGCTTGCCTGCGGTGGGGATGACCGGTCAGAGCAAGTTTGTGAAAAGTGGCTCTAGCGGCCGGGGATCCTGGGAGATATTCTTGGCACGCTTTATAGAAAAAGATGCACATCTGGTTCCCTGGCATATTTTCCCTAAATTTCTCAGATTTAGATGCCGTATCTCTAAACTATCGCAATAAAATGGACTTTTCTCATTGGTAGCGTGGAGAAGCACAATAAAGCACTTTGTAGAAAAAGATTGCTGCTGATGTGTAAATGATCAAGTTTGATCATGTGGAAAGTAATCAATAGGTGGAACATATCAGCAGGAAACAACGGAGCCCTCTTGTCTCTGCTTAGCCCTCAGCTACACGCTGCTCACTAGCTGGGCTAGATTTCATTGACCACCACCGCCCCCCCCCCCCCCCGATACGCTGGACACATACGCATCTGGTTTAATCCTTACAAAACTGCATGAAGTATAGTTACTATCCCTATTTAGAAGATGGGAAAGCAGGTTAAATTCCTTCCACCAAGGTCAATTGCCAACAGTTAATTGGAAGAATCAGTGTTTGAACTGAGTTTCCTACAGTAAAAACAAACAAACAAACAAGCAAACAAACAACCAAAAAAACCTTTTCCACTTCCAAGTTCTTACCTTCTGATTGAAATGAACACTTCATTTCTCCAACGTTTGGAGGAAGAAAAGATGACTTGAAATGTTGGCTCTGTGGATGGCACATCCATTCTGTTTGCAGGTTCAGGATTCGAATTCACAGACCTTTACCTGTCATTGAGATATGCCACCTGCTATCAATATCCTGACCAAGAAAACTGCTGACCAAGAAAATTGCTGGGAATAGACAGCTTCTAAGAAAGAAGAGGAATTAGAATTCAGAGACTCAATCACAGAAAGAATATGTTTTATGGTTGATTTTCTGAAAGAACGCCAGGATCAAACTCTACCTTCCAATGGCTCTCACCCTTGCAACTTGCAAATCCCACTTCCTACTGGAAAATGTGATTGAAATGAAGGAGCCTGAGGTGATTTTGATTTTGCATAGCTAGGGTGTTTGTGTTGGGGGATGGGGTAGGTGGGGACAGTGTAAAGGAAGTGATGTTATATCTTACCTAACGGACCAGGCAATCAGTGACTCAAAAAGATAGCTTCCCAAAGTTGGAAGATGGGAGTTGGAAGAGGGTTGGTCCTCTTAAAAGACCCAGGATATTAACATATCTACTATCAACACTGTAGAACTAGGAGCCTGCTACTCATTCTTAACTAGACACCCCCTGGATGAAATATGAACGAGTCCATTAAAAATGCCCTTGAGGTGCATTTCACCAGATCCCATCTGTACAAAAATGATGAGTCTTGGGTGGGTATGATCTTTTTCCCAAGCTTTATAGTGTTCTCATTCTCAAGGTCATTGAGTTAGCAACCTCTGGTCTAAGATTCTTCAGAGTTTTAGTAATATAACTTTTAACAGATATGCCAGGGAAGATAGGTTATCTGATCAACATGATTTTCTAACTAATCAAAGGTTATGATATGAATTAATTTACTTTTACTGTTATAGAAGATATTTCTCAAATACATTTTACTTTTTTAAGAAAAATTTTAATATACCACAAAATCCAGTTAAGTCATATTTGAAGATTTCAGGATCTTGTAGTGCTGCTATCTGGGTGACTCTGTATGTTACAACCTCAGGGCCTATTAGATTATATTCAAATCTAAATGTCAATTATGGTTGTATTTTATTGTTGAGAGGATGGTGAAGATGTTTTCCGGATCTTAGGGCTTAACCCGGCTAACTGAGAATTTTAGTTAATTAGATTCAACATATTTGGACTTTTACAACAACAGCAACAGAACTTGAACCAGGAAGGACTCTGATATTATTCAAAGGGGTGGGATAATAATCAAAGTACATTGACCATAAGAAAGGAATAGCGTTGAAAGGGAGGTCTTGAGAGACAACGGGCAAGAAACATATTTCACTGCTTAAGATTTTAGCATGTAAGAATGCCTCAGTCCTGGTATTTGATACCCCTTATTCTAGAAAAGTCCTAGGAGAGGTGAGACTAGAGGGCGGTATTTGGAATTTGAATGTGAGAGTTAAAGAGTGAGAGCCCACTAGTGGGAGGTGGTCAGCTTGTCAGAGTCTCTCTAGTTCTGAACCAATCTGTCTGAGGGGTGCCAAGCACTGGGTCACAAGCGTGTGCTCTAGGGTTACTAAGGCTGCAGGTGCATGCGCCACAGTGATGCACAATTTTCCACTTCTCCCTGCGCCTGATTCCCTCTGGGGTATTCTTTCTCAGAACTCCCTGGGTGACTCTGTCCCTTACCACCTAAAGACTGTCATTCAAGTATAACATTGTTACAGCTTTGACATTTTCATTTGCCGATGCTGTTATAGAAATTTACTACAGTATGATAATACTTGGGTTTTTTAACCTAATCTTTTCTCTTACCCTGTGACCTGGTCCTCATTAGAGCAGCCAGCCAATAGCAATCACAGCTTCAAGGGAAACTTGCCATAGCTGAAGGAGAGAAGTGAATAGCTTCTCTTCTGGATTCCAGAAGCAAAGATCTCAGTGTAGCTTGAGAAAGAATATATAATCAAGTTGATTCAATTTTTATCACCCCTCCTTTCCTGTTTAGATAAATGCTTCTTTTAAGAGAGAAGCAAGACAGCAAGAGAGGTCTACGTCATGGGAGTAGCCAGTGCAAAAGAAGAGGCTCTGTTCTGAGCTTATTTGGGGTGTGGGGGTGGGGAAGGAAAAGTGGAGAGTAATATAAACCCCAGATATATGGGTGTGAAGAATTTGAGAATGGAGCTATTACTAGGTAGAGTCCAAGGGTGTCTCAGTCTGCTTTGGCTGTCATAACAAAATAGACTGGATGGCTTAAACAACAGAAGTTTATCTTCTCCCAGTCCTGTATGCTGGAAGTTCAAGATCAGGGTTGCCAGAATGGTCAGCTTCTGGTGAGGCCTCTCTTCCTGACTTGCAGACGTCCACCTTCTCGCTGTGTCCTCACATGGCCTTTCCTCTGTGCATGTACGTGAAGAGAGATCTTCTTATCAGGCCTCCAATACTATTAGATGAGGACCCTACCCTTATGACTTCACCTAACCTTTTTACCTCCTAAAAGCTGTATCTCCAAGCATAATCACGATGGGGGTTAGGCCTTCAATATATGAATTTGAGGGGGGCAAATAGCAAAGGGCATGGCAAAACTTGTGGTTCTCCCTCCAATAACTCAAGAGAAAGAGAGTAAAACTTGGTGTCTGACGTGTCCAATTGGAGAGAGCTTGATATGGCTTCAGTATCCTGCAACCCTAAAGGAATATCTAGATTTTGCCTGTGTTTCTGAAGGGCCACGGGAATAGCTGATTCAGGGCTGGAATGAGAACAGAACTGTGACCCATTTGGATCAGCAATCTGAGCAGGAATGCAACTGAGGCCAGAGACCACAATGTGCATCTCAGAGAATGCCAGCGTGGAAGGACGATGTCTACATGACCTCCCCCCACCCCTGATGGCCCCAGAACTCAGCCCCAACTCCAGACATGGGGTCCTGAAGCCCTAGAGTTAACTCAGGAGACCCCGACTTGACTGAGGAGTCTTTAAATTTACAAAGGAAAACCTTACTTGACTGGGTTTACCCAGAATTAACTGAAATAAAATAGAATGAGGCAGAGGTGGCGGCCGTGGTGGTGACCGCTAGCCAGTGTAAGAGGACAGTGGCGCTGATGGTGGCAGCAGGTGAGGTGGCTGGGCCTGGCCTGGTCCGAGCCGCCACTGCCGAAAGGATGACCCAAGCCAGGAAGCGGGCTGCTGAGCCTCGACGGCCCGCGTGCTTGTAACTGCCCCAGCCAGACACGCTCCTACCCTTGACGTACCCATCCTTCAGTGAATCTGCAGATGTATTTTCTCAGGAGCTCAGCCTGACCCTACCTCAGTGATACAGGAGGAAAGACCCGCTGGTGTATTAAATAAATTAATTAATTAATTAAATAAAATGGAATGGGAGCCCATAAAAGAAACCTAGAGATACAGAAATATGAAGATAATTGTATTTCTTGCACGCATGAGTTTGAGGCCTGCAGTTAGTACCCCCTTCGTTAGTAAAATCATCGGGGTGTGTGCTAAAGAGAAATAATGTAGTGTTGTGTCTGGTTCCAGAGTACTGAAGGTGTGCTTACTAATGTTTTGTGAAATTTAGAGGATCATCTGATCTAAGTCTAACCTTTACAGCCAGTTAACTCTTTCCCTGGGTTACTCTAGCTACATGGTACCTGACCCCCTCAAAATCTGTAACCTAGAGACAGTTGTTTTCTCAATCTCCTGCATTTCACTGGGAGCCAGAGAGCCTTGAATTCAAATGCTGATTCTGCCACTTACTAGACCAGTTAGATAACTCTTGGACAGGTTATCTAACCTCTCTGATTCTTGGTTTCTTTATCTATAGAATGGGGATAACCTATCTCATAGAGTTGTTTATGTTCATGAGGTAATGAATATAAAGCCCCTTCTACAAGTTTACTGCCTAATAGTGATCATTTCTTCTGCTCACCTGTGTATCAAACACTAAGAGGAAAACTATGATTTCACTAAATCACAGTTTACATTTTCTCAGACTAAGATGTTCTGAGAACAATGCAAAGTATTGGAAAAGTAAACTATACTGTTGTCCCGGGGTAGTTGTTTTGTATTTAGATTGTAGGTAGACTCAGGAAAACTGAAAACCTACTACAAACAGAGAATTCTATAAAGTGAGGTGGCAGGGTACAAAACTACATAGAATCAATATTCAAAAATCAATAGTTTTCATATTTCCAAAAGACAAAATAATATAAACTATATTAAATATCAACTATCTAGGAATAAACTTAAGAATGTGAAAGATCTGCGTAAAGAAAGATTTTTAATGCTACCTAGAGATATGAAAAAGATTGAGACCAATGGAAAGGCTTACCATTCTAGGACTGGAGAACTCAACGTTGTAAAGATGTCATCTCCATATATTAATCCACAAACTTAATGTGGTCCTAATAAAAACACCATCAGGTTTTTTTTTAAGCATCAGAACTAAATGAAGTTATTCTGAAGTTCATATAAAAAATACACAAACAAGAATAGTCAAATATTGAAAACGAAAAGTAGTAGAGAAGAAAAGTTTCCTATCAGGAAAACTAACAAACAAACAAACAAAAAACAACTCATTTTAAAGCCACAGTAAGTAAAACAGTGTGGCACTGGTACATGAATGGACAGATCAATGGAGCTGATATATTTCTAGAAATAGATTATGGTAGATATAGAAGTTTAATATATGTTAAAGATGGCATTCTAAATCAGTTGGAAAAAGCTGAGTCTCTTAGGAATGGCTATTATTATAGTCATTTTTATGTATAGGATAGGTAATTTATTTGTAGACATGGGGACAGTTGCCCATGTTATAGCCAAGGCTATTTTTTTCTGTCCTGACCTATGTCAAGGGAAGATTTAGCATTTACTTTTTAAGTTTCCAACGGATAGATAAATCCCATGTAATAAAAAATTATATTTGAGAAATAAAATATATAGCAAGAAAATGACTTACTTTCTCCAAAAAAAAGAGCAGTATTATGATTTTTAGCCACATAAAATTTTATGAGAAGTAAAATATGTGGTAACTATTGGCATCCTTTGGAAGAAAAACTGCTATAGTAACTTTGCTGAGGTCATAAATTTACAGCCATTTTTCTATAACTTTGTATATTTAAAAAATTAATACGTTAAAAAGAAGTGACAACACATTTTATATAGTGAAAAGAATAAAAGCTTAAGCCCAACTTGGACTGATTTACTAGAATAACCTGGGGAATAATTATTTTCTTTCCCCAACAGCTGCATAAAACAATGAGAAAAAAAACTAAAGATTTGTACCTAGTAGTGTATAAAATTGAGTGATTTAAATGCATGTATTTTTCAGAGAAGTTATTATGGGTTATTAAATGGAGTCCAGATACAAATTCACTTATTTAGAAAGTCTAATGCAGATTGGCTTATAATTTTTGGATTAAAAAGTTGATTGTAAGTGGTACAGTATATGTATGAAAATAAAATTTCATGCCTATCTTCACAGTTATTCAGAGAGCTCTCAGGAACTAGAGCAGATGGTAAGTTTTAAGAAACACACAATGAAAATCATTAAGAAATAACAATCAGCCCAGCTAGAATGGAAGTTTAATTGACAAATTTTCAATCAGTAACTATAGCCTTGGACTTCCCTGGTGGCACAGTGGTTAAGAATCCGCCTGCCAATGCAGAGGACACGGGTTCGAGCCCAGGTCCGGGAAGATCCCACATGCCGTGGAACAGCTGAGCCCGTGCGCCACAACTACTGAAGCCCGCGCTCCTAGAGCCCGTGCTCTGTAACAAGAGAAGCCACTGCAATGAGAAGCCCGCGCACTGCAACCAAGAGTAGCCCCCGCTTGCTGCAACTAGAGAAAGCCCGCCCGCGTGCAGCAACAAAGACCCAACGCAGCCAAATAAATAAACAAATAAATAAATAAATAAAAATTTAAAAAGAAAATAACTACAGCCTCAGAGTCTACCCAAGTGACAAAAATACAGTGAATTTCCTAATGTAGTGACAGATTTTTAAAAATTATTTCTGATCTATCAATACACTGATACTATCAATTGTAATCCAGGCGGTTGTAATGCCAGGCAATTGATCAATTCTGACAGGCATTCTGTATGTTAGAAAATACAAAACCAAAATCTCCTATAGATTTTTTTTTAGTTAATTGAAGCATTAGTGAAATATGTAAGTTCCAAAGAAAACACCTGAATCCAGGTTGCAAAAGCAGCTGGGTTAAAAGTGAACATTTCTAACAACTGATTGGCTGTTTTTGGTCCCCAAATTTCAAACTAGTTGGATTGAGTTTTTAATTGAGCTGATAGTTTATTTCAGCATCATGGACAAAATAAGGTATTGAAAAGTAATAAGTAAGATTATTCTGGAATGAAAAGCCTTGGGAATGCTGCCCTAAATTGGCAGCCATAATAAATATCAGGCAAAAGGTTTTTTTTTTTGCACAAATTCAGACACCAAGAAAGAGTTAAGAAAAGAAAGTGCTGGAAAAATGTGTTGTTTCTTAGCACCTACAATGAATAATTTTTACTTTTTTTCCGGGATGGAGGAAGGTACTCAGATTAGCATTACAAATCCTGGATTTCAGAGAGGGAGTTGGAACTTGGGAAGGTGTGTTTTCAGTGGTTGGAGGTTGTTCCTTTCTGGCTTCTTGACCAAGTGTACCCTCTTTTTCCAAGAATGCTTGTGTTTGGAAAGTACTTCATGGAGGTGAAAAGTTTAAACAGAAAAAATTAATCAAAGGTTGGGTCTTTCATGCTCGATCATGACATATTCAGCTCTTGGATGAGAACTCTTAGCTAAGAAACTATTCAAATAATATTCAGGGGCTGAATGTGAGCTTCAACTGCAAACTACAGGTCAACTTTACTTAATCTTAACTCATTCCTCTTAAGTTCAGAAATGCTGTACCTTAAGGATTTGCTTTATATTTTCCGTATAGTTTTCAATATCCTATAGGAGTTCACTGAGAGTTAAAATAAATAAGCATTTATTTTATTCTGAAATGCTTAAGGAAGCACTTGTGTCTGACCTGAACTGTGAAGGAAACTGGAAGTGGTGAGCTCTGATTGTTCTGCACCCAGTGTGCTTTAGAAAGGGGACAATGAGGGGCTTCCCTGGTGGCGCAGTGGTTAAGAATCCGCCTGCCAATGCAGGGGACACGGGTTCGAGCCCTGGTCCAGGAAGATCCCACATGCCACAGAGTAACTAAGCCCGTGCGCCACAACCACTGAGCCTGTGCTCTAGAGCCCACGAGTCACTACTGAAGCCCGTGCACCTAGAGCCCATGCTCCACAAGAGAAGCCACTGCAATGAGAAGCCCGCGCACCACAAAGAAAAGTAGCCCGCACTCGCCTCAACTAGAGAAAGCCCGCACGCAGCAGCGGAGACCCAACGCAGCCCCCCAAAAAAGAATAAATAAAATAAATAAATTAAAAAAAAAAAAAAAAGAAAGGGACAATGATCTGGTCTACCTAGTCTTTGTCATTCGTTGCAATGTCACCAAATCCTGCAGTATTCTAATGATGCAAGTGTTCTTACTTTACCCACTTATATATACCTGTCATCCTTCCCTCCAGTACTTTCTGATTTGCTCAGCTTTCCAATGCTCACAGATTTGTCTGACTTCTGCAATCTGTCATATTTGAGAAGCTTTGGATTATATTTCTCCCAAAGAAGAAGATAAATGTGTGTAGAGCTACTGCCCAGACTTAATACACCATGACCAAACCTCCAGAGAGAGATCTTGGAAGAAAGTTCTCCTGCCCCAACTAAGGAATGCAAGTGCAATGCTTCTAGAACATCCTATGGCTTTCTTCTCCCAGCCTGTCACTCCAGCCCCCCAGTGCATCCACTTCTCAAAGTTCTGGAACACAACCTTCTCTGCTGCAAAACCTGTCTCTTGAGATAAAAGCACACTGAACTGGCAATCCCAGTGATCGCCCACACACTGAGAAACGTCCCGCTTGCCATATGCTAAACTAGATCTTTCTCAGAAATGTTCAGGAAACATGTCCTCTTTATCTCCTGTTCACTTGTGTTTCTGACCAAGAGGCTATAGATTGGAGGTTCCAATGACCTTCTCCTTGGGTTGCATTAATTTGCACAGAACTTAGAGAAACATTTTACTTTCTAAATCTCTGGTTTATTATAAAAGAATACAACTCAGGAACAGCCAGATGGAAGAGATACATGGGGTGAAATATGGGGGGTGGGTGCAGATTTTCTGTGCCCCTCTCCAGGTGCGCCGCTCTCTCCAAATTACCATGTGTTCACCAACCCAGAAGCTTCATTCTTTTGGGTTTTTATGATGGCTCCATTACATAGGCATGGTTGACTAAATCATTGACTATTGGTGATTGAACTCAATCTTCAGTCTCTTTCCCCTCCCTGAAGGTCCAAGGGGTGGAACTGAAAATTCGAACCCTCCAATCCTTAGGTTACCTAGGAGCTTTCCAAAAGTCACCTCATTAACATAACAAGACACCTTTATTATCGTCATCCTTTAGGAAATTCTAAGGGTTTTAGGAGCTCTGTGCCAGAATCAGGATGAAGACCAAATATATATTTCTTATTACAAATCACAATATTACAGGAACAATTGTAAGCAACTGGTTTTAAGAGCCACTTGTTCAGGTCATGATGCTCAGTGATCACCTTGATGTTTAAAGGAAAGTGGGAGGGACTTCCCTGGTGGTCCAGTGGTTAAGACTTCACCTTCCAATGCAGCGGGTACGGGTTCAATCCCTGGTTGGGGAGCTAAAATCCCACATGCCTCATGGTCAAAAAACCAAAATATAAAACAGAAGCAATATTGTAACAAATTCAGTAAAAGACTTTAAAAAAATGGTCGATATAAAAAAAAAAAAAATCTTAAAATCAATAAATAAATAAATAAAAGAAGGTGGGAGCCTAGATACTCTGTTTCCAGGATCCAGTGCTCTAATAAGTTATGATTGTCTTAGAAGATCTCCACCCACAGTACATTTAAAACTTGACTTGAGGGACTTCTCTGGTGGCACAGTGGTTGGGAGTCCACCTGCCAATGCAGGGGACACGGGTTCGAGCCCTGGTCCGGGAAGATCCCACATGCTGTGGAGTGGCTGGGCCCACGCGCCACAACTACTGAGCCCGTGCACCTAGAGCCCGTGCTCTGCAGCGTGAGAGGCCACCGTGGTGAGAAGCCCGTGCACCACAACGAAGAGTAGCCCCCACTCGCCACAACTGGAAGAGGCCCACGTGCAGCAATGGGGACCCAACGCAGCCAAAAATAAATAAAATTAAAAAAAAAAAAAACTTGACTTGGGGACTCATAATCACAATAATACTTTCCATGTGCATTAGATTACATTTGAGTACACATTTCAGTTAATACATGCTAAAAAGTTTGAGACAGGGGGACCCTCCATTTGGTTGTATATCATTCATAGAAAAGAAAATTACAAATCTTCTTTAAACAAAAATGTTTATCTAATTCACTGAGTAAATTATAATTGAGTGAATGTTCATACTTGACCAGTTCATTTGGATGTTTAATAGGTTTCTCCAACTTAAAGTGTCCAAAATGGAACTCTTGGTTTCTTCCTGCAAATCTCTTCCTCCTGGTTGTGACCATCTCAGTCAACGGGTACTGCAATCTAATTACTCGAACTAAAATGCTAGCAATTATCCTTAATCCTTGTTTTTCTCAGCCTTCCATATATAAACACCCGTAAGTTGTATTGATTCTGCTTTCAAATTCTATCTGGAATTTGTCCGTTTTTTACCAGAACCATGGCCACTGTCCTAGTCCAAGATAAAGCTTTATCCAAGCCACCATCGCATTGCTTGTCTGGGCTGCTGTAAAAGCTTCCTTCAGACATCTTGTTTCCACTCTTGTGCTCCCAACCCCCAAGTACAGTCTCTACATATTAGTCATGTAAATCAGATCCTTCAGAATAAAACCCAACTCCTTACCATGGTGTGGCAAATTGGGCCAAGAGAACTTGCTTTTTTCCAATCGTCAAATCTTATTAGAAGATTTTGGTAGCTAATGACACATGGTATGGCACGATGAAAGCAGTTGTCTAACTGAATTTTGCTACAGATATACTTATTAGGAAGCAGTGCTTTTCAGCTTGGTGAAGCTTCAGTCTCCATCCTGCAGACATGCCAACAAGTTCCCCACCTGAAAGGTTTAATCAGGCAGAGGCAGCAATATTCTAGCTACAGGATCAGCTAATTTTTTAGTTAAATTAGGTGATGGAATCCTAGGCTAAGCTTGGGGGACAAAGGACCAGATGGAGGCCTGAGTCTAGAGCCACACTCCAAGGACATAATTCTGCTGGGCTCACCAGGTGCTCATGTCTCATTTCTACAAGGATGGAAGTGCCGCACATTTTGAATCACTCATTTCACTGATGAAAAAAATTATTTCTAACCTTCCTCATGCTAATTAGAAAACCTTCTAGTGCGCGTTGAAGCACTTATATCTTATCAGAGCTGCCTCTGGAGGACATACTCCTGATAAGGAGACTTCAAATGTTAACTCCCTCTACCGGTCACTTGAGTGGACCTGGTTCCTCTCTTCATGCTCTGGTGACGCTGGCCTTTTCCTGTGCCTAGAACCTCCCACACTCCTTCCCACTCCAGGGCCTTTGCACCTAGAACCCCTGCCTCTGCTTTTTTGCATGGCCGGTTTTTTTGATCCTTTAGCCTCCAGAGTCACTGACTTAGGGAAAGACTTCACAGAGCAGGTCGCCTGCCCTCTGTCACCTTCTTTGAAAACACCCCACTCCCTTTCCTCAGGGCATTTATCACTGTAGCTTGAGCTCCACCAGGATGGGGACCTTGTCTGTCCTGTTCACACCCCATCCCTTGTGCCTAACACAATGCCTGATCCTTGGTGGGCAGCCAATTCAGAATGAGTGAATGAAATAATCATTGGGGAAACCCAGATCAAAAGCACAATGCAACATCACCTCATACCTATTAGATTTGCTATAATCAAAAAGACAAGAGATAATGATTGTTGGCAGGGATATGGGAAAAAGGAATCCCTGTTGGTGGGAATGTACATTGGTTTAACCTCTATGGAAAATAGTAGGAAGTTCCCTCAAAAAATTTAAAAATAGAACTACCATATGACTCAGCAATCCCATTTCTGGGATCCAAAGGAAACGAAGACAGGATATCAAAGAGATATCTGCACTCCCATGTTCATTGCAGCCTTATTCACAACAGCCAAGACACAGAAACAACCTAAGTGTCCATCAAAGGATGAATGGATAAAGAAGATGTGATGTATATATGTATATAACGAAATATTATTCAGCCGTGAGAAAAAAGGAAACTGTGTCATTTTTGACAACATGGATGGACCTTGAGAGCATTATGCTAAGTGAAATAAGCCAGACAAAGATAAATACTGCATGATAATCTCTTATTCGTGGAATCTAAAAAAAAAAAAAGTCAACTCACAGAAACAGAAAGTAGAAAAGTGATTGCCAGGGGTTGAGCAGGTGGGGGAAATAAGGAGAGGTTAGTTAGTAAAAGGGTACAAACTTTCAGCTATAAGTTGAATAATGTCTGAGGATATAATGTAAGACATGGTGACTTGACAACACTGTATTGTATAATTGAAATTTGCTAAGAAGGTAAAACTTAAATGTTTTCACCAAAAAAAGAGAGATACAATTGATAGATGTGTTAATGAACCAGATGGGGGGAATCTTTTCACAATGTATATGTATATCAAATCACCACGATGTACACTTTAAATATCTAACACTTTTATTTGTCAATTATACATAAATAAAGCTCAAAAAAAAAAAAGGTGTGGCCCTTGCCCTTCAGGATCTAATACTGGGACGTTTCTAGCTACTGTAACTCTAAAGAGGGTTCTATTGCCCATTTAAACATTTCCTCTCAGTTCCAAGAGACTTCAATAAATAATGTCATTTGTCCAGGGAACCTCAATTAATTATGATAAATACAGCTATTTTAGGAGAGCCTTAATAGTAGGGCTTTAAATTAATTTTGAATGTAACTATTTAGTGGTATTAAGCAGGGAAGAAAAAAGACACTTCTGTGATTGACATTTATAGCATTTGTTTTAATGATTTTTCAAAGGTGATAAAACTTTTCTATTGTCATGTGTCTCTAAATATTGATTTGATATGGTTTTGAACATAATCAATGACTCCCTGGGATTATAACTCAAGCTTGAATAACCAGAAGCAGACTGAATGCAAGATGCCACTTGACTATATAATCAATCTTGACTCCTTCATTTCCTTTTGCAGCTTGGATTTGTATTGTCTGTGTCAAATTTAGACCACAAATTTGTATTTTTGCCAAGTGCCTACTATTATCAAAATGAGTAAACTGTGCCTAAGCATATTATGAATTATCTATTGCCAGATTCTGTGGCCTTGACTCACATCGTCTTATCTAATTCTCATAATAACCCTGTAAGTTAGAATCCATATCTCTATTATACAGCTGGATAAACGGAAGCCAGGGGAGTTATAAAACATATTCTTAGTGACCTACCAGGTAGATGTCAAGCCAAGATTCAACCTTGGGTCTATCAATTGCCAAGAAGGCCCTTTCTGCAACACTCACTCGAACTTGCGTACAACAGGTGATGGCCACAGTTTCTTCTTTCCTTCTTGAATTTCAGTTTTTCCCATCTATATTAAAACAGTTGGGAAAAACCCTCCAAAAAATTAAAAAAACAAAAAACCATAAACAACAACTAATTGGTTCAATATCTATCATTTTACCTTAACCATGAATGTTGCTTTATGTGACTTTTACCAAAATAACTCGATAATCAAAACACATTTATTCAGACCTGCGACCCTGCAACATGCACTAATCATTACACTTAGTTCATGCTATTAAGGAGACAGACATGTTCTTAAAGCAAAAGGCATGACTGAACATTAGGGAGGTGAGAAAGCAATTATCTTTAACTTATTTTTCTTTCATATTTTTCTATGCCATAACATAATAGCTTAAATATAATATAAAAGTTATCTGAGGACTTAAAAATGCTCTGCAGGGGCTGCCCTGGTGGCGCAGTGGTTGAGAATCCGCCTGCCAATGCAGGGGACACGGGTTCGAGCCCTGGTCCGGGAAGATCCCACATGCCGCGGAGCAACTGAGCCCCGTGCGCCACAACTACTGAGCCTGCGCTCTAGAGCCCGCAAGCCACAACTGCTGAGACCGCGTGCCACAACTACTGAAGCCCGCATGCCTAGAGCCCGTGCTCTGCAACAAGAGAAGCCACCACAATGAGAAGCCTGCAACGAAGAGTAGCCCCCGCTCGCTGCGACTAGAGAAAGCCCACACGCAGCAACGAAGACCCAACGCTGCCAAAAATAAATAAAATTCTTTTTTAAAAAAACGCTCGGCAAACATTTCATTCTGTTAACTTCAAAGTTAATTTGACTAATTTATCTGGTAATATGCTTTTATTCTATAATTAAAACAGAATTTAACACAGATGATATACATATTCTATACATATGGGTTAGAAAAACTTATACTGGAACTTTTAAGTTACCTAATGGTTTTTTGGCTGAATTATCACTCACTCACAGACTCAGGAAAGAAAAGAAAGGAAACAAGGAAAAAAGAAAGAAAGAAAGAAAGAAGAGAGACTAAAAGAAGGAGAAGAGAGAAAAACTAGTCTGAAGGTGTTAGAAGATTTTGAGACCATTTGCATGAATGATGTTACAGACACTCCTTGAAATCTGGCTGAATGTACTCAGCTTTGTTTGCGTGGATAGCCATAGTTTTTTGCCATTTCAAAACACTTTTAGGAAAGAAACAAATTCAGGTAAAAAACTTTTTTTTTTAAGACACAATGATCCTTAAACTAATGGGTACCTGGCATTCTTTGGCCCACGCTGTAGTGTTTTCATTTAGATAACATGTAAATTAACTGGCACTTTGCTTGAAACGTGAATCTCCTCCCATTGGCTGAATCGTAGATAAGGCTCTAGTGGGATCCCTATTTAGTTAAATTCCAGCACGTGTTGAATAGAGCTGTATGGAGTTTAAGTAGTTTGAAAAATCAGGAGTGAGGCCCATTTGACATTTTATGCATATCTTTTCTTTAACTTTTTCCTCCTCCCCAACTTCAACCCCCTCCCCAAACGCATTTTCCTCAGTGTAGGGCGTAATTCCCATTCACTGGCTTCGCTTCTTAAGAGCTGCCTTCCCTTCCCGTCCTGGGCAGCTCCACCCCTTTTCACGGACCAAAGTAAATCTGCACAATAATGAACCGTGGAAGGGAGGCATGACATCACCAGTTAGTGGTCCCGAGCTGTTTTGCACAACATTCACCTTTCATTGTTCTGATGACAGGGCTGGAATGTGACGGTTAAATCCCTGTGGAGTAGGGAGCTGAGCAGGGCCTGCTGCTGTTGAACAAACTTCAGTACCCCCTTATAAAAAACAAAAACAAAAACAAAAGCTACCATGCTTCCTAGTATTAAGGTAAGGAAGTCAAGATCTGTTTTGATTTAAGCAAAGCTAGTTGCTTTGGTCCATGCGCACTTCATTTGGTCATAGGCTTACTTGGCAGTAAACTCATTTCTCAGTGTGGTTGCGAAGAGCATCTTGGAAGCTGAGTTTGGACATTTGTAGAGACTTGACTAATCTGACCAGGGCTGTAAGAACTCGACAACCTTTCAACTTTCGGCTACAGGTTTTACTGAGCGTGGACGGTGACAGCCCTTGAAAATGACCAGCGTACTGAGACTTTCCTTAATACCTCAGACTCCTTGATTGGAACTGGCCAACATGCGACTTGCGGTATGAAGCGTGCTCCTGTTTTTCTATGGAGGGGAACAGTAATCTCATCCTACAGAAACTTGGGGAGTTTGTATAAGAACGGAAAAATCTCTTATCTTGCTGCCATCAGTCCTACTAATATGTTCTGAAGGCTTTTAACAACCTCTCCATGTGCTGTAAATGTCTCTTCTAACTTATGATTTCTTGGTGAGCAAAAAACTAATTCGAGGTGAAAATATTATTTTCGAGGTTTTTGTTATTGTTATGTGGATTTTCTGCAGATCTCTCTTTGCATATGCAGAGAAGGCTTGTAAAAGTTGGCAATGAATTAGATTGTACAGTGATCTAAAGAGAGCCGTTTTTGTTCTGAAACAGTCAGTGTGGCAGTGATAACAAGAATAACAAAGCGGACAGGAGGTTTTATTTTAAAGTGTAAATGGCATTAAAATTTGGACTGTGTTAAACAATTGTGTAAAAAGTTCAACTTTAGTAGTTTTTCAAACTGCCAAAAACATTGTCTGAATTTAGCAGAGTATATAAAATAAATAACTTGTATTTAGCGCTCAGTAGGGCTGGAGGGTAGTGTAAGTCTTTCACAAAAGAACTTCACTTGGCCAAAATCTAATTTTTATAGCGTGATTTCAGATTCATACGACCTGTTGTACAGAAATTTGAACATAAGGGCAGATGGTATGGTTTTCATTTGTGTAGATTTAATTTTGTGTAACATTGATTGTAAATATTTTGTCTCTGTGTTTAAAGTGACAAAAATCTTGAGTTCAACTGTGATGAAAATCTTGGGTTCACTACATCGATCTGCCTGTATTCTTAATTCCATGTGACTGGATGAACTTCTGTTTGCTTCTAAAACCAAATATCCTTTCCACAACAGAAAGGCGCGTGCACATTTCTTTTTTCTCTTGGTCAACAATAGTCAGGATCAATACAAAATTAAGTCTGGGGTTTTGGAGTTTTACTTATTGTTTTGACTTTTTATTTTTAAAATTAGCTTTAAAGTTATTTAAAAACTGGATAAAGTAATTATTAGATAAACATCAACATAATTTTTAAAGTATTTAGTGAAATTTCACATATGCTTATATTTAAAAGCTTTTAAAAAAAACCTTTAGATACAATGGCAATAAATTCTACTGCCATTTTAAAAAGGGAGAGTGTTGTTTTTCTGAGTAAATAAATGCATGCGAATGCACTGCTATCAGTGATTTATGTACTTAAATTAATTCACTACTTATTTCACATCTGTATTATTTTAAACAAATCTTATTTATGAAAATAGATGTGCCCAAGAGACAGATTAATAGTATCTTAATAAAAGGCTTTACAACAGGATATGTTTTTATATGATGAGTTCCCATAATTTATAAGCTTAGAATGTGACTTTTGCCCAGCACTCTATAAATACACGTACAGAGTAAAATGGGGTATATTTGTACCTTTATGGATTGTCTTCAGCTTGTTTGAATAGTCTCAGGAAATCTGATTCATGCTCCCATTCCTCCTTCCTGTGTTCTGAGTGAACACAGGAGAGGCCTCTATGCAGGCCTGTGGGAGGACCCGTCACACTGTGGTTGCAGGGACCCTCAAAACCCACCTGCCTCTGAAGACCCACCCTACTCTCTGGCTTCCCTGGGAAACCACTTCGTTTAGCTTATTGTCTGAGGGCGAGCCTTTCCTGTGATAAGGCACAGTGTCACCTAGATGGAACATCCCATCATTAGGTGTGATACAGCTTGGTGACACCTTCTTTGGGGGTGGGAGAGGTCTTTGGGATTGAGTGAGGGAAGGTGAGGGGGCCAGCTGGAAGAAAGAGCCCAAGGCCACACAGTTAGGTGACAAACTTCTCTGCTTCATGGCTTTTTCTGTTCCTCCTGAAAATCATTCAGTAAATTTATGCACCTGGCTGATTCTTTGTAAACAACATCAAAGGGAAAGAATGGTATCTTCTTTCTACTGTTTTACAAATATTCATCTGATCAATCTGAGGGTGTTTGAATAGTATTTTGAACAACTCAGGAAATATGAAAACACAATAAATGGTATGTTATTGTTGGTAGAAACTACTCATCCATGCCTGCAAACAACAACAGTTTCAGGTTTCAAGAATGAAGTGGTCTTTCCCACTGCACCAGTAGATGCACCAGCACCTTCCCCCCGCCACTGTGTTGGAAGAATCCCTTCCGTTGGAGGGGAAAGATACAGATTGGCAGTAAATTTCAATTTAGCGTTCTTGCTAATAGTATCTAACATTTATTGAGCACTTATCCTTTTACATATAATAATTCTGTGATTCTGACAATCCTGTGCACAGATACTATTATCCCACTTTGATAGAGAAGGAAACTGAGGAAGAAATATAAATTAAGAAACTTACTCAAGTTAGGACGGGGCAGAACTAGACTCAAACCAGATATTCTGGCTCTAGAGCACGTGCTCAGAACTACTACACTGAACAGAGGGTTAGCTTTGAAATGACAAGTGCCCCCCAAAATACATTTATTTTCTGTCAATGAAAATTATTGGCATGATTGAGTTACACAGAGTTACACAGAGTTACATTGATTACATATACAGATTACTACCTATGATTTCATATTTGGTCCTCTATCAGGAGTTATCCTTTTTTATTTTCCTGAATGTTCCCATTCAGTTTTCAGTATCTGTGGTCTTTCTCCTTTATCAACCAGAAATTTTCCAGCTCTAAAGAATCTGCAGTGCAAAATGTAAAGGGTAAAGAGCTAGGCTTCAAGATTGTTGCGCTGGGATCCAAGGCAAGGCCCTTCCCTGCTGCCCAGCCTTAGGGCAGGAACAGATGAGACCCCTTGGGGTCTGGTCCATATCCGGTCCCAGGGAGGAGGAGTACCACCCTCCCTCCCGCTTCTTGCTTCAGCTTCCTTTTCATTCTTGTTCCTGTTCTCCATCCTTAGCAATGTGTACACGTGCTATCACCGGTCATTCTTCTTTTTCCTCAACTCTTCATTGACCCACCCTTGACCACTGCTCTCTGTGACTCCTCTCTTCTTGGATTTGTCCTATTTACTTTGTATTTTTTTATTTTTAAATTTTTATTGGAGTGAAGTTGATTTACAGTGTTGTGTTAGTTTCAGGTGTACAGCAAAGTGAATCGGTTATACATAAACATATATTCACTCTTTGTTTTTGAAAATTCTTTCCCCATATAGGCCATTACAGAGTACTGAGTAGAGTTCCCTGTGCTATACAGCAGGTTATTATTAGTTATCTATTTTATATATAGTAGTGTGTATATGTCAGTCCCAATGTCCCAATTGATCCTCCCCCCCCTTATCCCCTGGTAACCATAAGATTGTTTTCTACATCCGTGACTCCACTCCTGTTTTGTAAATAAGTTCATCTGTACCCCCTTTTTTTTAGATTCCACATATAAGCGATATATTTGTCTTTCACTCAGTATGAAAATGTCTAGGTCCATCCATGTCACTGAGGATTTGTCCTATTATCCCAAGTTCTAAGTCTGTCTTGGGAGAAATCATGACTCATACAGTTTTGCGTTGGGTGTAGAGAAGGGAAGTGACACCTAGCCCTGCAATTTACATATTGTAAGATCTGGTCAAGATACAGTATATCATTCAAGGTCACAGGAAAAAAACAAAACAAAACAAAACCCAGAGGGTTCAAACAGGGTAATTTGATAGCTTTATAAATGTGCAGGTAGAGTAGAGCGAAGCTAATAAGGGACCCTGCAGTTCCCTGGGTGGGCGGGAGGCGGGTTGGAATGTGAGAGTGTGTACCTCTTACTACCCGTTAACTTGGACGGAGGGAGTAGTTACCAGAACCCTCAGGCGTAACTGTATCTATAGGAGAGGGCCTCGAACAGGGACTGTGGCCCTTAGTAGAAGAATGAAGCCAACTATCAAAGTCTCAAGAGGGAATTAATACCACATTCTCCGATCTCCTGTCAGTGCCTCCTATTGACTAATGCAAACCTGAGGCTAGAAGGAGGTTGTTAACACAATGCCTAGTACAAAGGATAATAATGAGAAGTATAGAATTTTATGTTATTAAGTAATACAATATACACATTAATGGCTTGGTAATTTAGTAACTTCAATAAAAATTTTTTTTTTCTACAGCTGTATATAGTATTGATCTCATAGAGTGAATCAAGGTCCCTATTCAAAAACACTCTCTAACCAAGAAAGAGGTTTGGAGCCCTAATTTGCATCCCTCACAAGTTAATAAGAGAAAACTATATATTTTTTTTCAAAGCTGAAGAAAAGTGAGATCTAAAAGAGAACACTTCAAAAAGTCATAAAAAACTCATCTTGCCCATGCTGATTCAGTTGAGTTTTTCAAAAATATAGTTTTGCCCTCAGCTCGAGTCAGTAGAGCCTTGAGAAAAAACAGGGCAATGGGTCCATCATAACATACTAAGGTTCCCCGTGGTACCAGTTAGATCAGCTGGCTAGACTGTGGTGCTACTGAAGCCAGTGTGGTCAAGAAGAGATTATCATTCACACGCTCACCCATATCAAAATGCAGGAATAATCCCATCTAATTCTTTCTACCTTAACCTTTGCCCAAACCAGACAATTCTACACCCTAACTATTCCTATGATCTCCTTTTCTCATGTTGCAATGTGATCTTAGTTTGTCTTTTTTTTGGCTTGGGAAATGTCAACACCTACATAACCGGTCTCCCTGCCTCCAGTCTCCCCTTCTGTAGTCCATATACCATGTTGTCATCAGACTGTCCTAATATTGAAATTGTATATTATCGCCGTTCTTAAAGTCCTTCGAGAACTCGGTATAATCCTCAGGAGGTGCCTGACTCCTTGGGACGACATCCAAACTGCTTGACGATCTGACCTCCACCTTCCACTGGAGCCTTACCTCTTGGCATTGTCCCACCTCGTACCGTGTGCCCTGAGGTTGACTGCTGCTCTGAGTGACGTCCTGTGTTCTTGCGTCTGCACACCCTTTTCCCTTTACGTGGCACCGCATTTTCCCCATTCTTCATCTGGATAACTTTGCTTATTCACTCATCGAACAAATACTGATTGAGCACCTACTGTGTGTTAGGCACTGTGCTAGGGGGGCTGGTGTTCAGGGCTGGACTCTGCTCTTATGGCGCTTTTCTTCTGTGCAGAGATGGAAAGACAGACAATACCTAAGTACACAAATGAATGAACCAGATCATTTCAGACAGTGAAAGTGCAGTAAAAGAAATAAATATGGTACCATGATGGCATGTGGCTGGGGAAGCTGTTTTCAATAGGCTAATCAGAGAATGGCTCTCTGGGGAGGAGACATATGAACTGAAACCCAAAGGATGAGAAAAAAGAGCCCCTGGGACCATGGGGTGTGGTTGTGCAGGTAGTAGCCCCTGACCAGGAAGGACTGGGGCTGAAATCCAGTCTTCCTTCAGCGTATCAAGTCAGGCACCCCAGCATGGGCCTCATTCCCTAAGGAGGAGGGCAGCCCTTATCTAGGTCTCCCAGAGGGGCCATATGAGCTACCCCCTGACAGCGGGGGAGCACTATTGGGAAAAACCGTTACAAAAGCTTTGAGCAATTACTTCCTCCAATCACATCTCCACCCTTGGATGGAGTAGCCTATATTTAAAGCATAAATGGCACTTTTTACATAGGATTGCAATTTTTTAAAAAATTCCAAGCACCTGATACATTATTTGACAATGGTAGAGTATTCAACCCATCTTTGTTGAATTAGTGAGTGAATTAATGAATCATGGCTATATTCTGTATGAGTCGGGAAGCTTCATACTAGAGTGTTTGATTAGAGAGCTTGTTCTCAAATAGTGATTCTCAGATATGGGTCTCCTGTTGGGCAGCAAACTATCAGGGAAAAAATAGTTGTTTCAATGGTTTTAGGCAAAAAACAAACAATTCCCTAGACTTTAATTTCTCCGATAACTGAGAGCAATTTACTAGTAGTAGAGTAAGTGATTTATTTCTGAATTTAGCATTTGTAAATTTAAATTAGCATGTTACTAGATTTTCATGAAGACTAAATTTGTATTTTACCGTGGAGTCCAGTTGTTACCAAATGATGGCAAGCACTGAGCGTGTGCTCACCTGGTAGTAGGAAATCTCACAACCTCCAAGAATAATTTGTTATCAGCCACGAGATTTTCATGGCTTTCAGTTGCTGCCAGCTGTGCCTTTTAAAGACAGATTACTATCAATTAAATTTCATAATCAGTTTAGTTTATTGTCGGTTGTTGGGCTAACCCAGAGAGGAGCCATAATGCATATCCTTGTTTTATAATTTTTCACAACTAGACCTCAAGGTACCTATTCTACAGCAGATTTATACATAATCCCCTCAAAATCTGGAGAGTAAACCTTCATTTGTAATAATCTGCTTGAGGGTGTGTGTGAATGCTATTTGAATTATTTGGATTATACTCTTGAACTGAAAGTAGTGAGATTACTGGATTATAAATTTATAGGATATAGTTTTATAACATGAAATCATGTGTATAAGTTCAGGGTCTTCTCTTGCAACATAAAAGCAGTTCATAAAAGGCGCTAGCAAAATGTTTACTTCTTTTCTTTTCTTTTAATTTTTATCACCAAGTTCTTTTTCATAAGAATAGGTGAGCTAGGCCCCATCCCACCACAGTGGGATAGTGATAAAAGTTTGACATCAGATAGGTACCCTACAATACTGCTGGTCTTCACAATAGGGGGAAAGGAAAAAGTGCACAAGGGCTTTGTAAACTCATCCCCACTACTAAGAAACACAAAACAGAAACAAAGCTCAAAAAAGTCTGTGCCCTATGATAAAGGACCCACCATTTCTGTATATGTAAAAAATTATCTAGCACTCAGCGCCCAGGGCTGGGACTAGGGTGAGGCAAATGAGACTCTCACCTTTGGGCGCAAAATTTAAGGGGATGCCAAAAAAACTCAGTAATCAACATACGTAATATTTTAATGCACTATTTTTAAAAATTAAAATCAATGCAAAAAAATCCATGATGAACAAAAATATCAAAATTTCAAATGAGAACAGGACCTGACTCTGCAGCTGCACAACCCAGTCTCCTCCACTTCACCCTAATCCCCACCCTGCACAGTATATTGGGGACATTAGATTAATTCTGCATAATTATTATAATAGTCACCATCTTGAGGAACTGAGGTGATTTATGAAAGAGTAACACTTCTTCCTGGGTCATCTGGTTAAACCATGTCCTATCATGTTACCAAGCTGCTTAGTTCTGTACTATATGCTCTAGTTGGGAAAAAATGCATTGTGATTCAAGGTTTCAAACTGCAGGAAAGCTTAACTCTTTTGAGGTTCATTCATCTCTAATCACTATCATGCCCTTGCTGGTTTTAACCTGCCTTTTCTCTTGACAGAGAGGCATACACACAGGGAGAGTTGGAGAAGAACAAAAACAGTGGAGGGGAAGGAAACAGTGAGAAGGGAAATTAGCGTGATCTGGCTGAGAAACAAACCTAGGATGACATCAGGGTTTCAAATGGGGTCTGATGGATTAAAATGGTGACAAGTGACAAAGGAAGCAAAGAGAGAATTGCTGCTCTGGGGCTAATGCTGAGAAATTTGGAGAAATGGTTCAAGGAAGAAAAGTGAGAATGAATATAGTCCAGTGAGGCCCTGAGTCTTCAGGAGCACGGATTGACCACTGTTCCAGGGAAGGTGTTTATCTCAGAGACGGATATCCAGAAGAGGGTTTTAAAAAAATCTTTCACTTCCCCTTTCCCCTCCAAAACAATTTATCTTTAGACTCTAAAAGGAAAGCTAAATTAACAAATATCCGTGGAACAGATAAGAATGAGCTGCTTTTTCTAGCATAAGTTTGAGTAAGCATAAACAGATCACAGTGAGGAAGAAAAAGTAGAAGTCTCTAACAAGCTTAATTATAAACATGGAAAGGAATGAAAGAATCACCCAGAATCATAGAAATATGAGAGTCACATCATAGAGTAAGGAAGATGAAAATATGACCAGACTCCAAACTAGCTGAGACTTAGGTGGAGAAAAGCTAAACATTACAAAAGAGGGTTAAATCTTATTATGGAAAATTTCAAACATCTACAAAAATAAAAAGAATAGTGTAATGATCTTCTATGTACCCAGCACTTAACTTCAACAATTAATCAACTCATGACCAATCTGGTTTCATCTATCCTAACTCCCCTGGATTACTGTAATGTAAATTCCAGACATATCATTTCATTCATAAATATTTCAATATGTATTTCTAAAATGTAAGGATTCTTTTAAAAATATTGTCAAAATCCTTTATCACACCTAAAATTTAATAATTCCTTAATGTATTTTTTCCAATTGTCTTATTTTTAATAATTTGAATGAGACTCCAAACAGATTATAATTGGTTGGTATGTCTTCTAAATTTCTTTTAATCCATAGTTTCCCCTCCCCCATTCTTTTTTCTTAGAATTTATTTATTGAAGAAACTAGGTTTTTTAACCTGTATAGTCCCCTACATTTTGGACTTTTCTGATTGCATCATCACAGTGTCATTTAGTATGTTTCTTGCCCCTGTCTTTTCTGTAAACTAATGGTTATAGAAGCTCGATCTGATTCAGGTTCAATTTTTTTGGTAAGAAGATTTCTTGGGTGGAGGTCTATATATATGTATACAGTATCTGGCTGTCTCTCTTTTGGGAGACATTAATGAGCGTTGCCCACACCCATTATTTTATTGGGGATTGCAAAATGGTGGTATTGTATAATTACTTCTTTATTTATTATTCTATCATTATTTATTAACTGGACTATTTCTATAAAGAAAAACAAAGAGCTTTAAAGTTAAGTGGGAACATGCTAATATCTCTCATATACATATGAGGTTAAAAATGTTGACCCTGCCCTACCTGTGTCCTGTGTCCACATCCCTGTTTCTCCTTCCTTTCACAATCAAGATCTCAAATAATTAGTCTCAGGTACTTGTCTCTATTTTTTTTTTTTTTTTTTTTTTTCTGCTTTGGTTTTTCTTCAGCTAAGCTTTATTTTGTATTTTGTTCCCTAACCCCACTAAAACCGCTCGAGTGAAGTACTGTCGATATCCATGTTGACATATCCAATGGAAGAAGTTTTCTTTAAATCTGAATTTAAATGAAAACAAGGAACATTTTCCTGTCTCTCACTTGGTCCCTCCAGAGTACTGCAGTATGGACATGCCCCACTCCTGCCCTCCTGGCGGCTGCAAATCCACTGTTGCCTGGATTCCCTCCTGACTCTCTGGCTCTCATTTAAGTTCCTTGATGTTTTCGCATCTCAGTGTCTTTTTTCTGTCCTTGCTCCTCTTTCTCTCTGATGTCTCACACGTCTTACTCATCTCATCCTCTCTCATGGCTTTAGATTGCACCCGTCGCTGGACACTCCCAGCCTGTAACTTTGGCCTAGATTCATCTCCTAATCTCCAGGGTACCAATAAGCATTTCACTTGTAGGTTCCAACAACCTCAAAGTCGATGTGCCTTTTTAAAATTTTATTTTATTTTTGGCTGCGTTGGGTCTTCGTTGCTGTGCGCGGGCTTTCTCTAGTTGCGGCGAGCGGGGGCTACTCTTCATTGCGGTGCGTGGGCTTCTCATTGTGGTGGCTTCTCTTGATGCGGAGCACGGGCTTTAGGCGCATGGGCTTCAGTAGTTGTGGCATGCAGGCTCAGTAGTTGTGGCACGCCGGCTCTAGAGCGCAGGCTCAGTAGTTGCGGCGCACAGGCTTAGTTGCTCCGCGGCATTTGGGATCGTCCTGGACCAGGGCTTGAACCCATGTCCCCTGCATTGGCAGGCGGATTCTTCACAGTTGGCACCAGCAGGGAAGCCCCGATGTGCCTTTTTTGGAGCATGATGATCATCCCCTCCGAGGCTGTTTCTCTTCTATTAGCCTATATGTGATAAGCACTGACAGCAAGCAAATAACACTGTCCAGAAGCAGCAGAGTCTGTCCAAATTTCTCCCTCTCCATCCTCACTCAGTCTGTTACCAAACCCTATGACTTCTGTCTCCTGAAAATCACCACGTGAACCCCCTTCTCTTTTTATTCAATGACATGACCTTAGTTCAGACTCCGTTTCTCAGCTCCTGCTTTCTCAGGAGCTCCTAACTGATCTCCAGCTCCTCCACACCTGTCGAACTTCCTCATAATCTGAATCCCAAGTTCAGAGTCATCCTCTTAGCCCGCTGGGGGCTTTGTTCACTTGGCCTTCCTTTCCAACCTCCTTTCCTT
This sequence comes from Balaenoptera borealis, assembly GCF_965194805.1. Taxonomy (NCBI): domain Eukaryota; kingdom Metazoa; phylum Chordata; class Mammalia; order Artiodactyla; family Balaenopteridae; genus Balaenoptera; species Balaenoptera borealis. The sequence continues at coordinate 113,075,516 of NC_138873.1, read as the reverse complement.
CCACTGTTCCCACAGGTACCCTTTACTTTAGTTGAGTTACCTGTGGGGTCTATTTCCCAATTCTGTGCTTTTACGTGCTGTTTCCACTAGACTCCTATTTTAGGCTTTGCAGGCCACCTACAGTGTCTGCCTCTTCTTCTTCGTTATGTTTTATAAGCCTTTAAAAATGTAAGAACAATTTTTAGCTCCAGGACTGTCCAGATACTGGCCTTGATCTAGATTTGGCCCACAGATAATACTACTAACCCCTGATCTAGAGGGCCCTTTCCATGCCTTCTCTACTTACTTAGCTCCTACTTAGCTTTTAAGACTCAGGTTAAGAGTCACCTCCTCCTAGAAGCCTCCCTGACTCCACTCCCCTGATATGACTTAGCTGCCCTTCCTCTGGTTTCCCACAGAGGTAGAGGCTTCCTCTGCATGTCTTTGTCTCTGTATTGGTTTAATTGTTCTCGTCTTTAGAGAGTAAATGCCTTAGGGGCAAGAACTGTGTCATTTTTTTGCTTTATGTGCCTAGCAGAGTGCCTGGCACAAAGTAAATGTTCAGTAAATGATTGTCAAATGAGTAAACAAGAAGAGGTGTGACCAATAGCACTGGCTGATGGCATTTACTGAGAACATTCTGTGGGCTGGCCACTGTCTAAGCACTTTACAGAGGCCGTTTCCTTTAGTTTTCACAACAGAGGCACAAAGAAGTTAAGGATTTGGCGGAGCACATTTGAATTTCAGCAAGACTTTTGAGAAGGCCTTTTGCGATCATCTTCAACAAACGTGTGAAGAGCTCACCATCGGCCACATTCTAGGTGCCGGGGCTGCAGCAGTGAATAAAATACACAAAAACCCTCCTTTCAAGGTGTTTACAGTTTAGAGAAGAGCAACAGTCAATTAAAAAAAAAAAGGAATAAGTAAAATATATAGTGTATTAGATGGTAATAAGTGCTCTGGAGAAAAAGAAAGCAGAAAAAGAAAATAGGAAGTTCTACCATGAAATGCACAAGACAAATAAGGTTGGCAAAGCAGGCCTCCCTGAGAGGGGATAATTGTACAAAGACTTGAAGGAAATGAAGGAGTGATCTATTAGAATATCTCAAGGATAAAAGAAAGAGTTTTGAGAGATGAAGTCACAGAAGTAGGAGGAAAAGAGTGATGACGTGGGGCCTTTTAGGCCATTGTGATGATTGGGGCTTGGAGCTGAGGAGCGACAGGATCTGATTTACCCTTTGTAAATCACGCTGGCTCCTGGGCAGAGAACAGATGAGGGTGAGCAAGAGTGGAAGTTGAGAGTCAGGTTAGGTTGCTATTGCAATAATACAGATAAGGGATGACGGTGGCGTGGGCCAGGGTAAGAGCAATAGTGGGATGAGAAGTGACTGGATTCGAGATGTATTTTGAAGGTAGAGTTGACAAGATTTATTGGAGAACTGAATGTGGGCTTGTGAGAGAAGGACAGAACTCAAGGATGACTCTAGATCTGGGGCCCAAGCATCTGGAAGAATTTGGTTGTAGTTGACTGACGTGAGGAAGCTCTGGTTGGAACAGGTGCAAGGGAGGGCTGGGAGCTCAGAGAGATAATGGCTAACAGCCCCGCGGGCTCATGGGTGACTGATGAACAATGTCCCTGCTGCTGAATGGGTTGAACTCAGCAGCAGGGAGAGCTTGACTGTGTCTGAAGGGCTCTGTGCATTGACCTGTCTTTCTATTAATCACTGGGGTTGTGTTGCCATTGACACAGTGCTAGATGTAAACTGATATATTGGGTGACAAAACAGTCCAAGGAGGATCTTGACAATTCCAGAAGGATAGGTGAATCAAGTAAGATGAAGTTAACCTAAACAAACACAAAGTCTTGCGAATTTCAGCTGTTCAAGCAATACCTGTTTGAGGAATAGCATTGTTAAAAGCACACTGTGGTCAAACAGATCTGGTCCAAAATCCCAACCTGCCCCTTCTTAGTCCTGTTCCCATGATAAGTCAAATGACTTCCCTATTTATAAAATGGCATAGTAATGCCTTGCTCAAAGTGTTGTTATGAAAATGAAATGAAATAATAAAACACTTAACACACAGCCTAGGTTGTAACAGATAGTTGGTAAATAAAATGTTTTATTATCAAAAGACCTTTCTTCCTATCCTTTATTTTTTTAAAAATTAAGTATTAGTAAATATTTGAGTTTGGAGTGGGCTTTTACGAGCCTCTTGAAATAATATTAGGACTCAAGGTTTTTCTCATACCTGAAACATTATTTTCCTGGAACAAGTTTTCTTGTCAGCCGGAATTCCACCTGGAAATGTTAGCTGTCTTCTCTTTATTTTTACAACTTCTGCTTTCACCTCTTTCTGCCTTGAGATTAATAACCTATTTTATGTTTTCAATCATATTTTAAGTCACTCTTTTATATTTCTTTACAACTTTTCTCCCTTTATCTGACATTTTAGAACACTTTGCAGGGCTTTTAATATTATTTTTCTTAATATATTTTAAAATTGAGATATAATTTACATATTACAAAATTCACCTATTTTAATTATACATTTTGATGAGTTTTGATAAATGTGTACACCATAACAGTCAGAACACCGAAATCCTCTTATTTTGCTCCTTCAATAGCATAATTACATGGAAATGCCCCCATAATGTACAGCAAATTAAGTGTTTAAAGCACAAAGTGAAATTGTAACTATTAGAAAATTGTGCAATAGTCATTATGCTTTGTGAATAGTTGCACAATGATGTGATAATGCTTCTGAATGCTTGTTTAATGTAAAAAAAGAGGATTTCTAGATATGGGGGAAGAAGAAAAACAACACCTGAAAGTGGAATGCCAAATTGACTGGAAAGGTGGATAAAAAGAGACAAGCAGCCTCTTTCTTAGGCACTCCTGTGTTTTTCCATGGGTCTCTCCTTGTACCTCTCTCTCTCTCTCTATCTCTCTCTCTCTCACAACAGGTGTTCCATAGCTCCTCCTCATTCTTTTCACCCCTTCTTTCTGAGCATTTCCCAAACTTTTTTCTCTATCCTTTCCTTTTTCTCTCTCTGCATATTTCTCCTTTGGAGATCACATTTATTTCCATGTCTAAGGGACTATCACCTCCCTTATTGAAATAAAAACCCAAGAATTACCAAGCTTTTAGCACTGTAAGTTTCTATGTAGGGAGGGATGTCTGACAAAAGAGTCCCAAAATCTCCTATGATTTCCTTCCTCCTGGACTTCTCTTACTTTATTACCACTGTTCCTCCCACTAGATCCCAGATGTGTGCTGCTCCAACATTAAACTTCTGGTCCAACTGTGGATAAAATCATTTCTCTTTTTTCTCTCTAATAGAGGTTAGAACTTAAAAAAAAAAAAACTAAAACAAACAAGCAAACAAACAAAAAGAACACTAAGACCTGTGGGAGAGACACAGAAAGCCTTAATTTAGTTTAGCCTGGTCTACAAAACATCATTTAGGGTTCTAATATTCCCATAAGCATGTTATAGGTTATCTGAAGGTTGTTCGTCCACCAGGACTAAGGATAGACAGACCATTAGGGCTATCTTTCCAGTCTACACAGAGAAGGCTCCCTCTCTCATGTGAGGTTTCCCACTTAAGAGAAACTCCTCTTCTCCCAGAGCTGATGACTAGAATGACCATATTCTTTAAGAGAGGCCATTGCTAATGAGATCAGAGACATTCATTGTCTAATAGCCACTAGTAATATCCAATTACTGGCCTAGTAACAACCATAACATACATTCGACAAAAATTTATACTCAGCTCAGCATTGTAAGGACTTTAGTTCACACAGCCCTGTGTAGGTGGCTTGAGCTTTATTTCTAGCTCAAGCTTATCTATTTGTTCTTTCTTCCATTTATCCATTCAGTCAATATTTCTTGAGCACCTCCTATGTGTCAGGCATTGTGCTAGGGGGTGAACAAGGACCTGGCACCCACTCTCACAGAACTTTCATGAACAGAGGTAGGCAGACATTAAAAAATTATAAGTTGATAAGTGTTATAACAGAAGACTGCAGGTTATTGTGAGAGTTTCTAAGAGGATCTGACTTAGTTTGGTCAGGGAAGGCTTCCTGAAGGGAGTGACATTTGAGTGAGACTCAAAGGACAAAAAGTCAACCAGATATGTTCATGTGTGTGTGTGTATGTGTCAGGGAGAAAGGAAGAGCGGGGAGGTACTAAGCAGAGGGACCAGTGTATTTGAGGAATGTTAGGAGCTTAGATAACAGGTGAGAGATCAGCTTGAGATCAACCTGCCCAGGTGGTCAGGAATCACATCAGTCTGGGCCTTGTTATGGATTTCATGCCTCTATTCTTAAAGCAATAGGAAGCCATGGGAGTGTGGACTTAAAAAAATGCACAACGTGAGAGTTGCAAGTTAAGCTTTACTGGGGGCAAAATGAGGACTACAGCCCCGAGACAGCATTTCAGATATCTGAGAAACTGCTCCAAGGAGGTGAGGGGAGGAGCCAGGATATACAGGAGTTTTGCAACAAAAGGGCAGGTAGTCGGAATGTCAAAAGATTATTGTTAATTAAAGAAAACCAGGTATCTCAGGTTAAGGAATTCAGCGCTTTTCTGTGTATGGGAATATGCAAGAGTCTGGGCTCACTGAAATCATTCCTTTGATATGCACCTCAGCTACCTGGGGCCAGTATCCTGTATTTTCACATCCTGAGTTTCCTCAGGGCTCACCGCAGGGAGTGGCTGCAGTTTGATGGCGGCTAGATGGCAGGTATTCTTTTCAGCCCTGGGTTTCCTCAGGGCTCACTGGCTCAAGTTGGAGGGTTGCAGTTGTTGATGACTGTGACACCCTTTGTTTATTGATGTGGCAGGAAATATGCCATTTATAAATATTCCATTTACCAGGAGTGACATGATTATATTAGAATTTGGGTGAGAGTAAGTAGTAATAATAATAATGATAACATAAACATAATTATAATAATATAATTATAAATTTATAATATAAAGTGTAGTTTTAGCTACACTTACTATGGGCCAGGCACTGTTATACGTGCTTTCCATATATTAACTGATATGCACCTCAGACAAACCTTATGAATTAGCTACTATTTTGATGCTCAGTTTATAAGTGAGAAAAGTGAGATACACAGAGGTTATATAACTTGTCCAAGATCATACAGCTAGGAAGTGGCACAGCTGAGGTTGTGAAGGGACCAGTTTGGAGGCTGTTGCAGAATTATCAGCAGATGCTAGGACTTGGACGGGAGTAGAGACAGTGGGGAGGCATTAAGGCTATGGGTTAAGGTGTATATGAGCTGTAAAATTTATAGGACTTATTTTCAAAGCACTACATTTCTAATTGTTGGCACGTTTATTTATTTGTTTGTTTCAATCATGGTAAGAACACTTAACATGAGATCTACCCTCTTTAAAAAATTTTAAGTATACAATACAGTATTGTTAACTATTGTCTGGTATACTTTTCAACTTGCTGTTGCTTCAGTTCTCAATTTCTGCCCATACCCTTTCTCACCTGTTTTTCCTATTTCAGTTAAAAGTATTATTGTTTGCAATTATTCAGACCCAAAGCACTGAAGTAATTTTTTTTCTCTCTCTCTCTCCCTTCCTACCAGTTAATAATCAGTCACAAAGTCCATGTTATCTTTTGCAAAGTTGTCACAATTCATCCTATTCTTCCCATCGCTAACGTCCTGCGCACACAAATTATGAAACAGAAACTAGTACCTGAAAAGCCCTCTTCATGCTCCCTTCTAGTCGTTACCCTTCAGTTTCGGTAACCAGCATCCCGACTTCTGATTAGCTTCATTAATGGCTATTTGTTAAACCTTCATACTGCAGTAATTGATAAGGGATTTATTGTAACAGCATTTTATTTTATTTGTATTTAATATCTAAGAGAAACTTCTTTGCAGACTAATCTTTTAATATGTATATGAAATATTTATGTATGATATAATATACAAAGTTTAATGTAATAAAATAGAATATTTTAATATATTTTGTTTTCTAGGTTGAAAAAACTCCTTGAACAAGAAAAGGCTTACCAAGCCCGCAAAGAAAAGGAAAATGCTAAGCGGCTCAACAAACTGAGAGATGAGCTTGTGAAACTCAAGTCCTTCGCACTCATGCTGGTGGATGAAAGGCAGATGCATATCGAGCAACTTGGCCTGCAGAGCCAGAAAGTACAGGACCTGACTCAGAAACTGAGGGAAGAGGAAGAAAAGCTCAAAGCCATCACTTCTAAATCCAAAGAAGACAGGCAGAAATTGCTCAGGTTGGAAGTGGACTTTGAACACAAGGCTTCGAGGTTTTCCCAGGAGCATGAAGAGATGAACGCTAAGCTGGCCAATCAAGAGTCTCACAACAGGCAGCTCAGACTCAAGCTGGTTGGCTTGACTCAGAGAATTGAGGAGCTGGAAGAGACCAACAAAAATCTTCAAAAGGCAGAAGTAGAACTTCAGGAACTCAGAGATAAAATTGCCAAAGGGGAATGTGGCAACTCCAGCCTCATGGCAGAAGTGGAAAAGCTTCGGAAGCGCGTACTTGAGATGGAGGGTAAAGATGAGGAGATCACGAAAACCGAATCTCAGTGCAGGGAACTGAGGAAGAAGCTGCAGGAGGAAGAACACCATAGCCGGGAGCTCAAACTTGAAGTTGAGAAGTTACAGATGAGAATGTCTGAACTGGAGAAATTGGAGGAAGCATTTAGCAAGAGTAAGTCAGAGTGCACCCAGCTGCATTTCAATCTGGAGAAAGAAAAGAACTTAACCAAGGACCTGCTCAATGAATTGGAGGTCGTCAAGAGTCGGGTTAAAGAACTGGAATGTTCTGAAAGTCGATTGGAAAAGGCTGAATTAAGCCTAAAAGACGATCTCACAAAGTTGAAGTCCTTTACCGTGATGCTGGTTGATGAAAGGAAAAATATGATGGAAAAAATAAAGCAAGAAGAGAGAAAAGTGGATGGACTCAATAAAAATTTTAAGGTGGAACAAGGCAAGGTTATGGATGTAACGGAAAAACTCATCGAAGAAAGTAAGAAGCTTTTAAAACTGAAATCTGAAATGGAGGAAAAGGTATACAGTTTGACCAAAGAGAGAGATGAGTTAATAGGCAAACTGAAAAGTGAAGAAGAAAAATCCTCTGAATTAAGCTGCAGTGTTGACTTATTAAAGAAGAGACTTGATGGGATAGAGGAAGTGGAGAGAGAAATAACAAGAGGAAGGTGTCGAAAAGGACCTGAGCTCACCTGCCCAGAAGATAACAAAATTAAGGAGCTAACACTTGAAATTGAGAGACTGAAGAAACGTCTCCAACAACTGGAGGTGGTGGAAGGGGATTTGATGAAGACGGAAGATGAGTATGACCAGCTAGAGCAGAAATTTAGAAGCGAGCAGGATAAGGCCAACTTCCTCTCTCAACAACTGGAGGAGATAAAACACCAAATCGCTAAGAATAAAGCAATAGAGAAAGGTGAGGCAGTGAGCCAGGAAGCCGAGCTGAGACACAGATTTCGGTTGGAAGAAGCTAAAAGTCGAGACTTAAAAGCAGAAGTCCAAGCCCTGAAAGAGAAGATTCATGAACTGATGAACAAAGAAGATCAGCTTTCTCAGCTCCAAGTGGATTATTCTGTCCTTCAACAAAGATTTATGGAAGAAGAAAATAAGAACAAGAACATGGGGCAGGAGGTCCTCCATCTGACCAAAGAGTTGGAGCTGTCCAAGCGGTACAGTCGCGCTCTCCGGCCCAGTGTGAACGGCAGGAGGATGGTGGATGTCCCCGTGACGTCCACTGGCGTCCAGACGGATGCTGTCGGCAGCGAGGCGGCGGAGGAGGACACGCCAGCGGTGTTTATACGCAAATCCTTTCAAGAAGAAAACCATATCATGAGTAACCTTCGACAGGTGGGACTGAAGAAACCTATGGAACGTTCCTCTGTCCTAGACAGGTATCCGCCCGCGGCCAATGAGCTCACCATGAGGAAGTCTTGGATTCCATGGATGAGGAAAAGGGAGAATGGGCCCCCGGTGACTCACGAGAAGGGGCCTCGAGCCGGTTCCAGCCCGGGGCACCCAGGAGAGCTGGTTCTTTCGCCCAAGCAGGGCCAGCCCCTGCACATTCGCGTGACGCCAGACCACGAGAACAGCACTGCCACTTTGGAGATTACGAGCCCCACGGCGGAAGAATTTTTTTCCAGTACCACCGTCATTCCCACCCTGGGGAATCAGAAACCGAGGATAACCATTATCCCATCACCAAACGTCATGTCTCAGAAACAGAAGAGCGGAGACGCTACTCTCAGCGCGGAGCGAGCCATGTCCCCGGTCACAATTACTACCTTCTCCAGGGAGAAGACGCCAGAAAGCGGAAGAGGGCCGTTTGCGGACAGGCCCACGTCCCCCATTCAGATCATGACCGTGTCCACATCGGCGGCCCCGGCGGACATCGCTGTCCCTCCCGAATCCCAGGAAATGCCCGTGGGAAGGACTGTCCTCAAGGTCACGCCAGAGAAGCAGACTGTGCCAGCCCCAGTCCGGAAGTACAACTCCAATGCCAATATCATAACCACGGAAGACAATAAAATTCACATTCACTTAGGTTCGCAGTTTAAGCGAGCCCCTGGGACTTCAGCTGAAGGAGCAAGCCCGGTGATTACTGTCCGACCCGTCAGCGTGACCGCGGAGAAGGAGGTGTCCACCGGCACAGTCCTTCGCTCGCCCAGGAACCACCTCTCGTCTCGCCCTGGCGCGAGCAAGGTGACCAGCACCATCACCATTACACCGGTCACGACCTCATCGGCCAGAGGAACCCAGTCAGTGGTGAGTAGAGGGGGCTCCAAAGTTCACGCCAAGGCGGGGGGCGCGGGGGGAGTGAGAATAACGCAGTGCCCAGAATACAGCAAAAGCACGTGCCCCTCCTCCACCCGAACCCACTACCAGGTGTCTCCTAGGGGACTATCTACATCAAGAAACAGGAGTAAAATGTGGCCTAATACTTTATGAATTTGAGCTAATTATGAGGGATAATTTTTTTTTCATATCAATTATGGAGACTCCAAAAATCCTTGCAAAGATGGCCTCTTGCAGTGTCAGCATATGGGAATAATAAGGTTTAAAATTTGATTTTTATGTTTAAACTATTTTGAAAAATGGAGACTGGAGAGAAATGGTCAATATGCAGAAAATTATTAAAACCGTTCCTGGGTTGGGCTTCCCTGGTGGCACAGTGGTTAAGAATCCGCCTGCCAATGCAGGGGACACGGGTTTGAGCCCTGGTCTAGGAAGATCCCACGTGCCGCGGAGCAACTAAGCCTGTGCGCCACAGCTACTGAGCCTGCGCTCTAGAGCCCGTGAGCCACAACTACTGAGCCCGAGCGCTACAACTACTGAAGCCCGCGCGCCTAGAGCCCGTGCTCTGCAACAGGAGAAGCCACCACAATGAGAAGCCCTCGCACTGCAAGGAAGAGTAGCCCCCGCTCCCTGCAACTAGAGAAAGCCCGCCCGCAACAACTAAGACCCAATGCAGCCAAAAAATAAAAATAAAAATAAATAAATAAATAAACTATTCCTGGGTTATAGTTCTAGAACCTAAAATATTTAAAATACATTTACGTATGGTCATAGTCATACTTTATTCGAAAAGTAAGATTAAAAGATTATTATATCCAAAACTTTTTTTAAAGTAAAAAAGAAGTGAGTTTATATGTCTAAACACTATATTTTATTAATAGTATCGTGCAGAGAGCAGGTGCTCGATAAATATTTAGGTAATACCAGCTGGGAGGCTAAATGAAGGATTATTAAAAAAGCATGTCCAAAGTATAAAAGCCAGAACTTAAAAATGAATTCTATTTTTCAAAATACCTCCAGTGATTTTCTTCATTTATTGAGGACAATTGGTAGATGAAATTATAGAAGAGCATGCACTACTTAGATGTTAGTTTAAACTAATAGACTAGAAATTATGATTCCTAATCTCTGAATAAATTCTGCAGCATATATTAGAAACTCTTAAGAAGGAGAGGAAGCTTATTATTTAAGCATAGAAACTGTGGCTCATTTTCCCATATCTTCACTATAATTTACTTTAATTCTCTGTGCACAAGCATAGACCCAAGACAGGCTTCAAAGTGTGAATTACTTACTAAGTGCTTTGCCAGTAAAGCTTTTTGTTATTGGCTCGATGGGAGCTGAATAGCATTCAGAACTGCTCACCCTTCTCAAATGGTTCAGTGCTGCTTTAATTGAAGCAACACAGCGTAGCTTGGATTTTTATAAAAGCTAGTGGAGGTGTAATTGTTGTAATTTAGAGCAGATTTTCTGCTGGAACATCTTATTCCCATTTTAAGGGTCAGGTCAAGATAGGCTTCCCTTCTGTAGCAACATTTTGGATTACTGACTAAAGCCCATACACAAATAGGATTTCAAAACAACTGTGTGAGATTTCTAAGGCCTAAATGATGATTCACATACTTCAGGTATATCAGATCCCATAAGACCAAGGGCAATAGAAAGTTTGGGAATACCCCTCTCAGAAATCGAATAGTGTGGCTAGTTCATTTGTGCATTTAGCCAACATTTATTGACCATTAGCAACACTTTAGGCATGGGATTAGATGCTGACTGTAAAGAGGACCTGTCGAAGTTCTTGGCTTAGTGAGAGAGGCAGGATTGAAACCTCCTTAGTGGTTCTATGAGAGGGGTATGTACAAAGGAACAAGCAGAGAAGGCTTCACCGGGGGAAGAGGTCTTCACAGATGCAGAGAGAGGGCAGCGTGTGCACAGGCGCGGTGATGGCAATGTGAGGAACCGGCTTGTTGGGAATGGTGAGCAGTCCCTTTGCGCTGCAGCAGCTGGGGCTGGAGACAAAACGCAGGAGCAGAAAAGGAGAGGCGCACTGGGGTCAGATACTGAAGATGCGTGGGTCTTTTTATGAAATTGACATTTAATCTCAGAGAGTAGACAAAGGGACCCAGAAACAGGGTCATGATTTTTAAAACTACATTCTTTATGTTTTAGGTATGTCTGTAAAACAATTGAAAGGATAAATTAGAGGAAATAGAGGCCGAGGTCAGGGATACTGTTGCAGTTCTGTAGGCTGGAGATGGTGTAGGCTTGAACTGCGGTAGCGAAAATGAGGACAGAAATAGATTGAAGACGGAATTGAAGATTTCATGACAAACTGAGTACAGAGGGCAGCTCTGAGGTTTCTGGCTTGGCTGTAGAGGTGGATAAAACGAGAAACGCAGGGGGGACTACTGTTTGGGGGAGAAGTTTAGTAATGTTTGGGGCCTGTTATAATTGAGATGCCTGAGGGACACTGAAAATGTCTAGCGCGTGGTTGGAAATCTGGATCTGCATTTAAGGAGAGCACGGAAGGCTCGAGGTCCTGGGACTCAGCAACATGTAGGTGACAACTGAGGCGATTCTCAGGGTGAATGTGAAAAATGAAAAGAGGGCCGAGGATGGAGCATGGTGACACCCACATTTAGAAGGCAGGCAAGCTGGAACCAGGAGCCAGCGCCAGAGTGAAAAGGAGTCGTCAGAGAGAGGAGGGGGATGGGTGAGACCCAAGTAAGAAATCACAGCAGGAGAGTTTCAGGAGCACTTCAAGAAGGGGGGTGTGGGGGACTTCCCTGGCAGTCCAGTGGTTAGGACTCCGAGCTCTCACTGCAGGGGGCACGGGTTCATCCCTGGCCGAGGAACTAAGATCCTGCGTGCCATGCGGCATGGCAAAAAAAAAAAGAGGGTGTGGTCAGCAGTGACAATACAAAAAAGAGAAGATCTGGCCGCCTTAGGAGGGGAAAGGAGAGCTGCTTCATGTAAAGAAAGTGAGGTGATTTGGGGCACAGTAGGAGTAAAGATGCCTGAGTATACGCAGGGTGTCCTGCAGCTTCTCTGTGAAGTAGGAGTGAAGGTCGTCTTCAGTCAGGGTAGAGGAGGTAGGTGAGGGGCTTGAGAAGAGAAGGAAGAGTGGCACAGATGTTCCGGGAGAGGGGAAGGGGTGGGGGGCGACTGGAATGGACTCGACACCAACTCCAACTTGCTGACGATAATCTGATCTGGAGAGGGGTCGTCTGTGGGTAGTTCTGTGGCAAGAGCCCTGCGTATGCTCAGAGTGATGGCACTTCCGGGGGAAACTCACCAACATCGCCCTTGCGTTTCTGTGTTTTCTCTCTTACAGTCGGGACAAGACGGGTCATCCCAGCGGCCTACACCCACCCGCATTCCTATGTCAAAAGGTATGAAAGCAGGAAAGCCAGTAGTGGCAGCCCCAGGAGCAGGAAATCTGACCAAATTCGAGCCTCGAGCTGAGACTCAGTCTATGAAAATAGAGCTGAAGAAATCTGCAGCCGGCAGCGCTACCTCTCCTGGAGGGGGGAAGGGCTGAGGGCAGTGGCGGAGGGGGTATGTCGCGCAGATGCTACTGCTGCCGTCTGTTCGTGCCAACTCTCTACATGTACTAATTTAAGTTTTCGATATCCTGTTCATAAAATAATCAACTAATAGCCACGTGTCTTTCCTATTTTGTGGATTTGTTTTGATCCTGGGGAACAGAACTAACTAGCAAAACTACCGTGTGCTGTGTGCTTTGCGGAGGATGCTGGGCCCGAGGCAGGGCCTGACTTCTAGACCCAGTTTTGCTTCTAGAAAGTGGACCCGTTAGTTAAATCAGTAAGATCTGGGGGCTGGATCACAGCCTCTCCAAAGCCGGCTCCTAATTGTTAATCAAATGTAATAGGCTTTGTTCCACCATCATTGATTTTTCAAAAACTCTTTTATGAAATAGGAAATAGGTTAACAATGGTCATTGGCCTCGATCAGATTCCAAATTTGCTTCATGTGCTGGAAACAAACAAACAAACAAAACCCCCAAAACAAAACCCATCTCCTAGTTATCACAGGGCCTGGACCTCTAAGGTTTTGCAAAAACAAAAGCCTCTGAGACGATTTCAGGAAACAATTTGAATGTGAAATAAAATGGAAACGAAATATGGAATACTAAAAACAGAGTTTTACTTATTTGTGTGAGTGTGTATTGTAAAGATTTTGGAATTTTAGAACCGTTAATGTCAGACTCATGCTCTATTCAAGTGTGCAACGGATTTAAATTGTGGAGCAGTTTGAATAGAGCTGCCAAATGGCCCTTTATAGCTCAAGAGAGGTTGTAATGGATAGAAAATAGCGGACAGTAAATTTTGATACATTGTTGCCAAGAAATAAAATGACATCATGCATAGCTTAATTGAATTGAAACATTTTCACAGTCAAGTGTGGACTTGACTTTGCAAGTATAGGACCAGTTCATGATTGTGTGTGTGTGTGTGTGTGTGTGTGTGTGTGTGGTGTGGTGAAGTGTATTATTATTACCTGTGTTTGTATCATTGTTAATTTTCAGCATGTTTTCATAAGCATGAAGAGTGTGTGAATGCAAAATGCCAGCGTCCGTGAGAAGATTAAACGTGTTGACGTGGACTTGGTGCTTGGTAGTCAAATAACCACAAATGAGCTCAAGGCTGATAACCCCCAGCTTAGCATCTGAGGTCTCAGGTAGGCAGCACCTTTCTCGAAATCTTTGAGGCAAGTGGGTGAACTTTACAAATAACACAGTGAGTATTAAGTTACAGGTTGCTATTTTCTACTTCTAAATTGTGAGGGTTCCAGAATCATTTGAATAGTCCCTGCTCCTGATATTTGGTAAAAGGTAGATTTTTTTTTTTTAAAGATATATGATTGCTTTTTAGCCCAGGAGTCATCGTGCTTCATGGTATAGAGACTGTCCTCTGAGTTCTTTCCACACTGTTCTTCCGGCCCCTTGTAGAACTGGGGCTCAAATTGTGGATGAAGGAGATAGACCCCTCACAATATTCACATTTACTTAATCAGATCACTGTTGCCTACAGCTCAGTTCTCAGCAAATGTATTTTAAAATATTGAGCAACTATGGGAGACATGCCCTAATAATGGAATTTCAAGGCAGAAGGAGAGGGAGACTGAGAAAAAAAGACTTTATGAAATACGATTTTGAACAAGTTTAAACAAGAGATCTTGCCATTTCGAATACTGACTCGTGTTTTTTTGAAAGGGAATTTCCCCCCTTTTGTAAAGTGGACATGATCCCTTTCAGAAACAAGGACGCTCCACTGTTTTTCAAATGCCTCCCTGGCACTTAGGCTATTTAGTGTTACTGTACATGCTGTATTTGAGCAAACGGAGGTGTCAGGAGAAAGAAACACTGTGTTCTGTTTTATACTACCTGCCATTCTTCGGTGACCCTTATGTTAATCAAGTGTCCCTGCTGCTGTTTTGCTTTTTTACCTGCTCACACCATGCTTATGTCGGTTCTGCCCGGAAGCTCATTCCATCTGCAGGGAGAGGCTGTAAGGGCTTAACCGTGAGCGGGCAGGAAGTTTATACATAATCTGGATCTTGGAATACAGCCACCTGCAAAGGACAACCGCTAAGAAAACTTGGCGGCACGACACATACTCGCTTTTCAGAAATGATAGAGTGCAACTGCCGTGGCAGTTTTCCTTTGTAATTTCAGAACCAACTCCACATTTATTGGCTAGCTTTGTTTTCAACTGCATATTAGAAATGAAATCCACCGGGGATTGGAGATGGAGGATTGCATGCACTCCATCTCCGGCTTCTACGTGTGAGTATAATGCTTCTGGGATGCAGTTTCATGTGCTTTTGTAAGAGTGAATGGGATGAAAAAGTTAGAGTCTTTTCCCTGTCCTGAAACATAGTACTGTGTAGTGAAATAGCAGGGGTGTCACTAGGGCAGCTAGGAACAGCTGCTGTCAGGTCCCGTCCTGGGGAGGGAGGGGTGCCGTTTCCACAGATTTCAGTGTGACGGCTCCGTCGGGGGACAGGCAGGGCCCCATCCACACAGCTACAGAGGCAGCCCTGGTCTTACCCTCCTGAGAATAATTTTTGTGGGTTGGCTGTTTCCACATACTACGATGGTGGCCACATTCTATGCATGGTACCAGAAACATTCCAAGATGGGACACGGCCCAAAAGGTATTTATCATTTCTTGAAAATGACTATCCTGTCTAGGTCACCTGCTTAAACAGAGTCATTCAGTTTCTACTGGCATCTTTATTATATTTTCATTGAGGACAGGTGAACGGGGAGCATTTGGGCTGTCTGGAGATTTTAGGGTATTCATTAAGGGTAGGGTGTTACCAGATCTCTTAGTTGAATGTCTTTAAGAAAGAAGTGAAGACATAGCTTTGATGTGCAGTGTGGGAAGAGTATAATTTCAGGGAAACAAAAACCTGTCCAAGAATGTGAGATGCACAAAGATTTGAATTTCTCATTCCTTTCATAGATTTGGAATACTGGGGAGAGAGCAAGACTTTCCTGGTTGGGAAAACCCCAGGGATATTAGATGAGAAGGGCACGTTTATGTGGGCGGCAGGAGGGCAGAGAGAGAGAGAGAGCAAGAGGTAACAGGATGAGCACGGAGGGGGCTTCCCAGTAAACAGGAATGCATTATTCCCAAACCTCCCCAACCCAGCCGATGGTCAGTGCTTCCCCCCTACTTCCTCCTCCAGTCTCATCCTTGGTTATCTCCTCACCCTCTGCTCTTTCAACTTCTCCTTTTCACCTGTTACCTCCACATAGGATGTAAATATGCTCTGGCCTCTTCCGTCTCAGCACAGTTTTTCCTTCAGCCATGCAGTCCTCTATAGCTACTGCCCTGACCCCCTTCCTTGCCTGCCCAGTGGAGCCACTGACACAACGCTCGGCCTTTTCTGCCTCCACTTCCACTGTTCCCGTTGATTCTTTAATTATTCTTTACTTTTGTGAAAGTAACTCATACACAGTTAAAATACAAGCCAGTGCTGAAAGACAATGAAAACAACTGTTCCTCACCTCACCCCCCCCCTTTCCAAACTCAGCTCTACTCCCTAGAGAAAATTATTTCTCACTCTAAATTGATAAATTTTGGATGTCTTTTTCTTCCCATTATTGTTTTGACGTTTGAGAATTTAGTCCTCTTACATGTCTCTCCCCTTCCCTTTTCCCCATCCTCACAATATGATTGCATCACACATTTTTTGATACATCAGCAGCCAGCAGCCAGCATGTTTCATGTTCATATGTTTACAGTGTAAGTTTAAATATTGTTCCCTGCTGAGCCAAGTAGTCTACTATGATTATGTTTCCTTCCTCTTACCGTGTTCCCCCTTCAAAAGAATAATTGCTTTAATTTTTCATCTGCTTGCTTTTCTATGTATCTGTATTTTTTCCAAATGCTCCGATAGATCTACCAAACACATATGAGTAATTTTTCCAAACACTTAAGCACATCAGTTTCATACTTTTCCCTGGAAGCCTTACTAGTTCAACCCTCTGCTTCCCCACTTAGTCTGGAATGGTGGTCCTTTACACCTGCTGTTCAGCTGTTGTCCTATTGCCTACATTGAATCCTCTGTTTCCTGGAGTTCTTATCTTCTACTTCTTTTGCTTACCTGTTTGTCTGTCTGCCTATCTATCTATCTATCACCTATCTATCTATCTATCTATCTATCGAAGCTCATCTTCCAGTAGTTTCTACGGAGAAAAATCCTCCAGTAACCTTCCTGAGGCAGGCTACCTGCATTCTGGGAACACATCAGGGAGATGAAGTGGAGAATCTCACAGTTTAGGCACTCCCTTGCATTCAGCCCATTTTGTATGTAGGTCCAGAACTTGTTAGGTCAGTGTTTTCAGGGAATAAACCCCGGATCTCTGTAAGGGTGAAAGTAGGGTGAGGCTATGCTCCTCTCCCTCTGTGCCTGAGACATCTAATCTCCTTCTGATTCCTTGAACTTCTCTGACTGCCCTGCCTCAGTCTCCCTTGCTGGCTCCTTATTGTATGCATGCATTTTTTTTTTATTGAAGTATAATTGATTTACAATGTTGTGTTCATTACTGCTGTACAGCAAAGTGATTCAGTTACACATATATATACATTCTTTTTTTAATATTCTTTTCCATTATGGTTTATCACAGGATATTGAATATAGTTCCCTGCGCTCTACACTAGGACCTTGTTGTTTATCCATTCTATATATAAAAGTTTACATCTGCTAATCCCAGCCTCCCAATCCATCCCTCCCCCAACCCCCTCCCCCTTGGCAACCACCAGTCTGTTCTCTATGTCCCTGATTCTGGTTTTGTTTCATAGATAGTTTCACTTGTATCATATCTTAGATTCCACACATAAGTGATATCATATGGTATTTGTCTTTCTCTGTCTGACTTACTTCCCTTAGTATGAGCATCTCTAGGTCCATCCATGTTGCTTGTGCATGCATCTTAAGGGTTGGTTTTCTCCTCACCTTTTCAAAAGCCATTTGCCTGCACTACATGCTCATTCTGGTTACTTTATTCACTCCCATGGCTTCAGTTATCTCCCATATGCTGATGACGACCAAACCTCTATCTCCAACCACGCACTCAACGTGGCACTGTACATCTCCAACTCAGTTCGTCTCAAAGCCATTCTCAACAACCCTTCCAGCCCTCTTCCAAGTTTTTTCCTTCTCCTATAATTCTCCACCTCAGCAGGAACGTCCTGAGCTACCCAGTCCCTCAAGAAAGCCAGACGCCACTTCAGGCCCCTCCTTCCCCCTCGCCCATCAAGGAGACTCATTCAGCAAGTCTCTCATACCCCTGTCAAACCCCTGACACCTGAGGCAGCTGCACCCACATCTCCATTTTCCCCGTCACTGCCTGAGTGGAGGTTCTAACTACTTCTCATCTGGATGACTCTAATACTCTCCCAACCGATCCCATAATCTCCAGCCTCAACACTTCCTGATTCATTTTTCATTTTGTTTGTCAAAGTGCAAGTTGATCATCTCACTCCTCTATGTGAAGCCCTCCCAAGCTTCCTTGCTATCCACAGCATTCAAGGCCAGCTCCCTGGTGTGGCACTCAAGGCTCTGTGATCTGGCGCCCTACCTCCCCACCCTCCCTTTCCCTCGCCTGGACCCCCACCCCCAGGCCCACAGAACGCCTTGCACAGTGGCCAGATCACCTTCCCTTGACTTGCTCAACTTGTTTCTTCTCCCTGGGTTGCCCTTCCTCCAACCTTTCCTTCTGGTGGTTCTGTCCTCTGTTCAAAATCTCTTTTAAGAACTTTGCCTCCATGAACAAGACAAGCCATTATTTCAGAATCTAAGCCGGGGTTTAAAGCCTGTCATTTTTAACATTTTTACAGCAAATGCTGTAAAAAAAAGTTGGTACTTACTGTAGAGAAAGAAAACCAACAGTCAAAGGATGGCTGGGAGTTGGAGAAGAAAGAGGTGTTCTTGCTTCCTCCTTAGTCTGCAATAGAAACCTGCGAGAATGATATGGAGGGCGCTGGCACATCATGCGTGAGAACACAGAGGGAGAGAGGGAGCAGAATTAGGGGAAATCCGGGTGCTGCCGTTCTGGACGGTGTAAGTCACTGCTGTTTCCCTCCAAAGGCACCGTGGCAGGTGATGGGTGCAAAACGGCCAGCAGTCCTGGACTGGGGAGTTCTCGCCTCTGACGCTATCACACGTGTGGAGAGCTAAGGGGGGCCTGGGAGCTTCCTGCGAAGCACAAACATACTTGAGTTATTTACGAACGGCTCATCCTCTCTTACTCCCCCAGAGGAGCATGAAAGCACTTCAGGAAAGAAAAAGTTCCAGGTGATCTGTCCTGCTCTTCAGTTTCACGAAGGACCCTCTGAAAGACATCAGAGAGGCTTCTGTTTTAAGGGATCAAACACCACCACCCATAAGCAGGTTTTAGATTGAGGATAGATATTAAGGCGAACATGGAGAGAAGGTGGATTGCTGAACAACGGACTAGATTCCTGACATAGGACTGACCAGGAGATCAGAGGAAGGCTCTGTAACCTTTGGCAAACCACCTTACCTTGGCTTATGGCTTAGCATTCAGCTATGATCTTTTATGATTCTGGCATTCCTCCCTAGAGTGATAATATGAGACGCTTCACTCTTGTTCAGTGAGCCACTTAAAAGAGTCTGCCATAATGCTTTTCCTAAGAACTAATAATTAATTGCTTATCTGGTAAAAGTAGTTTTGGCCTCTCTACTTGTGCTAATATTATGTATGTGTGATGGACAGAATTGCAAAGCCAAGGGCTGTTTAGAAATGAACTAGACTTTAGAGGCCAAGAAGATAATTATCCCTATTATTAAAGATGAAAACAAAAACAAAACAAGAAAACCCCCAACGCTTAGAGTGTCTCATTATCTTATTAATGATGAAGCCAGAGCTTCAGTTTCTCCCAGTACCTTATTCAGGATTTCATACAAGTAAACTACTTCAAGTGAGCAAAGTGTATATTCATACATAGACTAAAAATACCCGCGCAATGGGCCAAAATAATATTGCCAAAGGATTTGCGATATTGAGCTATCTACATAGAAACCCTGTGTGTCAAAGTTCTCATAACAGCAATTTGATGAACATTATCCTTATCTAAAAAACACAATGCCCTTCTCAATTTTCACACATAATGTTATATTCCATGCTATCCTGTGACCAACCGTAGACTTAGATCAACCTAAGCTGATCTCAGCATCTAGCATCTAACACCTGTGTCTAAAAAGTAGAACCTGAGCACGCTTGGCTCAGGTACTTAGCTATTTTTCCACCATTTAGTTTTTATTTATAATTAATGTTATCTATGGGATAACTAGTTCCAATTTGCTTGTATCTGGGGGAACAGTAATCTGTGTGAGAGGTAACAATTAGTTTGCCTGAAAAAAAAGCTACCAATCATAACTGCGATGATTGGTAACTCCTGCAACCTGGGGGGCGGGCGAGGGGAAGATTTGGCCTGATGATGGAGTGGAAAATGTTTTGTAAGGAAGCAAATAAACTCTTAGGTGGTTGAGAAACCTCAAGAGAGTTTGTATCATCCGATTCCAAAGTTTCCTGAAGCAAATGACACAACTGATTAGCGGAAGTATTTTTAATTAGCCGAGCTGAATCCAAAAGAAGAATACAAGTCCAAATCAACAGAGGAAGTTTATTGGATTTCCTATTTAAAACAGATGTTTTATCAGAACTCTGAATAACGTCTGAATTCACGTGATAGTAACAGGACTGAATACTGAAGCCGTTTCTTAAAATGAACCTTAGAAGTAAACAATATCTAGGCACTCCTACTTCTAAAAGGTGTAGAGAATGCGGATATTTTTGCAGGAGGATAAATGCCCCTGCAGGCAGCAAGGTCAAAGCTGGGGTTTGGTAGCTGGTGGAGAAGAAAGGCATAGCCCTAAGCCAGTGCCTCGCTCTCCAGGCAGAGCTCCTGGGAGTAGGAGCCATGGAACAGGGGAACAGGCCGTATGCCAGCCAAATTGATGCAGAATCCAACAGGAAATGTTTTCTGTAACATTGGTGTGCAGTTTCCTGTGAATAAAGCAGCCCTCCTTTGCTGATGCAAAGTCCTGCTATAAATTGAACTTTTGCTCTGCTTTGTCTTCGGTATATGAATTTGGAGCCCATCAAAGTGATGTGATCTCATTTACTAGAGTTGATTTTTAAAATTCAGAGCTCAAGAGTCCCCTTGAGGCTCGGCAGGGCATAAACATAGGCACTGCTCGGGAGGAAGGCACTGACTTTGCAGGGAATACATCTTTCTTACTCCACAGCCAAGGGGTTCTCCTGGGAGGAATCAGAATTCCAGTTTGTTACCAGGTTGCCCCACTGTAGCACTCAAGAGACATTCTCCCCCAGATTTCTCCCCAAATCCTGTCTTATGTATACAACTTTGGATCTCAAGTCATCTGGCTGGCCAGTAGTTTTGGGGATACCACCCAAGTAGGATAAATGAGTCATCTTTGTAAGGTCAGAAATCAAGTGTAATTAGGAATTGATAATACGTTAAACTTCCTTTCCAGGGAAGTTATCTAATAGCTAGTGTAAAAAAAGAATGAATTCATTTCACAATAATATTATGAAAACAATGTATTTAATGTGTTACCTGAAGCTTCTCAAGAAAAAAACCTTCAAGATAACACTTGAGAGAAACATATAGAGGAAAAAGTGCTTTGGTCAACTGTTAATATAAAAATATATGTAAAAATCCAGTATCCCATGTACATATGCTGATTAAGATTTAGAGGGTTTTTTTCTTCTTACAGTTAGAAAAATGGAAATTGTTATTAAACATCTACACAACAGAGGGCCCCAAATTTAAATGCTTCGCTATTTTGAGTTTGCTGATAGAGGTGGTAATTAACTGTGGCTTTGGTCTCAATCTTCCTCATATATTCTACAGATTACTAATGTCAGAAAAGTGGTATCTGTAAAAAGAGTAAAATTTAGATTACAGAATTACATCTGATTGTACTTAGGTCACCTTAGAGGTCCCAAATGACTTATTTGGGTCTTATTCTGAGATGAAATGAAGACAGAGTAGTAGATGGAAAAAGATTTGCTCACTGACTTTGTAACTTCAATAAAATCTATAACATTATTTTATTGTACTAAATCATAAAAAAAAAAGGAAGAGACTTGGGAATTCAGTCTTTAAAAAAAAAGCGCACAAATAATGGCATTAATCCCCGAAGCATTTTTATTTTATTATTACTTTTGCTGGCAACCATTAACTCCCTATGCATCAGATAGTTTTGCTGTGTCATAAGTCACCTCAAAATTTAATACCTTAAAACAACCTTTTTTATTTCTCATAAGTTTGTGTATTCGCTGGGTGATTCTTATCTGAGTCAGTTTACAGATTTGGGGAAAACATAGATAATAAGCAAACATAGATTTAACAAATATGCTTAGTAAGTTTCAAATGATAGAGCCACTATCATATAGATCTTATCTCACTGTCTTTAGAAACAAGATGAAATATGTCTCTATGATAGAGCCACTATCATATAGATCTTATCTCACTGTCTTTAGAAACAAGATGAAATATGACTCTATGTTATAAAATAAAATAACTTGGGCTTGTTTGACTTAAAGTAAATTTTATGTACATAAATATTAAACCCCATCTTTTATTATTGAAGTTGAATAAAATAAAATAAACTCTCTTATTTGGCATTGTCAAGTATTTTTGAGATAGTCTTTTTAGTAACATAATCTGATTAATAGCATTAATATATATATCATGCATGGATTACCAGTTTGCTACCTTAAAAATAATAATAAGATGTAATGGTCCAACCAAGACATTGTTTCTATGTATGTACTCTTGCCATATGTATTTTCACCAAATACTAATTCTGAAAAGCTATTATTATTTTTTTTCTAAATTGGAGTATAGGTGACTTACAATGTTGTGTTACTTTCTACTGTACAGCAAAGAGAATCAGTTTTACATATACGTATATCCACTCTTTTTTATATTCTTTTCCCATATAGGTCATTACAGAGTACTGAGTAGAGTTCCCTGTGCTATACAGTAGGTTCTTATTAGTTATCTATTTTATATATAGTTGTGTGTATATGTCAATCCCAATCTCCCAGTTTATCCCTCCCTCCCCCCTTCACCCCTGGTAACCATAAAATTGTTTTCTACATCTGTGACTCTATTTCTGTTTTGTAAATAAATTTGTTTGTACCAGTTTTTTAGATTCCACATATGAGTGATATCATAGGATAATTGTCTTTCTCTGTCTGACTTACTTCACTCAGTATGACAGTCTCTAGGTCCATCCATGTTGCTGCAAATGGCACAACTTCGTTTTCCTTTTTATGGCTGAGTAATAGTCCATTGTATATACATACCACATCTTCTTTATCCATTCATCTGTCAATGGACACTTAGGTTGCTTCCATGTCCTGGCTATTGTAAATAGTGCTGCAATGAACATTGGGGTGCATGTATCTTGAAAAGCCATTATTATTACGGAGACTATAAAATGCTAGGATTAGGAGAAGGCAACTCTAGGAATTTAGAGGTTTGCACACTCAAGGGGAGAGAAGAAGGTACTGTAGTAAAAAAATATTAGCCCTGCCAGGGATTTGAGAGATGATTTCTGATACCCTCATTTTGTAATGAGGAAACAAAGGCACACGCATTCTGAATTACATCTACAATAAGAACAATTCTAGATTTCTCTCTTTTAAATGTATGTTTCCTATGATCTCTTAAGGGAGGAAAATGGGGAAGATAATTCTATTAAGGAGGTTTGAGACCTACGTCTTTTCCCTCTTTGAAACCCACTATAGAAATTTTTAAAAAGAAAAAGTGTTGAGTGGGAAATAACATTTTAATGTGAGATCCTGATTTTTACCTGCATAATATTTTATTTAGTGTTTTTAGTTTTTACCTGAAGGTTTTGATACAATTTTAGGCCCTGAAAAAATTTGAGGCTAGAACAATTTTCCAAAGATAAAACGAGATAATGATTTTTATGGGTTTCTGGTACAGTAAAAAAATCATACCTATGTCTTAAAAGCTTTTCAAAACCTTCATAGCTAGTTATTATTAAGTATATAAAACATTTATGTATTTACTTTATCTGTTTTATCCCAAATTCAATTCGGAAAGGTCAAGGGAAGGAATGGAAATATCTCCACCTAGTGGTCAGTGTGAAGTAAACCTCTAGGTCTATGACATAATGAGTTTTAATTAATGTTTACTTAGATATTAATTATCCATGTTAAAAAAATGTAAATAGTAAGAATTTGAGACTAACATGAAAATACTAGGTGGAAATTTCCTTACGCTGTTCATAAACCTTGACATTAGTTGACCGGGAGGTAATACATTTTTCAGACAGAGAAACCATTTGAGGCTTAGTTATTTCTTTCCTCTGCTCTTTATCTCAGCAAAGGCAGGGCCCTGCTTCATTTTGCTCACCAATGTAGTTCCATGCCCAGCACAGTGATGGGCATGTAGTAGGGCCTCCATGGCATAATGAAAAAAAAGATGATAAATGTTCACAAAGGCATAAAGGTTAAAAGTGAAATCAATCAAATAAATATAAATATTACTCATTGTGGCTGGTACTGTTCTAATTGTTATTTCTGAATCTATTTTTATTTACTTTCATAAAAATGAATTCAGATTTAAGAGCATATGCAGAATTATGCAAAAAGCAGCAGTCAGAGACAAAAATGAGTCATCTGTATTTAGTGACTTTTTGGGAATAATGAATATTTCCTTATTAAAACTCAAATCTACACCCATAAACAAATAGAAGTATGTGACTATCGTTCAGCACAGAAATCCTAGGCAATAGTCTGGTTTCCACTATGGGGCTTGTATATAGTAAAGACTGTCTTTGTGTTCAGTGCTTTTCTTGGGGAAAATCAATCGAATATGGTTAGAATATTAGACATGGTTTCTAAAAAGCTTCAAGAATTTAGGGGTAAAGCTCCTATGTCAATATAAAGAACTTACCCAAGAATAGGAAAGGTCTGCGGGAGAAGCTATTGGGCTCATGCACCTATTTTTGTTTGTTTTCTTGTTTAACACCTATGGTCTTTTAGTGAAATGATTTGGTATTGACCCTCACATAAACTACTGATTTGAGTCTCAGTTTAATTGAAAATGCCGTATCTTTCTTCTCTTTGTAGAAAGCATCATCATACACCAGTTACGTATGAACTCCAGATGAAATGGTAAACCGAGCACACACTGGGTGTGTGTACGTCTTCTGAATCCCTGTTGAATGGATAGTATTTCTCCAGCTCTCCACCATCACTAAGGTCCTCTATGCTACTGATCAGGACTGGAAATAATTTTCTACTTCCAGTGAATTTTTTTGAGGATACAAATGTAAAAACTGAACATGGTGTTGCTGACAAAATAAAAATACGTAGCATGAGAGCAATTCAATCTTTATGTCGAAATAAATTTCTCTTCCTTTGGCAAAGCTTTCAGGTCCATGGGCACATGCTGTGTAATTTATTTTTATAATACACTTTGTAATGTGATTTTTTACTAAAGTGTTTCCTTTTTCATAGTCTATGGCACATGTATCTGTAGAATACACTGTCAGTTCTTCAAAGCATGGGTATTGGTGCATTCAAAATGGTAACCTATACTTATTTTCTTTCATCAGCTTGTTATTTCTGAAAAAAAAAAAAAGTACAACACTCTACATATTTCCTGGGGTAAATTCAAGAGGTAAATGCAAAGCAGGAGATTCTGGAAAAGGTGTTATTATTGTTTGTACAGTGCTGTGGTTCTGATCATGGTTCAACACTAACAAATAACACTGACTTAAGAGCTTAATTTTAAATACTTAAGCCAGTTTTTAAAGTTGCTCTTTCTAGTGTTCTGTGCCCAAAACCCTGGATGAATTGGGTTTCGTATGGAACAAATTAATAGAAGGAGCTGTATGCGTTTAACCAGTAAGACTTACAGGGACATCCTCTACTGACAGTTCAATTATATTTGTTTGCGTTGTTTACTTATATGTACAGGACTTATAATAAGGACTGTGATATCAGGATATTTCTCACAATCTACCCAAATGAAAGCCTGAAAATAAACACTGACCTAGATGCTATCAGCATCTTTTTAAAATATGGTAGGAGAAATCCCAAGATAGATAACTTTTTTTTTCTTGATAGCTAGGATTTGGACAGGTTTTCATAACCACATATAGGTTAGAGAATATATTCTTTAAAGGTTCAAAGCAAACATACATTACTCAAATCTCAGTGTCAGACCTGCTGTTGAATTTAGGTTTATGTGAAAATATGCATCAGAAATCTACTTGAAACCCTAATAGTATAGGTTTTTTTAAAAAAAGACTTTGTTAATATGGACATGTTTTCAATAAGGTCTTTAAAAAGATAACTGAAAGATAACTGAAGAGTTGACACATTTTCTAGGTGCAGAAATCATGCCTCACGTCACTTTACTGAGATTAAAGGAAGAATGCTTCTGAGTGTCACAAGGATAACTAGAAAGCACACAAGTAATACTATTGGCCCATTTCTCCAGTCCACGGCTTTATCCAGGCTCCTAAGGCCACAGAGGGAAATCCACACTGAATCTCTGGAACAGAAATATTAGGTTTTAAGGTATACCTTGTGGAATTAGCAAATCATATTCAGTAGCTATTATAAATTAAATAACTATATTTTATGTAAAATTAGTTTTGATTTTTGTAAGTAAAAGAAATGCTACAGTAGGTTTGTCCTAGCATGAATGATTGTGAATGCATCACAGACCTACAAGGCTTTCATTACTGATTAAGAAAACTAGAGTGTGTATGTGTGAAGATTTTAAAAATTGTTATGGCTTTTGATTTCTGAAAATGTTTCTGAATTGTAAAGACAATTTCAATGAGAAAAGGGTTTTATTTAGTATTGTTGTATTTTTTGATTCACAGTTAAGTTCCCTATTTGCCAATGCTTATACTTCTTATGGCAAAAATATTCTGATCTATCACAAACTAGCATCTGAAACAAGTAACTTTCTGAACATGTGGGAATTTTATTACACTAAGAGTGAACAGGCTAGAGGATAAAGCTTTAAATACTTCTTGACTTTAATTTAAAATATTACAAAAAATTTATATATATTTGGACCGAAAGTTTTTATTCCTCCTGCATTTATAATGAAATTTGGTACTTGCAAAGCAGAGTGAGGGTGATGGTGTGATCCAAGTCATTCAGATGGATACAGAGCTCTTTTCTTCCTCTGCTATGGTTAAATCCTTTCTTTAAACTCTAATGGAATCTGAGTGACAGATGAGTAAAATTAACCTAAATTAATTAAAAAAAGTCTTGAAATAAAATAATAGAATATTAAAAATTAACAGAAAATAGAAAACACCAAATAGTCATATCCTTATCTAATGAATAAACAAACAAGGTCATAAATAGTCATATTCCAATATCAACATCCAATTGAAAAAATTGCCCCCCATGTGCAATCCTGGCACCATCCCAGACTCACATAATTTCTATATTTTTTATCATAAGCAAATCTCCAATCATCAGTATGAATGAGAATCAGTTTTGAATGGAATAATTAGGTTTTCTGAAATATAGTCATAATCAGTGTTTCCAGGTTAAGGCATATAATTGAACTAATCCATTATGTTGCCCTTTTCTTTTTGATAGGAGAATGTTTTTTGAGGGTATCTTCTACAAAGATTTTTTTTCAAGTATGTCAAAAAATATTAGGGTTTGATGAAGTTAGTGGTAGAGGAAATATTCCAGATATTAGATGCCTGGAATGGTCACAAAATGTGCAGAATGAACTGCATCTTAGGACCACCATTTGAAAAAAAATCATGGTGTGGAATATCTAGCTTAAACATTAACAGAGACACCAACACTATTGAAATAATTCACAGCTTCTAAAAACCAGTGCGAGGAGTAAATGGTGTATCAGACAATGCATTTAATATGTCTGTGCCTTTTCTATTTATACTGTGGTTGAATTTTCCTGGAAATAAATAAAAAACATAGCAAAAGTAGGGTGTGTTCATGAATTTGATGAGCAACAATTCTAAAAACAACAAAAATGCAAGATGAAAGTTTAAAAAAAAACATATCTGGCATCTGAGGCCTATACGCCCCTCCGGACTCCAGTGTTTACGCCTCTGCTAAAAATACTAATTAGAAGGCAAAAAGGAAAAATGACAAAAATTGTTGTAACAAGTTCATAAAAATTGGGAGAGTTTCATGGAATTAATTTTGCTTAGTGACCACTAAAATTTTATTTTCTTAAATTTTCAGCATTTACTCCATAACTAAATGATGAAAATTGTGTTTGTTACTTACAGAAAATGCTGTAGATTCATAAATTTACACAGAAATGTTTATTAGGTGCCATGACATGATTCATTTATTTTCTGGTGTTGTTTTCTTTTTGTTTGTTTATGTTATTTGGGTAATTTTACCTCACCATTCACAGATTTTGTTATTTTAACAATTCAGATCTGTATTTATTTAGATTTTGCTTTAAAAATATCAGATGTTAGCTCTTCCAATATAAGAGACTTACAATGTGATCAGGTATTCTTAGAAGTCTTGCAAGGTTTAATGGATTTTCAAAAGCAAAAGATTGCATTGAAAAATTTTGGAGCTACATTCTATTTTCACAGCATTCTCAATTTTGTTTCCTTTAAGTTTTATTAAATCCATGAGAAGTTTATTATTTTTCACTACAGCCGAGTGAATTTATGGATATGTACTTGTTTTTTCTATGAATGTAATATCCTACTTTCAGTTCTTGACAGGCTATTGAAATTATTTAACCAATTAAGACATTCTCTGTGTTATTTCCAAAGCCAACTGTGTTTATCAAAATCTCACCAGAGTGAGAAAAATAACAATTGTGGTATGAAAGCATTGTGCAATATTCTTTTTTGAGTTGGAACATAATATTCATCAAATTAAAATCATTTAAAATGATTATTCAACCTTCTTTTTTACTTAAAATTGTTTGCTTTAAAATAGTTTTCCCTTCTGCATTTTGTATTTTCTTTAAAATATGGTGTTTATCACTGTGAATATGCAGAAGCGGTACAGCAGATCTGCCAAAATGAGAGACGCTTTTCCTTGGAGTTACATCATAGTTTGATGCCTTAGTGAGATGAACACTGTAAGACACCAAGAGACGCAGCTGGTTGCAGGGTTTCCCTCGCCCCTTTAGCCTCCCCAAATGCTTTGTCCATCAACATTCAGATATTTCCCACTGCGTTCCGCTGTCAGTCTAAAGGGAGATTACTCAGTAGAGTGAACGCTCCTGAGGTTTTCCAGCAGCCCTCAGCCAGCCTCTACATTGGCAGTTGGGTAATGGTTTCAGTAGAGTGTGCTGGGAGTGACTGTGGGGTTGTGCTCTGATCTCTTTTATTTGTCAGCCTTGTGCCGGAAATGGTGGTCCATTGCCATAGCCAATCCAAATGTATCTTTGCCTTACTGGGGACAAAGGAATGGGTTTCTCCTATTATTTAAAGATACACATATCCAAAAAGCAGGCAAGGCTGATGTCTACCCAAAGATGCCTTCCACAGGAAAGGTGCAGATGTTAGGGGTCTTGCCCATAATTGCAGCTCTTTGGCTTCTCTTCTTGGAGGAGTGGAGCACTTTGGGGCACATGGTTTAAGAGCCCTGGCCAAAAGACTGTTATTTCATGACTTCCTGGGAGAAGGGGTCTCAGGCTTTCCATCAAATACGCTCAAATGGATTTGAGTCTAGCCTTTGAGTCCTGGGCTAGAGTCACTTTTAATGAGGACAGGCTTTTCCCCCAGGTAGAGAAACCGGAGCAACTTCTCTGGGCCCCATGTTTGTTGGCAATAGGGCACACTGCACCAAACGCTTTTCTTTTTCTTTTTCTGAATGTCATTAAAGTCTGCTTTTGTAATTTGTATTCAGTGAATCCCAAGGAACGTATGAACAATGTCAAACACTGAGGTCTGTCTTCAGCTGGGGCAACACTAGTGACTGCGTGGTTCCAGGCACAGCAACCTGGTCCACAGATGATGGTAGGAACCCAGTTCCCTGCAGTTCCCAGATCATTTTTTTTTTAAAGATAATCAGTCCTCCTTTAGTTTTCCCTGGTATTATTTCCAGCATCTCTTTCAGAGATAAGTATCTCTAAGGATAAAATAATTTTCTTCTTTCTCTTCAGGAGTCCATTTGTCCCATTCTGCCTTATACTGACCGGCATTGGTGTAAAATGCTGCCTCCCTAGTTTGACTGTAAGCTTCTCAGAGGCAGGACTTGCATATTCCTCACAGTGAATAGAATATACTGGATAAATGTTTGCAAAAGGCAATATAATTCCTTCTTCCAACTGCTCTGTCTCCTAATCTTCACAGAAGTTTTCCATGACCATAAACACATACTCAGTTTTGGTCTTTCTGACTCTTACTCCCATTTCTTTCTCCTCCTTGAGAACAAGGTATATGGATAGTCAAAATGGCAGGGTGTTTTATAGGCACTTAATTATTGACTCCTAATCCCAAAGTGTTGCTCCTTCAGCAGGGTGTTCTGTGCCAGATCTTCCTCACCAAATTGCCCTGCCTGGTGATTCTACCCTTGCAGAAGCCTCTGTACCCATTGAAGGTTTCAGATGCAGAGTATCTGGATTTAACAAGAGAAAACTCTCAATAATCACTGATTCTAAGGGAAGATATGCTCTCTGCAAGGACAAAGGGCCCTTATCATCAGATCACCAGATGGTCTGTGCTATCCTAACAAGAGAGTTGTGGTCAGTCATTTTTGATTCACAAAGAGGCTAAGCACCGGTTCCCACATAGAGCACTGGTGCAAGTAGGCAGTGGGACAAATGGAGTACATAAGCTAACAAACTGAGCATCTCCCCGAAGTGGAAGGAACCGGAGATCTCTGTTTCTAGGGCAATGGCAATCTGCTAAGATCTTGCTTGAGAAAAAGGACATGATCAGCCAGGGTATACGGTTTTGCAAATTATTAATAATAAGTGTAGTATAAGGTTCAACTTTCTCTACGTCCCTTTATTTTTGAATCTCTTCTCTCCTGGGTAGAGAACCACAATATCACTTAGACCTGAGGACCAATTTCCTCACAATTTAGTTTTTGACATCATAAAGAGGATAAGGTGTGGTACCTCCCCAGACCCTCTACAAGTCCCTGTGCACACATTTTATATGGCACTGACCTCATTATATTTCAATTGTTTGTTGGCAAATTGTCTTTCTCATGGAGTAAGGAAAGTTTCTTTCCTCCATGGCCCCTCCCTTTTTAAAAATAATTTCACTGTTACACATGTGTCGGTTGGCTGTCAAACAAGAAATTGCAACATCGTATTTGAAAGGAAGACCTTACCTATAATTGATGGCACCTGTAATAGATAAATGATGGAAAACTATATGCCATGGTATGTAATTGACTGAGGTTCTATACAGTGGAAGTTATGAAGTCTGAGGTCTCATTGGAGTTATGTTCTTTCATTTAAAGAAAGTGTGGAATTATGAGAAATGAAACCTTATTTCCTTCCCAAAACAAAGTTCTTAGACTGTCTACTAAGGAATTTTGGTGTCATTGTCTTTCCTCTAATGAGATTAACCATTAAAATATCTTGCTTGACTTGTATTTCTGATTACTGACTGTGGTTATTTGTGAACTTGCAAAATCTTCATCACAACACCAATGACCTCAGGCTAATCAGACAGTCTCTCAGTGTGAGAACAAAAGGATTTTCTTAAATGCCTAACTGAAAAAGTTTAATACACTACATAAAAATCAGGAAAAGGACAACTTTAAAATCAACTTGGATCAATCTCTGATGCAATAAATACAAGAAATCAAATTTATTATACAGTAGATGAAAAATTAATCAATAGTCAATCTAAGAAAAAAATGGTAAATTTTATTTGAGCCAATCTGAGGATTATAACCTGGGAGACAATCTTTTAGAAAACTCTGAGGACTGTTCCATCTGTTAGAGGTCAAAGTACAGTCACATAAGTTTTTGAGACAAAGGGTTATATGTCAAATGATGTACAGTATTGCCAGTTTATACAATCCAGATCTGCTCGTACAAAGGGAGTAGTGGATCATCCTGACCCTTTACAAGATTAAGAGGGAAGCTTGTTTTCTAAGGAAGTCTGATTAATGCAGATGCACAACACACACTGAAGGGGAGGGAGGAGGCCCAAACAGGCAGAGAAAAATTTTATGTTCAAATTTTTCTTGTCTTGCCATAAAATATGAATTTTATTTCATCAATTTCCCCTTTTTGATCATTAATCTTTGGATGGAAAGCATTAGGTGATGAAACATTTGGTCCCTTGATGCCAGGATGGTTGCTTACATGCCCTGGGTCTATCATGTCCCTTGATGTTGGGTCTTAATAGTCTGGTTCTTTCTTTCCTTTCAGGGGGTTGTACTAGTAAGATGTCTGGCAAGAACTAATAATAAATTCCAAGTTGTCCAGTAGGACTTATGCCAATTTTACCTCATATGTGCATTTTGCACATTCATTAATTTATTGAGAACTGTGGATGTGATCAGTAGTTTCAAGTTGTCTAGATATCATTATCTTAGTAGAAGTAGGTAATATACAGCACAAAAGGGGCAAGAAGCTGCCAATTTATAAGTTACACAAACTGTAATCAAAATTGCCAATAGAAGTAACAAATGTCATTACGTAAATGTTTCAGCCAAGATCCTTCTAAATCAAACCATTTTCCTAATATTCTCCTAAAATGGGAAGAGGATCATTCAGAGCAGAAATTTGATTCTTCATATGTGTCATAAGATGAGTTACATCAGAAGACACATCAGGTATAAAAACCCAACATTCAGTATGCATTATATCACAAGTTCCCCCTTGGGAAGCAGTTAGAATATCAAGGACTATGTGATTTTGTAAGACCACTTTCCTCCTTATGGAGACTTCAGAACTGAGCAAGCTATTGGTTTGATGACTATCATTTAAAGTTTGCTCAGCAAATTTTGTTAAAGCTACTATGTGATTAATGATATCTTCTATTCCAAGTAAAGAAATGAATACACTGGCCAAATGGTCATACCATTGGAAAACTGATTGAAACCCAGCATGCTCACATTAAAAGCAGATTGACGGGGGCTGTTTCCAAGGCTACACACAGGTGATCTTGAGCCCAAAAGAAACCAACTGTGCATCTTCCCAACCAACCTGGGGAGAGCCAAGGCCATAAACTTGTTCCACAAATCCATTGGTCCCATTAGGAGCAACCCAATATTTAGCATCTAATGAAGAGGAGTATTCATGGCCAGGTTCAGAGGAGGTGTCATTAAATTGGCCAGGTAAGAAGATCCCACTTGGTAATATTGGCAGTAATGGCAGCTTGCATGGTTTCTTTCTTTTAAACTAAAATTTCTAAGGACCATCCAATTAGAGCTTTGGAGAGGAGAAAACTACCAAGGTAATCTAGGAGTACAGGAAGTAGGTAATTGGCCACAAATTAAAAAAAGCAACTAGATTAATTTTTTTTTTTGAAACTTGCAAATGAGTGAGCCCAAGGAATAAATACATTTGCTTCATAAGCAAAATACAGTCCTGGTCCAGTATCTTGGGTCAGCTGTCTACTTCAGATGTCATCTTCATTCATCTCGTCCTGATCTGGTAGTGCTGGTCTAAGTTAGTCAAAGTTGGGTGTCAGAAACAGGATTGCAGTTTATTCAGGAAACAAGGCCTAATATGGCCCCCTCCAACTTGGCTGTAGAGTCCTTTATCTGATGTCTTTTCTGGTATGCATAATCTTGTGGTTGCAGGTCATGGGGCATCTGATCTTCATCCAAAGATAGATTACTGTGATAAGCTTCAGAAACAAACTTCACAGTAATGCAACATAGAAACTAGGAGCCATCTGAGAAAGCACGTCATTGGTAGTAAATATAAAAAACCCTCAAAGACCTAGAATTTAATGTCCACTGAAACATAATTTTTTTCTCTCTAAAATTATCGTTATTTCTATCAAATGTAGCCAAATTAAGACTAATTTATTTGCAAAATAATTCTGGTTTCAATAAATTTGGTCTAATTATTTACACAAGTGTAATTGATCATATAGGCTCTTTTAAGTTGGCTGTGCTGGAAATTATTATATGGAATCTCAAATTAAACTTTTAAAAGGCATCAAGGCCGGGAAAGCCATGTCAAGGGCTTGCCATCGGATTCTGCCTGCAACATCTATAGACTCCAGTGTATTCCTCTCTTCTCAAGGTCCCCAAAATATCTCGAGATTCCTGCACCTGCCAGGAGGTGGTCTTTCTTATCCACCTGATAAGGCTGCTGGGAACCTAAGAGTCTCCAATTTCTGGAGAGAACAGGTAGAGAGAAAAGATAAATGTTACAATTCCACTTATAAAGGTATAATTTACCAAATTGCTATAAGTTATAATTATAGCTTGAGGGGAAGGGTTTCCTTATATCTGGAAAACACAGATTAAACACCAGTAATATTTCAGATAAAAAAACAAAAAAAATTATAACCCTATTCATCAGCTCCCTCAGTCCTATGTAACTAATCCCTGATCTTAATATTCTGTTAAGAGTTCTATGAAGCCATCAGCTTTTCCATGAGAACTGTATAATTTCTTACCCAGTTCAGCAGTATGATCTAAAAGTTATCAGAAGCCTGTATTTGTCAAAAAGTCCTTTCTATGAATCTTCTTGAAGACAAAGCATTTCTTTCGCAAAAGCATTAGAGTACAACAATAACTATCTATAAATGACAAAAGACTTAAAAAGACAAGGTTAAATATCTGATTACAATGCAGTTGACAAAGAAAGCTGGTTATTGTTGAGGCAAACAACATTTAGGTAATAACTAGAATTATTACTGATAACATTTTACTAGGACGTAGTCAACTTTTAGAAATTTCATATAATCTCTAGGACATTCATAATAATGACATTTACCCATACAATATAACCTAAGAAGGTTTATTAGCACTCATTGGACAATGTTTGTCATGTAATTTAACATACCAAATAAGTCCAATTAGTTTAATATCTTTCCTTGGTAAGGAGAGAAAACAATTCTCTTGAGATGTTCCAGGGGCCCTTTAGAAAGCATCAAAGGTAGCTACAGGTCAAACAAATTTCAATTAGAATTTGATCTTTGGGAAGTTTCAAAAATATCAAAAAGGTTTCAAAACACTTAGTCAAATAAGATCATAGGTCATTGTGGATCAATACTTATTCGCTTAACCAAAGTAACAATAAAAGATTTCAAAAGCTAATAAAGTTATAACACATAACTTAAAAGGTAAAGAAACTTTACAATCTGCTATCAATCTGTCATCTCATTTACATTCGATTTACTTAAAAGGTTCATCATTCAAGTTATTTTTCTTGTTGACAAATATTGTAACAGGAATAATAAGATCTTATTTGACTTCTGGTAAACCTAGCTAGGTACAATAAAAGTATTATACTTAATGCTGATGACTCTAAAGACATGTCTGCATTAATTAAACTGACAACTTAAACTTGTTTTCATGCATTAATCATTAATCTTAGATATTGTGATCTTGAAGTTCATTTGGGTTAGTTTTTTTTTTTTTAATATTTCTGAGCATAAAAGCACTTAATTTTCTTCAAGCCAATTAAATAGAGCTCTTTTACAAATTAATTCTGGCAATACTACACGTCTACAACACACATATACAGATAATGAAGTGGAGGTGAAAAAAAGTTAGGTGGGTAAAGCAGCTACTACGATGGCAGAGCGCAGGAAATGGAAAGGAACTGGAAAGATATCAAGGCATCTAGAAAAGTCATTTCATCTATTTGGACCTCATCTGAAAAGGTACGTTTTAGATTAAAAATCTAAGGAAGTTTTCAGTTCTACAAGGGTTGCCAAACCTCCCAAATTCAGGTTTGGGCGTCCGATGTGCAGCCAAAACCAACCACTGAGGCACTGGTGTGCGTACGTAGAGAAAGGTTTATTTCATTTAGCCGAAGTGAGAAGACTAGAGAGCAAGACCTCTCGGCTCCACCTTAACAAAGAAGCTAAAGCGGGGAGTTTTATGCAGTTAGGGGGCAAGAGAGAGGAGGCTTCAGGGAACTGAGGGGGAAATCTGTTTCTTCAG
Organism: Balaenoptera borealis; assembly: GCF_965194805.1. NCBI lineage: Eukaryota > Metazoa > Chordata > Mammalia > Artiodactyla > Balaenopteridae > Balaenoptera > Balaenoptera borealis. The sequence continues at coordinate 113,040,035 of NC_138873.1, read as the reverse complement.
TCTCAGAAAACACCTGGTGCAGCCAGACTTCTGGGTGGCAGCAGCTGGTCGTATCTTCCTTAAGGTCATCCATTTCTTCTGCAACACAAACTCATAAATTCTCCTTGTGACCCTGGAGTTACCTCCTCCTGCCTGACCAAGAAATAGTACTTCTGCATCTAAAAGTTATATCGTGAGAACAAGTGGAGCTGGGCAGGCAGCAGGCGGTCAACATGTGTGAGCAAACAAGGTCTAATCAGAATTTAAATTGTTTGATTCCAGTTGCTAAAATGTTAGAGGGTACTAAAATCACAAGGGGCCCGGACACACAGGTCTATATTTCAGTCAAAATGGACTTTTTATAAGAAAAAAAGAGACAAGGAGTTAAATAATCTTTCCTATGAACAAACAATACTAAAGAAAAAGGAAACAGTGTATCAGAAAAAGTATATCATGATCACTCAGATCACTAGAACAACAATAAAAACCTGAAAGCAAAATAATTGACCATCCTCACAGAAAGCTGGAACAGCAAACCACTTAAGCAACTATCACATTTAGCGGGTATAATGACGTAGGCGGAAATGGGGAGAGAAAACTTGCCTTATGCTTTATATTTTTGCATTATGCCTGATGTTGTTTATATACATTTACCAGTCAACGGAACTTAGCAAAACGCTTCTCCATTAACTTTGATAGGTGAACGTTTTCCACTTGTGCCTGAGGTTGAAAGGAAATTTACATAGATCAAAACAACATATAGACCTACTTATGTTACCAGTGCTGTGCTAAGAATTTGAGAGATAATGACATCACGTAAGAAAGTGAGTTATCTGCCAGATAAATATTAGATTGGCTCACCTCCTGAGACTTGCAGTCATTTGGAAAATACATTTAATTATAAATTATGAGGCCCAAACACTCTTTTAGTTCCCCTTCCCTTAGCTCACCTTCCAAAAGGAGTAACTATAGACAAAGCCTTAAAGAAAATACATGTTGGGTATTTTTTTCAAATGATGTGACTTACTCTCTGCTCTGGATTTCAAAGATGCCAATTTAATGTGGGTTATATATAATTAAAATAATTTTTTTTACAAATATATACTTATTGCAGAAATTTTGGAAAATACAAGATTGCAAAGTAGAGAACAAACATTCTCCATCTGGTCACTGGAGGTTACCACTATTTCCTTTTTAGTTGGGCTTCATACTACATACCTATGCTACTTTGGTATTATGATTTAGTCACTTTTTGTATCATGAGTATTTCCTTGGGTCATTAAATACTTGGTAGTTTTAAAGTGTCTGCACAGAATCTTATTTTATGATAATGCCATACTTTGTTGAGGTTTTTTGAATTATCCAAAGTAAAATAAAGAACTGGCTATTGAAAACTGGCAGTTGTGTAGCAGTTGAATAATGCTGGTTAGCCGTTAAGGCGGCGTGTTGCAGCACAGAGTGCTTTTGGCTGTTTCCTGTTTTCTCCTGATTGCTCGTGTGTAAAGATGCCTGTCGTGCAGAAACAAATGGCTGTCCAGTTTATTAAAATGCCTGACACCTGCACTTCCAGTCACCTGGGCCTTGAATATAAATAACGGAGCACACAGCGAGCACATCTAGCGATGATAAATACACCTTTTATTTTTCTTCCTCTCCCCCCCAAAAATGGTAAATCTGATCATCTTCACATATGAACTTAAAATATGGAAAATGTTAAGGAAGCAAACAGATGGCTCGTAACTTTGTAAGCACTTATGGTGTATCTTCTTGCTCATGAATATTCTGTACTATAACCATTGTTTCTGTAGTTTAATTAAAATGTTTTCCTGGTGTTAGCTTTAAAAAAAAAAAAAAGTAAAATAAAGAGCTACAGCTTATTACAAAAGACTTCTTAACGAACTGAATAGACATTTTTCCAAAGAAGACATACAGATAGCCAACTGGCACATGAAAAGATGTTCAACATCGTGAATCATCAGAGAAATGCAAATCAAAACCACAATGAGCTACCACCTCACACCTGTCAGAATGGCTATCATCAAAAAGACCACAAATAACAAATGTTGGCAAGGATGTGGCGAAAAGGGAAGCTTTTTGCACTGTTAGTGGAAACGTAAACTGGTGCATCCACTGTGGAAAACAGCATGGAGGTTTCTCAAAAAATTAAAAATAGAAATACGATATGACCCAGCAATTCCACTCCTGGGTATGTATCTCCCCAAAATGAAAACACTAATTTGAAAAGATACATGCACCCCTGATGTGCACAGCAGCGTTATTTACAATTATGTTCCAAGCTATAGACAACCTAAGTATCCGTCAACACATGAATGGATAAAGTAGAGATGGTATATATAAAATGGAATACTACTCAGCCATAGAAAAGAATGGAATTTTACTATTTACAACAACATGGACGGACTTGGAGGGTATGTTGCTAATTAAAATAAGTCAGACAGAGAAAGACAATACTGCGTAATATTGCTTATATGTGGAACTTAAACGATAGAACAAACTAGTGAATATAACAAAAAGAAACAGACTCACAGATAGCATAGAAAACAAACTAGTTTGTTACCAGTGGGGAGAGGGAAAGGGGGAGGGGCAAGGTAGGGATATGGGATTAAAAGGTACAAACTACTATGTATAAATAAGCTACAAGGATACACTGTACAGCACAGGGCATACAGCCAATATTTCATAATAACTATAAATGGAGCATAACCTTTAAAAATTGTGATTCACTATGTTGTACACCCGAAACTTATATAATACTGTACATCAACTATATCGCAAATAAAGAAAAAAAGACTTCTTAAATCAATGTGCAAAAGATAAACGTGGACTCAGAAAAGACGGTACAAAGTAACTTGGACACTATCAATGGCGGAAAAACAAGCGAGAACAGCTCAATCTCGGCCAAGATAACAGGCTTAACCAAGTCAGATGATTTATTCTTGAGGACAAAAGGGGCACCCATCATGCATCTCACTTAATATTTACACTTGCACCTTGTGTGGAGGTTTACGTTTTGAATTAGAGAAAGTCGTGGTTTTACAACTCAAGCAAATACTGCCGATCCCACGAGCCGCAGGCTCTCTCGCTGTGGCCTTTTCCGTGCTCCGATCCCCTTCCGAAAGGGCTTCGAGGTGAAACAAAAACCTGTCTGGCACCGGAGCCACCCGCTCCTGGGCTAACGGGTGTGGCCCGGGTCGGCCGGGTCTGACCCGCCACCCGGAACGGCCGTCGCCACGATCCCGAAGAAGCGGGCAGGTGCGTGCGAACCGAAACTTCTGCGAGCGGAGCGAAGACGCGCCTGTGGCGCAATGGCCGAGGCCTCTTCGCCCCACCCACCCGGGGCCTCGCAGGCGACAACGCAGCTTCACGCTCTGGGGACAGAGGCCCTCACTTTGTCGTCACAGGGCCGATGATCAGGGGGCGTCGAGCCTTCTCCCTCCCGCTTCTACCCTCCTCCCTTTTCCCCTCCCCTCGCCCCTCAGGCTTCTCCCTCGTTCCTCTCTCCCTCCCTCTGGCGTCCCCAGCCGAGTCCCGCTTCCGGTCGGCGGCAGTCCCGCCTCTTCCGCCTTTACAGCCGAGGTGGCGGCGGAGGCGGCGGCGGCGGCGGCGGCGGCGGCGGCGCCTGCGCGTCTTCTGTCAGGGTCAGCAGGCGGGTCACCTGGGCGGTCCACCTGCGCGTCGCGGAGCCGCGCCCTGGGGGTCGATGGCGATGAACTATAACGCGAAGGATGAAGTGGATGGTGGGCCCCCGTGTGCTCCCGGGGGCACCGCTAAGAACCGGAGGCCGGATAACACGGCCTTCAAACAGCAACGGCTGCCGGCTTGGCAGCCCATCCTTACCGCCGGCACGGTGCTCCCCACCTTCTTCATCATCGGCCTCATCTTCATCCCCATTGGCATCGGCATCTTCGTCACCTCCAACAACATCCGCGAGATCGAGGTGAGCGGACGGGAGGCAGCGGCGGTGGGAGTTGGCGCCGCCGGGGAGCGGGGTCCCCCCGCCGGCCCGACTCCTTTCTCGGGTCCCGGGGCTTGACAGGCGGGCCCCGCCCTCCCCTACCTTCTCTCTTCCTCAGTTTCCTCTTTCTCTTCCTACGGGTTTTCTGAATTTGCAGTTTTGCCCGCGCTTCCTCTCGCTGTTTACCGGGTTAGAGAGGGAATGAATGTTTAATGCAGAGTGTGGGTCGGGGGAAGAGCGCCCCTTTCCTGGGCGGTGTGTGTGGTTTTAACTTCCGACGGCGGTGGAAAAAAGAAACAAAGAAAAAGAGAAGTGGAAGGAAGTTCTGTGGAGATAAAACGCCGGGAGAGTTGACACGGCCAGAGTGTCATTACCTGTGTGGGGATTATCCCGGGACACGGAGATTAACACCTTGGCCATTGTTGGGGAAAAGGACCCAGAGTCATAGAGGCATTGATGATTTTTATGTCAAGAAGGTGTCATGTTACCAGATCACATATTAGGACGTGGGACCGAGGTGTGTACAGTACCTTTTGAGTTAGTAGATGCTTTTAGTTATAGGGCATGAGGTAAAAGGTAACCTGAAACTTCAATTCCGGTTTTGCCTTTAGGCTACATTGATTAATAACCATGCCGTACATTCGCCCTAGTTTTTTTTTTCCCCCAAACTTAAAAAAAAAAAAAAAGAAAAGAAAAAGAGTCAATGACCATAACACAGAGACTAATTTGTGAATTGTCTACTGAACATCTTACTTTTATAAGACGTGTTAGAGAAACTTGGGGAAGCATCTTGACTTTTGTCAACGAAAGAATCATAGTATCTTCATCCATCTGCAGTGGTGAACATAGGTTGATACAGAATGTAAATACTTTGTGTAGATGTCCAATATTAAACATCTGCTCGTCTACTTTTCTTGAATATCTGAGAAATATTTTTATCTGTTCGAAAGGCGGGGAGCTGGTACAGAGTTCTCTTGATTTCTTCTATTCTATCAGATTGTGTCATTTTTTTCCCCTCTAATTTTATTAAATACTTAAAAATTATGCATGCTTTTTAATAGGGCTTTCAAAGCAATTTTATTTCAACTACAGGAATAGGCATACTTTCCAGTTTAATTCACAATGTTACCTGTAAAAGCAAAATCGTTATATTTTTTAATTGTACAGTGCTCATTTCTGTGTTAATAATAGTAATAAGAATTGTACAATATCTACAGCCTAGTTTTTAAATCTTTTACTAAAAACGCATTTTCAGTTTAATAACTAAAGAAAGTAACACAGTATGTTTCTTAAGCATAAAGTTTTGTTTTATCATTTTTATCTCCTAGTAGTCCTTCAAATGTAGTACTTCTTGTTCTCCCAACTGCACGAGGACCACGCGTATCAGGATGTGAGCAAAGTGGTGTAATACAAGGACCGTGGGCTCTAGGCCGTCTAGTAAATTCCAGCTCAGCCACTAACTAGCTCAGTTTATTGGAAAACAGAATCTCTCTGAGCCTCAGTTTCCTCACCTGTAAAATCGGTAAATAATGCCCATCTTGTGAAACGTGAGAATCAGAAACAATATAGGTAATATTCCTGGCACTAAGTTTGTACAATAGTTACTATTACTGTGATGACCCCGAATCAGGAGATGAGAAATGGAGTCAGAGGGGTTGGTATTTGCTAGTAAGCGAGAAGAGTATTGTAAAGTTGAGACAGAAACCAAACCCAGATGTCTTGATGTTCAGTCTTAAGCTTCCACACTACACTAGGACCCTTACTGCAATGTTAGTAATTAAGTAGAAGAAAATTTAACGTTAGAAATTTCGTCATCTTATTTAAACTTCTTAGGATTTTTTTTTTTTTTTTAGGATTTTTTTGATGTGGACCATTTTTAAAGTCTCCATTGAGTTTGTTACTATATTGCTTCTGTTTTCTGTTTTGGTTTTTTGGCCATGAGGCATGTGGGATCTTAACTCCCCCACCAGGTATTGAACCCGCACCCCCTGCATAAGAAGGTGAAGTCTTAACCACTGGACTGCCAGGGAAGTCCTTGAAACTTCTTAGGATATTAAGATGAAAGTAGCAATAGTTTGGAATTTTATATGATGAGTATTTACTAAATTATCAGAACTCACCTTCTATAGATATTTACTATACTATGAAGATAAATGTTTACTTTCTTTAACACTTTCGGATTCTGAAATAAAATAAAGTTCTTCACACCAAGTAGTTGGTGAAATGGAAATTTCTTAAAAAAATTTTTTTTAAATTAATTTTTATTGGAGTATAGTTGCTTTACAATGTTGTATTAGTTTCTGCTGTACAGCAAAGTGAATCAGCTATACGTATACATATATCCCCTCTTTTTTGGATTTCCTTCCCATTTAGGTCACCACAGAGCACTGAGTAGGAAATTTCTTCAATAGTTCTCATGTACATAGTTCTGATTTCAAGTTGCCTGAAGAGTCTTCTGCAGCTTGATCTAGTTAGAAGGGCACTAAAGTTAAGAGTCAAGGCATGAGAGTTGAAGTCCCAACTTTTACTCCCTAGTTTGTGATCTTAGGCATATTTTTGAGTCTCAATTTTCATTTTACTTGAAGAGCCAAAAGATTTAGACTAGGTGGTCTCTAAGAGGCTGTTCAACTCTAATCTTCTATGACTTCCAACTTTAATGCGATTTAAAGAAAAACGCTGCATATTCAAATTCTTTCACCTTTGGAACCAGAGGAAATGAAAATTAGGAATGATTAGGAATTTTGTACCAATGCTCACATAGTTATGCAAATAGAATAAATTTTAAAAAATTGGTTGATTATGTGGAGAATTCGTTCAGAATTGGGTCTGGAGTTATTAGAAAAACCTAGGGAGCTTTCCCAAGACACACATGCTTGTTTCCGACTGCTGTCCACCCTTTGCCAGCCACTAGTTCAGTAATCAAATATGTTGAGGGTTATTAAAAGTAAATGTGTAGGGGACTTCCCTGGTGGCGCAGTGGTTAAGAAGCCGCCTGCCATTACAGGGGACATGGGTTCGAGCCCTGGTCTGGGGAGATCCCACATGCCACGGAGCAAGTAAGCCCGTGCACCACAACTGCTGAGCCTGTGCGTCTGGAGCCTGTGCTCCGCAATGAGAGAGGCCGCAGCAACGGGAGATGCCGTGACAGTGAGAGGCCCGCGCACCGCGATGAAGAGTGGCCCCCTGCTCACCGCAACTAGAGAAAGCCCTCGCACAGAAACGAAGGCCCAACACAGCCATAAATAAATAAATAAATAAATTTATAAAAAAAAAAAAAACTAAATGTGTAACGAGAAGCTCTTGGCAACATTCACTTCCATACTATAAGTTGCTCACAGCTCTTTAGCCTACTGCCTCATTATTGAAAATTTTAAGAACTTGTATTTCTGTGTTATCAATACATCAAATTACTAGGCCAAAGGAGACTTGTCCAATCAGAATGCTTTTGTAATATAGCTTAAAGTGCTAAGATCAGAAATCCAGACTTTTTAGGTATAAAAATCAGAGGGTCTTCATCCTTTAACCAGAAATTTTATACAAAAAATTACTACTCTTGTAAAGCATGTTGGACTCTCCTAAAAAGGGAGTAAAAAAGGTATTTAAAAATTTTAATGCTTATATTTGGAAGGATATCTCCTCCCCCCCATTAGGTGTATATATCTTGTTTAGTTGGTTTGTAGATTTTCCATAATCTAATAAAGTTATTAGAAAACTAAAGTTGTTAATTTTATCATTCATAAGAAAATATTTTAAATATTTAATATCTCGTTAAGACTAAGACTTAATATCTTCATTTATTATTAGCAGCAAGGAATGAATATTTTCTGTAATTTGGCAATTGTAGGAGTCAGGCACGTCTTTCTAAAGGTAGTGTTTTTCTAGTTGAGGGCCCTTGTTGGTGAGGCAGAGATATTAATTGAATGGGGCTAACTTGAAACAGGTAGGAGGTATTCTTAATTTTTGCAATTTCACACATTTATCAGTGTGAAGTTATATAGTTATAAATTTTTTTTTTAATTAATTAACTTATTTTTGGCTGCGTTGGGTCTTCGTTGCTGCGTGTGGGCTTTCTCTAGTTGCAGTGAGCGGGGGCTACTCTCTGTTACGGCGCGGGGGCTTCTCTTGTTGCGGAGCACGGGCTCGAGGCACGCGGGCTCAGTAGTTGTGGCACGTGGGCTCAGTAGTTGTGGCTCGCGGGCTCTAGAGCGCAGGCTCAGTAGTTGTGGCGCACGGGCTTAGTTGCTCCGCAGCATGTGGGATCTTCCCGGACCAGGGCTCGAACCCATGTCCCCTGCATTGGCAGGTGGATTCTTAACCACTGTGCCACCTATATAGGAAGTCCTATATAGCTGTAAATTAATGGTTAGGACCAGATGAGGACGTTATTCTGAGTGATATTCAGTATAAACTTAAAACAACATTTACTTCAAATTAATATTGCCAAAGTGTTCAACATACATTTTCATCAAATTTTAGTGGATTAGGCACTAAAAATTAGGCAAGTGTAAAGATTTTAATAGTCAAATGAATTGCAGTTGCTTAGAAGTTGACTTAGAAGTTGACTCTTGGAAATTAAGAGGTTTGTGGTGTTAGTGTTATTATTTGTTCCTCATGTAACTTTAGTACTTAGGGCAAGGCACGACAAAGTAAATATGGCTAGCCAGACCATTTTTTTGAAGCGCAGGAACTGAGAATGGTTTTACAGATGAACATTTGCAGCTGAGTTTGATGATAGGGAACACTGACTTTGAACTCCAATAATGAGAAATGTTACCCCCCGCAAAAGAATTTTATTCTTACTAGTAGACCTGTGTTACCAGAAAATTGTACACAATTGTTATTATATGTTGAACTTCGTCAATAAAAGTTTGTGCAAATTTGTTTTCTCTCTGTTATATAAGAACCTACAAATATCCTCTTGGTTTGCAAAGCCTAAAATATTTACTTTCTGGCTCCTTACAGAAAAGAATTTCCTACCCTTGACTTAGAGTTTTAAAGAGACATACTGGCAAATTTAGCAGTTGTTACAAAAATAGCAGTGTTTAACTTATACATTCTAATCCTCAATAATCTTTTCAAGGTAAGTGTAGTGATCACTGATAATTGCTTGTGTTCTACCTTCTTTGTACAAATAGATGTAGAATACCTTAGCTGAATTTACCATTAACCTTGGCACAGGTAATATCATTCTTCATTTCTGTGTCACAGTCAGATAAAGTTGAAGCAACTAAAGAAAATTGTTTTTGAAATTTTTACTTTAATTACCTTTTGTCTTCATTACAGCCTCTAGAAAGGACAAATAATTCTTTTTTATTTTGATCTTTTATTTTTTAATTTTTTTCTTTTAAAGATAAATTCTTTAGTGTGGAATCAGTTCAAAGGGGTACTTAAAAATGCCGTTTTTAATTTAATCTACTTAATACTTAAAATGACTTACCTTATTACTCAGCATTTTGTTGAGTGACCTGTTTAGGTATTATATTGATTTCCTTTGAGACAGATGTACATTCAAAAATGCAAGTTCTCCAGTTCTTATGCAGGGTAAAAATGGCATGTCCTTCAAATTCCTCCTTTCCCACCACATTAAATTCAGTCAGTTTCTTAAGAATGGGATGCATTTTTAGAATTACTAAGAAGAATTGCCAGTTTGATTTAGGAGAGCAATTACAATGGTAGCAGAACAAAGTTGAGAAATATGATAACTCTTAAACTAATCCATTCATCTCCATCTGTTGTTCTGCTTTGTCTCTGGCTCTTTGTGTTTTGAATTTAAGCTATTGGCAGGTCTCCAGTTTATCATTATATTCTGCACTGTGCCTTGTATGCTTTTGACATTTAACAGGCATTAATTTTTAAAAATAAGGGAACTGTAGTTCCTGTACCACCTGGTAGCCTCTTTCTTTCTAGGATAAGTTATGAACTATTATCTTTAGTATAAGCTTTTTTTCCCTACCTTTATTAGGGTTACAATTGACAAAAATTGTATATATTTACAGTGTTCATTGTGATGGCTTGATATATGTATATACTGTGAAATAATCGCCATAATAAAGCTAATTAACATGTCCATCACTTCCCATAGTTACTCTCTTATTAAAAAGACAAGCGATAACAAGTGTTGGTGAGGGTGTAGAGAACAGGGAACTCTTGTGCGATGTAAATTCATACAGCCATTATGGACAAGAGTATGGAGGTTGCTCAAAAAGTTAAAATATAGAACTACCAGAAGATCTAGCACTTCCACTAGGTATACATTTAAAGGAAATCAAATCAGTATCTCGAGGAGATATCTGCACTCCCACGTGCACAAACTTTGTTTTTATACCCAAATGGATTTTATTACAATCTGGACGTTAGGCCAGGCTGCCCTTGAATTTTAGCTCATGAAGGATATAGTGGTCTTTTGATGGTAAAAATTCACAGACTGAGTTAAATTTATCAAGAGTTTTAATCAACATTGAGCATTTTCTGTATGTAAAGTGCTGCTCTGGGCATAGTGGGTGACAGAAAAAAGTTTGTGGACAGGGCCTCTTTTTTTTTTCCTCCTCCCTCAAACAGAGAACCCTTCTGAAGGTACCTGAACCTGGAATCTACTGGGGGGAGATGAAACATACATATTAAAGGAAAACCAAGCATTGCTAGATGAGTGGCACAGACAGAAAGAATATGCCTTAGTAGTCCAAAAGAAGACAAGATTACATCTGTCTCTAATAACCATGGAAAACCTTCTGGTGGAAGTGGGCTTTGAGCTGGAACTTGAAGGATAAATAGCACTTCTAAAGAGGAGGTTGGATGCATTCCAAGAAAGGAGATTTATATGAACAAAATTGTAGTGGCAGGAAATCAAAAGGTGTCTAGAGAAAGTAGGAGTAAGGGTAAATAAGCTGGTGCCAGGTTGTGGATAGACTGGGTATTTGATAATGATGAAACCGTCTAACTTAGATTGGGACTTGAACCCACGCGTCGGAACGCGAACCGAGCCAAAACCCAGACTGAGACTTGAACCCACGGTCTTTTAACTGAGATCACACACCTGGTCTCAGGACTTGGGAGCGGGCTGGGGAGAAACACACTCCACAGACAGAGCATGGGCCATCTCGTAAGGCGAGAGCGGCCCCAGGATGTGGGGTTGTCAGTTTTTATAGGGGTGGGTAATTTCATAGGCTTATGAGTCGGAGGAATATTCCAGCTATTTTGGGGAGGGAGTGGGAATTTCTAGGAATGGGGCCACTGCCCACTGTTTGACCTTTATGGTCGGCCTTGGAACTGTCCTGGCGCCTGTGGGTGTGTCATTTAGCTTGCTGATGTGTAACAGTGAGTGTATACTGAGGCTCAAGGTCTAGTGGAAGTCGACTTGTCCGCCGTCTTGGATCTATTTGGTTCTAAGTAAGTTTATGTCGCGTCCTTGGGCTGTGTCATTCTTTTAAAGGTTGTGCCCTGCCCCCTTCCCTCCTGTTTCAATGAGATGGTGGTGTCCACCGTAGAACGGTTGCAGTGAAGCGCGGTTAGATTTACGATGTATTATGGAAGTAGAGCTAATAGAATTTTCTCATGTAGTGGATGTGTTGGGTGTGAGAGAAATTGTAGAATCAAAGATAACTCTAAGATATTTTGGCCTGCATTGGAAGGATGGAATTGTAATTTTGTAACCAAGCAAGAGCTTGTGTGCCTGGTTGCAGAAAGACAAACTCTGACAGCAAGCATTTGCAGCAAAGTGTAGGGGTTTATTTGCAGGGTGCCATGCAAGGGCATGGGAGACAAGCCTCAGATCCACTCCACCTCGGTCTTTGGGTTAGGGGTGTTTTAAAGGGGCAGAATGGTTTTGGGAATCAGGATATCTTTGGTTTACAGTTCTCCGGCCAGGTGGTCCATGGCTCGGGGGTCTGTAGGCTCATCTTGCCCTGGAGAAACAGCCTGAGTTTGTGCGTTAATGATGGTATCTACAACAAAAATTTTAGTACATTAAGGATGTTATCACAACAGCAATCTTAGTCATCTGACTCTGGATGATTAGTGTTCACTTAGCACAGAATTGAGGTCCGGGAGGACAAAAAAGGGAATAAAGCTTTGGAGAGACAGATTAATCATAAACTCAGTAAGGAACACGGTTTTAGGGAAACTCGGCTTCAATTTATCAAGATGGGGAAGACTGTAGAAAAAGTTTTAGTGTGATAGTAGGGGGTTGGGGTGTGAGAAGCTGAGTAAAGAGTTCTGTTTTTCACTTGTTACGATGAGATGCCTTTTAAACATCCAAGTTGGAAATAATGAGTAGACAATTGAATATATGAGGCTAGAGTTTAGGGGGAAGGTTGAGACTGGGTTTAAGCACTGAGGACTCATCAGCGTAGATGATATACAAAGACATAAGATGGAATGAAGTCAAAAGAGTGATTATAGGTCAGAAAAAGTGAGAACATCCAAAGGAAGCCCGGAGTCACTCCAGTGTTTATAGAAGTTGGGGAGATGAGGAGGAACTAGCAAAGGAGACTGAAAAGGAGCAGCCAGTGAGGTAGGTGAAAAACAAGGGAAGTGTGATATTCTGGAAAGCAGTTTCAAGTAGAGTGTGTGAGTAACCATGCCCAGCGCTGATAGCTGCCGTAAGTGGAGGGCTGAGAGCTGGCTTTGGGGTTCACACCATGACAGGAGCGGCCTCTCAGTGCATGGCGCCACCGTCCACACGGGTCTTCAAGCCGGCAACTCTGGGAGGCTACCTAAACTTACCATCCCATCTCTAGGTGTTAAGTTCTATGGGTTTTACTTTCTCTATATTTTCAAAATCTTTTTTCCCATTACCACTGCCTTTTTCTCAGTTTATATTCTTAACATTTCTCATCTGAATTATTGCAGTAGCATTCTTTTTTTTTCTTTTTTCTTTTTGCGTTCTAGTCTGGCATTTTCTTTAGTCTTTCTGCATGTTACTGCCAGAGTGATCTTTTAAGCAGCCTAATCTGAATATCTCATTCTCTTGCTTAAAATTTCTTGTGTGTCTCCCTGTAGCATTCAGGATAATGTTCAAAACCCTTAATGTGGAATGTAACTTTCTTCATGATAAGCTACTTTCTGTTTCTCCGGCCTCATCTCCTACCACTCCCCTGCCCTTTGCTCTAACCATAGCAAACTGCTGTAGTTTATGGAATGTGGCATGCTGCTAGATCTACCTGAAATGTCCTTCCTTTTCTTGTTCTACCACGGTTTTCAAATTACGTTCCTGTCAACACTATGGAAAGTCTTCCCTGATTTCTCCCCTTTCCATTTTCAAAGAAAATTATATATATAATACTACAAGATCAAACATGTATAACTATGGTATCCATCCATATCTGAAGGCAAACAAATTTGCTTATTGAACAGTAAAAATTCAGCAAACAAGTTTTTTGGCAAATGCTGCAAGCAGAAGAGGGCTGATGATGATTTTAAAACTGGCAGATTTTTTTGGTGCTTATTTTAGAAGGAGGTACTGTTGTATACCTATTAGTTCTGAAAAGCTGGAAACCATAGACCAACCTCCAATTACATGGATTTGTAGTTTAATTTCTAAATTAATTAAAATGTAAGAACGATTATGTGACATTTAATAACATTGTGCATCACTATGCTGAGTAAGTTGGCTATTGTTCTAAGCTCTCAGGTCTCACATTATATACAATTATATTTAACTTTGAAAAAGTTTTTAGAAATTATTTGTTATTCCTTGATTTTTAAAACGATAGAATGTACTTTTTCTTCTCCCTTTTAAAAAACTGGCATGAAGTCTCAAAGCTTGATTTGTACTGGAAGAAGTGAGAGTCAAATTCAAGGATACTAAGCATATTGCTAAGGAAGAATTGACAGAACTTGGGTGCTAATTCCCAAGATGATGCCAAGATTTTGAGCTTGGATGCTTGGGACAGTGGTGGTACCATTTATAGGCATCAAAAGACCACAGTTGGGTGTGAGATTATGGGGTTTAGTGAATCATCACCGTTGATTTCTTTTTTTTAAGTAAAGTTTTCAGTGAAGCGTAATGCCCCCACCCCCCCCGCCCCCTGCCCCAAATTAATAAATCACATATGTCTGACTTAGTTTTGGAAAGATCACCGTAGATTTGAAATAGAGAGAGATGGTAAGAGTTTCAAGTGGGAAGGAAGAAATTCAACCAAATGAATACATCTAGGGATATAAAAATGGGACTGGGGGGTGAAAATAAGACCAGTGATGATTTAGAGAGGAGAGTATAATGTATGAAATATGATATGAGGTAGCATGAGGTTATTGTCAGAAAGTAGCACTGGAGCCAAAGATAAAAGCCACTAATGTTTGAACATCAGTTACATGACTATACAAAAACAATGTTTTATATAGAAAAGACCATGTATTTCCTTAAAATAAAAGCCCTGCTTTACTCATATTAACTGCTTATCTGTTCCTTTGATCTACCTTGTTACATAGATTGCAGCATAATTAGCAAAGCCCTTTTCATAGGTTCTGTCCTAGGCAGTTTTTATAACTTGATACTTTTGTAAGAGTTTTAAGGGGTAAACTAAAACTTCAGGTTGGAATTTACTTTTTCGTTTGTAGAAGTGCATTAAATGCCAGATATAAAAACTTAGTGTATGAAAATTTATATTATAAAATTCTATTTCAGATTCTAAAAGTTAAGATGGTGCTAGAATGACATCTACCTATCATAACAAAGTTGTTGTTTTTGATCTGTATTTTAGGTGAAAACTCTGAAGATTTGGTAGTACTCTTTAAAACATCAGCATATTCATGAACAGTGCCAATTTTATTTTTAAAATATAACATCTTTTAAATTGACTTCCATATTTCTAAATTATTGTATGGTGCATGTTATTCAGGATTAATGGGAGGCAGCAGTGCAGTCTAATGGAAAGAACAGCAACTTTGGAGCTAGACAGATATGATTTTGTCACTGTCATGGATTGAATTGTGTCCCAGTGAAAGATGTGCTGAAATCTTAACTCCTAGTACCTGTGAATGTGACTTTATTTGAAAATAGAGTCATTGCAAATGTAATCAAGATGAGGTTATTCGGGTGGGCTCCTATCCAGTATGACTGGTGTCCCTATAAGAAGAGACAGGCACAGAGGGAAGAAGATGTGAAGACAGAGACATAGGGAGAATTGCGTAACAGCAGAGACAGAGGTGGTATGATGCAGCTGCAAACCAAGGAATGCCGGCCGCTGCCAGAAGCTAGCAGGAGGCAAGGACGGTTTCTCCCCAGAGTCTCAGAGGGAGAATAGCCCTGCTGACACCTTGAATTCAGACTTCTAGCCTCCAGAACTGTGAGAGAAGAAATTTCTCTTGTTCTAAGACACCCAGTTTGTGGTATTTTGTTTCACCAGCCCTAGGAAACTAATAATTGTCACATACTAGCTGATTGGCTTTGGGCAGTCATTTAACCTCTGAATCTCAATCTCTCTGTAAAAGATTAAAATAGTTCTGGTATGGAATAGACATTTGGGAAATTATAGCTAGTTTTTCTATTGCTATTCTTTCTTCAAAGATAGTTTATATTTGTATATCACCTAATTCATTCATTTATCATTTCCACCTGTGAGTATGAGACTTACTGATTGAATTAGAAGTAAACATCTTTTCTGTGGCTCCCACTCAGATTCTTTAACCTACAGAAACATGCAGAAGATTTCATGTGACCCATAGAATTTTATTAGGATATAAAGGATTGAACATGTTCTATAGCTATCAGTTTAGAACTAAGCTTTTGATTTTTTAAAAACTAATCTTCAAAAATAAAAGAGTGACTGAATTAAAAAAAAATTCCACTTTTAACAGGCTCTAAATAATTTAAGTATGTGTCGACTGAAGAAAAACCCGTAACCTAAAAGCTGGGAGTTAAGTTTTGTTTGGGGATCTTACTGAGGACTGCAGTCCAGGACACAGCCTCTTGGCTCTTAGAAACTGCTCCGAGGAGGTACGGGAAGAGTCAGGATGTGGAATCTCTGCTGGACTAACCACAAAGAACAGGCAGCCAAAGTTCATGATTTTAGTGCTTTTCTGTGTATGGGAAGATGTGAGAGTCTGGACTCACTGAAATTATACCTTACACGTGCGTCTTAACTATCTCGGGCCGGTATCTAAAACACAGAATGCTTCCTGTTTTTCTTCCATCCTGAATCTTCCCTCAGGGTGCACCGTTGGTGGGCAGCTGCGGTGGCTCATGGCTTGACCCTTGCAGAGCTGGGATGGGGGCCACATTCCCTGTCCACATGTGTATGTTTATTTCTTTCCTCCACCCCCTTTATCTGATGAGCTTTTTTTTTAAAATTAATTAATTAATTTATTTATTTTTGGCTGTGTTGGGTCTTCGTTTCTGTGCGAGGGCTTCCTCTAGTTGCGGCAAGCGGGGGCCACTCTTCATCGCGGTGCGCGGGCCTCTCACTGTCGTGGCCTCTCTTGTTGCGGAGCACAGGCTCCAGACGCGCAGGCTCAGTAGTTGTGGCTCAGGGGCCTAGTTGCTCCGCGGCATGTGGGATCTTCCCAGACCAGGGCTCGAACCTGTGTCCCCTGCATTGGCAGGCAGATTCTCAACCACTGCGCCACCAGGGAAGCCCTGATGAGCATTTTTGAAGGGAATTTTTCTTATTGATGTATTACCAATTTAATAAAAAAGAAGCATTTTAAATACTTTTTAAAATGTTCGGTACTCCACAACATCCTGCTGTCTTTTTGTGCCTCTTTTACTTTTCCTCTCACTCTCTCAGTCAATCAATGCCCACCTTCTTTCCTACTCAGGCCTGGGTTATGCAAATTACCTTGTCTACAGTCATAGTAATCTCTGTGGAAAATTCAGTGCTGTCCCTCATGTTTGAGCTTTGAGTAGGAAGCAGTGTAACTTGCATTAACTTCCTCTGAGGCAAGAACGTGGACCATGGCTCAGCCTTTACAGCCTTCTCTTTTTGCCGAAGATCTCTGAGTAACGAAGCAGGGAAGTTGGCTGCTGTTGTGCCACACCAGTGGCATCAGTGTGACTTATAAAACTAAAGAATCTGCTCTAGGCACCTAGGGCAAGGTTACGGTCTTGACCTTCCTATCCCCTAGCCCTCTGCCTTGCCTGATGGTAACTGCACGAGCTTCCTTGTTGCTGCTGAGGTTACTGCGCCTCGTGTGTGCAGCAGTGCTGGTGGAGGGTGCCTTCTCCTGAAGCTTCTGATACCGTCATTTCTAAGAGTTCTAGAACAGTACTGGGATGGCCTCTTCCACGGCTCTATCCCCATTTTGTCACCTGGACTGCAAAGCCACACTGCTCTAGCTTATAGTGGCTCGTCACAAAAGCTACCCCGTTAGCTTCGACTCTGCAGTCCAATTCCACTTTCCTAGATTTTCCTTGTTACTGGTTGCCAACTGTTTTATAAATGGACACTGTAGAAAAATTAACTGGAGAACCCCTGATTGATCATCAGATCTTTAACTCAGAACTTTGTCCTAAATTCATGCATCTTGGGTTTGTTCCTGTGCTAAGCCCTCCATTAAGAGATTGTCCCTCTTGGTACTGTCTCCCTGTAGATAACATCCACTTGTCAGCTCTCATGGGGAAATTTGCTAGATACTGGATTAGGTATGTGTTTCCATAGTACTTCTTTTACCAAAACACCCATTCCATCTTAGTGACCGTGTTCTGTATTAGAGCTCCATGTGGTTAGGTATTGGGTTGAGTCCCTCTTGCCTGGAACACACAGACACTCAAGTAAATATTAAGTTAATAAGTGATTCTTTCCTGACAGGGTGTTCAGGAAGAAATGAAAGTCTCGTTATCTTAGACTTTTTAAAAAATCTGTTGTTATATCAATACAAGTGTTTGATTATGTTAGCCTCCTCTGTCTCCGTTTCCTTATTTCCTTTTTTTAATTTTAATTTTTATTTTTTTGGCTGCGTTGGGTCTTCATTGCTGCACGCGAGCTTTCCCTAGTTGCGGCGAGCGGGGGCTGCTTGCTCTCCGTTGCTGTGCGCGGGCTTCTCATTGCTGTGGCTTCTCTTGTTGCGGAGCACGGGCTCTAGGCGTGCGGGCTCAGTAGTTGTGCCTCACGGGCCCAGCTGCTCCGCGGCATGTGGGATCTTCCCGGATCAGGGATTGAACCCGTGTCCCCTGCATTGGCAGGCAGATTCTCAACCACTGCACCACCAGGGTAGTCCCATTTCCTTATTTCCTGCAGGACATTTTTAACACTCAGGGTTATTTAGCTTTCAGAGGCTTTGTTGTCAGCAATATTAACCAACTCTGGGTAGCTGACAGGGGAAAGGGATTTATTGGAGGAGATTGGGTAGCTCTCACACAAAGTAGATAGGAGGTCTAGAGGATCGGGTTTGGAGACAGGAGGGAAGGAAGGGAAGTTTGGAAGCAGAAACAGTGGCTCAGATGCCACAGCTGCTGTTGAGTTCCCTGTTAGACTTCTGCCGGGCTGCTGATCTCATCACACCCACTCCTCTCCGATTTATACGGAGATTCAGTTCTCTAGTCTCAGTCAGGATTGATCCTATGTATGCTTTTGTCCTGGCTCCTGGGGTTAGGGAGAGGAAGGACTCATTTATTCCCTTGGCTTCTGAAGTGGAAGTTGGAGCCCTGCCTGCCTCCGAAACTCTCCACCAGGAGAATTCCCCAGGGCTTGGAAGTGTGTTTGGGTGCTGGGCACCCAAATTAACAACAACAATAAGTCACAGTTATCCCCCAGATTTTTCTTCATTCTTATAATCTGCAGGCTCTGAGTTTGTATATCAGAAAGGATGGTATGTTCATTGTGCAAGAGGACATAGGATGGTGGAGAGAACAGAGATTTTGGAGAAAGGCAGAGCTGGGTTCAAATTCTTGCTGGGTGACCTTGGGAAAATTACTAAACCTCTCTAAATGTCAGTTTCCTAGGTTAAAATAAGGAAGATAAAAATTAACTTTTCAGGACTACGTTTTAATGAGATGGTGTGTGCTAAGTGCTTATAATGTCTGACACTTAGTATGTACATTCAATCAACAGTGGCCAGTAAAACAAAGCATGTGGTTACGGATCCAGTTTACCTTTTAGCGTTGTCTCGTTTCCTTCCAACATGAAAACTCTCCACACATCCAAAGCGTTTATGCTCGTCGTCCTTAAATGTACCTGTGCTCTCTACCTTCGCGCTTCTCCATATGTCGCCTTTTTCCATCCTTTTTTTCCTTTTAATGGCTCAGTTCAAATCCTCTTTTCTTCTCAGTGAGAAAGTGCTCGTCCATCTAGTACTTACTGCCCTCTTTGCCGTTCAGTTTAGCACTTAATGTTGATAGTCATTTTCTTTGTGTTTATGCACTATCTTTGATAGTCTTCTGGAGGGCCAAGGGGACTGACTGTGGTGGTGAAGAAGCAGTTTAGTAGAAGGAACATTGGACTTGGAGTAAAAAATCCTTGCTTCTAGCGTAGCACCAGCAACTGCTATTCGTGTATCCTTGGGCAGGTTTCTGAATGTTCTCTTTATGTAAAATGAGGATAATACTATAGGATTTTGGTGAGGATCAGATGAAATATGTGTGGAATAGAAAGGACTGTGTAAACTGTATCGACTAAGTATAAGATATGATTACTTTTGTATCTTCATGTCATGCCTTGCACATAGTAAGGCTTAAAATGTTAATGACAATTTTTTTACTTTCAGAATTTCCTGGAATCAAAAAACATGCAATTTTTTTGTACATTTAAAAAAGTATAATTAAAAGATTGTGATGAAAATGTTATAGCTATTCTTTGAAGTATAATTTAACATTCAGCAATAATTCTTGGTTTCAAAAAATGTTCAGTTTTAATATACTGTAGTATAATTTATTAGATTTCACATTCCATTGTATTATTGTTGTTCAGTTAAATAAAGAATATATATCTTTGCTTAATCACAGCTGATGATCTGTCTTTCCTCCTTTGCCCTAGAAAATAATTTGAAAGAGAGTGGTTTAAGAGGTTTCTGTTCAGGGCTTCCCTGGTGGCGCAGTGGTTGAGAATCCGCCTGCCAATGCAGGGGACACGGGTTCGAGCCCTGGTCCAGGAAGATCCCACATGCCGCGGAGCAACTAAGCCCGTGCGCCATGGCTACTGAGCCTGCGCTCTAGAGCCCGTGAGCCACAACTACTGAGCCCGCGTGCTGCAACTACTGAAGCCCGCGCACCTAGAGCCCATGCTCCGCAACAAGAGAAGCCCACGCACAAAGCCCACGCACCACAGCGAAGACCCAGTGCAGCCATAAATAAATAAATTAAATAAATAAATTTATTTTAAAAAATGGGCAGAAGACCTAAATAGACATTTCTCAAAAAAAAAAAGAGCTTTCTGTTCAAAGGCAAACAATATGGTAATAGGCCCAGCTGACAACTTTTTCTTTTTAGTCCTTAAATTTGACTTAGAAGAGAGAGAAGATGTGCAGAGATTATTAAATAAAAAAAATTGAAAAAAAATTTAATATATTTTAATATAGAATTTTGAATATAGTTCATTTTTCTAAATGGTCTCATCTTTTCTTTCATCTTGTCAAAATCATAAAACTTGGCTTTTAAGTGCGATATTGTGCATGAATAAGCCCTGGGTGGAAAGCTGTGGCCCCGCAGGTTTAGTGAAAAATTATATATGCTTTGCCTCTCTTCATTTAGGAGACCTGTTTTTTTAGCTTGTTTTAATTACGTGCCTAGCTTCTCTTAGATATTTGCAGTGAATGAAAATTTTCTGTAAACAAAGTTTCATTAGTAAGTAAGCTTTGATGGAGGACATTTCAGTAGTTTATATTGGAATTTGACAAAACCAAGTTTTATTAAGCGGTTTTGTGGTTTTTGAAAAGCAATTAGATGTAATTTTTTTTATTTTAAAAAAATTTTATTGGAGTATGTTTGATTAACAATGTTTTGTTAGTTTCAGGTATACAGCAAAGTGATTCAGTTATGCATATACATATATTCATTCTTTTTCAGATTCTTTACCCATATAGGTTATTACAGAACATTGAGCAGAGTTCCCTGTGCTACCCAGTAGCTCCTTGTTGGTTATCTATTTTATATATGGTAGTATGTGTATATTAATATCAAGCTCCTAATTTATCCCCCCCACCCCGTTTCCCCTTTGGTAACCATAAGTTTGTTTTTGATATCTGTGAGTCTGTTTCTGTTTCGTTAATAAGTTCATTTTTTATTATTTTTTAAATTAGATTCCACATATGAGTGATATCATATGATATTTGTCTTTCTCTGTCTGACTTATTTAGTTTGATAATCTCTAGGTCCATCCATGTTGCTGCAAATGGCATTCTTTTGTTCTTTTTATATGGCTGAGTAATGTTCCACTGTATATATGTACCACATCTTTTTTTTTTTAAGATTTATTTATTTATTATTTATTTATTTTTGGCTGTGTTGGGTCTTAGTTGCGGCATGTGGTATCTTCGCTGAGGCATGCAGGATCTTTCGTTGAGGTGTGTGGCCTTCTCTCTAGTTGTGGCATGTGGGTTTTCTCCTCTCTAGTTGTGGTGTGCAGTCTCCAGGGTGTGTGGGCTTTGTAGTGGTGCATGGGTTCCAGAGTGCGTGGGTTCTGTAGTTTTGCGGCACGTGGGCTCTAGTTGAGGCACGTGAGCCCAGTAGTTGTGGCACGCAGGCTTAGTTGCCCCACTGCATGTGGGATCTTAGTTCCCTGACCAGGGATCAAACCCGCGTACCCTGCATTGTGAGGTGGATTCTTTACCACTGGATCACCAGGGAAGTCCCTATGTACCACATCTTCTTTATCCATTCCTCTGTTGATGGCCATTTAGGTTGCTTCCATGTCTTGGCTGTTGTAAATAGTGCTGCAGTGAACATTGGGGTGCATGTATTTTTTCGAATTATGGTTTTCTCTGGATATATGCCCAGGAGTGGGATTGCTGGATAATGTGGTAGTTCTATTTTTAGCTTTTTAAGGAACCTCCATACTGTTCTCCATAGCAAGAATAGGTACAATTGTAAATTGTACCAATTTACATTGCCACCAACAATGTAGGAGGGTTTGGTAGATGTTGTAATTTGATGCTCTATTTTCTATATACATATTTTAACCTTTTTTTTCAATTATGAAAAGAAATTGAATATCCATATGTAAACTTTAAATGTTCAGTTTCAGAAATAAAGATTAGTTGGCTTTTTTGTTTTTACTTTATTAAAGACAGTTAATTAGGGTTGCTCATGATAAAATTCTTATTTATCAAGAGAGTGATAAGACAAGTCATAGTCTAGGAGAAAAAATTGTTAAAAGGCATATCTGATAAAGGACTATTACCAAAATGTACAAAGAACTCTTAATAGTCAATAAAAGAAAATGGAAAACCCTATTAAAAATGGGCAAAAGACCTGAACAGATACCTCACCTGACAATATCTTAGTCAGCTTAGGTTGCTGTAACAAAATGTAGATTAGGTGGCTTAAACAACGGGTACTCATTTCTCACAGTCCTTGAGGCAGGGATGTCCAAGATCATGGTACTGATAGGTTCAGTTCTTGGTGAGAACCCTCTTTCTGGCGTGCAGATGGCCGCCTTCTTGCTGTGTCCTTACCATGGCATAGAGAGAAGGAGCTCTGATTTCTTTTCCTCTTCTTATTAAGGATACTAATCCCATCATGGGGGCCCCACCCTCCTGACCTCATCTAAACCTAATTACCTTCCAAAGGCCTACCACCAAATGCTATCATATTGGGGATTAGGGCTTCAGCATAGAATTTGGAGGGAGAGGAGACACAAACATTCAGTTCATACATTCTGCCCCTGTGCTCCTCAAATTCATGTCCTTCTCACATGCAAAATACTTTCATTCCATCATCAGCCCCAAAAGTCTCAACTGGTTCCAGTATCGACTCTAAAGTCTAAACTGTCTTCTCAATATCATTTTAATCAGATATGGGTGAGACTCAAGGTATGATTCATCCTGAGGCAAAATTTCTCTCCAGCTGTGAACCTGTGGAACCAGATGTGCTTCCAAAATTCCATGGAGGGACAGACATAGTATAGACACTCAAATTTGAAAGGGGAAAAAATGAAAAGAAAGGGGTGATGAGTTCCAAGCAAGTCTCCAAAACCTAGCAAGACAAATATCATCAGATCTTAAGGCTTGAGAATAATACTCTTTGGTCTAACACTCTGCCTTCAGGATCCACTGGGGTAGAAGTCCTGCCCCAAGGCTCCGGATTGCTGCCGTCTGGTCTGTTGAACTCCTCCCCCAGTATGAACCGAGGATGTAGCCCTGATGATCTCGAAATCATCTTTGGGATCATTCTTCTCATCTTGGAGAATCAATAGCACATTCTGTAGCCGAATGGCCGTATGGGCCAGTCCTGTAGGATCTAAGCAAGTCCCTCAGCTTTCCTTCATTTTGTCCCTTCTCTTTCCCCTTCCGTTCACACTGGCAGTGTTTCTGCTGGAATGGCTGATTAGGTCCGTGGTTCTAACCCGCACTAATCTCTTTATCGAATGATTGTTCAGCTACACCGTAGTATTCTCTTCAGAACAAGCTTTCTCATTTTTTGTAGTATGGATAGGTTTGAGAATTGTCCAAATCATAAGTTTTGGTCCCTTTTTGCTTAACATTATTCCTTATTCCATTTGTTTCTCTCTTCTTCCATTTTACTATAAGCAGTCAGGTGGAACCAAGACACTCTTTGAACACTTTGCTTGGAAATCTACTTAAATATCCAGTTTCATCCCTCACAAGTTCTACATTCCACAAAACACTAGAGCACACTTTAGCCAAATTCTCTGCCACTTTATGACAAGGATCACCTTTTTTTCCATTGTCCAATAATGTTCCTCATTTCTGAGTAAGACCTCACCAGGATGGCCTTTTACCATCTATATTTCTACCAATATTCTGATCACATTTATTTATTAATTCTCTAAGGAGATGGAAGCTTTCTTTCTAACTCTCCTCATTTCTGTCTGAGTTGTCACCAGAATCACCTTTAATGTTTATATTTCTAGCATGCATCTCAAATCTCCAGCCTCTAACCGTTTCCCAGTTCCAAAGCCACTTCTGTCTTTTTGAGTATTTGTTAAAGCAGCACCCCACTTTTCAGTACCAAAATCTGTCAATTTGGGCTGCTATAAAAAAAAAATAATATAGACTAGATGGCTTAAACAACAGACATTTATTTCTCACAGTCTTAGAGGCTGGGAAGTCCAGATCAGGGTGCTGGCAGATTCAGTTCCTTCAGATTCTTCACCCTGACAAGGGTGAAGACCCTTTTCCTGACTTGTATTGATAGATGGCTGCCTTCTCACTTTGTCCTCACGTAGCTGAGAGACAGAGAGAGAGAGAGAGAGTGTGAGCGTGAGCGTGCTCTGGTCTTTCTTCTTCATCTTAGGAGGATACTAGTCCTATCACGGAGGCCCTACCTTCATGACCTCATCTAAACCTAATCCAGGGACTTCCCTGGTGGCGCTGTGGTTAAGAATCCACCTGCCAATGCAGGGGACACAGGTTCAATCCCTGGTCCAGGAAGATCCCACATGCTGTGAAGTAACTGAGCCTGTGCGCCACAACTACTGAGCCTGCACGCCACAACTACTGAGCCTGTGCTCTGGAGCCCTCGAGCCACAACTACTGAGCCCGCATGCTACAACTACTGAAGCCCTCATGCTCTAGAGCCTGCACACTGCAACTCCTGAGCCCACGCATTGCAACTACTGAAGCCCGTGTGCTCTAGAGCCCACATGCTGCAACTACTGAAGCCTGCATGCCTAGAGCCTGTGCTCTGCAACAAGAGAAGCCACTGCATTGAGAAGCCCGCACACCTCAACGAAGAGTAGCCCCTGCTTGCCACAACTAGAGAAAGCCCGTGCGCCGCAACAAAGACCTAACGCAGCCAAAAATATAAATAAAATTTAAAAGATAAATAAATAACCCTAATCCAATGTCCCCACCTCCAGATTAATCACATTGGGAATTAGGGCTTCAACATATGAATTTTGGGGGGACATAAACCTTTAGTCCATAGTACACAGATGACAAGTAAACAAGTGAAAGATGCTTGACATTGTCATTAGGGAATTGCAAATTAAAACAACAACTAGAGAAAGCCCTCGCACAGAAACGAAGACCCAACACAGCCATAAAGAAAGAAAGAAAGAAAGAAAGAAAGAAAGAAAGAAAGAAAGAAAGAAAGAAAGCAAGCAATAAAAAAAAAAAAAAACGCTAAACATACTCTTACCATGTAATCCAGCATTTCTACTCCTTGTTATTTACGTAAATGGGCTGAAAACTTAGGTCCACACAAAAACCTGCACATGGATGTTTATAACAGTTTTACTTGTACTTGCCAAAACTTGGAAACAACCAAGATATCCTTCAGCAGGTGAATGGATAAATAATCTATGGTGGACCAAGAAAATGGAATAATCTTTAATGCTAAAAAGAAATGTGCTGTCAAGCCATGAAAAGACAGTGAGGAACCTTAAATGCATATTCCTAAGTGAAAGAGGTAAATCCGAAAAGGCTACGTACTTTATGATTCCAATTATGTGACATTCTGGAAAAGGCAGAACTATGGAGACAGTAAAAAGATCCATGGTTGTCAGGGGTTAGGGATAAGAGAGGAATGAATAGACAGAGTACAGAGCATTTTTTAGGCAGTGAAACTATTCTGTATGATACTGTGATGGTGTATGTATGTCATTATACCCTTGTCAAAACCCGTGGAATGTACAACACCAAGAGTGAATCTTAAGGTAAACCACTGCCTTTGGATGATAATGATGTGTCATTGTAGGGTCATCATTGGTGACAAATGCCTTACTCTGGTGAGGGATATTGATAATCAAGGAGATTGTGTATGTGTAGGTCCAGGGAGTATATGGGAACTCTGTAGTTTGCACTCAATTTTGCTGTGAACCTCAAACCACTCTAAAAAATAAAATCTATTTTAAAAAATTTGTATAATGGAAAAAGTTTTCTCATTTTAGCTCTCAGGTCAGGTCTTCTGACAGCAGCTGGTGTACTGCAATTCAGTTCTGACACTGACCACCTGAGTTAGTGTCAGACTCTGCAGGTGTAAGGGCACGGTCCCCAACACTGTGCTTCGGGACCACTCAGTCACCAGCTGCGAGTCAGGGCCCCAGGCTACCCATACTTCTGACCAACCGGCTACAAACCCGGGAGTTCCCAAGCCCCCCTCCCCCAGACTGCCCTCACTTCACATGCCAGTTGCAAGTTCAGAGGTCTCCAGGCCACTTGCATTTCTGACCAACTGCCTAAAAATATGGAAGGTTACTGTAACTTCTCTCAGGTTCCATCATTTGCTGGAATGACTCAGAACTCAGGGAAGTGCTAGCCTTACAATTATAGTTTTATCATAAATCATATAAACTAGGACCAGCTAAATGAAGAGACACATTTGGCAAGGTCTGGGAGAGTCTTGAATATAGAACTTCGTGCCCTCTCCCTGTAGAATCAGGGCACATTGATGGGTTAACCAACCTGGGAGCTCACCTGTGCTTTGGTGGCCAGAGTTTTTATTGGAATTCCATGATGAAGGCATGATTGATTAAACATTGGCCACATGATTGAACTAAATTTCCAGCCTTCTCCCTCCTTCCAGAGTTTGGGCTGGTCCAGAGTCCCTAATCACATCTAGTCTTTCTGGTGACCAGCCCTCACCTGAGCCATCTCCTTAGCATAAACTCTGGTGTGAATCAAGGGGCTTATCGAAAACAAATACACTCTTATCACCAGGGGAATTTTAAGGGATTTAGAGGCTCCCTGCCAGGAACCCAGGAGAAAGATAAGACAGATTCTTAATTATCCAACACCAGGTTTTAAAAAAATGGTAGCCCTTGAGAAACCTGGTAGTTTTTTGTCTGTGTGTTTGTTTTTTTAATTTGAAAATGTGCCATGGAAAGCTGAGATGATGGAAAAGTTGTTTAGACTTTATAGTTATTTAAATCTTTATACATCATGCAGTTTGAATTTTGTATTTATGATTTTATGCATAAATGTATTTCTTTTGGTAAAAAGGAGAGATGAGCCAGTAGGATGACATAGGACCCTTTCCAGTTTTTACACCTCACACTGTCAAAATAAACAGATGATCCTATAAAAAGTTTTTTTCTGGGCTATTATTGCTCCGTCAGACTCATTTTTCCCTCTGATAGCAAATTATTTCAGAGTGTGTCCACGTTCTCCAAGGAAGTGTGCTCAGTTATATTTTTCTCTTGCAGATTGATTATACCGGCACGGACCCTGCCAGTCCCTGCAATAAATGTTTGTCTCCGAACGTGACGCCTTGTATTTGTACCATTAACTTCACACTGGAACAGTCATTTGAGGTCTGTATTCCCAAGTAATGTTTTAGAAAAGCCATGCTTTAAAAAATATTGATATTATATTAAATTTTTTTTTTTTTTACTCGTTATTTTCTTCTTGTTGAGATGTTGCTTTAATTTATTGGGAATCTGTACACTTTTGAGGAAGATTGTTTTGCTTTGCTATTGGATTATGCCGTCTGATAATTAAATACATTAATTTAATAGTTTATTGTAGTTAGTAGTTTAGATTAAATTTAAAACCTATTCTTTTTCTGGAAAATTTTATAACTGTATAAAAATTTTTTTTATATCAAGTTTCTATCTACATCTACTTGTATGTAAAAAATTATTGCTCAAACTGTTTTGCCTACTTTTAATACTATAAGTTTTACTTTGGAAAATAAATACGAATTCACCCATTATTTAATTGCATTATTTTTTCATCAGATATGATACTTTAACATAAATGCAAACACTTAGTAAAACCTTATTGACAAGCAGTTAGAATACCATCCGTGTGTGTGTGTGTGTGTGTGTGTGTGTGTGGTCTGTGTGTCTTTTGCATTCACACTTATCTGTCATTCTTCTTGGAAACTGAGCAGATGCTAAAGGACACAAAGATTCAGAAATAGGCATGACAAGACCCGTTTGTGTTCTCCTTTACCTGAAAATTGAGCTTTAAAAAATTATTGTTTTATTCTTCAGGGAGCAAAACTGCTTTAATACATGCCAACTTTTTAGATTTTTATAGCTATGCTTTAGATTTTTGTAAAGGTCGCGATGACTTCTGAGGTCCCTAGTAGATGGTTGCCATCTATTGGTTGTGGGTGCTGTTGCCCTGAGATAGGGGACTGTAACGCTCCCTTTTTAAAAAGTATGAAAATAAATGAGGGAGAAGACAGGAATTTAATTATTTTATTTTGTTTTGGCAGAAATAACATATAACTTTAAAACATCATAAAAATTTGATTTTTTTATGTGATGGACAAACTATAAAGAAGCATTAAGTTCTGCTTTTGTCAGAACAGGCAGAATTAAAGACATGGAAGAGACTTGCAATGATTTAGAAGCTCCACTAGTTTCTTCCCCCATACAAAAACACTTAGCATTTCAGAACTTTTCTTCTGCAAAGGTGATCATCCTCAGATTCATTCTTTTGTGGGCTCTCTGTTCCTTTACAAGCCCAAACTGAATTAGACTAAAAGCCTTTTCAGAGAACAAAAATCCAACCAACCAAATAAATAAATGAAAGATTTCTATGTAAGTGTTTTCTTTATATGGAATGGGAAAGTTTGCATATTTTGACGTTTGAAAATCAAGCTTTAAATAAATGATTGTGCATATGAAAACAGCAAATCAAATAAAGCAAAATGTTATTGAATTCCTTTTTTTTTTTTTCTGAATTCCTTTTAATTGAGTATAAAGTTATAGACAATGGAGGTAGCAACCAGAAAGGAGAAAATAGCTGATGTTTTTGCCACCTCTAAAAATCTTAGTCATTCAAGATGACTTCATAACATCTTCTAAATAGTTACAGTGTATGTAGGTTACCCTTATTTCCCAGGTTATTTCCAAGTTGACTCCACTGAATACACTTAAGTACTTTTCTTGATTATTATAAAATGACTCATTATCTTAGATACTTTACTAATTATTAATTTGTTCATTACTAATATTATATAGTATCCTACTGAGAAATTTACTATGTCCCAATTCAAGTTCAGAATTTATTTTGGGCAGTAAATGAAAGCTTGAAAGCATTATTCCTTTGAAAAGTTGATGCTAATTGGATGAAGACCAATCTGAATTAGAGAAGATTTAAAATTGAAAGTAGGGACTTCCCTGGCGGTCCAGTGGTTAAGGCTTTGCCTTTCAATGCAGGGGGTGCAGGTTCGATCCCTGGTTGGGAAACTAAGATCCCACATGCGTCATGCCAAAAAACCAAAACGTAAAACAGAAGCAATATTGTAACAAATTCAGTAAAGACTTTAAAAATGGTCCACATCAAAAAAAAAAATCTTTTAAAAAATAAATAAATACAACTGAAAGTAGATCAGACTAGGCTAATAGATTCCTTGAGAGCTTTTTTGTTTGTTTGTTTGTTTTAATGTAAATAGACATCTTTGAGGTCTTTCAGAGTATTTTCAAAGTTGACTCTTGGATTTTTGACCTTATTTGATTTGATTCTTTAACATTATTTGATTTGGTTTGACTGTTAAACCTTATTTACAATTTGTACCATTTTAGATTGCTAAGTACTGGTAGAATTCACCCCAGTAACTGTTTTAAGTTATCACAAATTCTAAACTAGTGCAAATTACATAGCTTTTATGTATGCATGAAACAACTTCATACTTAATAGTTTTATATGAACATTTTTTCCCTTTCTGTTTCTCTAGGGCAATGTGTTTATGTATTATGGACTGTCTAATTTCTATCAAAACCATCGTCGTTATGTGAAATCTCGAGATGATAGTCAACTAAATGGAGATCCTAGTGCTTTACTTGTAAGTAAAATGATGGAACATGAAACTACGATGTCTAAGAACTAAGAACATGTGGTGATTGTTCAATTAGAAATGTTAAATTTAATAACGTTAGATGAAATTAAAGTGTTGTTTGACATTTTTAGTTTGTTTAGTGAAGGTTTTTAGTTAAAATTTTTTCCCCTGGAATTTGCACAGATTAATGATTTCTTGCAGCTAGAGGACACATTACAACCTGCTTGTTTCCGGTAGTATCATTGGGATTTTTGCTATGTTAATCTGTTTGTAATAGAATTTTGATGAGTCTAGCATTCTGGGAATATAATTTGTTCTGTATGAGTTTACTCGTTATTATTACACTGGGTAGGAATACGTAAATAAGCTACTTTTAATTTCTGAGATTGTGTTTTAGAATTGAACATGCATGTTCTTTGCTTTTTACCTTGTGGGAAGCCCGAGTCGTAAAGTCCAAAGGGTGTGGGTTACTGAAAAACTGTCTGAGGAGCTTTTTGAAAATACAGATTCCAGGATTCTCCTAAGTCTCATATGTCTGTGTCTACAGGGGTGGAGCTCTAAAATATCTATTTTTTTTTTTATTAATTTGTTTATTTTTGGCTATGTTGGGTCTTCGTTTCTGTGCGAGGGCCTTCTCTAGTTGCGGCGAGTGGGGGCCACTCTTCATCGCGGTGCGCGGGCCTCTCACTGTCGCGGCCTCTCTTGTTGCGGAGCACAGGCTCCAGACGCGCAGGCTCAGTAGTTGTGGCTCACGGGCCTAGTTGCTCCGCGGCATGTGGGATCTTCCCAGACCAGGGCTCGAACCCATGTCCCCTGCATTGGCAGGCAGATTCTCAACCACTGCGCCACCAGGGAAGCCCTAAAATATCTATTCTTAACAAGCTCCCCTTCTGATGCTCAGCCTGGTGTGGGAATCTGTGGACTGGAGGATCTTAGTTTCCTGACTGTTGTTCAGCTTCTCAGAGTAGTGGTTGGTGCCCAAGTATTTTATATTATTGCTGCCAATGCAGCAAAACTTCAGCAATTCAAGTATCTCTTAAAATGCAGTTTAGGACCATACTGGGACCAGAATGGTCCTGGTAAACGTAAAGTTACTCTAGGTTATCCTTCCTGGTTTTATTGCTATTTCCTGATGTTTGGGATCTTAAGAAATAATAAGTCTATTTACAGATTCTGGTTAGGTCTGCAATATCTTGTAGTCCATGTGGGATTTATGTTGTGGGATCCAACTTTAAGGACTCAAGTCCAGAGAAGGTGAAGTTCTGTGAGACACACCAAGTTGATGAGACACACCAAGAATTTGTTGATTGGGATCATAGATTGGGTGTGTTGAAAGACCTAGAAGTGGTGGTTGATTTACAGTTCTTTTATATAGATACACACTCTCTTCACTGAGGGCAAAAGAAGCTGAGATTCTTTTCTTCCAAACCTCAAGCAGAGCTTTTAGACTAAACCTAAGGATTGATGAATTTTTTCTGTAAAGGGCCAATAGTAAACATTTTCAGCTTTGCAGGTTATATAGTCTATTGCAGCTACTCACCTCTGCCATCGTAGAATGAATGCAGCCATGGAGAATACTTAAGTGAATGGGTAGCTGTGTTCCAATAAAACTTTATTTACAAAAACAGGTGCTGGGCTGGATTTGGCCTGCAGGCTGTCATTTATCAATCCCTGGACTAGACCAAAATATATGACTTTAAGACCAGGTGGCTTTCAAAAATTGTAAAGATGTTAAGAACAGACAGATTGAAGTTCAAGTAACTTAACATTGTATGGAAGGCCCTTCACAGTCTGGTGTCAACCTACCACTTCAGCCTTTAATTTTATATTCTATCCTTAATGTACCTTTGGCCTGGTTTTTACTCTTTCCCTGGAGGTCCTCTCACCTCAGGCCTGCTGTTTACTTTAGTGTCTTTGGTTGCAAAATAACTTCTTTACATATTTACTTCATCCATACCCTGTTCCAAGTCACTTCTCGCTTTACTTAACAGACTGTTTCCCCATATCATGCACTCTTGCTCTTCCTTTCCAGGCCATTTTCTACATAGCTGCTAGAGTGATCTTTTAAAAAAAGGAAATACCACTTCCCTGCTTAAAATCTTTCAGTGATTTGTTTACTCAGGATGATCTGAGCTATGCATGACTCTCCAGTCTCATCATATGTCATTTTCTTTATTGCCATACTCTAACTACATTCCCTGTTTACCTTCTCAGAAGTATCAAGTTCTTTCTAAATGGTGTGTACTGTTCGCTCTGCTTAAAGCCCTCTTCTGTCTGCTCTTCGTGTGGCTGTCTCCTACTTTCTCTAGGTCTTAACTTTCACGATACTACCTCCAGAGACAGTCTCCCCTTATCTTCTGTCCTCCCAACTACACTGCAAGCTCATGAGAGCAGGGAGCATGACTTTCTTTAATCACCGTATACCAAGTGCCTCTCCAGTACCTAGCACATGAAAGGCATTTAATAAATATATATGGAATGAATATAGACACCTTTATCATGGCTCTTATTTCATATTATAGTTGGTTGTATTTGAGTCTGTTTCCTATATTACATTGTGAGCTGCTGAAAAGCAGGGACTTTTTTTTCATTTTTCCATTTCTCGCGCCTTACATGGTATGTGGTACATGTTAGGTACTGTTTATTAAATGGCTTTCCTAAGCCAGTTACTGCAAAGTACCTAGCATTGCTTAGTTCAGTACCTGATGCATAGGTAGTAAATATTTTCCTTTTTTTTAAAAAAAACTTCTTCAATAATTTAGTAGTTAGAAGATGGTTCTTGGGGACACTAGTCCATCATCTTTTCTGTCTGCTGGTTTTCCAAATAAAGTTGCCGTTCCTTGCCCCCCTCCCCTCCAAAATGGTTTAGTGGTTAGAATATATTTGCCCCATTGAGAGTTTATTTACCTTATTTTTTTGAAATCAGTTTTCATCAAAACATTCAAATAGTAATAAGCCAGTTATACATTGTCTATCTTCATGGTCTTAGAATACTAACTTTATGAATGTAGATGTCTTAGGGACCAAAAAGCTGAGAAGTCAAATATTAAAGAGACTTTACGAGATTCCCTGCCACATTTTCTTTACCTTCTTCTGTCTTTTTCACTCCTGTAGTTCTTTTTCCAGTGTAGACACAGAGAATGTAGATACGAGTCAAGGTTGGTTATAATGGAATAGCCCTAAGAGGCCTAACTAGGTTCTAGTTAATTTCAAATTGAGACTATCTTGGTTTGTTTATGTGTTGTGAGACATGGCTTAATGTGGCCTTGGAGTCGCAGAACAACTCAGATGTACACCTAATATCAGACTTGGTAGAATCTCTGGATTAATCCTACAGCTTCCACGTTTGCTTGAGATCTTCAAGAGGGACTAAGTCAAAACCAAATCTGGAGGACAGGTGAAGTGCTGTTTGCCTTGCCAACATTTTTGTTTTCTTTATACCTGGGTGCACAGTTTAGAGAAGATTGGTATATTCTAGGAATCTGCATTAGACTTTTCCTTCCTCCCTCCCTCCCTTCCTTCCATGTGGGATTTAACCCCAAATTGCAAAATTTGAAATTATCTACTTGAACATGTTCATTTTATAAGTGAAGTGCAGATAAATCAAGGGACTTGCGCGAAGTCCCATAGTACATAGCTGGAACTAGAAGCTCAGGTCTTTTTTTTTTTTAATATTTATTTATTTGGCTGCGCTGGGTCTTAGTTGCAGCATGTGGGAGCCGCGTGTGGGATCTTTGTTGCAGCATGCGGGCTCTTTGTTTTTTTTAGTTGCGACATGCGGGATCTTTTTTAGTTGCAGCATGCGGGATCTTTAGTTGCGGCATGCGGGCTCTTAGTTGCGGCATGCGGGCTCTTAGTTGCGGCATGCATGAGGGATCTAGTTCCCTGACCAGGGATCAAACCCAGACCCCCTGCATTGGGAGCGCAGAGTCTTAACCACTGGACGACCAGGGAAGTCCCGAAGCTCCAGTCTTCTTACTTCCAGTTTAAGATTCCTTTCATTCTGTTACAGCTGGATTGACAATAGACAGCTTCTTAGTTTTTCTTGGGCAGAAAACAGTTTGTAACTATGATTTCTGTGTTGATATGAAAATTTTTTAAAATATCAGTTTGGGGGCTTCCCTGGTGGCGCAGTGGTTAAGAATCAGCCTGCCAATGCAGGGGTCACGGGTTCACACCCTAGTCTGGGAAGATCCCACATGCCGCGGAGCAACTAAGCCCGTGCGCCACAACTACTGAGCCTGCACTCCAGAGCCCGTGAGCCACAACTACTGAGCCCGTGCGCCTAGAGCCCGTGTTCTGCAACAAGAGAAGCCACCGCAATAAGAAGCCCGTACACCGCAACAAAGAGTAGCCCCCGCTCGCTGCAACTAGAGAAAGCCCGTGCACAGCAACAAAGACCCAACGCAGCCAAAAATAAAATAAATAAAATAAATAAATTTATAAAAAGAAAAAAAAGTCAATTTGACATATACCTATATGACAGTATATGCAAAGAAAGGCTATAATGCAGTAATGTTAAGGAATATATTTTGAGTAATTAAATGTGGTATTATTTACAGCCTGTTTATACTATAGACATTTTATATGCATTGCAAGTGAGAAATATGTAGGGATTGAATTTTTAATCAGTAATTAGGACTAACTCATAGTTCTCCCAGAGGCCTGGGTAATAACTTCTCTCTTCTTTCCTTCTAAATATCAGAATCCCAGTAAGGAATGTGAGCCTTATCGAAGAAATGAAGACAAACCAATTGCTCCTTGTGGAGCTATTGCCAACAGCATGTTTAATGGTATGAGACAGAGAGAAACAAAGATTATATACATATATATTATACTGTAGTTAGGAATATTTGTATAATCTTTCAGAAACATGAATGAAATTGAGAAATTCAACAGCTTTAAGATAAATATGTGGATTAGTTATTTAGTGGGGTATTATAATGCTTTATGACTTTCTTTTATGAATTCTTATATTTTAAGAATGAATTTCTGTCTCTGGGAAGAAAGAAGCAGGGACATTCTGCTAACTTACTATTTCATACATGACAAAATAAATGCCAGGCTACCTTTACCAACAACTTTGAATATTTATACCATTAAAAAGGGGCTACAGTTGATCATTTAGAACAGCACTGTCTGATATGAATGTAATGTGAACCATAAATGTGAGACGTGTATAATTTTAAGCTTTCTGGTAGTCACGTTAAAAACAATAAAAAAGAAACAAGTGAAATTAATTTTAATTATATTTTATAAACTCAGTATGCCCCACATATTGTCATTTCAGCATGTAAGTGATATTCAGTATATAAAAGTTATTAGTGAGATATTTTATATACTAATTTTTATACTAAATCTTTGATGTCTGATGTATATTATATCCTTACAAAACATAGTCATTTGGACCAGCCGTAATTTCAGGGGCTCTGTAGCCATATAGCTAGTGATTACCAGTTTGGACAGTGCAGAGAGAGAAATTGATAAGCCAGGAGCTATTTAGCAATGCTTTTTTTTTTTTTTTTTTTTTAAAGAATAGAAAGAGAGGCAGATTTACCTTGCAAATTGTTTTATTTGGGTTAATATTAAAACATTTGACCATATCACATATCAGCTAGCCATGTAGGAAAAGGACCTGGAACTATGCAGGGAAGGCAAGTTCATCTAGGATTATAAAGTTACCGTAGTTAATTCACGTGCAAATGATCAAGAGCAAATGCTCATCATGTGCCTACTTCGTTACAACCACTTTGGGAGCAAGTACCAGATCCTCATTTCTCATGGAATAAAGCCAGTACTGTGGATTTTCAGTAGATGTTTAGCAGTATCTTCCTTTTCTTGTGTTTAGATACACTAGATTTGTTTCTGGTTGGCAATGAATCTGATCCTACGCCTATTCCTTTGAAAAAGAAAGGTATTGCTTGGTGGACAGATAAAAATGTGAAATTCAGAAACCCCCCTGGAGCAGGCATTCCCCTAGAAGAACGATTCAAAGGTAAAATATTACTAATATCCCTTAAAACATAAGCTAGGCGTTTTAATGAAGCACCTAAAATTTTCTGTCTTTAGAATCTTAAAAAAGTATGCTTTTTATTATTTTATTTTATTTTATTTTATGCTTTTTAAAAGACAACTTTTCTTAACTTGATGTCAAGTTAGGAAAAATATGTAGTATCTTCTAATGTATTGAAATTCTAAAAGAAACGTAGTATACTTTTAATCTTGAATTTCTCTGGTATTTCCTTGTAAGTGTTTCAGCTCAGCCATAATCTTTTAAAATTGTGACAAAGTTTATTTTAAACAAGTATTTATTTATTTATTTATTTATTTAAATTATTAATAATTATAAGTCCAAATTTCTTTTTGTTTCTATGCCTCCTTGATTTCACAATGTAATGTTTCTCACCATTATATCTTTGTATTAAGTCATTTGCTTTTTGGAATATACTCAATAGCCTACTTTTAGTATTCTCTTAATTGAGGTATCAGTCAAATCTTTGTAATTATTTGTTAAGTTTTTATGTGAGGAATTGGTTTCTTTTTTGACTTTAAGACTTCCTTAGAATATGAATATATTTCTACTTTTGAACATAAGGAAACTATTCATATTGTGTATCTTTGTTTTATTAGAGTGTGCATTTTCAGTGAAACTCTCAATAGAATTGAATGTCTTGTCTCCCCACCCCACACCGATCTCTCCTTTTTAAGGCACAACAAAGCCAGTAAACTGGGTTAAACCAGTGTACATGCTGGATCCTGACGAAGATAATAGTGGGTTCATAAATGAGGATTTTATTGTTTGGATGCGTACTGCAGCATTACCTACTTTTCGTAAGTTGTATCGTCTTATAGAGAGGAAAAATGATTTACATCCAACATTACCAGCTGGACGATACTATTTGAATATCACATACAGTATCCTTTTTTGGCCATGTGCACAGATTCAAATAATTTGAAAGGAGTGTAGTCCAACCTTGTCTCAGTTATGTGGCATGCTACTTTGTGTTTTAGTTTTGCTCTCTGCATTTTTGAGTATATGTGTATGTATGAGAAAGTCTCTTTTAACTTGTTTCTCCCAGAAATGCCTTTAATTTTTAAATACTTTGTACTAGAGTTCAAGCATCTTATTTGGTAAAATTATTTAAAATGTAGGTGCTAGATTTATTAGTAAGTTAGATATTTTTACAAGAGAGATTGTAATTCAGCTTAATGCAAAGGCTAGTACTCACTTGGTAAATCTAAGTGTTGGTGGTACTGGGCTGTTTTAATCTATATTTTTTTAGATAATAAAAATCAGCAAATTTGTTAGTTCATATCAACATAATTATTTATAATTATTGCTCTGTTTACAGTATCAAAACATTTTTATCATTAGCTGTATTGTTCCACCTTAATAATTTAGGCATACTTTTCAGTGCTGATAAATATCATTAATTTCATCCTGACTATATGTCAACGTTATACTAAGTACTTTCCATGTATTATTTTATTTATTTCAAGCATTGTGAGGCAGGTATCATCTCCATGTTATAGACAAGAATATAGGAACATAGAGCATTTAAGTAACTTAACTGAGATTACACAGGTGATAGAAGAATCAGGGTTCATAATCAAGCTGTTGACTTTACCATCAACCATCACTGTAGGCTGCATCCCTAGCTGGTTCATTCAGGTAGTCAGACCAGTTTGTACTGGCCTGGATGCAAAGTCTTTCCTAAGCCAGAAATATTGGGCACTAACTTTTATTCTCAACAAAGTCCTTACATCTTTTAATTTCTAGCCCATTGCTTGTATATATCATGAATGAAAAATTTTCAAATATTAGCATGTGTGCTGATGATCTTACATTTTTGATTCTTCATAACCCAAATTAGCTATAAGTATATAGTTTTAGCTTTATAATGGATTAATAAACGGTTAATAGACCTAATTTCAAAATAAAGATCTATTTGTAGCCTTAGTCTTTTGATTTTGCACCTCAGTAGACAACTGAACATGACCTGATAGTGACAGACTGAAAGTGACCAAGTGTTTGAAACTAGGCCTACATAGCAGAAATTTTAGACAGACAGACCCAGTTTAGGTGCTGGTAGAAAGAACATTATCTTGAGGCTATGGCCAAAGTAGAGGGCAACCTGTAGCCTACAGCACAATAAAGGGAAGTCTTTGGAGCACTTAGGAATTCTTAGTTGATAGATAATTTGCACCAAGAGAACTTTTAGGAGGAATGCAGACTATTTTGAAAATCGATAAGACAGGAATTTGACCTGCAGAACATTAAGGGTTAATTATCAAAATCGGGTATAAGGTGGGAACTAGGTATTAGAATCAAGGCAGAAGCCCACTTTTTAGGGTTGCGATATAGAGAGACCAGCATGGGTGATTTGATACCACATCCCATAGAGTGTTGGGTTAGTTAGAGCTCTTACAATCATTCCTGGCTCAGGTTGGGATTGATTTAAGAACTCGTAGAGCTGAGCCTGCCATTGGAGTCACAGCCGGGCTGGGGAGTCACAACTGGGCTGGGGAGTCATCTGCCGGGCCGGGGAGCTACGGAAGCTGGAGAAACAGATGGGAACTAACACTTGATTCAAAAGATGCTTTTGAAAAGGTTGTAAACCTTTTGCATAGGGACTTGGTTCTGTCTTCTTCTCTTCCCTAACTCTTGCCAAAATCCTAGAACTGGTCCATGTAGGCAGCTCATCCAACATGTTGGTGTCCCATTTCTCAAATTTGTTTAAGGATCCACCCTTCAATTCCACTCTGTTTTAGTCATCAAACACCGTGTCACACCGTGAGTTTCACCATTGCTCCAAATCAGCAATGTAAAACTTCATTGTCATGCTTTTCGACCTTGTGCTGCGTCCTCCCGTACTCTCATAGCTACACTCTTTGAGCTCATAGAGACCCCTCATCTCTTCATTCTTCCTGTTTCACCTGCTCTGTCAAGCTCTTTTTCCTCTATGGGTTTCATTGCTATTTATCTGAAATATATTTTCACATTACAGACCTTTTACCCCTCCTGTGTAATGAGAACAGAAATATCTAAGAAATGAGAAATTATATAACCCTTAACTTTAGTTGTTTTTGCTTGTAAACTGTATTGGCTTTTATTTTTTTATTTTTCCTATTTATTTTCTTATTAGTCATCCATTTTATACACATCAGTGTATACATGTCAATCCCAGTCTCCCAATACATCACACCACCCCCAACCCCCCCACCCCGCTTTCCCCCCTTGGTGTCCATACATTTGTTCTCTGCATCTGTGTCTCTATTTCTGCTCTGCAAACTGGTTCATCTGTACCGTTTTCTAGGTTCCACATATATGCGTTAATATATGATATTTGTTTTTCTCTTTCTGACTTACTTCACTCTGTATGATAGTCTCTGGATCCATCCACGTCACTACAAATGACCCAATTTCATTCCTTTTCATGGCTGAGTAATATTCCATTATATATATATGTACCACATCTTCTTTATCCATTCATCTGTTGATGGGCATTTAGGTTGCTTCCATGACCTGGCTATTGTAAATAGTGCTGCAGTGAACATTGGGGTGCATGTGTCTTTTTGAATTCTGGTTTTCTCAGGGTATATGCCCAGTACTGGGATTGCTGGGTCATATGGTAATTCTATTTTTTGTTCTTTAAGGAACCTCCATACTGTTCTCCATAGTGGCTATATCAATTTGTATTCCCACCAACAGTGCAAGAGGGTTCCCTTTTGTCCACACCCTCTCCAGCATTTGTTCTTTGTAGATTTTCTGATGATGCCCATTCTAACTGGTGTAAGGTGATACCTCATTGTAGTTTTGATTTGCATTTCTCTAATAATTAATGATGTTGAGCAGCTTTTCATGTGCTTCTTGGCCATCTGTATGTCTTCTTTGGAGAAATGTCTATTTAGGTCTTCTGCCCATTTTTGGATTGGGGTGTTTGTTTTTTTAATATTGAGCTGCATGAGCTGTTTATATATTTTGGAGATTAATCCTTTGTCCGATGATTCATTTGCAAATATTTTCTCCCATTCTGAGGGTTGTCTTTTCGTCTTGTTTATGCTTTCCTTCGCTGTGCAAAAGCTTTTAAGTTTCATTAGGTCCCATTTGTTTATTTTTGTTTTTATTTCCATTACTCTAGGAGGTGGATCAAAAAAGATCTTGCTGTGATTTATGTCAAAGAGTGTTCTTCCTGTGTTTTCCTCTAAGAGTTTTATAGTGCCCGGTCTTATATTTAGGTCTCTAATCCATTTTGAGTTTATTTTTGTGTATGGTGTTAGGGAGTGTTCTAATTTCATTCTTTTACATGTAGCTGTCCAGTTTTCCCAGCACCACTTATTGAAGAGACTTTCCTTTCTCCATTGTATATCCTTGCCTCCTTTGTCATAGATTAGTTGACCATAGGTGTGTGGGTTTATCTCTGGGCTTTCTATCGTGTTCCATTGATCTATATTTCTGTTTTTGTGCCAGTACATATTGTCTTGATGACTGTACCTTTGTAGTATAGTCTGAAGTCAGGGAGTCTGATTCCTCCAGCTCTGTTTTTTTCCCTCAAGACTGCTTTGGCTATTCGGGGTCTTTTGTGTCTCCATTACAAATTTTAAGATTTTTTCTTCTAGTTCTGTAAAAAATGCCATTGGTAATTTGATAGGGATTGCATTGAATCTGTAGATTGCTTTGGGTAGTATAGTCATTTTCACAGTATTGATTCTTCCAATCCAAGAACATGATATATCTCTCCATCTGTTGGTATCATCTTTAATTTCTTTCATCAGTGTCTTACAGTTTTCTGCATACAGGTCTTTTGTCTCCCTAGGTAAGTTTATTCCTAGGTATTTTGTTCCTTTTGTTGCAATGGTAAATGGGAGTGTTTCCTTAATTTCTCTTTCAGATTTTTCATCATTAGTGTAAAGGGATGCAAGAGATTTCTGTGCATTAATTTTGTATCCTGCTACTTTACCAAATTAATTGATGAGCTCTAGTAGTTTTCTGGTGGCATCTTTAGGATTCTCTATGTATAGTATCATATCATCTGCAAACAGTGACAGTTTTACTTCTTCTTTTCCAATTTGTATTCCTTTTATTTCTTTTTCTTCCCTAATGCCATGGCTAGGACTTCCAAAACTACGTTAAATGACAGTGGTGAGAGTGGACATCTTTGTCTTCTTCCTGATCTTAGAGGAAATGCTTTCAGTTTTTCACCATTGAGAATGATGTTTGCTGTGGGTTTGTCATATATGGCCCTTATTATGTTGAGGTAGGTTCCCTCTATGCCCACTTTCTGGAGAGTTTTTATCATAAATGGGTGTTGAATTTTGTCAAAAGCTTTTCCTGCATCTATTGAGATGATCATATGGTTTTTATTCTTCAGTTTGTTAATATGGTGTATCACATTGATTGATTTGCGTATATTGCAGAATCCTTGCATCCCTGTGATAAATCCCACTTGATCATGGGGTATGATCCTTTTAACGTGTTGTTGGATTCTGTTTGCTAGTATTTTGTTGAGGATTTTTGCATCTATATTCATCAGTGATATTGGTCTGTAATTTTCTTTTTTTGTAGTATTTTTGTCTGGTTTTGGTATCAGGGTGCTGGTGGCCTCATAGAATGAGTTTGGGAGTTTTCCTTCCTCTGCAATTTTTTGGAAGAGTTTGAGAAGGATGAGTATTAGCTCTTCTCTGAATGTTTAATAGAATTCACCTGTGAAGCCATCTGGTCCTGGGCTTTTGTTTGTTGGAAGATTTTTAATCACAGTTTCAATGTCATTACTTGTGATTGGTCTGTTCATATTTTCTGTTTCTTCCTGGTTCAGTCTTGGAAGGTTATACCTTTCTAAGAATTTGTCCATTTCTTCCAGGTTGTCCATTTTATTGGCATAGAGTTGCTTACAGTAGTCTCTTAGGATGCTTTGTATTTCTGCGGTGTCTGTTGTAACTTCTCCTTTTTCATGTCTAATTTTATTGATTTGGGTCCTCTCCCTCTTTTTCTTGATGAGTCTGGCTAATGGTTTATCGATTTTGTTTATCTTCTCAAAGAACCAGCTTTTAGTTTTATTGATCTTTGCTATTGTTTTCTTTGTTTCTATTTCATTTATTTCTGCTCTGATCTTTATGATTTCTTTCCTTCTGCTAACTTTGGGTTTTGTTTGTTCCTCTTTCTCTAGTTCCTTTAGGTGTAAGGTTAGATTGTTTATTTGAGATTTTTCTTGTTTCTTGAGGTAGGCTTGTATAGCTATAAACTTCCCTCTTAGAACTGCTTTTGCTGCATCCCATAGGTTTTGGATCGTCGTGTTTTCATTGTCATTTGTCTCTAGGTATTTTTTGATTTCCTCTTTGATTTCTTCAGTGATCTCTTGGTTATTTAGTAACGTATTGTTTATAGCCTCCATGTGTTTGTGTATTTTACGTTTTTTTCCCTGTAATTGATTTCTAATCTCATAGCATTGTGGTCAGAAAAGATGCTTGATATGATTTCAGTTTTCTTAAATTTACTGAGGCTTGATTTGTGACCCAAGATGTGATATACCCTGGAGAATGTTCCGTGTACACTTGAGAAGAAAGTGTAATCTGCTGTTTTTGGATGGAATGTCCTATAAATATCAATTAAATCTATCTGGTGTATTGTGTCATTTAAAGCTTGTGTTTCCTTATTAATTTTCATTTTGGATGATCTGTCCATTGGTGTAAGTGAGGTGTTAAAGTCCCCCACTATTATTGTGTTACTGTCGATTTCCCCTTTTAGAGCTGTTAGCATTTGCCTTATGTATTGAGGTGCTCCTATGTTGGGTGCATATATATTTATAATTGTTATATCTTCTACTTGGATTGAACCCTTGATCATTACATAGTGTCCTTCCTTGTCTCTTGTAACATTCTTTATTTTAAAGTCTATTTTATCTGATATGAGTATTGCTACTCCAGCTTTCTTTTGATTTCCATTTGCATGGAATATCTTTTTCCATCCCCTCACCTTCAGTCTGTATGTGTCCCTAGGTCTGAAGTGGGTCTCTTGTAGACAGCATATATATGGGTCTTGTTTTTGTATCCATTCAGCAAGCCTGTGTTTTTTGGTTGGAGCATTTACTCCATTTACGTTTAAGGTAATTATTGATATGTATGTTCCTATGACCATTTTCTTAATTGTTTTGGGTTTGTTTCTGTAGGTCCTTTTCTTTTGTGTTTCCCACTTAGAGAAGTTCCTTTAGCATTTGTTGTAGAGCTAGTTTGGTGCTGCTGAATTCTCTTAGCTTTTGCTTGTCTGTAAAGCTTTTGATTTGTCCATCGAATCTGAATGAGATCCTTGCTGGGTAGAGTAATGTTGGTTGTAGGTTCTTCCCTTTCATCGCTTTAAGTATATCATGCCACTCCCTTCTGGCTTGTAGAGTTTCTGCTGAGAAATCAGCTGTTAACCTTATGGGAGTTCCCTTGTATGTTATTTGTTGTTTTTCCCTTGCTGCTTTCAATAATTTTTCTTTGTCTTTAATTTTTGCCAATTTGATTATTATGTGTCTCGGCGTGTTTCTCCTTGGGTTTATCCTGTATGGGACTCTCTGCTCTTCCTGGACTTGGGTGGCCATTTCCTTTCCCATGTTAGGGAAGTTTTCGACTATAATCCTTCACATATTTTTTTCAGGTCCTTTCTCTCTCTCTTCTCCTTCTGGGACCCCTGTAATGCGAATGTTGTTGTATTTAATGTTGTCCCATAGGTCTCTTAGGCTGTCTTCATTTCTTTTCATTCTTTTTTCTTTATTGTGTTCCGCCGCAGTGAATTCCACCATTCTGTCTTCCAGGTCACTTATCCGTTCTTCTGCCTCAGTTATTCTGCTATTGATTCCTTCTAGTGTATTTTTCATTTCAGTTATTGTTTTGTTCATCTCTATTTGTTCTTTAATTCTTCTAGATCTTTGTTAAACATTTCTTGCATCTTCTCAATCTTTGCCTCCATTCTTTTTCCAACGTCCTAGATCAACTTCACTATCATTATTCTGAATTCTTTTTTTGGAAGATTGCCTATCTCCATTTCATTTAGTTGTTTTTCTGGGGTTTTATCTTGTTCCTTCATCTGGTACATAGCCCTCTGCCTTTTCATCTTGTCTCTATATTGGCTTTTACTACTAACAGTTAATTTGTGAAATCATTCCTTTCGGATAATAATTATATAATTATTTTGTGATTCAGAACATATGAGTAAGGTGCCTGTGTGTTGTAGAATTATACCAATGAATTACAAGCAATTAAATGCCAACTTTTTAAGTTGTATTTTAAAAATCAAGTAACTAGACATGGAAAAGTCTTCCTATACACTCTTCAGATTACCCTGTACATTCATTTGATGGACGAAAACGGATGATCTTGAGCACTATTTCATGGATGGGAGGAAAAAATCCATTTTTGGGGATTGCTTACATCGCTATTGGATCCATCTCCTTCCTTCTGGGAGTTGTACTGCTAGTAATTAATCATAAATATAGAAACAGTAGTAATACTGCTGACATTACCATTTAATTTTATATTTTGAAAACAAATTTACTGCATGTGCATCAAGGCCAGTCCTATTCAACCTAGCTTTCAAATGCTGATGTCTGGTTAGTATGTCATTTTTGAAGTTGGCACATAACTTTTTTTTTTAAAGCTGTCTTTGTCCTTTGCTTCTTCCTTATGGATGACTTATGAAAATATATGACGGGTATAAAACAAATTAGCTATATTGATCATATCAACACTGTAACTGCTGAAATGGCATTCTGATGTTTCCTTTTTGTTGGGACAGGCTGTACGATGCGTGGAGCCTCTTTCATGTGAAATGCGTCTGCTGCTTAAATGTTTATGCTGTGTTGATAATATTATATTGACATATGATACTGTATATGTGTGCCTATTGTGTGAAGAAAGGGATTACAAGATGTGTGAGTATAATGACTTGCTAACCCTTCAGGATTCATAGTTACAAAAAGATGAAGAAAGACCAAATCTAAATAAAACACTTCATCCTTTTCACAGGTCGTGTGTAAAGGCTTAAAGTACCATCTTTGTTGAGGTGGTTCATGCATTCAGTTTATCCAGTACAGTTCTTTGTCAAGCTTAGATTTGATTTCAAAGGACATATTTACCTGTCTAGAATAGGAATTAATGCTCATGGTAGGTC
Source organism: Balaenoptera borealis (assembly GCF_965194805.1). Classification (NCBI taxonomy): domain Eukaryota; kingdom Metazoa; phylum Chordata; class Mammalia; order Artiodactyla; family Balaenopteridae; genus Balaenoptera; species Balaenoptera borealis. The sequence goes on along the minus strand of NC_138873.1, from coordinate 112,995,149 downwards.
TCAGGTAGGAAGGTTTAAAATTCTTCTTTCCATTTGGTTAAGATGTTGCAGTCAGGAAACCCATCTCACTTGATGTTTTTACATGTGACCATTTCCCTTGAAGCTCACACTTCATAAGGGATGAAAGAATATAGGTGAGATGGGAAAGCTTCTTGGCCGACCTTTATCTTCTGCCTCAACTGTCAACCAGATGTAGATGTTCAAAGGAGACTGTTTTCATTCTTGTGGTATTTAACATTAAGAAATTTGCTTCAGCATTGGAAATACCTCAAGCTGTTTTTATTTTGCAGGTAAGTGTTTTGACTTAAGTACTAATATTATCTTGCAGAAATTTTGGAAAACAGTAACCTTCATTTCCTCTATATTTCATTCAATTTTTACATATAGGTCAAGGATGACTATGTATGCACCTTCTCTTTAGTTAAGCCACCGATTGTTTTGGTTGGTTTTTCTAAGATGTACTTTAAAAAGAAGTTCTTTAAATTTCCTTATTAAATTCTGGAGATTTTGGAGTATGTACATGATAAATGATAATATATGTGCTTGAAGTTATTTTATTTTCTGTTAACTGGAATTATTTTTAATATTCCTTATTGAATAAATGCTGTAATTTGTTTGCTATGGAACTTATTCTTGAATGTAAACTTATTTTTTCACATGCATGAAATATATGTCTTAATCAGAGGTGGCTTAATTGCATTGAAATGGCTATTTTTTTTTTTTAACTAAAATAACTCATATGTTTGTATAGAAGAATGCCTGTTTGAATTCAGCGTTTGTAATGGTTTCCTTTGTTTATATTTTAAATCAAAAGGTCTGGGTAATGTATCGATTTTGATTAATATATGTTTTTTTTTAAAAAAACAAAAAATAATGTAATGGTTAATAGTAGAAATGTGCCACACTTCTTAAGTTTTGTATAATATGAAATTCAGTTAAAAGAACTTGTAGTTCATAATGACTTTCAACCGATACAATATTACTTGCATGGAGTACTTAATGTATAATTGTCCTGAAATTTCTGAGTGCATAGGGTATTCTTTGTGTAAAACTATTCTTTGTTTTATCAGTCCTTCAGAATATGGTTATTTATTCTGATAATTGACCCTCTTGCACATGGCAGTTTATTTTCTGGGGTATATCATTGGGGGAGAGGGCTTCTCCCAGTCTTTGCAGATTGAGTTTGTGCTGGTTAAGAAGGACTGCCATCCTGCATCTCTTTTTCTAACTGGGGGACCAGAGGTGCTGCTACAGAAAAGTTGAAGAGCTCTTCCAACACTTTCTCATCTATGGTGAAGATGGTATCTTAAAATATACTTGGAGTTTTGTCTATTTTTACAAGTACATTGATGGCCTAAGTTCTCCCTTGTCTCCTGCCATTTGAGCTGTAAGCGACTCCTGTTGCTGAATATGAAGAATGTGGAACATTCATATGGCCTCTGTGACTGGAAGAAGGAAAACATTTCTTTCTTATGGGCTTTATGCTGATCTTTTGGAAACACTGATGTCATACTCAACTTTCAAAGAATCATATTGCATTTTAAGACAACTAGGTTAAGTAGAAGGCATTGAAGAATGCACTAACTTGCAGGAAATATTTTGATATATGAAGTTCCCAACTGAAGGAAGTATTTAATAAGTAAAAGCTAAGAAATTTCTTTGAAATCAGAAAGCAGTTTAAAAGTAAATTGGTAAAAATAACTGTACTACCTAATAGAAAATTATTCAACGAAGAGGAGAGTCAAGCGAATATTATTTGTTTCTTGGTTAGTAACAGTATTTGTAACCTTGATTATATTGAAAGATAACTTTCTGTTAGTATGTTCTGTATTAATAAAAATGAACAAAATTAATTTTGCTATGTTCAGGTGTCTTGCTAAAATAACAGTGCCCCAGTGTTGTTGCTAATGCTTAGCACTAAATTGTAGCCCAGGCTCAATGAGTCCAAATTTTAACATTTCCATGCCTAGATTTGATTGCCATATGTGGATATGTTAATCACTCTGATAGCATTAACTGCAGGATTTATACATGTTAATGAGAAACATCTGTTCTTACCAAGAAATGGTCAGATTATAACCTGTTATAAGCAGACAGGCTAAATTTGGTATTAGATCAAGGGAAGTTTCTGGTAAATAGGAAATGAGTAACTGGTAGAGAGACAATGATGATGAAAATAATGAAGTGGGCAGGGACATAGGAAATGAAAAGCCGGACTAGGAAAGAGGAGCACTGAGTGGTAGGCTTAATGATTGCTGTTCATTCAGCCTGCTCGCCTCCTGTCTCTCTCTTTTTTTTTTAAACTTATTTATTTATTTATTTTTGGCTGTGTTGGGTCTTCGTTTCCGTGCGAGGGCTTTCTCTAGTTGCGGCGAGCGGGGGCCACTCTTCATCGCGGTGCGCAGGCCTCTCACTATCGCGGCTTCTCTTGTTGCGGAGCACAGGCTCCAGACGTGCAGGCTCAGTAGCTGTGGCTCACGGGCCCAGTTGCTCCGCGGCACGTGGGATCTTCCCAGAGCGGGGCTCGAACCCGTGTCTCCTGCATTGGCAGGCAGATTCTCAACCACTGCACCACCAGGGAAGCCCGTCGCCTGCTGCCTTTATGGAGACACTGCCTTAGAATTATTGTACGATCCTTTGTTGGTTAAGCTGCAAAGTTCTGTTCTTTGTGAACATGGTTAGTTTGAGGGGAGGGTGGAGGGAGTAAGGAAGTGCTGCTTCAAGAAGAATTTGGTGCATAAATGTTTGTTGTAGTATTTGGATAATCTAGTAAAGTGTTGTAGAGCCCCTTTTTAGCCCACACCCCATTCAATAAACGTAAAAATCACATTTCCCCTAATGTTATTTGAAATTTCAGAATAAATATCATTTAAAAATAAATAAATAAATATCATGTCTAAAATCAAATCAGACCATGGTGACCTTATTTTCTTTCACATATGTAAAATTTGTCAAAGTAACATGTGTACACAGTTAAAAATCTAAAGGCCTTATGATGAAAAACAGCAGTACCTGTCCCAACTTTCTAACTTCTAGAGACAATTACTTTGACTTCAAAAGTTGTTACTTTTGGTATTTATCTTAGTGTATCTAAATTATATGCCTGTTCTACTATTGCTTGATTTAACAGTTTTAGACATTATTGTCTTCTTGATAATATTACCTGATGATGTAGCTGACACACATACCTCCCCTTCTCCCATTATATAGTTATAATATTTAATAAACACATTAGCAATTGTTTAATTATGACTTTAAAAATACTGTATACTTTAGAGCAAAGCAGAGCACCAAGATTATACTTTGTACACTTTATTTTTCCTGGAATTAATAATCACCCCACTTTTTAACATCAACGTAACTTTCTGGAAGCCTATCTTAAAGTTTTCCCAACTTTTCTATCAGGTCCACCATGTTCTTATTGCCAGTCTTTTGAAGGTTTTTTGCCCCCAGATACCTGATAACCTGATTCCCTGTTTTTGCTAGAAAGGTCTATTCTGCATTTGTCTTTCTCTGCCAATCTGTACTGGTGGTTTTTTCAGACAGCTACTCAGCCATTATCACATTCCCTCTTTTTGTCACCCTCCTGTGTTGGATCTGCTGTTTCCTAGTTCACTCTCTTGTTTACTGGAGCTATTTTCAGTTTTTCACGTAGGTGACTTTCCTTGTATTTCTGGTTAGTCTCAGCAATCTATCATGTATAAATGGACCCCCAAAACTCATTGAAAGCTCTTTGTTCGTGGGCAGTGCTTGACAAGTGATGGCCTCAGTAGCACAGTGCTACTCAAAAATGCCACCGAGTGCATTATTTGTTCCTGTTCATGATAAAATGCTTAGACAAGTAATAAATAGTTGGCAGGTCAGCAACTGTAGGTAGACTGAATTTTGAGAAGCACTGCATTAGGGAATGACTGTCAGGGAGCCAGTTATTTGGCTGGAGGCCTTTTCTGTGGGACTGTTCAGTTTCTCTAAGGAAGAATTCTCTAGTCTTCTGCAAAAGGAAGGGGTTGAAAGAGGCTCTGTCTCTTAACTGCTTTGAACTCTCTGCTTCTGCCTTGTCTTGCACCTCAGCTTCTGTTTTCCACTTCACATATTTCCGCTATACCTGTCCCTTTGCATATGCTTTCCACCTAGTTGTCTCCCATTACTTTTTCCAGATAAAAATGTTCTTGTCTTCTACCTGTGGGAGACAGTGACCAAGGTGAGAGATTGTATTTGGCCGAGAGGGGTAGGGCAGAGATTGTAGGGAGCTGACCATTCTGTTGTATATAATTTTCAACTACTCATTTTCAGGCCTGTCCCTTGATTCCACTCTTTGCTATAAATTCTACTTTCAAGTCTGAGCTTCTCAGCGGTTTTAGAACCAATCAACATGCTTCTCACTGGTCTCCATCCCCCTTGCAGTCCCTTTAGATTGTGGCTTCCTTGGTCCTGCTCAGCTACATCCCATCTGCTTTCTGTTTTCCAGAAATCTGTTGAAATTGATTTTCTGTTTCTGTCTCCTCTTTGGTCGCCATCCTTTTGGGCTGTCTTTTAAAAAATGATTTTTAGACTGTCATACAGTAAACTTTACTTTTTGTACTTGTAGTGTACAGCTCTGCGAATTTTAGCACACGCATAGGTTTGTGTAACCATTTTAGAATACAGAGCAGTACCAAAACCTCCCAACCTCCCTTTTACTATACACCTTTATAGTCACCCTTCCCTCCACCCATAAGCCCAGGCAACCACTGATCTCTTTTCCATCCCCATAGTTTTGCCTTCTGGAATGTCATAAATGGAATCATGTCATATGTGACCTTTTGAAACTGGCTCCTTTTACTCAGCATAATGCCTTTGAGATTCATTTAAGGTGATGTATCTAAAAATACCTCATATGAACAAACATATGGACACCAAGGGGGGAAAGTGGCGGGGTGTGGGTGGTGGGATGAATTGGGAGATTGGGATTGACATATATACACTAATACATATAGAATAGATAACTAATAAGAAACTGCTGTACAAAAAAAAAAAAGAAAATGAAAAAACCTCATACCCTTTCAGTGCCTTTTCTTTCATTTTACTGGAGTGATAGGGAGGACAGACAAACTCTTGGGGCCAATCCGCTATCTTAAACCGGAACCACCTTGAAGTACCTTTTGGTGATCTTAGTACATTTTTAAAAACTATGTACTTTAAGTGACATTAATGGGAGCTTGTCTGTATGTCACAAGCTTTTCTATGCAGGGTGATGTGGAAGAAGATTGAACTCACCATACATCACTTTCACTGTCAAGACTTATATGCCACTTTGTTTCAAGGACAAGAAATACAGAAAAAAATAGATTTACAATTACATGTCAAATTGCAATTGAATCTGGTCTAAAATAATCCCTGGGGTATGTTGTCATTCCTTTTTCACGACAAAGCTTGCAAAAGAGCAGTTTATATTTTGTTACTATTTTCAGCTTCAGCCAGGCTTTCATCCCACTATTGCACTGTAGTCTCTTCACTATTAATCTGCGTCTGAAAGATTCAGAATACGGTTTTTAGAATCAGGCTGACCTGGCTCTTAAATACATAAACTGTATCTTCAGATTATTTAATCTCCTAAATCATTTACTTTACCATTTCCTTGTCTGTAAAATGGGGATTTTAATACCCACTTGACAGATTTTGATTTGAGGAATAAGGGAAGTGATAGATGAAACGCATTTAGCACAAAGTATAGAAAAATGGCACTCAGTGAACGACTACCACTCCTTTCTGTCAAATCAACTGAACTCATCCATCCTAGCGTGTTTCTCTTATATTCCTCTATGTAGTGAATGGTTGGTATGACCAACCGTCTTATGAGTTAAACCAGACATCTGCTCTCCTCCCCAACTTCCCAATCCAGTAAATCACTACATTCTGTTGATTTTTGAAGGCAATTCCTCATTGTTGGCTCTCTAACCCATCCCCTTATCTACATCCCTTTAGCTACATCTCTTTTGCTGTTGACTTACTTCAGGTTTTCTTTTTGCCTTGGATTACTATAAGTACCTTCTAATGGACTCTGTGTCCTGGTAACTCATATCCAATCCAGCGTTTCACTACTACCAGAATGATATTGAAATAGAGTTCTGATCCTTGACTGTTTGCCATTTAAACCTTTAAATGGCCCTAAAACACCTTCAGGATAAAATTTAAATTCATCATTAAAAATCTGTCTTCCCCTGTTGCCCCACATCTCCCATTTGTCCTGCTGCCAAACCAAACTATTTGCATGCACTTCCCCAAGAGATCTGTTCACCATCTCTTCTTTGCCTCTGCATATGCTGTATCTTCTGCCTGCATACTTCCTCTGTTGACCCATTTCTCCTTTCCAACATTTCCTCCCATGATAATAGCTAACATTTACCGAATTGTATCATTTCATCTTCACAGCCACTTGATGATGGATACTGGTATCTCCATTTTACAGGTAAATAGGTGTAAATAATGAAATCTGCCTTCATTCATATTACTATTAAATGACAGATCCAGGATCTGTCTGACTTCCAGGTTCTTAACTATAATAATATTTTTTCCCCTTTTCACTCCCATCTAGGCCTCTGTTTTACAGTTCCTGCAGTAGATGATGCTTGATTCCAAACCTAAGGTATTAATCATGTTCTTGCCCTAAGTCTGGAATGCCTTTGAATCTTTACCCCATTTATTTTAATTCTACTGGACCTTGCTAAAATCCAGTCTTTTCAAAACTTTCCTTGAGTTTCTCATAGCAACCTTTGCTATACCAGTTACCAGTCATTTTTGTCTGCATCATAATCTACTATGATGTGTGTATTATCATTGTAATTAAATTACTAAATTAAAGGTCAGGGATTTAAAGTTATCCCCTGAGCATATCACAAAGTGTTGCCGTCATAGCAGGGTAGCCAATAAATTATTGCTCAACGAGTGAACTCATATTGCTGTTTTATGAAAGTATTTTTCATACATAAGGATTTTAGATCCAGGGATAAAGATCATTAGCCCAGTCCCTAACTTTAATAACGAAAAGACTGAGGCTTGCAATTAGATAAATCAATTAATAATAAAATAATACAGCAGTTGAGACAACCAAAGTTCTCCTGATTCCTAACTACGTAATAATCAAAGAAAATATGAAATTATATTGAAATGCTATCTTTTGTCTAACTAGTAGTTTTTATACATTACATTTCACATGAAGCTGTTCTACTACATTATTTTTGTTAAAACTGTGAGTGGATTAAGGATGGTTCCAGAATTAAAATATACACATCTCAATCACACAAAACTCTATTCTGGCTTTCCTCTGCTTTTTATTTAGAGATGCTATAGGCAGGATCAAAGTAAGCGTTGTCATCCTGTTTGTTTTTTAAAGGAAACAAAAGATTGAGTTAACTGTGTGATTTGGTAACTTTGCATCATTAATTGTGAAATTTTTTCCCTTAGTACTTTCACATCTGATGTCCATAAAGCTATCTTACAGCAAGAGTCAAGTAAACCCTTACCGACCTCAGAATTTCCACATATCTAAATAGCATACTGCCAGTTCTCTTATGATGTTCCAGAGGCCTCTGAAGGGAATAGTTTTCAACGAAAGAGTCATTTCTAAGAATTTTCTAATATTACAAAAGAACCTCAAACTGATGTTTTGGAAAGGAACCTATTTTGAAAATAAGTATTCTGCTTCAGAGGATGAACTTACAAATCAGGTAACAAATTTAAAGTGTGCCTGGGAAGATTAAATAAGGCTTGATAGGCACCAAGCAAATTTCAGCCATATTTTTCTGTCACGAAAGTCACAATTGACAGAGCAAGGGCATGATGAGTGAGGAACCCTGGGACTGAAAAATGTTTGAAAGGAGTACAAGTATTAAGAAAGACTTTGTGAATTTTTAGACTCAGTAAAATGAGTTCACTCTTTTTTGCAGCATACTATTCACTTAACCGATATTTACTGAGCATTTTCTTTGTGCCAGTTACTACTCTAGGCGCTGCGGATACAGCATTGAACAAAAAGTTTTAAGCAGAGTCATTATCTAACTTAAGTCCTTAAAAAGTTCATTGCTGTGATGATCTATCATTGAAGATAGACCGAATGGAAGAGTAGAAGCAGGGAAACCAGCTTAAAAGACTTTTGCAGTAATGCAAGCAAGAGATGATGGCTTGGCCTGGATTGGTAGTTGCCGTGGAGACATGAGAAGTGGTCAGTTTCAGATTATATTTTGAAGGTGCAGCCAACAGGATTCTCTTATGGATTAGTTACAGGGTATGATAGAAAACAGCCAAAGTTTGGGGCTTGAAATAAAGAAAAGCACAGAGAAAGCTTGGAAATAAGGAGTGGAAAGTAGAATTCAGTTTTGGTCGTGAAGTTTGAGATGCCCAATAGACAACTAAGTGGGGATGTTTGGAGTGAAAGGGCAAAGTCAGACTGGAGAGTTGTCCGCACACAAATGGTGTTTCATGGCATTGGATGAAGTCTCAAAAGGGATGAATGTAGAAAAGAAGTGGGACTCTGAAATTTAGAAACTGAGAGGATGAGGATCCAAGAAAGGAAACTAATAGTAGCAGCTTCTGAAATAGAACCACGGAAAGAGTAGTGTGTGGAACCCTCATTAAGACCACGTTTCAAACTCTACACGTTATATTGTATTGCATATGTGGTTTGTTTCCAAATTAAAAATTGAAAAGATATTGTGAGGGGATGATCAACTGTGTTAAATGTTGCTGATAGATGGAAAAGAGGAGAATCGATATTGACAGTTTAAAGGAGGAGTGGAAGGGAAGACAAATATAAAGAAATCTGTGTTTTACGTTGGAGAAGAGAAATGGTATGGTAACTGAACTCAAAAGAGGTTTGTTTAATTTGGGTATGTGTTTATATGCCCATGGAACGATCCAGTAAAGAGGGGATAATTGTAATGACATGAATATAAGGATCTGCATCTACTTTAGAATCTATTTTATGTGCCTCCTTGGTTCTTTTTGGACAGAGCCATAAGTGTCCTAGAGCTTTCACCCACTATATATCATTAATTCATCTGCTGGTTAGCACATTACCCCCTTTAAGCAGTCCTGGGGGAATGGTAAGAAATTCACATAATCTTTGTTCTTGAGAAGTTTACAGTCCAGTTGGCTAAATGGAGAAAAGATAAGAGCATATACAACCATATAATTTGAACCATACAATTTCAAATTATAGACAATTCACTATTAAAAAATAGCCATGCCCCAGCTGTTGGCACCTGGTAATTATCCTCAAGCATTTGATTACAGTGCATAATACAGAGTGGAGAATAAACCGGGTCCTTTCAGTCCTAATCTAGGGAAGAGATGAATTGGGTATTTGTAAGTTGTAAATATATAAATTTATAAATAATTGGGTATTAAAATCGGTGAGGAAAAAAACTTGAACTGGGAACAAGTAACTTGGTGGGTCTAAGCCTAAAGATTAGAAGGAATAATAATTTCAATATTACTAATTTTATCTACATATTTCACCTATGCTGAACCCATCAGCTGTCTATTTGAAATGACAATGGAATAATTATGAGTTTGTAAAAAGGTGGACAGATATTTACTGTAGTATAGGGTGGATACTTTTGTATTTACACCCGCTTGAGGGTGGGCACTTGTAACAGACACTTGTAACGTGGCATTATTTAAGCACAATTGGTATCTGTACAATAATTGCTGTGCCTGGCAACTCCAACCACGGAAAGTGCCCTGCTAGCCTGAGACAGCAAGACTCAGGAGTCCAGATTTGCCCTCCCATTTCTGGTCCGCCAATTAAAATTCCCCCCTCTTTTCCGCGTTCTCCCAGACTCCGAGAAACGAGTGAACAGCTTCCACACTTTGGCGACACTGTGGGAGAGCTTCCTGCACGGGGAGTTCTGCAGCAGCCAAAGGTGCAGCAAGATAAAAACTAGTATCCCGACGCATCTCTACACAGCACGCTCTCAGCACACGGAACAGTACGTCCTCACAACAGTGGAAAAAGCTGATTGTATCCGTGTAAGACAAGTTATACTTTTTGTTTTGTATTTCATCCAGCTTCACAGTTTAGAGTCCGGCCAAACCAGCGTTCTAAACAGTGGCTCAAAGGTTGCTCAGAGTTTTGCGTCTTCTCGTTCAAAATACACACACTAATTTTCTTCGATAGCCTGGTCTCACATTAGTTTTGTCTAAGCTAGTTAAACGAGTACGTAATGCCTCGCTTCCTGCCTCTCAGGTCTCAAAAGTCATTCATTTCTCCCCAGCCTCCGCCCCCGGGGTAACCTGCGGCTCAAGAGCAAGGTCGAGGCGCAGAGACAGCCCGCCGGCTAGAGCGGCCACAGCCGCCCGGCCGCTCTCTCTTTTCTTCCGCTCTCTATGATTAGGAGCAAGTCCCGCCTCCGCCCGGAACTATTTAGATTCCAGGCGCTTGCGCAAAGCCAGAAGGTAGTTCCGGTTCCGGCGTGTGGATCTTCGTTCCTGGTGTTCAGTTCTCGCGGTTGGTGGGCAGTAACGGAGCCAAGATGCTGCGGAGTGTGCTGGTGAGGAGCTTCTCGGCTGGCATTCGGGATATGGGGCGGGAGGGTTGGGAGCGGAGGCTAGAGGGTCGCGACAGGAAAGCCTCTCCCGGGAGGGAAGGAGAGAGGGAGAGGGCGGCTTCGCAGGTCACCTTGGTCCGTGTCCTTTTCGCTTGACCTTCCTTCCCTTCCATGGATCCCACGTGCCCCCAAGCTGTGCTGGGTAGTTGTAAGGAGTGGAGAAGCTGGGGAGGAGACCAGAGGATTGTGCGTTAGACAAGCCTTGGGTTCCTAGTCGCCACCCCTAATCTTGTGGGTGCGGGTGGGAAGTTTCTGATACCCGGAAGCGTCAGCAGAGGATGTTCCTCTGATACCGAGAGGTTTGAGTTTCAGTGACTCTGGGCTTTGTGAGCATCAGAAGGCAGTTTAAAAAGCAAGCCATTCCACGCTGCTTAAAAAAAAAAAAAAAAAGCAAGCCATTCCGTTTTGGCTGGCACTTTAGGAGCATTCATGGCCGAAGGGTCGTGTTGCTTCCATCAGGCGGTTCTGCAGTGTCCTTCACCCCTCCACCGACTTTGAGCATGTGAAATATTTTCCCCAAATTTTGAAAAAGAGAAGGAAAATGTAACGGTGATCGTTTTCTTCGGTAGTTATCCAATAAAGCTTTACTTATCTTCTCAATATATTATTTATTTTAGAAAGTGGAGTGCATATTTGTAATTTAATTCAACTGGATATGCAATGCAAGTCTCTTGTAAAAGATTTATGCCCTGTTAATTCTTTGGGAAAAGTGTAATGAGGGAAGCATTTTAATTAAGTAGGAATCATGCCAGTTTATTTTGATATCAAGTAATAGATTTTTAATAATATGGTAGAGTATTTAAATAAAAAAGTTCGAACCTCGTGTATTTTGTAACCATTCTTTATTTCTGTAATATCTGTATATCAGTATGTTTTCCTCATATAATGCTACTGGTTCAATTCAGGTTAAGATCATGATTTTTTTTTCCCCTCAAAATCTACATGAATTGCTTCTTAAATGTGGTGGTTGGAGACTTCAGAATATAATATAAAGAGCAGTGGCCGGGCAACAAATAGGAAAACCTCAGTGCTTGTCTGTGACTTTGTTATTGACAAATCGGATATGTTTTAACTCTCAGTTTCACTTTTCTGTAATACTGAAGATTGGAAGTGGTTGGTTTTGAAGGTTTCTTTAAGCCCTAAGTCTGTTTAATATATATGGATTTTTTTTTTAATTTCAGGCTCTTCGTCAGATTGCCCAGAGGACCATAAGTACTGCTTCACGCAGGCAGTTTGAAAATAAAGTTCCAGAGAAACAAAAGCTGTTTCAGGTACTGAAGTATTTTATAGGAGATTGTTACTTGTTATGATTAGATTACCAAAAGTTGGAGATAGGAGGTAAATCTGGAGACGTCTGATTGTTAGCAGTCCTGTTGTATTAGCAGAAGAGTAATAAGAAACTGTCTGTCGATAGCTAACTGGGCATTTGCTATAACCAAGAGGCCCTTGGGAAAGCAGAAGAAATGAGGGGGTAAAGATCAAAGACTCTTTCTTTTGGAGGAGTCACATTGGGTTGGCACTCTTCGGGGTAGCTGCACAGTAATAGACAAATAGACCATAGAAAGAGCCCAGAAACAGAACAAATACATTAATATATGTAGAAACTTGATATATGTTAAAGGTGCTATTTCATATCAGTGGGGAATGGAAAAATTGGGTGGCTGTTTTGAAGAAAGTAAAGTTATATCCGTTCTGTATTGTGTGTTAAAAGATTAATTGCAGATGTAAATACTTCTCCCTCAAAAAATATTAAAAGAAAATATAGGAGAATTTTTTTCCAGCTTATTGAGGTATGATTGACAAGTAAAAATCGTAAGTATTGGGAATTCCCTGGTGGTCCACTGGTTGAGAATCCGCCGTCCTATGCAAGGGAGGCGGGTTTGATCCCTGGGGATGGGGGAACTAAGATCCTTCCTGCCCCGGGGGAACTAAGACCACGCACCGCAACTACTGAGCCCACGCACCACAACGAAGATCCCACATGCCACAACGAAGATCCTGCGTGCCGCAACTAAGACCTGACGCAAACAAACAAACAAACCAATAAAGAAAGAAAGAAAATATAAATAAATAGTTTGTATTTAGGTTGTACCTGATTTTTTTTTTAAGGTGTACAAACAGTGTGATATTTAATGTATCTATGAATGATTACTACAATCAGGTTTAATCTTAGGGGTCATCCTAAGAAAGTCTTTACAAAGCCTAGAAGCTGTAAAGGAGAAAAATTGCAAGGTTTGGTGATATGAAACTTTTAAATGTACTTATGGTACAAATTGAGGTAAGTGACAAATTGAGGGGAAAATTTTTAAATTAACAAAATTTTTAATATTAACAAAAAGTTAATATCCTTAGCATACAGAGAGCTCCTACAAATCAGTAAGAAATGCAAATTAAAATGACAAGTTGCTACTTTTTTTCCCTGTTCGATTGTCAAAATTTTAGAAGATTTAAAATAGGTTATGTTAGCCAGGTGTGGGAGATAAGTGCGTTCCTATACAGTACGTTGATACATGCTAGGAAGTAGTATTGGTACAGAAATTTTAGAGTATTTGAAAGTATTAGAAGCAAATTATTGTACATATCCTATCATCCAGGACTCCCATTTTAAGAATCTTTCCTACAGAATAGTAGCATAAATATATAAAAATAGGAAATAGGCTATTATTCATTATGGGAGTTTAATCTCAAAAAAACCCAACAACCTAAATACCCATTAATAAAGGATTGGCTAATGTAATTTTATTTTTTGCACAGTGGAATGCTGTGTAGCCATTAAAAGGAACAAAGTAGGTTTAAATGGGCTAGATGGCTTTTAAGATAATGTTGAGTGAAAAATCTGTGATAGGCCATTATATAGCATAATCTCATTTTGTGTATTAAACAAGTATGTGCATAAATTAGAAGCTATGACAATACAAGCTTTAAAAAATTGAGGATATGTATTAATATGTGTTAATAGTGGTTTTCTCATGAGGAAAGACTTAATGGGACAGAGCACTTACCTTTATAAGTAGTTAGGTTATCAGTGATTTTTTTGTTTAATTGTGATCTCTGATTTTTCATAAAGAAAATTTTAAGTGGTTAAAAAACAAGTATTATGTATGCTGCATAAAAATAAAATACTTATATTTAACAGATGTGTTAAGTATCCTACTCTATGCCAGGTGCTGGACCGGGGAGACTAAGGATATAATATAGGGTTAGAAACCAAAACTCTCCGTCCTTTTTTTTTAAGGGAAAAAAAGATCTTACCTGTGACCAAAGTGTGATGATTATTGCTTTTTTAATAATTAAATTGATGAACTCAATGAATATATTTTCACAGCTTTACTGTTTATATGTTCTTTGGAAAGGACATTTTATTAGATCTCAAATTAACTTTAAAAGGAAGAATGTTGATTTTTAGGAGTTTTTATTTTAAAAGTAGTTGCAGTAGAGAAAGATTCAGGAAAAGGGTAGTCCTTTTTAATTTCGATATTTAAAATATTTCAATTCCAGGGGTTTAAGAAGCCACTTAATTTTATACGAATGGATTAGTCTTTTTCATTTATCTGGAAACAGATGGCACACGTTCATTATTATTTGTTTTAACCTAGGAGGATAATGGCATCCCAGTGCATCTAAAGGGCGGGGTAGCTGATGCCCTCCTGTACAGAACCACCATGATCCTCACGGTTGCTGGTAAGACATTTGGAATGCTTGCTCTACAGCAAAGTCACAGTAGCGGTAACTGACAGCACCGTCGCGCTCGCTGTGCCAGCATGTTAACACAGCCAGTCTGTCCCCAGAACCTGAGGTCCCTCTGCTTTACGTATAATGACTCACGAAGGTGCTTGACACATGCTGTATAAGAACGTTTTAATGTCTTTTTTAAAAAATAAACCAATAAAGTTTGATAACTGTCTTGTGATAGAGGTGGCTTTTGGAATGTGCCACTGGTGGCCCTGCAGGCCTTCGGAAGAGCCAAAGATAGCTGCTCTGTCACATCTCCTATAACAGGGGTTCTTAAATACTTTGACTATGATGTATAATAATACACTTTACATCTAATCCCTGTACATACGTATTTATGACAAATAAAACCTTGTACAGCACAGTACTTTTACTGCATGTAAAGTGCTTTGATATTTTTTTCTGTGGATTGGGCAGGTCCGTTATTCAATATTAGCAGTGGAATATCACAAATCAGCGTGCTAGGGGCAGAGTTAGGAATCGGAGTGCTTGCTCCCTGGGGGGAGAAAGGGAAACGGTATTAGAGTGATTACTGTGTGCTCATCCTATCGGTAGGAGTGCCCATACGTGGGTTTCTGTAACCCTTGTGTCAAGTCTGTAATGTATCCTCGTTTCAAAGATGGAGAAATTCTGTTAATTACCCAGATAATATTGCTTCTCTGGAAGAGCTGGTATTTGAACCCTAATCACAAAGTCCCCTTGCTTATGCCAAGGTGCCTTCTTTGGCTTGAATTGAATGCAGTGAAGGGACATTTTATGGACAGCAAGCGGATAGTGACGTTTGGGCTTTCTTAAGGTAAAGTCCTAAATTCCTTTTGGCCGGTGTGACTATTGCGTACACGTTTTGGTAGTTAGTTTTAAAAATAAATTTCCAGTTATTAGAAATTCTTACTTCAAATTTGATTAAAAATTGTATGTCACTCTTCCTTGGTTTTATATTGATAATGCACTTCAGGGAAGGCTTTGTCTGTTTGACCTCTTTTGGCTTTTGAATCATTCTTAGCATTTCTCAGGCAATCTTAGGTTATATGTTCTTAATCTTATTCTAAAATTTTTACATGTCATTACGTTAACAAATAACATTACTGTGCTGCATCGAACACTTTGTATACAAGTTAAGTACTATTAAAACCAGATTAAACGTGTTTGGTATGTATTTATTTTAAATTTTGCCAGCACCTATCAAAATACTTCTGTATGTTCCCGTAAAAGTAGTCTTAATACCAGCCTTGCCTCTTTATCTTACAACTTTTTAGCTGGGATATTGGGTTTATACATTTAAGCCTGAGGATTTCCTGTTACGTTCTTATTTCCTTCTTTTTATATTTCAGGAACAGCGTATGCCATCTACCAGCTGGCTGTGGCTTCATTCCCCAAGAAGCAGGGTTGACCTCAGTTTATCCTCCCAGCAATCAGTTGCTTCAACTCCATTCAGCTCTCTGTGGACCAGTATCTGATAACTAACTTGAGTTCTTTGGGGATCAATATTTATTGACTTGTACTAACTGCCACCAATAAAGCAGTCTTTACCATGCTTTGTTTTATTTTATCACTTTAGGATACATGATACCAGTAATAGCAGCCTTATAAACCTTAGGTAAGGAGGAAAAAGTGATTCTTTTGTCATTAGGTTATATATGGTACCCTTGTGGTATTATTTTAGTGAAATTTTACTTTTAGCAGCTTAGAATTACAACAGGGGATGGTCTTCAGCTTTTAATTGAGCTTGACACTCGGAGTGCATGTTTCTTTGAGTCTTCCCCTCCCCTCTCTTCCCTGCTGTGCTGTATCCTGGGATATGCTAGCACCTAGGGTTAGTGGAAGCAGGTTATTTTTGGCTCATGGGGTTCAAGTTTCTTTTTTTCTCTCTTAGCTGTGTGTGTTTATGTTTAAGAATATTGGATGTATTCCACAGTTTAGAGTAGGCTTTAGTAGAATAGCTGTAAAATAATCCAGTATTTGTTCTTTTCACACTCAGAATGGGCTTCTGTTACATTAGTTTAATCCATAACATAACAGTGTACCTTTCCTTAAAATACTTAGTTCATTTGTAAAAGTTATCTTCTGGGGGAACGGAAGGAGTCAGACTTTGTCATCTCCTCTGCAAGGTGTGCATTTGTAACGGTATGAAGATTAAGAGTCTAGATGCGTCAGATCTAGGGGAAATCTATGAGTAAGGGTTTTATAAAAGCTTCAATTTCTGGATAAAATTGAGAAAACTAATATAGTTAGAAAAATGGAGTCAAGTCTGAAATACCAAACTAAGTCTTTTCCTTTTAAAACATTGAGGCTTATGGTACAAATCCATCTCAAGAGGTACCTAATGAAAGGTGTTTCAGCCTTGAGTCTTGAAAATTAGAAAGATCTTGGCTAGCCATATATCTAACCTGCCACTGAATGCAGAAATCCGCCCAGCCTCTTACAGAATCTCATTACTAACATCAGCAGAGAACACTGCTTTTGAAGGGAGTGGAATGAATATTGTTAGACATTTCTAAATGCTGAGAAATATCTTAAGCAGGCCTGGAATCTGGTCCAATTCTATGATTCAGAGCTAAAAAGCAACCAGTGATAATATTTTGAAACAAGCTATATTTATCAGCATTGTACAAAGGAGAATTTCATCAATGTGATTTGAAATGCTTTTATAACATGATGTGAAAGATACTTTTGTGCAATAAAAAGGAAGAACATCTTGGTATCTTCTACAACCTTCAGCTCTTGAGGCTGTGAGAGGTGCTTTTCTATTTCTGGTGTAACCTAGTCAGACAATTAAACTTTTTTTTAATGCCAAAATGTTCAATTAACATGACAAGATTGGCTAAGGTAGGAGTAGTTTAAATGCTTAAGAGACTTTAAAATATTTTTAAATGCTGTGATTAAGTTTTTGCCCTTCATCCAAAAATTCTACATTGTCAGCAGGGGTGGAGGTGGGGAGGGGACACGGGGTGAGGTCTCAGAAGAGGGGTTGCTGGATAGGAGCCCATGAAATTATCTGCTGCTCTTAGCGTTTAGTAAGAGATAACTATGATTGATTCAAAGACTAACCAAATGTCCATAGAATAGAGTCCGTAAGAAGTATTGCAGATGTGGCCTTCAGGAAACAACAACTATCGTTCCAATCTCCTTTGTATCTTGACCACGTATTATCCTTTTGAGAATAGTATCTGCTACTAAATAGAAGAAATTCTCTGATGATATTATCCCACTAATATAAACGCCATGGGAACTATATTTAAGTGAAACTTTGTTACAATTAGTACTGTGCTCAGAATCGGGTTTGTAGTCTAGCTGTTCTAGATGAAGTTACATCGAAAAAATGAAAACTCGAGGCATGCAGTTTACCCAAAGCTACAAATAAATGGCAGCACGATTTCCAAGTCCGTTTTTATCTGATTCTTAAAGTTCATGGTCTTTCTAGTATGCTTCATCTTACCAGGTGTTTAATTATATCGGCTGGGATAGCTTCAGTGCACCGCTGGTAGCGTCGTATGCAAATACGAATGCCCTACAGGCTTCCATCCCCTGCCCTGTCAGGCTTCTGGGAAGAGTGATCTGTACAGTCTCCAGTTCCTTTATTCAGTTTCACATTGATCCCTCTGTATAACTTGCAACCTACCTACCTACTTAACATCTGTCTCTTCCATTTTATAAATGAGATCTAAAGTTGGCACTCATCACCAGCCACGGTGCCCTTCTTCTTGGTGCGTGCATACTCGTTCTTGACTGAGAATCTGGGAAAGCCCCCCAGATTCTGCTGGAAACTTTGAAATTCTTCCCTTTGCTCCCAACGTTCCCTGTACTCATCTTTATCAAGAGTTTCATGCCTCTGAGTCTGAATTCAAATTTGAGTTACAATTGTTGATAAGACTGGGAACCAGTGTAGCATTGTAGTTAATTACGGATCATGGAGTCAGAAGACCCAGCTTCAACCCTTGGATTAGATGACCATGGGTAGCCAACCTTGCTAAACTTGTATCCTCATCTGCATAAATGGAATAATGCCTAGTGCACATGGTTATTCTAATGCAAGTAAAGCATGAAAAATGGTTTCTGACACATACCGAGTGTGCAATAAATGCTAGGTACTTCTATTGTTAGCTCTCTGAGAGAAGGAACTGTACCTTTTCAACTCATATCCCTATCAACTTGGCACAGAGCAGGGACCATGAGCTGGTCAGGGCTGGTAGGAGAGGTTCACACTTTGATCCATGTCCTGGGTGCCTTCTTTTGGCTCTGCTATCCTTAGTGTATGGCTTTCGTTCTCCTTGTAAGATGGCTGCTGCAGTTCCTGCTATTGTGTTTGTTTTCCTGCAGGAAGAAGGATTGGTGAAAAGAGCACGTGCTAAACAAGCGAGCTCTCTTTAAAGAGCCTCCGAAGCCCCACACAAAGACTTAAACTTATATCCCTTTGGCCAGATGTTCTGCCACATGATCATGCCTGCATTCAAGGAGGCCAAGAAATGTCTCAAATGGGCATATTGCCAAGCAGAATTGGAGTTCTGTTTAATAAGAAGGTGAGACTGGGTATTGAGCTGACAACTAATAGTCTCTCCCCCAGCCAGTTTGTTTTTTCAAAGAATGAAGTCCACACTGGAGGAGACAGGACAGGACCTAGGAGCATTTTGGTTCCTACTTCTAGTTGTTTCTGATGCCCACAGCCATGCCTGCTGGTAGGCTTCGTTGCATTTCCTCGTCCAATAACTTTCTCTTTGTGCTTAAGTTAGTTCAGGTAGGTTTCTCAACCAGGAACCAACCAAAGCAGGATTTCCTGAGTTTCCCGTCTATATCATACCATCTAATAGGAGCACACTTCTACCATTTACTCTAAACCATAGTTAGGTGCTTAATAAAGGCAGCCGTTACTGGTTTCTCATAGCAGACAGGAATGGCTCAATGCACCGTAAATGCAAATAGATACACAGAATACAAGAATGATTAAGAATTATAGTGCTGGTATAGCCAATTTGGTTCAGGGTTTGCAGAACCCTTCCTGCCGTTTGAGATAGTTATGCACAAGTTCCCCAAAGGTGCCAGTTTCACAGGCCTCCAGCTTGGGACTCCCACTGCCTGGGTCCTGTAAGCAACATGTCATGATCCACTACCCAGGACTTTGCTTCTACATATATTTCAAGATCAATAATTCAAGTTAACAGATATTGAGTACCTACTGGGTGCCAGACACTGTTGTGGGTGCCTGGGGATCATTGGTGAGCAAAATATGCACATTCCTGCCCTCATAGAGTTTACATTTTAGTGAGGGGTAGCAGGGAAGACAATAAAACGTACAAATAAATTGTACAGTATGTTAGTAGGTAATCAAGTCTATGGGGAATTAAGACCAAAGGGGACAGCTGGTGTGGGCGTGGGCTGACTGGGTGTAGCAGTAAATGGGGTATGAAGATGGGTTTCAATGGGGTGGTTAGATTCAAATAAAAGCTGTAGAGGTGAGGGAGCCGGTCACGCAGATATATAGGGAAAGGGCATTAAAGGAAGAGGGAGCAGCTTAGAGCGGGTGCCCTAATGTGCCCAGCACGTGCAAGAACAGGAAGGCAGGAGCAGTTATGGCTGACTGAGTGAGAGAGGAGAGGGCAGAGGGGGAAGAAGGGATCGCACCAAGGAGGGCCTTGCAGGCTATTGTCAGGACTTGGGCTTTTACTCTGAGTGGTATGGGAACCATTGCAGAGTTTCTCACAGAAGAGAGACTTATATGTTCTGAAGAGGACTGGCTTGGCTGTCATGTTGAAATAGACCATAGCGGACCCAGGGTAGAAGCAGGCAGACCCATCAGGAAGCCTCGTGCAGCTATTCAGGTAAGGAGTGATGGAGGCAATGGAAAGTGGTCGGATTATGAACAGAGGAGTTTTACTCATCAGCCACTTAGACCTTGCCCTTCTCCATCCAACCATCCAGCCATCCACCTATCCATCCATCCATCCATCCATCCATCCAACAATTACTTACTGAAAGCCTACTTTGTGTAAGGCACTGTTCTCAGCTCTGAGACTACAACTGTGAACTAGACCAGCAAGCTCTTCTATGGAACTTACATTCTAGTCAGTGGGCATAGACAGTAAATAAATTCATAAGCATGGTAATGGTCTACAATGGGAACGGCTGTAAAGGAATCAACAGTGTGATCTCAGGAAAAGTGCCGGAGTGGAAGCTAGAAAAGGCCTCAGAGAAAGTGACATTTGAAACAAGACCAGAAAAAAGGGAGTCTACTGTGCTAAAAGTCAGGAGAAAAGCATTGAGGGGAAAGGGAAGTTGCTTTGCCTGTTTGAATTGCAGATAGAAGACCAGTGTTGTTGGAACACAGGGAGCTGGAGAAAGACGGCAGCAGTGGTTATCTCTTCCCCCGCGACCAACACAACACCTGGCCCTCTTCCTACACTCAGGATCCAGATTGCTTTTTTTCTGGTTTCATGTTACACAACACAGTCTGATAACCATAGCATTGATTTATCCAAAAGTCTAAACAGAAACTAGTAGGTGAATATTCTGTTCCAGACAGCTGTTGTCACTGTTATTAGCAAGAACTAGAAGCTGAGGAAATACAGGTAAGGGGAGATCAAACACACAGCAGTTATGTTTGAACCTGATCCCAAATCAAAATCTATCCTATTCCGAATCCCAGTTTTAAAATCCACTATGTACCATGTTACTTCTTAGATGGGGAAAGAAGAAAAAGATACTTAGGACAACTGTACTAGTTGGTTCCCTCATAGACTTCATTCTGCGTGAACACTGCTGATTCACTGGTTATGTTTGGTAAGTCTGCATCTTAATGATTGGCAATTTTTTATTGTCTCTCTCTCCTCTGTGATTCCCGTGAAGCTGACCATGTATCTGCTCTGACTGCCTGTCTCTATTGAAATTATAGTTTTACAGTTGCTTCTAATATATATATATATATTTTAAAGCAACTCCAAGTCAGGGATATTTTGAAGAACTCATTAGTGAGGAAAACCAATCAAAACATAAGACATTTTCTAATGTTTATCCTAGTATAATACACCAAAGGGAGGTCATGATTAAATGTTTACAAGTAAATTGCTTGGAAACTATAGAGAGCTGTCTACCGAAATGGGTATTTCAAAGCACACATGAAGTTTGCCAGAGGAAGAGGAGATCACAGTATTAGATTCTGCAGCCTTAGTGCTAGAATATAATAAATGTGTGTGTATGTATATACTTGTATGGCTTTCATTTTTGGTTTCTAATTATGTGATCACTGGTTTCCAATTATAAATGTTCCATTAGTATAATGAAAGGTGGGCTGTTTCCTTTAATTCTGAGACTAGGTCAGATCTTCATTGACCTCTTGTAGGAGGCTGTCATCTTCCCTCTGGGGAGTTGCTAAAAGTATTCTCTGGTGTTATTCTGACGATTAAAGGCGAATGTCTTTGTTTGGCCTTGTTAATCTCTTTCCAGGCTATTTTACCCCAATTAATGTGCTAAATGTTTTATTCATGGCCATTACTATTGGATACTTTTCCCATGGTGCTTTTTCTTAAAACAGTATCTTCTTTGGGAAGTCAGAATGTGATGAATCATAGTGACTGTTTTGGTCACAAAAATTCATCTTTAGAATCTGGTCATTTCCCACCTTGATTCTATCCTAATGATCATTGTAATGATTATTTATTTATTTGTATTTATTTTAATTTTTAATTGAAGTATAGTTGACTTACAACATTGTATCAGTTTCAGGTGTACAGTATAGTAATTTGATATTTTTAGATTTCACTTCATACAAAGTTACTATAAAACATTGACTATATTCCATGTGCTGTACATTATATCCTTGTAAGTTATTTATTTTATACCTAGTTGCTTGTACCTTTTAATCCCCTTCACTTATTTTTCCCCTTCCCCAACCCCACTCTGCCCTGGTAAACACTATTTTGTTCTCTGTATCTTTGAGTCTGTTTCTGTTCTATATGTTTGTTTGTTTTATTTTTTAGATTCCACATGTACGTGAAAACATACAGTATTTGTCCTTCTCTGTCTGATTTATTGCACTAAGCATAATACCCCCCAGATCCACCCATATTGTTGCAATGGCAAAACTTTATTCTTTTTTATGGCTGAGGAATATTCCACTGTGTATATATGGCACATCTTTATCCATTCGTCCAATGGTGGGCACTTAGTTGTTTTCCATATCTTGGCTATTGTAAATAATACTGCTATGAACACATACGTTCATGTATCTTTTCCAATTAATGTTTTCATTTTCTTTGGATAAATACCCAGGTGTGGAATTGCTAGATTGTATGACAGTTTTATTTTTAATTTTTGTTTTCCATACTGACTGTACCAATTTACATTTCCAGACACAACCTCGCCAACACTTGCTATTTCTTGCCTTTTTGATGATAGCCATTCTGACAGGTGTGGGTGATATTGTGGTTTTGATTTGCATTTCCCTGATGATTAGCGATGTTGAGCATCTTTTCATGTGCCTGTTGGCTGCCTGTATGTCTTCTTTGGAAAAATGCCTATTTAGGTCCTCTGCTTATTATTTTTAATTGGATTGCTTTTTTTGATATTGAGTTGTATGAGTTTTTAAAAATATATTTTGAATATTAATCCCTTATCAGACATAATGTTTGCAGATATCTTCTCCCATTTAGTAGGTTGCCTTTTCATTTTGTTCATGGTTTCCTTTGTTGTTCAAAAGCTTTTAAGTTTGATTAGATCCCCTTTGTTTATTTTTGCTTTTGATTCCCTTGCCTGAGGAGACAGATGCAAAAAAAATATTGCTGAGACTGATGTCAAAGAGTGTACGGTTAATGTTTTCTTCTAGGAGTTTTCTACTAGCAGAACTTACATTTAAGTCTTTAATCAATGTTGCGTTTATTTGTGTATATGGTGTAAGAAAGTGGTCCAGTTTAATTCTTTTGCATGTAGTTGTCTGGTTTTCCCAACACTTTATTGAAGAGACTGTCTTTTCCCCATTGTATATTCTTGCCTCCTTTATCATAAATTAATTGACCATATAAGCATGGGTTTATTTCTAGGCTCTCTATTCTGTTCCACTGATCTGTGTGTCTTTTTTTCTGCCAGTGCCATACAGTTGGATTAGTATAGCTTTGTAGTAGAGTCTGAAATTAGGGAGCATGATATCTCCAGCTTTGTTCTTTTTTCTTAAGAATATTTTGACTATTCAGGGTCTCATGTATTTCTATACACATTTTAAAATTATTTGTTCTGGTTCTATGAATAATGCCATTGGTATTTTGATAATGATTGCATTATATCTGTAGATTGCTTTGGGTAGTATGGACATTAGAACAATATTAATTATTACAATCCATTTCTTTGAGCCATTTTCAACTTCTTTCTTTCTGGGAAGTCCAGGATCAAGGTGATGGCCTATTTGCTTCCTTGTGAGAGCTTTGTTCCTGGCTTGCAGATGGTCACCTCACTGCGTCCTCACGTGGTCCTTCCACTGTGGTGTGGGGAGAGAGTGCTCTGGTGTCTCTTCTTCTTATAAGTGGCACCGATCTTATTGGATTAAAGCCCAACTCTTAT
Source organism: Balaenoptera borealis (assembly GCF_965194805.1). Lineage (NCBI taxonomy): Eukaryota > Metazoa > Chordata > Mammalia > Artiodactyla > Balaenopteridae > Balaenoptera > Balaenoptera borealis. Next base: position 112,971,291 of record NC_138873.1, on the reverse strand, counting down.
GATCTCATTTAACCTTAATTACTGCCATAAAGACCCCATCTCCAAATACAGTCACCTTGAGGTGACTTCAAATATGAATTTTGAGGGGACACACCTGAAAGAAAATAAGGGTTATTTCTGGTCTTTTGTTCATAAATTTCAAGCAAGGGCTCTGGCCCAGGATCCATCAATGCAAAGGTACCATAATTGGTCCCCTTTGTTTTGGGGCCCACTCCTTGCCAACCAATAGCTTCTTCTATTTAAGGAGCTAGGCCCTGGGTTATACCTCCATGAACGAGACAGACAAAATCCCTGGCCTCAGTGAGTTATACCCCGAGCCGCTTCCCCAGCGAGGCCTTGAGTCTGGCAAAATTTCTGGTGACGATGACCGTCCCGGCTTTGGGCTCCTCCTTTTAGCACCTCTCCAACAAAACCCTCACGTGCCACAAAAAGAAGCGACTGTTTTTAGGCACACCCCACCCCACCCATATTTAGAGAGCGATCATTTCTTTCTGTTGATGGAACAAAAGCATTCAAGGCTGCAACTCCGCCTGCGGCACTGACAGCCTTTCCCACGACTCTTGAAGAGTCACGTGGCCCATCCCGGGCTCTTCCCAGAAGAAGGTAAGAGCCTGCCCCGAAGGAGCGCCGAAATCGTCACCTCTTCCAGAGCAAAACAGCCCCACTTTTGACACGACAGGAGCTTTGGCTTTTGGTACAGGCCTCAAGATGTCCGTGTTCCCAGGAGCACGTTTCCGTGAGACGCAGACCCGGGGAAAGAACGGTGCGCTGCCCGCCCCTTCGCCGGCTCCGCGGGCGCCACTCTCAACATCGGCCTGGGAGCAGGAATGGGCTCTTCCCTGAAGGTCAGCTTTTCCCTTTTATATCGTTTTTTGGGCGTCATTGCCTTCTCCCAGCGCACCCTGTGATAAAAGGCTAGGACCCAAAGGACAGGGTACTTTTACGGTAGGACACGGTTTTCCTGGAAGGGGAAAACAAGGGAAATAACGGCTTCACTTAAAACGGCTCAACTGGAAACGAATACTCACACATCCAGCCAGGTTCGGTAGTGATTTGGCACAGCGTTTCCATTGCCTGTTCTGTACCCCGTCGGGGCGTTGGGAGGCGCTGCAAGGGGGCCACGGCACCACTAGGGGGCAGTGTTGTATAGAGACAGAGAAAAACTTCGCCTCCATCCTATTGCCGTAGAATTAAATAATATTTCAGTAAACCCGAATTTAAAATATCAGGCTTTTGCCCGACAGAAGTTATCTCCTCTGAACTCCTGCAGCACTGCTAACACGAACCCCTAACAGCAAGCCTGCTTCGCATTTGTTATTTCCTCCATTCAATTGTAAAGTTCCTTGAAGTCGACTGATGCTTCTTTAGCCTATGACATAATATTTGCTGAATAAGTGAATATTTTATGAGTACCCTCTGAACATATGCTAACTTTTTAATGGTTGAGGACATTTTTATAAAAATACAATTTCGAAGTTTAATGTGGAGTAGAAAGTATTAAGTAAGGGAGACAAAACTAACCCGACATTGGTTTATATAACAACGAACATACAGTTCTTTCTTTGTTAAGTGTTGCCACCTCTGTTAGGTCGTTTGATCCTCTTAATAACCCTGTGGAGTGAGTTGAATACTGAGTCCAGGTGGCCCCGAGGAACCACAGCCCCCAGAGACTGAGCTTGTTCTTGGATGGGGAGGCCAGGCTGATGGCACCCTCGTTCTTCACTCAGTGTTCATTCCTTCTTTTCCTGAGCACTCTGGCACAGCGGAAGTTCCCAGAGGGAAGACACAGTGTCTCTGGCTACTCAGGCAGGCGGGGGCAGGAGGCACAAGTTGAAAAATTGGTAGAGATATGAAAAAACAATGAATGGAAACGAGACGATGTTGGTCCCGAGCCGCGTGGGACAGGTGGACAGCTTACAGGCGGCGCTGAGGGTGAGGACTGGCGCGCGGGCGCCTGCAGGCCGCCGGGGCCAGCTGCGGTGGAGGAGGTTCTCCTGGACGCAGTCGGTTGGACACAGGTCAGGCCGGATCAGGGGAGAGGGGGGCACATGGACAGAGGGGTGTCCCAGCCCACGCAGCCCCTCTACTGCTGCCCCTAGTGCTTGACTGTGAGAGTCCGTCCACGTGGACACTAGGAAAGACTTCATAAGTTTCTGTTGGACACCCGGCTGAAGGGAAGACTCTCCACCATGACCACACGCCTTATCTGTCATTAATATCCACGTGTCATCTTGACTGTGCCTTTATCAGGCCTTTTACTGAGTGCCTGATAAATGTTAGGCATTATTATCTGCTCATAGCGTTCCTCATTGTCACTGTTGTCATATCATGCCACGGAGGCTGATTCTGACCAGTTGTCTTACTGAGTTTGGGAGACGGAAACACTGAAACCAACAGAGAGCCCAACACTTTTCACCACTGGTGACCTGGCAGCTCCTAGGCCCTTCCAGGCCACCACGCATGAGGGGAGCACTGTTGGCAGAGCACTGTCGAGCCCCGAAAGCTAAGGGTGAGCCCAGATTTCTTGTCTTGTTCTGAGGACGAGCCCTTAACATCTGAGGGAGAGCCCTTTACTGTATTCGCCAGCTCTTTTTGGAAGTGACAGGTCCCATCTTCTTAGGCCAACTTCAACATGCCTTTCTTCTTATTTTAAGAATTTAAAAAACTGGGGGACAGGAATAATATCCATGTATTTAAAAAACTTCTATTTTGAAAATTTTCAGATACAAAGAAAAACAGAAAAAAGTACAATCAATACTTGTATACTTGCCATCTATATCTGACAATTGCTATCTTGCTGCATATACTTCATGTATGTATTTTTTTACTAAATCATTTAAAATTGTAGAGTATATGAAATTTCACACCAAAATGCTTCACAATATTATCCTACATAACACAGTAGCAAATTCACTCCTAATGAATGAAATATTATTTCCTATTATACTGGCTGTGTTCGTTTGTCTCAACCCCCAAATGTCTTTTATGTCATTTTATATATCACAAAATACAGAAGTATAGATTTTATATAGTTGATGGTAACTGGTGTGTATATATGCTCAATTCTATGTTATCCAAACAAAGCTATTTGTAAGTCTTGTGCTTTGCATTCTCAAATGTACTCTTAAAAATAACTTCCTAAAATTTCCTCCAACGTTTCCTGCTTAAAACAAAGAAAAACAAACAAATGAACAGAGTAATATAAATAATATAATTTAATATAAATTAAGACTGAGTTGACAATATTTGGGTATTGAATAATTTATTTCTACATAGCAGACTCTATCTTAGTTGGAGCATCGTTGAATTCCTTCCCTTTCCTCCTACCACTATGTGCAAAATATATCAGGTTCTCTTTATTTCCGAATGGTTGAGCTGTCCCTAGGGATTTTATTTGAGTTTTCTTTTTTTTAAAATAAATTTATTTAATTAATTAATTTATTTATTTTTGGCTGCGTTGGGTCTTCATTGCTGCGCGTGGGATTTCTCTAGTTGCGGCGAGCGGGGGCTACTCTTTGTTGCTGTGCGTGGGCTTCTCATTGTGGTGGCTTCTCTTGTTGCGGAGCACAGGCTCTAGGTGCACAGGCTTCAGTAGTTGTGGCACGTGGGCTCAGTAGTTGTGGCTCACGGGCTCCAGAGCGCAGGCTCAGTAGTTGTGGTGCATGGGCTTAGTTGCTCCGTGGCATGTGGGATCTTCCCTGACCAGGGCTCAAACCCGTGTCCCCTGCATTGGCAGTTGGATTCTTAACCACTGCGCCATCAGGGAAGTCCCTATTTGATTTTTCTTGTGACATTGTTCTGAGGAATACTCATTACTCCAGGCTCTCACTTGAATCTCTTATTTAAGAAAAAGTTGGTCAGCTTGATCAATACTGAGCGAGAGGTGTTCAGAGGAGAAAGGGAAGAGATTCCAGATGCTCGTCCGCTTTGTTAGGTGTGCAAAGCAATATGAAACCAGCCCTCCACCTTCAGAGGGGAGGACAGGCAGGCCCAGAATGGTCCACCAAGTGGGCGTTCCTTTCACACTGGGCTGCTTGCCTTTTTTTCTCTGCTCATGTCTGTTGGAGGGATGGACAAACCTGACAGCCAGGTATTCGTGGGTTTAGGTGTAGGAGAACCTCTCCCACTACTAGTTGGCTGTCTTTGCATTTTCTTTTCCTTTGGAGACCATGAAGTGTGAAAGAAAATAAGCCTCCAAGTTTCCTAGTTTGAAATTCTGGTTATGAGTGTCTTTGTCTTAGTGGAGTTGATTTTGGCCTTGTCAAAAAAAAATAACCTGGGGTTGACCAGAAGTCCTGGTCCCTTTTCACAAAGACCATGACTTCTCCCTTGAAATAGTCCATCCTGGGGGAGGAGGTACGTGACGCTCAAGTGGGAATTACTCACAGGGAGAGTAACGAGGGCTGAGCGTCTGGAGGTGACCGTGGAAAGCAGGCTCTGTGGACTCAGGTCAGTGACGGTGGTTCAATCGAGTAGGTGACAGGAGGGCCAGTCTTTAAGGGGTGTGTGGTGGTACTTAATTATGCCCACCAGTCCTGTGACACTCCTCCTGTCAAGAGGCGGAATCTCTGTTCCCTCTCCTTGACCCGGAGCGGTCCTGTGGCTGCCTTGAGGAACGCATACAGCTGAAGTGACGCTCGGTGACTTCCCAGGCTGGGGTGGGAAGTCACACGGCATCAGACACTTTCCCTTGGGACACTCGCTCATGGAGCCTCAGCTGCCCTGTCAACGGTTCACCGGAGGTCAGCCCGTGGGGGGCCCTCCCAGAGAGGAAGAGAGAGAAGTGTCCAGGGAGCCCCCGCTGTTGGGCTGCTCCAGCCCAGGGGCAGAGGTGAGTGGAGAAGCTTCAGGATGACCTCAGCCCAGCCACTGCCCGACTGCGGCCGCATGGGGACTGCAGTCACGGAGCAAAGGAAGTGAATATTATTGTTCTGAGCCATGATTTGGGGTAACTTTTTACGCATCAATAGACAATTGGAACAGGGTACTAAAACACTGCCGAACACATTGAAAGAATGATGCTGATACACTTAAGTTCCCTCATGACAATTCCGATGAAATGTGCGTTGATTTGCCTCCACTGAAGTGAACGGTGATTCGTTTAAAAGCACTTCAGTTCAGCACGTGTCCATCTCTGCTGTGTATCTGTGTGAAAAGCAATAGAATAAATTCCATCTCCTTTCATCAGGGCGGGCCTGGGGAGGCTGGGACGGAAGGAGGGGGAAATAACTTTCCCTCCACCCTTCTGAGGTCTTGGCTGAGACCGCTGCAAGAAAAGACAGGTTAACAGAGAAAAACAAGCAGAAGTTTATTAGCGTGTAGACCTCATGTGTGTGTGGGAGACCCCTGGGGGAAAATGAGTGACTCCTTGTGGTGGTTTAGAGATGAGGACTAAACGCCATCTTACTAGGGAAAGGGGAGGGATGCAGGCCTCTTAGAAGAGGGCAAATGATTCTTAGGGGAGATGAGTGGGCCCTTAGAAGAACAGGTAGTGGTGTGACAGTTGGCGACAAGAGTTTGTCTGGATGTGGTATGACTTTCAGTCCCCTTTCCTGTGATAAGCGTCAGTCTTCCCAGGTTGAGGAAACTCCCGTGAGGGGATTTATGGCATTTGAGTTCCTTCTGGAGAATCTATCTTTAGACACACGAGGGGAGTTCAGAGAAAGCCTCTTCCTGCATTTGCGGTTTTTCAAGTGCCTACAGTTCAAAACAATCAATATATCAGAGCAGCATATGTTGGGGTGCATGTCCTCAACTCCTACTGTCATGCTTTGGGGTGGCAGATTCTGCTCCCTTCAGCACCATGAGGTGGAAGAGGCTGACTTCTGGGCAAATCTTTGCTCCTTGATACAAAGGTGCAGGAGGATAAGGGCTTCCCTCCAGCCTCCGGGTGTGACGAGATGATGCCTGGCGCCCACCTGGCAACCCCGAGGTGACAGGAACCAACTCCTGCCCTGGCGGAGGGGACAGGAAAGAAACCACTGGTTCCTTCTTCACTTGGCTGCTGAATTCACCAACCTGGAACTGCGGGCCGCTGGGCTTCTTGTTAGATAATCAGTGTCCTTAAATGCTTAAACCTCTTTTAGCAAGGTTTCCTATTATTTGTAGCCAAAACCATAATTGATGCAGTTGACATTTGTGGCTTCTAAGGAATGAGTGATTTAAAAATTGCTTTCTAAATTTAAAATCCTTTAGTGTATCTCCCAAGAGGTCGCCTTGTTCCAAAAGTCACAAAAGAAAGCTGAAGGGAGAACTAGCACTTAATAAAAGCAGGGCCTATTTTGCTGTTTTTCCGTCTCAGGATACTGACTCTGCTTTAGCAAGTTGAAGCAAATTAGTAATAGATCTATTTTTGTTCCTTCAGTTTCTGCAAATTTTTTTGTGCGGAAAATAATTTGAAATCCAAAAGTGAAGTATGAAATGCTATGTCAGATTGTTACTTTTAGGATTTTGTAGTCAAAGGCTGTCAGGGGTTGAAATTAAGTCCTTCCCTGTCTGATTTTAGCATTCGAGGATAGCCAGCTGTTGCATGCTGAATCGTGTCGCCCTCAATTCATATGTTGAAGCCCTAACCCCTGGCTCCTCAGAATGTGACTGTATTTTGGGAATAGAGCCTTCAAGAGCTTATTAAGTTAAAGCGGGGTAGTTAGGTTGAGCCCTAATCCAATATGACTGGTGTCCTTATAAGAAGAGATCGGGACACAGACACACACAGAGAATGACCATGTGGACACACAGTGAGGAGGCAGCCGTCTGCAAGCCAGGGAGAGAGGCCTCAGGAGAAATCAGACTTGTCTACGCTTTGATCTCGGGCTTCCAGCCTCTAGAACTGTGAGGAAATAAATTTCTGTTATTTCATTCGCCTAGGCTGTGGTATTTTGTTATGAAAGCCCCAGCAAACTAATACGACTGATACATGACATTTGACTTATGGTAATTGGGTTATAGTTTCTTTATCCCTTCTTTTCATCGCTCATAAAAGGAGGGGTGAAAACATTGCAACTTGAGACATTTCCAAATGAGTTAAAACACCATATACCATATATACCATAGTATATCCAGTGCCACTTGTTTTGAAGGGCATACTTTTCTTATCAATAGGTAATCAGTTTCATCCCACCTGCACTCTATGTCAAATAGATGTTTATAGAGTATGGTTTGAAGGTGGCATCGCATTATTAGGCTGCCAGGTTTGCCCACAGGTCTCAGTCTAAGTTGGGAAAGAATAAGAGACTTGGAAAAGCGGAGAGTGTGCTGAGAGAGGGATTTTTCATGGAAGATTTTGGAGCCACTTCTTGGATAATGAGGTCTTTGTGAAGGAGAAGAGACAGAATAAAGTCTGAGTCACTGATTTTTTTTTTTTTTTGGCTGCATTTGGTCTTTGTTGCTGCACGCGGGCTTTCTCTAGTTGCAGCGAGCAGGGGCTACTCTTCGTTGCAGTGCGCAGGCTTCTCATTGCAGTGGCTTCTCTTTGTTGTGGAGCACGGGCTCTAGACACGTGGACTTCAGTAGTTGTGCCCCTGGGGCTCTAGGCACGTGGGCTCAGTAGTTGTGGTGCACGGGGTTAGTTGCTCTGTGGCATGTGGGATTTTCCTGGACCAGGGCTCGAACACGTGTCCCCTGCATTGGCAGGCGGATTCTTAACCACTGCGCCACCAGGGAAGTCCCTGAATCACTGATTGTAGACTGTGCATAGCTGTGAGACAAAGATGTTAGAAATATTGCTAACGCTTTACATTTACTGGTGAATAAGGAAACACTCGAAAGATTTTATTTTTGCTCTGTGTTCCCAGAAAATAAATTAGTTTCCTAAAGAATATGATCCAAGATCTGTTGGATTGACTCCTTTTTAAGGTTGTTTGGAGGCAAATTTGTTTCCTTCGTATAATAATTCATGTGATTAGTCTTTGGCCTAATTATACATTCAGTTCTCAAAACAGTTAGTCCATAAGTAAATTGCAATGCTGTTTTCTATTTAATTTCCTAAAAAAAGAAAAGTAATGGAAATGTCCTTGCTTGTTTTTGTTATTACATTGCAATTAATGGAAATATGTAGTTATTCCTCTCCCCCCCTCCGCCAGTTCATTCTGATGCTATGGAAATTACCCAGGATGCTTTCTAATAAAATAAAAATAATAGATCAACAATCTTATCTGGGTTTTCTCAGGTCTACCTTGTAAAATTAGCCATCAGGAAATATCTGCCAAAATAGAACATGAGTGTATACAACAAAATGTCATTTTTGAGCTTGGTTCCCAGGAAAAGATATACAGAAAGCTGAAAATTTTTTGCATTTTCTTGCCCAGTTTTCAGTGACATTCTTGGAAATGAAAGCCTGAATTTATAAAAAGAAAGCCAATTCTCTTTGATATATTGACATGCAAATTTGGGAAAGGCCTTCAATGGCTACCAGATAACTGGAAAAGGCAACTGTAATTTTTTTTTTTTTTTTTTTGTGGCCCCCTTGCTGTGTTGGGAGTGCAGAGTCTCAATCACTGGACCAACAGGGAAGTCCCTCAGTTTTGTTTTGTTACCAAGAATGTAGCCAATTAATTAGCAAATGTGCCTGATTATAATAAATTAATAATTAGAAAATATATATAAGAAGAACTTTTTTTTTAAAAAAGGGAACAAACTGTTTTTTTAAAAAATATTTATTTATTTATTATTTATTTATTTAGGCCTTAGTTACAGCATGCATGCAGAATCTACAGCATCTAGTTCCCCGACCAGGGATTGAACCTGGGCCCCGTGCATTGGGAGCGCAGAGTCTTACCCACCGGACCACCAGGGAAGTCCCAAGAAGAACTTTTTATTTGGAGAGTTTTGGCACTATCTTGTACAGGAATACAAATTTTAACCTTTGCAAGTGCAGTAAGAATTCACACACAAAGTTGCAGTTGATAGAGGCAGAACTAACCAGGTGTATCTGACAACCAACCTGCCATGGAAGCTTTAAGGAAGGCCTATGAGGTGGAATTTAATGGAAAATAAAATATTTTTAAAGGAAAACACAACTCTGCAAAAGACATTTTTCTCATTTTATAAATACATTATTAAGTGCTATTTGCTTTCGTGGAGCACTGTTCTACCAAATCCGCCTCTTTTTTTTAAACTAGGTTACCAGGACTGTATGCGAACATCTGCGTGAGGGGTGAGGGAGGGGAGAGGGTTAGGCTAAATTCTCTCTTTTGCGGCTATAAGATTCTATGACCTCCTGACCGAGAGACCATGGCTGTAACAGCTAATATTTGCCTAGCACCTACTCTGTGCCAGGCACTGTCCTTAGAGCTTCATAAAGTAATCTGTGAAGCTTCAGGGTAATACTAGGTGAAAAAACAGATAGCTCCCAATCAGAAGAAAATTTTGACAATTAAATTGTAGAGTTCATGTTTTAACTAGAAAATGCATTATCTTGAAGACCCCAGTATTCTGAGGGATAAAGGGAATCTCATCTTTGAGACTACTGGTTATCCTACACTACCCGTCCTTTCCATTACTAGCAGCTGGCTCACGACTTCTTGGAATAAAGACTACATTTCCCATCATCCCTTCCCGCTAGGCATGGCCATGTGACTAAGTTCTGGCCAATGGAATAGATATGGAAGTATTGTGGGGTAACATGCAGTAACCTGCTTTATGAGACTATGTATATGCTTTACTTAGATCATCAGATTGTACTGTTTTTGTTGCCTCTTTGGGAAGGGACTTTCGTACCATGAAGTAACACACCATGCTAAATGATTCCTGGATGTCCCACAGTGATGCAGTATGACAGTCAACCAGATTTTCTGTGCGCTTAACTTTTTTTTAAAGGTGAAAACAATAGGAAGAAGAAAGTTGAAGTCAAGCTATTAAATCAACGAATTGAAGTAAACAGGACACGAAGTAGTAAAATAGTAGATATTAGAAATGGAACTATCAGTAAAGCCTGTGTTGATCCTTGAGTCACTGAGGAATTGACAGATCATGATGCTAAAGCCAAGGATTCTTGTTCTTACTATGTAACAGTCCTGTTTATTTATGAACTTCGTTTTCTGGGTTCTCAAGATCATCTACCACTTCCTTGGAATGAACAAGTCACATTTTAGTATGTCTCACTGACATGCTCTGCGTGTCTCCACCAATGCACTTGTTACTCAGTGTCATGGTTTGCTCCCCTCTTTTCTCCATTGGATTATAAACTCCTTAAAGTCATGGACCAGGTCTTTCATCTCTGTATTCCTAGATCCCAGCAAAGTGCATGACTTATGGCAAATATGCAATAAATTCTTTTTTTAAACATATTTTTCTCAGATCTGAGATTCAAAAAATCTCAAACACCACACCACCATTATGATATAGAGCATTTCCTTCACCCCCCAAAAGATCCATTTGCTCCTTTGCAGTCAATCCCCCACCCCTACCCCCAGCCCCTGGAAATCACTGTTCTGATTTCTGTCTCTATAGTTTGCTAGCTATACTGTCATATAAATGAAATCATATGTAGTTTGTATCCCTTTGTGTCTGACTTTTTTTCACTGGGTCTAATCTAATGAGTTTGAGATTCACCCATGTTACCAATTTCAGTAGTTTATTTGTTTTTGTATCTAAGTAATATCCCTTGTATGCATGGTCTAAATGTGTTTATCCACTAGATGATATTATAGTTGTTTTCAGTTTTTTACTGTTATGGGTAAGGCTGCTATAAACATTCACACATAGGTCTTTATATGGACATATATTTTCATTTCTCTTGGCTAAATACATAGGATAGGGATTTCTGGGTCATACAGTAAGTGTGTGTTTATAATAATAAAAGGCTAACTTTCCCCAAGGCAATTGTACCAATTTACATTTCTACTGGCAGTGTATGCAGTTTTCAGTTCACTAGGGCTTTGAAAATAAATATCATAACCATACATGTACTAGATTTTCGGTTTTATAGTTGTAAGATATTACTAAGTTATGGAAAAAAAAAAAAAAACAATGTGTCAAAGTAGATGGATAGATGTGCTGAGGTCTAGCTTTTTTGGTTGCCAGAGTAGAAAGATATTGAATCAGACCGATTCCTCCCCAAATAATTCCTCCATTGTTTTAGTGAGCAATACTTGAAATTCCTTCTTTGCAGTGTCATGTTTCCTGCCAAATTTGTTCGAATTCAGAGTCCCCAGGAAGCTGATCTGACAGGATCACTCCATCAGGGTTTATCAGGATCATTTTCCAAAGGCCTAGCTAAGAGTTGGGTGGTGAGAGCCATTCCGAGAATGGAGAGTCTGAGTCCACAGACGAGGCAAAGACGGGAAGTGGGATGCCACCATGAGGGAGAGACAGGACAGACCACCAACAACCAGGCCAACAACCAGGCAGGAAGGAGGCTGGGGCAGGAACGGGCAGTAGAACTGGGTTTGAGAACGAGCGGTGCCACTTCCTAGTCATGTGGCTTTAAGCAAATCATGCAACCTGTAGCCTCCTATTTAAACATCACATTTCTTTGTTTTCATCTGGGGTGCTGAGGAAATAACATTAGCTCCATCTGCACTGAATGACTGTTGTTGTGGACATTGCATGGAGATGCACGGGAAGCCTAACCCTAAGTGCACTTTCTGCTTCATGAGTGTCTTTTATTTGGTCAGATTTTTAAACAGCTTTCCCTCCGTTAATTCTCTTCTGTTGAACCTTCTTTTGACTTTTACCCCCTACCTACCATATCAATGGTGTCTCCTCGCAGCAGATTAATCTCTTTTCCTGCCCCTTTGAAACATCCTACACACTTTATAGTAGGCAGTTGGTGGCACTTTCATAAATTTCTTTCCACTCCAGCCCATCTCAGACCCAGAAAACAAAACCGTGAGGTCTGAGATACGACTGGGCCATGCCCTTCAGTTTCGGGTTCTGTGATCCGTCAGAGAACACTCAAATTACATTTCAATCAACCTGCAGTGGGATGCAGACTGATCTGAGATGCTAGAAGGAGCCTTCTTAATTTCTGAGGGATACAGGCATCCTTCTGTGCCTTTTCTCTTGTCTCTAAGACAAACACAGCACCTTTTTACAGGAGAAGCTAAGTCATAGTCATTTATAAAATGCCTACATTTTCCTGGAAAATTTCCTATATTCCCTTTCTATTTATAACTGCATTTTGTTTTGCCTTTTTTTGTGTTCCAGAATAATGTTTGTGAAAACGATGTCATGTAATCCTTTCAATGCCCTCTATGAGAGGAAAGATGAAATGAAGTTTTAATGGAGTAAATGATTCGCTGGGGAAAACACATGTCTGTGCAGTGATGTCACCAATGATGATTCCATGGCCTCATTGTTCTCTGGGGACCTGCTGTTTCCACAGACTGTCTAGCTCACAGGATGGTTTTGCTTTCAAGTAAAGCCAATCTCCAAATTATACTAAGTGTGCGGGCCAGGACTTAGCAGGAGTTAAGGAATTTCTGAAGACAATAGTGCAAAGGGGATTCCTCTGTACTTTGCAGCTAGTTCTCCAGACTGAGTAGCATGAGTCCAAAATTTGAATATGGTCTTGTTAAATCTGATATCAGTAACCAGGACTTTATGACGCCTTGGCTAGGGCTTGGCCTAGCTTACTTATTAGCTACCAAGTGCCCACTTTCTATGGACATCGAATGTCCACAGAAAGTGGACATTTACCACTGGATTGCTATCTATCAGTGGCCACCCCCCGTTCTCTCCTCTCCTACTTCCATAATAATAGAACCTTAGAGTTTTAGATGGGCACCTGGACGGCCAGAATAGACTACATTGTCAAGCTCCTTTGCAGCTAGATATGACCACGTGACTAAGTTCTGGCCAATGAGATATAATCGCAGTCGTCAAAGAGCAGCTTGTGGGAAGCTTCCTCAGAAGACCACACAGATCACCATGTGACCACCCCACACCTTATTTTGCCCTTTGCTGTTTCCTTCTTGCTAAAATTGTACGTCATGTCTTGTATGTGTATACCTTGAAACAGAGAACTCATCCGTGGAGTCATAAGATGGAAGGAGCCCGGGTATCTGAAGAGTTCATGGAACAAATCCACTGTGTCAGCTGTGGACTGCCTCCCTCTTGCTTTCGTGAGTGTTTTAGTCTCTGCTTTTTCTGTTTTCTGCTGCCAGCCGTGGAACCCTTCTGATGCAATAGAATGCCAGTTGTAAAGAGACTCACAGACATAGAAAACAAACTTATGGTTACCAAAGGGGAAAGGGGTGTGGAGGGAGGGATAAATGAGGAGGTTGGGATTAACATATACAGACGATTATACATAAAATACAGACTACTATACATAAAATAGATAAGCAACAAGGACCTACTGTAGAGCATGGGGAACTATACTCAATATTTTGTAATAATCTATAAGGGAAGAGAGTCTGAAGAATAATACATATATACACATATATATAAAAAGAATCGCTGTGCTGTACACCTGAAACTAACATGATATTGTAAATCAACCATACATCATTAAAAACTTTTTTTTAAAAAGTGGGTGCAGCAAAGTTCTCACGGGTTCCCAGAGGAGAATCTTTCTCGGGAAGAAAGCAGACATTGCCTGTCACAGGACACGAGTCACTGTGCTGGTCTGTATCTTCACCTGCCCTCAGAACACACGCAGGCTGCTAGGGTGCTGCTTTAGTGTCTGCATCAAGGAGGGAGCTACCGCCCCTTCTTGCTCTGGGAGCAGAACTCATGGCCCCAGGCGTCTGGTCTCCTTCTTAGCAGCTCTGTCCGCTGTACTGCTAAGCGTTGAGTGGGCCAGGCGCATCTCGTTCGTTGCATATGTCACTGCCTATTTGTGGCAAGTTTTGTTGTGCTTTAACTTTAAAGGATTGCAGATGCAGATATGTCGTGATAGGTGGCAGGGAGACTTCCACTGCTCTAGTCCAGCCCATCCTTGAGACAGTGAGGCGATGAGTCCCAACATATTTTGCAAAATCAATGACATACCCAGGAATAGGGTACCCAGAAGAGTGGAAAGAAGACCAACCAGGCATTTGGCACCTGGATTCTAGTCCTGGCACCACTGAGAAGCTGATACAAACATGACCTTGAGCCGGCTACTCAGCTGCTCTGGTTCCCAGGTTTTGCAAATGTGAAATGAGGGAGCGGGTTGCATGATTTCTAAGATCCCTTTGCTCCCATCACTCTGTGATAATCCCATCATCATTAGCTGAGGCCCACCCACCATACTGTTTCATGTCTTTCTCTAAAATTATTCAACTAATCTGTTGAGGACAAATATTTACTTTTTTTAAACTGAAGTACAGTTGATTTACAATGTTGTATTAATTTCTGCTGTACAGCAGAGTGACTCAATTATACATCTATATACATTCTTTTTCATATTCTCTTCCATTATGGTTTATCACAGGACATTGAATATAGTTCCCTGTGCTGTACAGTAGGACTGCGTTGTTTATCCATTCTAGATATACCGGTTTGCATCTGCTAACCCTAACCTCCCAATCCCTCCCTCTCCCACACCCCTCCCTCTTGGCAACCACAAGTCTATTCTCTATGTCCCTGATTCTGTTTCTGTTTCATAGATAGGTTTATTTTGTGCCATAGTTTAGATTGTTGAGTACAGATACAGTAAAAAACATTACCAGTATTTTCATCAGAAGAAATAAAACAGAAATTTCTCACCTTGGGACATCTACTTTAACATCAGCATCAGTAAGAACAAGAGATAAATAGCATCTTGAATCTCGAGTGTCCTTCGGCAAATGACACTGGACCTTGTTTTTGTCTGATTTAGACTTTTGAGCCACTGACAACAATGAGCCAGGGTCCCTGCAGGTGTGACGTGGAGGTGGGCATTGTGGAGACTTGAGAAGCTGGCGGGGCTGGGTCTGATTCGCTGGCCCACTTGCCAGCTCTGGCCAATACACTTTCCCTCAGTTTGCTGGTTTTCTCATAATACTTTTCCTAACTGCTGCTGCCAACACTGAACCCAAATTTAAACACCCCCTTGGACCACGGATTTGGGGACCAGCCCCTACGGGTGGTTGGTCCTCCTTACCTGCCGGTTCTAGGTGAGGACTCTCCATCTTCCACTGGCAGCTGGGTTCCCAGCATTTCCTTAACACAAAGGGGGCTTGGCTTAGACGGGCACGTGTCAACCCTCATTGGCCATCAGAATTATCCAGGCAGCTTCAAAAGCATACAGATGCCCGCGCCAGCCTGGATCAGGTTTAACGGGTGCAAGGACGTTGCTCAGGCATCAGTACAGAAATCGACAGAAATTGGTCAGTCTCGCCAAGTGACTTTTTGTGCAGGCAGGCTTGGGACCTATTAGCTTAGACCCTCCAGGGCCACCTCAAGCCACATGGTGACCTTGCAGTAGGACAGCAGTGGGAGGAATATGGCTGAGCCAGGCCCACACCGTGACCACACTGTGAAAGCCCATTATTGACTTGCTGAGACCCTCACCTCAGCTCCAGTGTAAAAATTGGAAACAGTATCAGGCACTGCTGGAAAATGCAATACCAGACGTTGCAACTTCATTTTCATAGATCATAATCAAAATAGTAAGGGCCTAGGACTTCGTTTCAAAAACGTGGTAATAAAAAGATAAACGTGATCCGCAATCCTTGGTTTTCTAATTACGTCCCTGTTACGAACACAGCCTTCAGTGTTCCTAACACCAGAGATCATAATCTTTTATTTTGGAAGCAGTTTGTGGTTTTGTTCCAAAGCTGTTGCTACCAGAAAAAAAACCCCAAAATTGCAAGAAAAGAAGCCATTCAATAAATAAAACCATCCTTTTTTTTAAAAAGGAAAAACTAGGCCATATGCGAGAGTTTGAGGTGATTATTTTCTCAACTTAAGCAATGAATGAGAACTTTATGTACTTCATCTAGAGGAGTCCAACACTCAGGCAGCAGTTAGACAGGGGGAGGATGGAGAAATTGTTTAAGCATTTTCCAGATGCTTTTGTATTACATGCAGTGTTATGTATTTAGCTACCCATGAATAAGCTTGCAGGACGCCAAGGCCAAACAACGCCATCGTTTTCCCTTTGAATAACTGCCTGTCTCAGAGAGTGCAAATGTGACTCTAGTAGTTTTTCATGGTTTGCAAAATCCTGAAAAAAAGAGACACGAATACACCTCTGTCTTAAAAAAATAAATCCATATTTGAATCTGAGGTCATTTGTGGAGATGTAGATGGACCTGGAGACTGTCATACAGAGTGAAGTAAGTCAGAAAGAGAAAAACAAATATCGTATATTAACGCATATATGTGGAATCTGAAAAAATTGGTATAGACAATCTTATTTACAAAGCAGAAATAGAGACACAGACGTAGAGAACAAACGTATGGATACCAAAGGGGAAGGGGGGGGTGGGATGAATTGGGAGATTGGGATTGACATATATACACTATTGATACTATTTATAAAATAGATAACTAATGAGAACCTACTGTATAGCACAGGGAACTCTACTCAATGCTCTGTGGTGATCTAAATGGGAAGGAAATCCAAAAAAGGGGATATATGTACACGTAGAGCTGATTCACTTTGCTGTACAGTAGAACCTAACACAACATTGTAAAGCAATTATACTCCAATAAATATTAAAAAAAAGAATCTGAGATACTATTTTTAATATATTAAAAATTATAATAATTTATTAATATAATAGAAATTATATAATAGTTATTAATATAATAGAAAGCTACCAATAAACTTTATTAGGAAAAAACCCACAAGGATTTTGATCATATAGAAGGCACATCTAAAGCTGTGTGTCGGGCTTCCCTGGTGGCGCAGTGGTTGAGAATCTGCCTGCCAATGCAGGGGACACGGGTTCGAGCCCTGGTCTGGGAAGATCCCACATGCCGTGGAGCAACTAGGCCCGTGAGCCACAACTACTGAGCCTGCGCGTCTGGAGCCTGTGCTCCGCAACAAGAGCGGCCATGATAGTGAGAGTCCCGCGCACCACGATGAAGAGTGGCCCCCGCTTGCCGCAACTAGAGAAAGCCCTAGCACAGAAACAAAGACCCAACATAGCAGTCAATCAATCAATAAAAAAATAATAAAAAAAATAAAGCTGTGTGTCCTGTCCTCCTAAAGCTAGCTTGCCTGCCTCGCTTCCCTAGTTTTCTCCATGGTATCATCATTCTTGCAGTCATCTGACTTTGCTTGGTCATCTTAAGATATCTTCCCATCCTTACTTCCTACAGCCAGTCATCTTCCTCTTTGCCGGCCACCGCTGTGACCACCTTGATACAGACCCTCTGCATCTTCTGCCTGGACTTCGGCATGCCCTCTCCCCCAGTCTCCTGGCTTGAGGCTGTCTTCCCAGCAGGTTACTATGAGCTCCGTTGCCAGATTAGGCTTTTTTACAACAAGATTTTTTCAATCATTCTTTTAGCAAGCACTTATTCTAATATAATAGAAAGACCATAGGCTTAGATGTCAGAGAGCTGAATTCAGATCCTGGTTCCAAAATTGACTAGCAAATCACTAGACTCCTCTGAGCCTCAATTTCTCCCCTATAGCACAGAGAGAAAAATCAGATTCCGTGAACTAATAAGTAGAAAATGTTTTGTGCAGGGTCTGGAATACACTCTGTAAATGATTATATTTAAAGGATTAAATTCCAGAATCACAGCTACTTCCACGCTTCACTGCTATTCCAGTTGTGTTCACAAACTTTCTGCTGAAACAACTCAGCTTTGTTTATTGCCCAAGATATTTCCTGTCCTTTGCTAATTTTTCAGCTTCTCATTCTGAATCTGGTGTTTGGAATGCTTAGTTCTAGTCCTTTCAAGTCTCCCTCCTCCAGAAATGCTTCAGGGGCCATCTCGACACAGGGCTTTCTCCCTTCCGAGAACTCCCAACCGTTCTTACTGCTGAGACGTTTCTCTGTGGGTCTCTCCTGTGTCTGTGTGTCTTTTGAGCAGAGACACAGGCTGCTTTTGTTCCAGATGAGCTCCTCTAGGGTGTTTGTACACTAGCAGCCTTGGAAGAGCAAAGGGCAAGTTTGTTTACTGTCCAATATAACAAATATAATGTCTCTTTTCAAGGCAAAAGTCAGGCAAGCTTACTGCCCTTGTGAAAGACTTGGGTTCCCCACGCTCAGATTTGGGTCCTGTGATGCAGCCACTGTGAATGCAAGGTCGCTGGTCCCCTCTGCATCACCCTGTGGGAATTGGGGCTTAGGGAACTGTGCAAAGCACGATACTCTGGCTGCTGCTGCTGCTGTGAGTAATATAGTCCTTTGTCTCTGGTTCCTTGGGTTGTCTGCCAGCAGCCATGAAACTGCAGCAGGGTAGCTTGTTAGCCTGCAAGTAGGATAAAATTCCAGACCCTTCACATTTCTTGGTGACTATTATTATCATTGTTACTGTTATTATTTGGTTGTAGTAGCTCCTAAATACTTTTTCATAACAATCTACTCTTTCCCTCCTCTTTTGTCATTGGTTTGTGCAAAGACTGGTTTACAGAGAGATTGGTTTGTGCAAAAAAATCTTTTTTCTTGTGGAATGTTCTGAATCGTGGATTGAGCTGATTGCTTCCTGCGATGTCATTTATCTTGTTCCTCTATACCATGTTTTTCCACCCAAATTATTTTTTATATTGGTTTTTCAGCTTCCAACTACACAGTCTCCAGACCTCTCTTGAAACATTTGACTCTTGCTTATGCTTATTTCTAGTCTCTGTTACTACATTGAAGTTTTTATGGACAGGACTTATTTTGATTTGTCTTTAGGAAAAAACTCTCCCACCTTTCCTAGTGAACATCGTGACTAGAATAACAGCAATTTCTGAATGAAAGCTCAAGGTAAAATGATTAAACCCCGAGTCTGATCAGACAATGGCCACCCTTCTCCTCCTCTCCACCAGAGGGCGCATTCCACATTCAGGAGCACCCCAAATCTGAGCTCTTGTTTGCTTTGACTACCTGGGTGTCTGTGCACCATAAACGTAGCTGAATGGATTAGTAAGTGTATAAAATGCATTATCAAGTGGAGCCTTGGTCTGGTTACACTTCATCCTACACAGGAGTTCCAACTGAGACCAATGAAACCTCTCTTTTGACTATGGTTTCATCATCACTGCGTTTCAGTCTACTATGCCGTGAGTTTGAAGGCCAAGACCAAATCTTGAAGAATGCGTTCCTATGATTTTTCACATTTTCCACCAGCCTGAAAGTGTATGTCAAGCACACAATCCCCAGTGTCAGTGTACACAAACCCACTGCTGACACACAGCGCAGTGGCCTGGCTAGAAATTCTGGACCTTCTGCTACTTTGATAGTTACAAACTAAAGAGATTCCCAGTGCCCTGCGGTGTAAGGATGACTTGAACGGTGTTGAATCTTACAGAGATGAAAGAGGAAGTGGCAGAGGGTTGCTTTCTGAACTCTTAAGTGAATTTATTTTCTTCTATCTTTTTCACTTTGCTTAAGGAGTTCAGAGCTAACTGAATAATCCCCTCCCAGCAGCCCTTGACTTTCATTAAATCTGAAGGGTTCATCCTAAGCAGATATTGCATTCGGATGCACTGTGTTTGCAGCTTCCTAGCTTCCCATGCTAGGAATGGGAACTTCCCACAACTTTTTGAGGTCACGCGAGGCTGAGTCACCTTGTGTAGTAGGATGAACACGGTGCGTTACCGTTTTCTGCTCCAGAGTTGCTCACACTCTGATAGGGGAGGGTGTGTCAGTGCAGTTGAGAGGTCTGGGTGAAGTGACACCAAGCCTGTGGGCTTCCCTGAAATAGACCTTTGTGAGGAAGCAGAAGCTTTCAGGAAGGCAGGAGGGCACGGCTTCCCTCTCCCCTTGTGCAGGGATTCCTTGGGTCTCCGATTCCTCAGCTTTGCTAGTGCAGAGCGGGTAGTGGTCTGCTGCTTCTCACTTTTCACGGTAAACCATTTTGGAGGCAGAATCTCTTGGGGGATTTGAGTGGGCCCAACGTGAAGTTGCTTCAGGTGCCCCAGGTGTTGTGAGATAGAGTTCTGAGGGCGAGGCCTCTGTGTAGTTATCTTTATATCCACCGCTCTGAGCTTGGCTCTGTACAGACACATGGAAGGTTCTGGGAAGTGTGATTTAACTTGCCTAGAGAATGGGGACCTGAAGAACAGGATACCAGATACCTTGTCCCTCACTCCTGCTGTCACTGCCTCTCTGCCTCCTCCTTCACACCCTTATCTCAAAGGGATTGTGAGGGCTTTCTTCACCAAGACCCTTAAAGCTCACTCTGGGGGCGGCCCGCGCACAGCCCTAAGAGCTGGACCATCCGTGCTCGCTGAGCCCAGGTTTCTCTTTCCCACAAAGGGAATCAGCAAGAACTTGCGATGGAAACAATACTATCCTGTCGCCAGGAATGCTGGCTGTCCTAACGCCAAGCAAATCAACGACGAGGCCGCTTTTGCCCTTTGAGAAGTTAAGGGCGGTGCTGTAAGCTGCACTTCTTCCTGAAATTAGCACCTCTTCCTTTGTCTACCCCTAACCAGAACCTCGCAGCAGCCTTGGGGCAAGCATATCTATGGGCGGCTAATTGATGGGCACACAGAAAGTTTATGTCACCTTCACCCTCGTTCCTCCATCCTGTCGTTTCTCAGTCAATCCTGGGAGTCAGATACATGGATGACACATTTTCCAAAAACTCAACCTCAACCCGTCAACTTCAGCCTCTAAGTTTCTGTGACTTTGACCTCCGACGCCAGGGACCGCGCTGACCGCTAGATCGCGCTGTCGGACAAGAAATCCTGAAGCTCCGGACCCGCCGGGAACCCAGGAGTCGGAGGGAGAAGAGGTGGGAGCAGTGGACCGGGAGAGGGAGGTGAGGGAGATCCCGGGATGTAGCCTGAGGAGTAAAAGCCACAGAAAAAAACCCCCAAACTGAATAAATCCAACCAGCTCTGCCTCAGTCGATAACTATCATCAATTTGTTGCACATACTAACGGGTTCCAAGGGGTATGAAGAGTTGGACGCACTACGGAAGGGCACAGATTGGAAGACGGATTACACTTTAAAAAAAAAATCTTTTTCTATGTATTTTTTATACAGCAGGTTCTTATTAGTTATCTATTTTATACATATTAGTGCCTTTTTACTCGTTTGTCCGCGTACCAAACTGGGAGCCCAGCGGAAGGGCCCCCTGAGGTCAAACAGTGCAGACCGCACGCTGGGAGGAACCCCGCCCACGCCGGCGCACCTTTGGATACGTTTGAATTGCACTCGTGTCCCCTGGGATGTGGATGTGCGAGTGTTTGTGGACGTGCGTGTGTTTGTGGACGTGCGTCCGTGTACTTCCCGACGGCGCTGTCCCCTCCCTTCTCCCCTCGTCATACTCTGCAAGTTTTCCGTATGATCTTTTTTCCGAGTGAGGGAGTGCTTTGGGGGTCGGTGGTTTAACGTTACCTACACTTCTTCGCAGCAACTATTTTCGAATGCATTAAATCTAAGCATGCGGACGGGAATGCTTTGAGCAGAAGAGGCTGGGTCCCCGCCCACGCGGCTCCCCGGCCGCCGCGCGGGGCTGGAGAGCGGCGCAGTGCGCGGCCTCTGGGGGCGGACGCCTCTCCCACCCAGTCTGCCGCCTCCAGCCTCGGGGAGGGGAAGCCCGCCTCTGCCCTCTGCTCCCCGGAGGGTGGCCGACTGCTGGACTCCCGCCCGGGCTGACAGATGCATTTGCGGCTCTGAATCAAATCAGCAGGGGAGAACTCTTTTTTTAACCAAGAATATCAACACCCAGAGTTAAGTTGCTTCCTAGTCAACACCGCCATCACAATTTTTTTTTTTTTTTAAGTACATAAAGAAAAAGCGCGCGCGCGCACACACACACACGCCCACCTGGGCGAAATGCAAACTGCAGCCAGCTTGGGCTGACGTGCAAGCAGTTTTCCTTCTCTAGACGGGAGTGTGGATTTCCCTGGGGAGTCCGTATTTCCCAGGGGAGTCCGTGGCGGTTCCAGGCCGCGGCGCAGCCCCGCTGGGTGCCCGGACGGCGGCCGCCGGGACTTGTTTGCTCCACGCTCTGTCCCCGAGGCTGCCACCCGCCTACGTGCGTCCGTGAGAGGGGAGTGGAGTGAGAGTGCAGGTGAAGGGCTGCTACCCCGGTGATCACCGCGCGCTGGGGTGTGCCCGTCGTGTTATTCACGCCCGGGGCGCCGGGGGGTGAGTTTGAAGGGGAAGAGGCCTATGCATCGTGCGTGTGTGGGCTCTTTGTGTGAGCTCCCAGCTAGACTTCGAGTGGGCCGTGTGTACTCGGGGAATGTGCAGAGGTGGCGATCCCCGTGTTCCTCCATTCTCTCCCTGCAGGCTTCTCCCAGGCTTCCTCCGGCTTTCGCTGGAGCAGCCTGTGCGTGGGGCGGCGTGCAGGGGACCGTCGGCCCTGCAAGTTCTTGTCATCATTCTAAGGGCAAGTTCGTAGGCTATCGCGCCTGCTGAAGGGAAGGCCAGGTTAGCAGATGTCAGATCAAATAGGGAGAAGAAGTTTACACCGGCCACACGACCTCCTCCTCTGTGGCGGGCGCTGAATTTCAGGGACGCCGCTCCTGCGTTCCCCTCCGGCCCCCTCCTCCATCCCCAGTAGCTTAAACTTGTGGGAGTAACCCCTGGGCTCCAGGAGGCCAAAAGGTGCAGGACTTGTGCTGAGCGCACAGACGTGTGTAATCCGAACCTTTCCCAAAGCGCTTTTCTGATGCCACAGTGTAAGGTCCCCGCGCTTCCCCCCGTGCGTCCAGTACGATTGGGCAACCCTTAGTGTCAGGCTCCGCTCTCAGGGCCAAGAGGTGGGGCAGAGCGAGGAGGGGCGGCAAGACCTCGAGAAGGTGCTGGCAGAACGTCAGCCCCGCGTTTGGCCTCCAGCCCCCAGCAGTGCGGGGCGGGGGGAAACTGACACCCCTTAGCCGCCTTGACCCCGGGGCGTTTTAAGGGCGGAGCTTTCCTTCCGAAGCCTCGACTCGCGACCAAGCTTTGCTCTGGCCCAAGTGAGAAATTTCTACGGAGGATGTAACTCCTGAGCGGCTTCCAATTCTGAGGATCCCTAGGTTTCCTAGCGTTCCTTGCCCTCTCTCTTGGCTCCAGTTAAGCTTCCCAGTTCCGTCCCGAAGCCCCAGGGGAGAAAGACAGGACTGGGAAAGCCATCCCCTCTCTGAGCCCCGCGCAGGCGACCATCCGGGTTTCCAATCGCCGGAGACTGAGAAAGACAGAAGGCGTGCCGCGTGCGCAGACAGTTAGTTAATGGAAACCCTGTAAATCGGTTTTAAGTGCACCCAGGACGGAAGGGGAGGAAGGTGTAGGTGGTGATGATGGGGGATGGGGCTATGATGGGGTGGGGTCAGTCACATCCTTGCATTTCTGAAAACGAGAGTCGCTGACTTCCCTCCCATCGTTCTTAATTTAGAAAAATAAATTTATTAAAGAAAATCGCACGGATAGGGAAACCCGAGCTCCCCAGCCCGCCCCAAGCGGAGGAGTGAGCGGATTCCCTTGGCAGTGAACCCGGCTGCGGCTGTCCCCCTCCCCGCTTCCTCCTCCCCCGGCCCTGCCCCCCTCCCTCCTCCCCGGCGGGGCACTGCTACTACGGCGATCGCCACCTCACGCAGAAGGAATGCTCGAAGTATGCACACGTTCCCAAAAGTAGACCTCCTTCACCGCCGGAGGAGCATACATCACCCCGTGGCAGCCGTCCACCTTCTCAGGCGTTTCGTAACCGAGTAAACTGAGAGCTGGGAACAGCCCTCTATTAAGTAGCCCGCGGCGCGGAGCCTCTTCCCACTCGACGAAGGCGAGCCGCCCCAGACGCGTCCGCGCGCCGGCAGCTGCGGTCCCGGGCCGTCTCCGCCTGTCCCGCGGCGCCCGCCTCTCCGCCCGGGATCCTCCTTCTCCTCCTCCTCCGCCCCGGTGGCCCTGCCGCTGCCCGCCTGCGGGCAGCCGCCAGGTGCGCCCGGAGCGCAGCGCCGATTGCCCGGGCGTGCGCGGGCCACACCGAGGGGCCGGCCTCTGCCACGCCGGGAAGCCACTATCGCCGCCGCTACCTCGGTCACCACCGCCTCAGGTCGGTCCGGCCCCGGCACCTCGCCCCTTCCAAAGATAACTAGGGAGACTTGCTTCTAGCCTCTTCCTTGCTCGCTTCTAAGCCATTAGGGAGCCCGAGCGGGGACCGTTTGGTCTTGTGCCTGAGATCTGCCGGGTATTCTGAGCTTTTTGTGATTCGTTTGAGTCATTGAGGGGGAGAGAATTGTGGGTTTTCTGAAGAGCTGATGCAGGGAGGCTGTGCGCGCGTAAAGCACCCCGTTCGATGTCCCAGAGTGCGGAGGGATTTCGTCTGTAGAGGCTTCGCTGAAAATTGACGCAGGGCGCGCCGGCGCCTGGGGTCCCCCAGGGCCTCGCGGCTGCCGCGGGGCCGCACGCGCGCGGGGAAGGTGTTTCAGCGATGCACGGGTGCGGAGTTCTTTGCAGGGCCGGCGGAGGGCTCTGCCCCTCGTCGAGGCTGCGTCGGTGCGTGTGGCATCCGGAGACAGACTCCCGGGCGAGTGATCTGCCTCCTTCCTCTGCTTTTCAAGGCATCCCACATGGTGGGTCAGTTCAGCTCTGGGGGACTCAGCCTAGGCCGACTTTATCCAGCTTCTGGAGACGGCTCCCTCCCCCCTCAGTGCATAGGTGGACGCCCTACTCAGGGTCGTGGAACCTCTGGGGGGGAGTTTCCATCCCACATCCAAAGAGGGTAGGGATCAGAGAGTTATTTACGGAGCGGGGGCTGTTAGCCAGGGAGCAGAAGAGGTACACCAAATCAGGCACCCGCAGGGACCCGCCGGTGGTCCTTTCGGGGCTTTCCGGGACCCCTTTCCCCCCCAGCTCACCCCGGATTACGTGGTGGAACGCTGAAGTGTGCTGGAACGCCGGGGAGGGACGGGGCAAGAAAGGAAATGAGCGCTAAGCTCGGTCCTTGGGTAACGAATGTCAAGGTCGCCGTGGGTGACGCGCAGGCGATCTGGAGGCACCCCGCGGGGTAGGGGTGAGGGTGTAATTTCCTTTTTTAACTTGACAAGGGAGTTAAAGGAATTGGCCTTTTCCAGCGGGGAGGGGGGAGGGGACGAGTTGGCAGGAGGAGATGAATCCCGTAAGACTCCTACCCCTTTCCCCACCCCCGCAATTGACTCATATTCATTCATGAGGGTGAAGTGAGGGAATCCTCGCTGCCACGTAGGGGCGGCCGCTTTCAGATTTTATGTCTGAGCGTGCTCAATGAAGTGCTGCTAAACATTCATATAAATATTTTGGCCAAAAGGAGAGAAAACTTTTTTTTTTTTTTTTTTTTTAACATATGGATGGAATGCCTGGCTGGCCTGGCTGAACTGATTCTATGTTCAGATAACCCCGGGACATGGTTCCTTGTGCCGCTGAGTCAGGTAGCCGATAGGTGGCGCTCTAGACCCAGGCGATAGCCCTTCCACTACTCAGGTTTTTGTAGCTAGTGCAGAGGTTAAAAAAAAAAAAAAAAAAGCGGCACACGGTTTTTCGGTGAGTCGACTGTCAGCCGTTAACTTTTCTCGAGCATGACTGCCAACTGAGTTGGAAATTATTAAAGTTAAGGCCAGATGACGGGACAATGGGCCAGTCCCACCTCTTGCTTTTCACTGATGTAGAAAAGGGTTAGAAATGTCAAACAGTTGTTAATTGGGAAGAAAGAAACAACTAGAGTTCTTGGATCCCCAGAGCAGCGACAAAAGTTTAATCTTGGCTTCATAAAAAGGTGCTCCGGGCAATTTGGCACGCCTGTTCATCAGACATTTAAAATGCAATTTACACTCAGGCCCAGGAAAGCTGCCCTGCCCTGATACATTGTGCCAATAATTTGGAAAGACATGGTTGGAGGTTGTCAGTTTCTTTTCTCAAAGAGGGCTCGACCTTTGGCTCATTTTTGGATTCCCAAGCATGACTTCGTTTTTCACGAGGTCTGGTGTGTTGCCTTACAATCATTTATGTACCTCAGAATCGATTCTCTTTTTATGTTTTGCTTCTGGCAGCCTCCCACTTTTAAGTTCGTTGCTAGTAGCTTTTGTCTCTGAATTGGACCTTAGAATATTTTGGAAGATTTCCTTCTACTGACATGGGTTAGGCACCTACTGTGTGCCGGGAACCACAAAAGACGAATAAGACTATTTGTCTTTAAAGAATTAATAACCTAGTTACAGAATCAGGAAAAATCAGTGTAGAATGTATTCTCCTCCTGAGCATATAAACCTGTAATCTTCTGGAACAAATGAACAGTTAAATGAGAAGATTAATTATTACTGAGAATTTTATTAAAAAATGTCTTGGGAAAACAGGAAAGAGTGCTTTGCTTTCTTCTATTGCCTTTCCCTTTTTATTATGTATTTTAGAGTTGTTTTTTTTTTTCCTCATCCTGAGTAAAAGATTTATCAGCTGTGAAGACAACATAGCTAGCAGGGGGGTCAAGTTTCTCTTGGTCTGTACATATTTCTGTATAATCCATGTCAGACCTTCAAGAGCTGCATATTTGTAGGCAGAACAAAATGAAGCAAAAAGAGAGTAAAAGAGGTTTATTATACTTTTCCAAATTACCCTGAGACCACTAAAGTACCGTTACCTAAAGAGTTCAGCAGCTAGGATAAAACGGCTGGCCAAATAAAAACCCCAGCTGGAAGAGGCATTTGGTTGAGTCAGGGAAAAGATGACCTCTGAATTAGCCATCAGCCAGGGGGATGGAGTTATGTGGGGCGTGGTAAGGCCTTCACCCCGATGTTAAGCAGGACCAGCCTCCAGGAAAACAGGACCTTCTTTAAACTTGAACTCCCTCTTAGTGCCGTGATTAAACTGCTGCAGATGAACTTGACTTACACTGCTTCACAATAGGCCCATTATATGCTGGTCTGGGCCCTATGGTCATTACGGCAGATCTGGTCGGGTCCTGGCCCGGGTCCAGGCTCCAGTTCTAACCTGGCCCCCGGCCTGCCCGGACCCGGTTCTGATGCCGTCACTGCTTCCTCCCGCAGATCCCTTCATGCGGCTGTGAGCCCCGAGGCCGAGCATGCGGACCAGGCTTCCCCCAGCGCTCGCCGCCCTGGGCGCGGCCCTGCTCCTGTCTTCCATTGAGGCAGAAGGTAAAAGGCTCTTCCCTCCTTCTCCCCCGTGACCATGCAGAAGTCTAGAAAGGAAGGAAGCAGATCTTTCTTGTCTCTGTTGCTTGCTCTGTTTCTCCCTGCGCTTCGTGTTTTCTCCCGGGGTTTCTCTCCTTCGGAGAAACGCCCCCTTCTCTGAGGTCTGTCCACCTCCCAGCTCTCAGGTCCCGCTCTTTCGTATTCTGCTTCAGCCGTTCCGTACAGTGCTGTGTGCCCTCCTCGCTCTGGTCTCTGCGGTGTGCTGTCCGCACTGCCACCGACACGGCCGCCTTCCGGGAGGACCAGCCGTCCGGGAGGGGGCGACGGCTGCACCCAGCGCTGCGGAACGAACACCTCCGGGGGGTCCCCGGGAGCCCCGGAGCGCGGGCGCGCTCGCCCGTGCGCGTGGCTGGTTAGCGCCTGGCTCGGCACGGCGACCTCGGTGACAGCACGCAATAAAGGACTCCAACAGCGCCGGCTCCGCGCCTCTGTGTGTTTTGTGGGGAGTCCAGTCGGCCAGGCGGGCGGTGCAGGCAAATGAGGTAGCAGCCCAACCGCCCCGGGGCTGGCGCGCCAGCAGGGATCCGGGACGCGGCGTGTGTTCTCGCGGCCCGAGGTCGCCGCTGTCTCTGTCTGGTTCGCTGGGCCACGAGACCCAGGCTCAGCCCCACGCGAACAGGTTGGGTCCGGGCCAAGGTTCTCAAGCTAGGAAGCTAGCGGGCGCCTGGCAAACCGGGCACCGCCTACCCCTCCCTCCTTCCCTCAGCTCCAGACCTGAGTGCGGAGTCGGTCAGAGGCTCGGAGATGGGTCTCGGGGCCTCAGGGTCTGCAAAACGGCTCAGTACGCTCCAGCCCTTGGGAAACGGAAGACTTCTGCTAAGAGTTTTAATTAACCTTGTTTTAGGCTTGCTGCGGTGTGCACTTGATGCCTTCCTTTCTCAGCATTCGCGGAACAAGCCCTTTCTGTATATTGACCCAAGAGGGGCTTCTGTGTCCTCTCAGTTATCGTTGGAGACCTGATACACTAGATTTATTGTTCTGCAAGGTAAATGGGGTAATACCATAAAAAGACATCGTAAAAATGTATACTTTTATCCAATGCAGAAATGCCCCCGATGAAATTAAGGGAGAAGAGCAATACTTCTGTGTGGGTCAGTGTGGAAGGGGGGTAAGGTGGGGGGGGGTTGTGTTTCTTAGAGGCTGTGGGGAAGTAGAGCTGTTTCATGACCACACTGAGATTTTCAAAAACTTTTCTATTGTGTTTGATTCTCTAGTTCGAGACTGCAGATACAAAAAACTAAGACTGGGCAAAGCAGAGAGTCTTCAAAATGTACGGCTTTTTCAGAAAAGTGAGGGAAACTTGCTGGCTCTTCTTATCTGATTAATACTTTATGAATGTAGAGGCTTTTCAGAGTGGCCTCTGTGAAGTAATATTCAGATGAGATTGCCTTTAATGTTCCTTTCTGTGTCGTTGTTAGGAAGGAATTTCACTTGAGGACCTTCTGGAAGCCCTACTGAAGATATTTTTAGATAATTCACTAAAGTGGCATATTTATTGCTCATTAAGAAAATAGTTATTTGAAAAGCAGAAAGGGTTGAGAATTCTTAGGACCAGAATTGGGTTGGAAATGATGTAAATGGAAAAAATCAGTTCTGAATTGGATAATGGCTGGTTAGCAAAGTGCAGTTGAAAAGAACATTTTACTCTCTACATTACTGATTGTTTCCGTATTTCTCATAATTTATCTTTTAGATTTGTATTTATTTCCACATCATACAGCTCTTTCTTTTGCTTTCTTAAGCTGTTTCTCTCCTTGTCTCTCACCCCCTTAGGCCAGCGTTTAATAATGATCTTTTTGTAAGATGTATTATTTGGAGGGGGCCTTATTCTAGTTTGGCCCTGTCAAATAGAAATAGATTGTGAGCCACAAATGCAAGCTACATTTGTAACTTAAAATCTTCTGGTTGTGACATTAAAAAAGGAAAAAGAAGCAGGAGAAATGAATCTTTATAACATATTTCACTTAACCTAATATATCCATAATATTACCATTTTAACATGTAATCAATATAAAAATTATTAGTAAGATATTTTGCATTCTTTGTAACTAAGTCTGAAATGGGGTATGTAGGTTATGCTTGCAGCGCATTTCATCTGGACTGGCCACATTTCAAGCACTTGACAGCCACGTGGGGCTCGTGGCTCCAGTACTGGACAGCAAAGCTCGGGTGTTAATTACTAAGTGGCCCCAGGAGCCTGGGAAGGGCTAACAAAGTTTGTGGCCAAGGCCCTTCTGGGGACAATGGGCTGCAAACAGAATTTCTCTGAAGTATTTCTGATGGCACATTTCAAAAATTCAACTCGCAGCCCTGCTTCTTGATATGTTATTTTGATTTTAGTTCAAAAGTAGCCATCGCGGAGAGTGGGAGGGAGACGCAGGAGGGAGGAGATATGGGGATGTATGTATATGTATAGCTGATTCACTTTCTTATAAAGCAGAAACTAACACACCATTGTAAAGCAATTATACTCCGATAAAGATGTTAAAAAAAAAAGAGTACATTAAAAAAAAAAAAAGTGCCATTGCTACTTTTCTTTCCCTTTTGCAACTCATACTTGTACTCTTGTATTCATACTATTTTCCAGTCAATTTCTACTTACTTTTTTTTATATGTTGAAGCTCAGTACCTTTAATTAAAAGGTTTTGGCATTCACTTTTTGCATTGCTCCTTTTTTATAGGGGTACCACCTTTGTCATGTTGTTTTCTTCTACCTACTTATACAAGGAACTTTATTTTTCATAATACAGTATTTG
This sequence comes from Balaenoptera borealis, assembly GCF_965194805.1. Lineage (NCBI taxonomy): Eukaryota > Metazoa > Chordata > Mammalia > Artiodactyla > Balaenopteridae > Balaenoptera > Balaenoptera borealis. Next base: position 112,941,401 of record NC_138873.1, on the reverse strand, counting down.
TTCCATAGAAATAAGAGTGAAAATGATTTTTTTTTGCTTTTAATATTTGTAATTTTTAGCTACAGCATAGACTTTATTAACCTTATAACCTGGCCAGTGCTCTGTAAGATCTAGAAGGTGTGACTTATTTTTGGTTCCTGTATCATATAATATGTAAATTGCCATTTAGAAAGTTTAACACTTTGCATTTAAAGGTTAATGGCCAGTGTTCCCTGAGAATTAGACACCTTTCTAGTTAATCTAGAATTTGAGATGAACATATGTTTTGTAAAAAACAGAGTTGTAATTTTAGTAAGTCTGATTTGTAGTTCATAATATATAATGAATGACTGGATATTTTTAATTCATCAGTGAGTTGAAGTCATAAGCTTTAATTATCTTACGTCTAGGTTAAGAGGCTAATTAATGTATATTTCTATAATCCTGTGTCTAACTTACGTTCTAACAGAAATTTCAAACTCGACGGGAACTTATAGATCATCCATTCTAATTCTCTCATTTTCCAAATGAGAAAATGAGGACCAGAGAAGCTGAATAACTCAGTCAACTAACCTGATTGCCTAGGGACAAGGCATAGACAAGACCCAGGTCTTCTAGTCCTGGTTTCGTGCTAGTTTGCCCACACTGTGCTGCTTTCTTGCTTGAAAACGGGTCAACCCAGTCAGTTTCATGAAAGGATGCATTTTGTAATCTGTACAGAATAATTTATTACTTGTCTAAAATATGAACTTTTCAACTGCTTATTTTTGGTATCTTATAAACACAGACGAAATGAGTATCTGTATCATGGCAGAGATCATTAAATTTATACTAGCTTTGGACGGAAAATATAAATTAATGCATACTGAATATAGTAAAACCACACTTTGTGCACTTCTCAAGGTTTCTGCCATTAAGGTAGTACCCTTCTCAGTGTTGCTATCACAGAGATTAGACTAAAGGTCTTACTAGTTCATCAAGATGATATTTCAGTAGTGTGTTCTCACTTTTCCTTTACCTTTAATACATTTTATACACTTGCCAAATCTTACTAGACTTATCTCCTCCCACCTGTCTGTCCATCCATCCATCCATCCATCCATCCATCCATCCATCTCTGGGTAAACTTTTATGTCTTCCTCTTGGGTGCCATAATTAAAAACAATGTTTTGTAAAAAAAATTATATATCAAGATAGATACTTTGGTTTCAAAATTGCTTGAACAAGTTGTAAAGTTAATATACCAAATTCTATCTGTATCTGAACTAGAGATGTCTAAATAGCACATATTTATTGTTGACCAGGCATCAAATAAAGGTTTTTTATAGAGTAGAGAAATACTTATGTATATTTTAATAGGCAAATACATATCAATATTGGTTTCTAAAGTTAATCTTCTACTCAAATATTTCTTAGTTTTTACATTTAAGCCGGTATGGTAGGAAACTGTATGCTCTGGAGTCAGACTATGGGATCAAAGTTTTGCTGCTTATTAGCTGGGTTAAACCTTCCGAATTTCACTGACTCATCCGTGAATCAGGGATAATTAGGCCACTCTTCTGGGTGATCATGAGAAAAGAAGGAGACGATATATAAAGTGACCAGCTCTCTGCCTGTCACAGAAGAGACACTCAGCAAATGCTAGCTATAATTATTCCTAAAAAGTCCTAAGTCCTGCCAATTTATGTAAGGAAGATATTAGCAGAATACAGCTTTCCTAGCATAGCTTTTTGATAACAAAAAGCATTATTCATAAATATGAACTTAAACTGCTAGTGTTATGAATACTTAAAATTGTAGTTTCTTCACTCTCAGTATTCAGTTTTGTGAATATCTATCTGATTGCTATCTTATTTATTTATAATTTTACTTCTATTTGTCTTCGTTCAGATTCTTACTCTACACAACTATGACTCTTTACAATCATAATCCCTATGTAGATTGTTCATTTTAGAAGTATGCTGGCATCTGCGTAGACGCCGCTTGTAACAATGCAAGGGCTGTTGTGAATTATTTTTATATAAAATAAAAGATTTTCAAAGTTAATGAAAATACATTTCGCATTGATTCAAGTTGACAGGGGTCCGCACTCACACCTGCTTCATTATCTTTTTTCATGAAACAAACAAGCAAAATATATAAACAGAATGGCAAGCCTAAAAGGTTGTACAAGTGATAAAAGTGGCAAGAAGAAAAGTGGCAAGGGCTCTCTGTTGTACACATTGCTGGTCGACCATTCTTTCCTACTTTTGATCCCCAAGTACCACATCTGAGTTTCTATAAACACCTTAAAATCCTCTGAAATGTTAAAGACTTTTCCCAACAGTCAATTTTTCAGTTTTTCTGGAATCCTGGTCATTTGGAAATCAACAAGGTGGGCTGCTGCTGCCCTTCAGCAGTTTTAACCTAATGTCTGCTGCTTCAGGTCAATTTCCTTGCAAGGTTGGTGGTACTGTTTTTCCATGTACTGATATTTTTTAAAAGCATGCTCAGGCCAGTTGCGTCTGCCTTTGCATTAAATTTGTCCTGAGCCATTGCTACTGGAACAATATTTTATAATGATATTCTTAATACCTACTGTCCTATTAACATCTGTTGCATGCTTGTTCTACTAAGTGATGACTACCAGTAAACCTCGCAAAACGGTTACAGACAGCAGAATGTTGAATAATTAAACTATGCATGTAGATTAATAGTCTAATCTCACTGCCTGTGTATGGATAGTAAGAAAATAACATTCATGCCATTACTAGCGTATCCGATAAAAATAAAAAGCCATCTCCTACAGTTGGAAGCAGCAGTTCATTAAAGCAAATGTTTGCTTAATTTGTATAATTTCCATTAAAATGTGCTATTAATATTACATAAATCCCTAACCCCAGTTAAATTCTATGACTCATGTCTCAAAGCTACTGCTATAGTTCAATTGACCTTTAGGAAAACCTAAAAGGAGACTGTAATCTCTCAAAACAGAGACAAAAATTCTGACTCACGAGGAATACTTTCAATCTGAAACACTTTAAGAAGAGTATGGCGGAAAGTCATCTTCTTGTGTTGACCTGCTTCAAGAGTAACAATTTTTAATGCATCGACCATGCACTGACAGTGAGTCAGTACAATGCTGCATGATGAGGCATGAACACTGCAGAGAGAATATCATTATAAAATATTTCTGGAATGTCTTCGTGTAATGACTATTGTACATGGAGGCTTTCGTTCATTGTGGGAAACTAAAAACAAGTCAACATTTCATTGACACATGCATGATGCTGTACAGTTTTGTATGCAAACTATTGCTCGCTGTACTTTTCAATTATTCCTGTCATTGACTTCTCCAAGATTTATGCACAGTCATGACTTCAGATTGCTGATCCTTCCTCACTATTTTCTTTAAGTTCTGTAAATAAATGTCCATAAATATACATTGATGTTGTCTTTTCATAATTAACCATTGTTTTGTAAAGGACCATACTGGCATTTTAATTTAAAATGCCACTTCTAGTATGGAGTATACCTGCTGCAAAGGAAAATAACAGTGTTGGTTTACACCTTGCAAACGTACAGCAAATTGGTGTAAACAGGCAGAATGTTTGTTAGTTTTATAAACATCTGTATATCCCTCTTTATATACTTATAAATGATTGACATCCCTTATTACTATTTTTGAATATTGGTCTATATGAATACAAATATACATTTAAATGTATATTTCCTTGTGAGACATAACAGTGCTAAATTTCCCATGATTCCTCCTTTTTATTAAAATACATTTTTCATCTCTGCCACAGATTGAGAATTATCAAACAAAAATTAATAACAAGGCAATGATGCAGAGAATGAACTAAAATATCATTGATTCTTTTCCACATTATGGAAAAAATGTATTATGTCAGTGTTCTCACTTAACCTCTGTGGTTGTAAGCAGGTTGTGATTTGGCATGCTTATTCAAAATGCACTCAGCATGTATCGAAAATTCCTTAATTGTTATGTGAATTGTTTGCATATGTGGTTATTATATGTGATTTCATTGTACCTGTATGTACTTGTATCCAAATATGTTTCTATTTTGCTTGATTTTGCTGGCCATTCTTGGATGACCTAGCAACTCAAGAATCCAAAGTGTTTTGTGCTGTCTTCTGTAATATGTATACTCTCTGATGTTGTGTCACATCTTGTCAGCTTTTAATTTTATTCTTGTCCAACAAGATATCTTTTATATTTGTTGGAAACAAATTTATGCAAAGACAATTTTAGTAAGCTTTGCTCAACACAATTCTTTATTAATTAAAGTGACCGTTTTGTGACATTGGAAAATGTAACTGATATCAACTCTCTCTCTTGCAGTTGACCCACCTTCAGACTTGAATTTTAAAATTATAGATGAAAATACTGTTCATATGTCATGGGCAAGACCACCTGATCCAATTGTGGGTTTCAAAATAACAGTGGACTCCACAACGGGTAAGTTTTGAGATGTTGGGATTTTAGGACAGAGACATCAAAGGTGATATAAGCTGATCTTTTGCCCTCCTTCCATTTCATTATGAGGAAGCCAGGATTTAGCAAACCTGAGGGGTTTACCTAACGTCGCAAGATATTTGGTGGACTCAGATCTCCAGATTTCCAGCCCAGTACCCATTATTATATTTTTATAGTGTTAGCTTTATTAACTTGGCTTGCTGTGCTAAGCTGTTGTTAATAAAAATAGACTTCCCCCCCCCATCAGAATATTGCTGGTAATCTTTGATTTTATAAAATAGAATGATCACTTCTGGACATTCTTCTTGAATCACTTAATCTGTCCAACTCTTCAAGTGACAAGTGATGAAGTGAGTTGTTACGCCTTGCCCAGTGTCCTGCACACTTCGGTACTCAGGACACAGATTCTGGGATGGTGGTGAGCTGCCATGATGGAAGACAAGGATTTACTAGATAGATTCTGTAGATCCTAAGGCTAAGAGTCTTTGAAAGAAGAAAACTTGTTTGCTTGTTCTCAAAAGTTTTCTTTAGTATTCATGATGTTGCCCAAGTGTGGAGAACCCATTTCTGTTGAGTAACTTTTATTTCTAATGTGGAATGGGAAAATAACCATTTTTACTAGCAATGGCCAAGTGGTAGGAAGAGGTCTGTATTGGCTGACAGAAGCGATAGATGATGTCAACATGACTTAGCACCAGAGCTGTGTTTACATACTTATGGCCTTTAAAAAATACCACTGATTTTAAATGCTGATTTATCAGGGGATTGGGAAGCTGTATTTTTCTCCCATATGATCCAAGAACTTAAAAAGTGATCAAGAATTTACTTTTTATTCCTTGAATATTTTCTTCCCAAATATATTTGCCGTTAACTATTTCATTTATTCCAAAGCAGAAAAACAGTTGAAAAAGAGTTCATCTGGTTTCCAGATGTTGGAAATGACTGACCCCTATACCTTAAAAACTGACACTGGGACCATCCAACCTAGCAGAGCCCTGGTGTCTTGTTTTCCCATGGGGGCCCTGGTGGGTTCTGCAATGCTCCACACGTAAACCTGGAGCATTTCTCAGGGTTCTTTTACACTCGTTACCTTTTTTGATTATTTATGTTTTGATGAAAATTTAATATGTTTAAGAATTTTAAAAGTCACTTAGTCCCTAAGAACTACTGTGTTTCCTGATTGAATTGAGTATTATCATAATCCAGAAGGAAGTACATAATCGTCAATATATAAGGAAACGCTCAGTACACTGTACCTTGAAATGTTTGATACCTAGTTAAGTCAATTCAGAGGACCATGGTTACCCATTAGAGTATGCTCCCATCGCCTGCTGGAGTATGGAGGAGGCACTTCTTCTGTAGAAGAGGATGCTGTCTCCCAGTAGATGTTCCTTTTAGCCTATGGGGTTTGTTGTCTTTGAGTTGATTTTCAGCCCTTCTATTTCTTTCAGTGCTCTCCTCCAATGCATCATTTAAAATTAAATTATTTTCTGCTTTATATCGCATTTGTAAAAAAATTTGTTATCTACCATTAATATTCAAAAATAATGAGAGATTTTTGTTTGATATTCTGGTATATCTTTAATCTAGAGGAATACTTGAGTCCTCAAACAAATATGGAATACGACTGTAACAAGTAAAGGCAATGCCAGTTCATTTATTGAATTTCTAGAATTCAAAATGTTTGTCTTGGAAGGCAGTAAAAAATAAGGTTTGGGTATTCTAAAAAAATGTATATTTTGAATCTTCAGATTTTGAGTATATGTTATGTTATATGTGAAAAAAGTTTTGTTGCATTGATGTTTTTCTTTCTATGTTTGCAGATGGGCCCACTAAAGAATTTACCCTTGCAGCTAGTACCACTGAAACTTTATTAACAGAGCTTATACCTGAAATAGAGTATGTGGTGACAATCACTTCATATGATGAAGTAGAAGAAAGTGTACCAGTTATAGGCCAATTAACAAGTAAGCACACATATAAAGTACTTTTATACCTTATATTTTGCAGAAGGTTTCTCCAACTTTCAAATTTAAGTTGTTATTATGCAGAGTTAATTTATATCCATATTAACTCTTCTTTCAATGATCCTAGATGTTAGTAGCTGTGAGTAATTCATTCCTGCTTTATAATCCTGGTCTCTGGAAACAGCAGGAATATTATGAATGAAAACTGTTAAAAACATTAGGCTTTGCCGGACAACAATGTTAATATCCATTTTGAAATATATCTAAAATCTCACTAAAAATAATTTATTTGCCAGGGAATGCTTATTTGGCTGTATTCTCTGACCAGCTGGGAATGGACCATACATTTGAAAGACAACGTACTTATTTTCTTCTTAGGAAGTATTTGTATGGGTCCATTTCTTTTTGTAATAATCAAGTTTTGATTCAGTTCAAACAGGTGGCCCGATAAAGCCAGGGGAGAAGAAACCTGGAAAAACAGAGATACAAAGTAAGCATTTCCCTTAATATTTGTGCTTGGCTTTGCAGAAGTTATAAATGTAATATAAAGGAGGTGTTCCAACTAGGTGCATAGTTTGATCTCACTCCTATATTAATTTCTTTTTTTTTTTTTAATGTGGGCAAATATAAGACTTTATTTCTTAATTTCTTTAATAAATGTAAGATTGTTTAAAGCAGTAATTGTAACATTGTATTGTTGAGTTTATAGCATACATAGATACAACATATATGATGATAATAGCCAAAAAGAAGTGGGGGCAGGTAGAATGAAGTTATTCTGGAGCGCAGTTACTATATTTTACTGGAGTTAAATCAGTAGTAACCTGAAGAATACTGTGATACACTGAAGATGCATACTGCAATTCCAAGAACAACCGCTAAGAATAAATAAGTAATCAAAAATACAGCTAAAAATAAAATAAAATGGTACACCTAAAAATATTTGTTTAACACAAAAGAAGAAAGTAAAAGGGAACAGATGCTTTGTACTATCTTTGTAACTTTTCTGTAAATCTGAAACTATTCTAACATAAAATTTTTTTTTTCTGAGATATACATTTTAAAGTAATAACTAGAATTATGACTTATAACATTATATGATTAATGATATATTAATTTCTGTAAGCTTTATCTACAAGAAGTACAGGCAATGTAATAGTAATGTATGACTAAATGGTTATAACACCTACGTTCTGACTTTCTAACCATTCATTCTATGTACTAAATATTCTTTTTACTGGGAGTGTTTTAAATTTGTGTGTGTCCAGGTTCCCCTGCAGGATTTTGGCAGTAGGTGAAAAACAAAGCTCATCATTGGACTTAACTCCTTTCTCAAAGACAAACTATAGAAATAGGTGGTAGCTCAGGGATACATGGGAACTATAAGGCTGGACCACAAGGGAGATGCCCTCACAGTGTTTTCAGCAATTCCATTGCCATGAAAATGTATTTCTAGGTCTCTGTATATGTTATGCTTATTTCTAGGGTGTTTACATGGGCTTAGTTGGTGCAGTTGTAACCGTTTCCAGAGTCTCTGTAAGACGTCTCTGATAAGTTGATGCATTTGTAATCAAATGAAAACAATTTTATTGTCTGGTTTTGTGGCTTCTAGCCCCTTTTGGTCTTACACTGCTTTGTGTGACTTGCTGGGATGGAGCCTTGAAGGGTTTCTTGGACTTCTAATTTTGCCACCTTGTAAATTGGATTTATGACTCAGGATAACAATAAAAAGATTGTGAACATGAAGTTCCCTTTATCCTGAATTTTTCCCTCCAGATCACTGTTTATAATTCTTTTTGAGGTCTAATCATCTGAAGCGAAGTTTATAGTATACAGTTACAATGCAAATATTTTCCCTGAATCATCAATATTTATTCTAAATCAAAGCATTATTCTAAATATTGACTATCAGTAGGCTTGAATTGGCCCATTAAATAGTATGCAAAAATTATTTAGGCATGCAACTTGTAGTGGCTTGCAAATTTCCCAGGACCTTTCCTCCTCTTCCTAGCCAAATACTTCTCTTTATTATCTACCAACTGACTGCAGGGACAAAAATATCTTCAGAAAATTCACTCAGCTTTGCCTTATGAATACAGATTTTCATAAAAACCAACCTGTTTCCCCCTCCCCACCTGACCACAGAGAGAGGGAATAATATGTTTGGTTATAAAGGCCAATTGTTGTATTTTTAGTGATTTAAGGGTACTACATATATTTTTACTTTTGAATGAAAATGTTTCCCCCCTGTTTTGTTTAGTACAAGAAGGTTTTAGTTGTCAAATTTAAATACATTGATAATTAGGACAAGATATTATGGCTATTTTGCATCACATTTATGCTTGTTGGTACTTCTGTTAAGACTCCATTAACCCTCTAGACTAACCAGCTGCAAACTTTAGACAATTATATTATAAAATGCAGGAGAATGTTAAAAAAAGATTTGCTCTTTTCTTCAACCCTACCGCATTTGCTTAAATGGTACAGCAATTGTTTTGTATTTATTGATCTCAGAATACCAAGAATGAAAACACTTTGCTTACATTTCTTTTGTATGTCTCCTAGATATTTTATATAGTTTTTACTTGGAGAAAAGAGTGAGGATATAGTTATAAAAACAGACAAATCAATAGCAACGATACTTGGGTCACAGGCTCTTGGAGAATAGGTCATATACGTATCTCGTCTTGCACAATGTCTTATACAACAGTTTAAAGACATATAGTTGCAGAAATGCATGTTCACGAAGGCACTGAAAATGCTTCTGTATGTGCCAGTAAAGTTTTACACTCCTTTGTGCATGTCAGTTGCGGGTAAAGAACAATGTGGAAAGTTCTAATGAACAAAACGATTTTAGGAGCCAACCTTTTTGCCATGTTAGTTTGTATTCCTTAATGCTAGATAGATTTATTAGTGTGTCATTTAAAAACTACATCACATGTATTTCAGAGTGCTCTGTCAGTGCCTGGACTGATTTAGTGTTCCTTGTGGATGGCTCATGGAGTGTGGGAAGAAATAACTTCAAGTACATTTTAGACTTCATTGCTGCTCTTGTGTCTGCGTTTGACGTTGGGGAAGAGAAGACAAGGGTTGGAGTTGTTCAGTACAGCTCTGACACCAGGACGGAATTTAACTTAAATCAGTACTACCAACGGGACGAGCTGCTTGCTGCAATTAAAAAAATCCCATACAAAGGTGGCAACACAATGACAGGTATGTTTTTACAAATTGTGGTATTGTGTTTTTTTCTTTTTTTAAATTTATTTATTTATTTATTTACTTTTGGCTGTGTTGGGTCTTCGTTTCTGTACGAGGGCTTCCTCTAGTTGCGGCGAGCGGGGGCCACTCTTCCTCGCGGTGCGCGGGCCTCTCACTATCGCGGCCTCTCTTGTTGCGGAGCACAGGCTCCAGACGCGCAGGCTCAGTAGGTGTGGCTCACGGGCCCAGTTGCTCCGCGGCATGTGGGATCTTCCCAGACCAGGGCTCGAACCCGTGTCCCCTGCATTGGCAGGCGGATTCTCAACCACTGCACCACCAGGGAAGCCCCTGTGGTATTGTTTAAGATAAATGAAATGTCTGGGAAAGAAATGATGCATTGCACAAATTATCATATGTTAAATAATTTTGAAATTAATCCCATAGCTTTTTTTTTTTTAACATCTTTATTGGAGTGTAATTGCTTTACAATGGTGTGTTAGTTTCTGCTTTATAACAAAGTGAATCAGTTATACATATACATATGTTCCCATATCTCTTCCCTCTTGCGTCTCCCTCCCTCCCACCCTCCCTATCCCACCCCTCTAGGTGGTCACAAAGCACCGAGCTGATCTCCCTGTGCTATGCGGCTGCTTCCCACTAGTTATCTATTTTACATTTGGTAGTGTATATATGTCCATGCCACTCTCTCACTTTGTCACATCTTACCCTTCCCCCTCCCCATATCCTCAAGTCCATTCTCTAGTAGGTCTGTGTCTTTATTCCTGTCTTGCCACTAGGTTCTTCATGACCATTTTTTTTTTCCCCTTAGATTCCATATATATGTGTTAGCATATTGTATTTGTTTTTCTCTTTCTGACTTACTTCACTCTGTATGACAGACTCTAACTCCATCCACCTGACTACAAATAACTCCATTTCGTTTCTTTTTATGGCTGAGTAATATTCCATTGTATATATGTGCCACATCTTCTTTATCCATTTATCCGATGATGGACACTTAGGTTGCTTCCATGTCCTGGCTATTGTAAATAGAGCTGCAATGAACATTTTGGTACATGACTCTTTTTGAATTATGGTTTTCTCAGGGTATATGCCCAGTAGAATCCCATAGCTTTTGAGTTTGGTAAAATTGTGTCACGTGGAACTGAACATATTTCTTTTTCATTTCAGGGGAAGCCATTGATTACTTAATTAAAAATACTTTCACGGAATCTGCTGGAGCAAGAGTTGGCTTTCCCAAAGTGGCAATTATTATTACAGATGGCAAATCCCAGGATGAAGTGGAAATTCCAGCAAGAGAGCTTCGAAGTATTGGGGTTGAAGTTTTCTCTTTGGGTAGGTCAAGTTTGGTTAAGTATTTTCATTTTAGAACGACTTTAATACTTAATGGCCAGGAAGATGAAGGGTTGATTCCTCAAAGAAGGATTCTTTCTCAAGGAAGGAAAGCAGTTTTTACTGCATTTGATAGTGTAGTGTTAATCGAAATCATTTTTGAGTAGAAGTTCTGCTTATCTATTTCTCTCACGTAACTCCTTTAGCATATGCATTAAGTAAGGCGGTATTCACATTCTTTGTCAACACTCTGCTTTTCAGTGAATGCTGGGCCAATGATTCTAATAAAGATCCTCCTTGTATTATCATTAAGTGTTTTTTATGTTTCGTCTCTTACGTAACACTTGAAGAATTCAGAGGGTTCCAGCTCATTCAGGACTCTGGAAGAAAAACGTATTATCTTTACAGATGGCAGGGACAAATGATGGCATGGTTGGCATGAGAGCCCACTCTGTTTTACCAACCAGTCTTTTGCCTCTTTGGCCATGTTACGTGAAATGGGAAAGTGCTTTTGTCATTTCAACAGTTGCACATTCATTAGGACGCAAAACAATTCCAGTTTATGACTGAATAGGACTTGAAAATGTCTGTACTTCCCACATTTCCCTTCCCATATCCTTGTCCTTTTTTTTTTTTTTTAAGGCATTAAAGCTGCAGATGCAAAAGAACTCAAACAAATCGCCTCCACACCTTCACTAAATCACGTTTTCAACGTGGCCAACTTCGATGCGATTGTGGATATTCAGAATGAGATCATCTCCCAGGTGTGCTCAGGTGTGGATGACCAGCTTGGTGAATTGGTTAGTGGAGAAGAAGGTGAGTGAATTGTTGGGTGTTCCCATGTGTCCCCCTTTTCCATTACTTGAGAGCAGTTACGGCTTCACAGGCAGGGGGACATTTAGTTTAGCATTCTGTTTCTATTAAATGGCAGAGGAAAAGAGTTTCCATCACCATAATCTGCATAGCGTTTTCAGGGCTCTTAAGAATATTTCAAAGATCAGTCAATTTGATCCTCCCACATTTGGAAAATGCTTCCATTTTATCAGTCATTGCTTTTAAATACATGGGAGAGAGAAAAGACATTTCATAAGCATCCTTTGGAGTATTAAGAAGTCACAGTTTCCATAATTGTTCGCCTCTTAGCCTAAGAATTCACAACTGATTAAAGATAAGTTCCAAATAGCTACATCTTCAATCATATAAACTCTTTAATCTACAAACCCCAAGTATTTTGGCAATGTTCATTGGCTCTAATTTGTCTCAGAACTCCTTCTTATTACTTCATGGGCTCTGAATCTCTTTCTTTGTTTTACTGCCTAATGTTTGATTTCTTGCTCTGCTTTATTACAAAATCCACCCCCGCCCAACTTTCCCCTGGTCAACCACTCTTTACTCAGTCTTTTAAAACATTCAAGTTTTTCACCTTCGCTAGGGTGTGTGTGCGAGGTTAGGCCAAAGTTTTGTTCTGCCCCCGTTTGAACTCTCCCTGGAGGGAGTGTGGGCTGCGTTGCAGGTGTTCGCAGTCTTTTTTGGGGCCTTCTCTCTGTTGCTGGCGATCGCCTGCGACTTCTGCCCCCCAGCACTGTCTCCGCATCACTCCAGAGTTTTGCCTAAACTTCCGGTTGGCACATCCACTGCTTTCCTCCCACTGCTTCTCACTTTAGGCATCGTTTGTGTGGACCACATCTGACTGCCTTTTTGAGAAGACAGTGAGTAACCTTGTACATATTTTGTCAACCACTGTTGCAGCCTGACTTATAATAAAAACTTAGAACTATATCTTCTGGGAAACTGATTCCCCTGGCAAATCTAAAACCTTGAAGATTTGGTCTGAAATAGCTTAAAATACTTTGTTATCTGCTAAGTATTGGATTGGCTGAAAAGTTCGTTCGGAACATGTTAACGGAAAGACCCGAATGAACTTTTTGGCCAGCCCAATACACGACTAGGTTCTACACTGAGTAAGGATAGAACATTTTTAGATTATCAGTATTTGCTTGTCAATATGCATGTTGTAAACCATTGTTTCACCCCTGTTTGGTGGCATTATGAACATAGCTGAACTTTTTTTCTTGTCTTGAATAAGTGGAAATACAATTGCTTAAGATGGTAAGAACCTGTCATTTAAGAACTGCTGAATTCTTTATCTTTCTTGGCATATGATAAAGTATCTTAAATATTACATTATTATGCTTATATTACTATTAAAAGAGAAAAACTTTCTAAAGAATTGAGTAAGTCATTGATTTAACAAATATTCATCAAGTGCCTCCTTTGGTACCTGAATAAATGCAATGAGTGTAATACCAAAACCAGAATGGAAAATCTTGGTCCCAGAGAATGAATTAGGCATCAGATGTCCTATTATTAATTTCTCCAAGGACTTCTTTTTCCCTAAACTTCTCATCTCCCTGATTAAAATTCAGGCACTGAGTCTCTTTCGGTTTGATGGGTACAGGTGGAAGTGGGGGACTGGGATTGGGGAACTTTTCCTGATGCATTCACAATTAATTCGAATAAGGAAAATTGAGGTGCAAACAGGAAGACCTCACTAATAGGGTTGCATCTCACTGTTTTTAATCACTCTTCTGCTTGTTATTTTGTAGTTGTTGAACCTCCTTCAAATTTGATTGCCACGGAAGTCTCATCAAAATACGTTAAGCTAAGTTGGAATCCGTCTCCTAGCCCAGTGACTGGCTATAAAGTTCTCCTTACACCCATGACCACAGGAAGCCGACAGCATGCTCTGAGTGTGGGTCCTCAGACGACCACACTCAGTGTTCGTGACCTCTCAGCAGACACAGAATACCAGATCAGTGTTTCTGCCATGAAGGGACTGACATCCAGTGAACCGGTTTCAATAATGGAGAAGACTCAGCCAGTGAAAATTCAAGTGGGTGAGTTAATGGGTGTATCACTGAGTTTGGAATACCTGAAGGTCCATTTGATAGTATGCCTTCCTGGTTCAGGTTTACTTTTAAACAAAATGTTTGCAATAGTTTTCTTTTAAAGAAGGCTGCTTACTAAGAAAACCAGATACCATAGGCCTTCCGTATGTGAGGTTCCGTATCCACAGATTCAACCACTGTGTGGTCTGACGTTGGTTGAATCTGCAGATGCGGAATCCGTGGATCTGGAGGGCTTACTTCCCTGTGCCATTTTATAGAATGGACTTGAGCATCCCTGGAGTTTGGTGTGGGGAAGGAGGTCCTGGAACCAATCCCCCAAGGATGCAGAGGGACAGCTGTATCTATATTTTATTGATTAATTTGTATTTGTTGAACTTTAATGGGCTTTCTTTCTTTTTACAGAATGCTCACGTGGTGTGGATATAAAAGCCGATATTGTGTTTTTGGTTGATGGTTCCTATAGCATTGGGATTGCAAATTTTGTTAAAGTTAGAGCCTTTTTGGAAGTTCTCGTAAAAAGTTTTGAGATTTCACCAAATAGGGTACAGATAAGTCTTGTCCAGTACAGCCGGGATCCTCATACTGAGTTCACATTGAAAAAATTCACCAAAGTTGAAGATATACTTGAAGCAATAAACACCTTCCCCTACAGAGGAGGATCTACCAACACTGGGAAAGCAATGACTTACGTTAGAGAGAAAATATTTGTGCCGAGCAAGGGTTCAAGAAGCAACGTCCCAAAGGTCATGATTCTTATCACGGATGGAAAATCTTCCGATGCTTTCAGAGACCCAGCTATAAAACTAAGGAATTCAGATGTTGAAATCTTTGCGGTTGGTGTGAAGGATGCTGTTCGCTCAGAATTAGAAGCCATTGCCTCTCCTCCTGCTGAGACCCATGTGTTCACAGTGGAAGATTTTGATGCTTTTCAGAGGATATCTTTTGAACTCACACAGTCTATCTGTCTTAGAATTGAGCAAGAATTGGCAGCTATAAAGAAAAAAGGTCAGTAGACTTTGTAAAGTAAAAGTTATCTCTTCATGAACAAAGCATTTTTGGTTCTAAAATTGTGGATAATATGCTTTGTCAATTCTTTTTATCTATAGGAAAAAGTAACTTTCCTATGTTATTGAAAACTACTGAACTTAGCTCATTTAGCTCTGAGATATGCCTTTCTCCTGGGTATGGGTCAGGTATTTATTGGTGAAAAAGCTGTTTATCCTAAGAGTCATGAGCTGTTTTTGATCTTAGATCCTCAGTCAGGGCGGGGAACCAGCTTTATCAAACCCATTTGTCGCATCCAATTCAATAACCACGAATTGAGTGTCTACCATGTGTTAGATGCGGAGCTAGTTGCTTTGAATCAAAGGCGACTGGAACATAGTCCTGGATCTTTGAATCTTTCTTATGCATTCTCTTTCCTGGACCATTTTTGGGCATCCTTCCTCACATCTGGAATTCCCTATCCTTTTTTCTTCATTTGTCCAAATTCTGTTTTTCAACATTTGATTAAAAGTCCCATCTCTTTCATCAAGATTCTTAACTGTTCTAGGGCTATAACACTTATCACTTGTAGTCATTTGGCATTCAAATATACTACTTTCTTTTGTTAATAACTTTACACTCTCTTGTCTCTCCAATTTGATTGTATGTCCCCTAAGGATAGTGAGTGTGCCTTAAACATTGCGCCTTCCTATGATTTAGTTTAATAAATATTCTTTTGTTAGGAAAAAATGTTAAATTATTACTTTGAAATATCTGTCTACCACCAAAGGTTAATATCTGATTGCCCGGCATGAATGGGAACATTTTGATGGTTCATTTTAGGTCTGTTACTGTTTAAGTATTCCAGTTGTGGGCAGGACCATTCCATTAGCGCTTTGTCTTAAGAAGCTCAAAACTCTAATTCAGTTTTAACTGGTTATTTAAACACATAACTTAGTATTATGAATGGTCAAGACAAATGATCAGGACCTCTTTGCGGGGCTGTGAGTGAGAGGCTTTCTCTCAGTGGTCTTGTGTGCAACGTTTACTCAGTGCATTGGTCTCAATGACCACTCTCCCAAATGAATGTAAGGCATTTGAAAATGTGTGTAGTCATTAGGTCCATTTTTGCTTTATAGATTTAAAAATTTTAACTATGTCCTTTTTTTTTTTTCCTTAACAGCTTATGTGCCTCCAAAGGATCTTAGTTTTTCTGAGGTGACTTCCTACAATTTGAAAACCAGTTGGTCTCCTGCTGGAGAAAATGTTTTTTCATACCACATCACCTACAAGGAGGCTACTGGGGATGGTGAGGTGACAGTGGTGGAGCCAGCCTCGAGCACCAGTGTCGTTCTCAGCAACTTGAAGCCAGAGACCCTGTACCTGGTCAACGTGACCGCGGAATACGAGGATGGCTTCAGTACACCCTTAGCTGGAGAGGAGACCACCGCAGAAGGTGTGAGAGGGTTCTCCACTGTTTTCCCCAAACTAACAGTTTATTGTAGAACAAAGTTACCATTTGAAATAACCATCTGCTTTATAGTCCAACACTGTGAATGCCTTCGTAAGATTCAGTACCTTTAAAACACAGCTACTCATAGATCTTTATTTATTTATTTATTTATTATTTATTATTTATTTTTGGCTGTGTTGGGTCTTCGTTTCTGTGCGAGGACTTTCTCTAGTTGTGGCAAGCGGGGGCCACTCTTCATCGCGGTGCGCGGGCCTCTCACTGTCACAGCCTCTCTTGTTGCGGAGCACGGGCTCCAGACGCGCAGGCTCAGTAGTTGTGGCTCACGGGCCTAGTTGCTCCGTGGCATGTGGGATCTTCCCAGACCAGGGCTCGAACCCGTGTCCCCTGCATTGGCAGGCAGATTCTCAACCACTGCGCCACCAGGGAAGCCCTCATAAATCTTTTTAAAAAGAGAAAAACTCTTAAGTAAAAGACCCTAGATTTATTGTGATGAATTTGAGGTTGAGACATAGAGAACTGTTAATAATTATGGAACTAACTCTGGAAATACTGCTTATCTAGCATTTTCTGTCCCATGTACCAACAGTGTCTTGTTCAGATACTTCTGAAACTACCAAACTTCTGATGGTGAATATATATTACCAAAATTTTTTTCTTTTTTAAAATTGTGGTAAAATATACATGTATATATGTAAAACATAAAATTGACCATTTTAACCATTTCAAGTGTACATTTCAGTGGCAATAAACACATTCAATGGTTGTGCTAACATCACCACATTCATCTCCAAAACTTTTTCATCTTGCAAAACTGAAACTCTCTACCTGTTAAACAATAACTCTCCATTCCTGCTACCCTCTGTCCCCCCGACCATGGCAACAAACATTCTGCTTTCTGTTTCTATGAATTTGATGACTCTAGGTTTCCATATGAGTGGAATCATACAGTATTTGTCCTTTGGTGACTGACTTATTTCACTTAGCCTAGTGTCCTCAGAGTTCATCAGTGCTTGTAGCATGTGTCAGAATGTTCTTTCTTCTATGGCTGAATGATATTCTGTTGTATGTATGTACCAACATCGGTGGACACTTGGGTTGCTTCCACCCTTTAGCTATTGTGGATAATGCTGCTAAGAACATGGGTGTACAAAGTTTACCAGATATTTTAAGCAATATTTGTTTACATGTGTCCACTTTACTGGATAGATTTGAGTACTTTCTGATACATTTCTCTACATTGACATTTAAAGGATTTAAAGGATTCCAATGAACCTGGTTAGAAGGCCAGCACCAGACAATTACTCTTGATGTATACAGTGAATATTACAAGAGATATCAGTCATTCTCCTCCATTTTTATTCGGTACAGAAGAGGCTGAAACAGCAGCGTGAGCAATTTTAGTTACAAAGAAGTACTGGCTGACAGGGAGGGCATATGTTGGTCTACTTGCTGATAAAAGCTAGAGAATCTTTTCTCTGAAAAAATTTTCAAGTAAGATTGATTTTTCTTTTGTGCATGGTTTAGGTATATTTCTGCCCGAAGGCTAGTAGATAAACTAAATGGCCTAAGATGTCTTCTTGTCTTATGATTTTTGTGATAGTATAACCTAGCAGTCCACACTTAGATTTTTATGACTTTCTGATGATTTCTCTGTAATGCCCACATTGCGGCTTCATGAGCCTGGCCCTCTTTCTTCAGCACTTTGGGATGGGGATGGAACTATGCCTGAAGAAGAAATTGAAGTCTAAAGGGTTTTTGAACAGAGCCAACTATATTAGTTTACACTCTAGTTTTTGGTCATTGGGCTACTACAATAGAATTTGGTAATACCTGTCCAATTCTGCTGTCTGTACTGAAATCTAGATTTTCTTTTGTCAGTAAGGAAGTGTCTGATTCAATGCCTTTATTAGACTAGCAATTATTGAGCTTCTGCCATGTGTCAGGTACTATGATAATTGTTTCCATGGATTGTCTCATTTAACCGCCTCAGTAACCCTACAGATAGTCACATTTTTACTGTTGGGTAATCTGAGACTCAAAATTACACATTAATTAAATTTCAGAGCCAGTATTCAAATCCATCAGTTTTGTTTTGACTCATTTAGTCTTTTTCCTTGCCATGTTGAATGAATCATGGATGTAAGTCTGCCACCTGCCATTTCTTTCTTTTCTTGAGATACACAACTCCTTTTCCCTGGAGTGGTCTATTGGTGTGTTGGACATTTAGATAAACTTCTAGTTGTATGTGAGGTGCATGCAGATATATTGCACTGTGGTCTTACCCCAGTAGATTTAGTTCATCTTTCCTGACTGTGTTGTCCATATGAACAATTTGCTTCTTAAACAAAAAGGTCATTAAACCACAAAATCAAATGATGTTCTCATTTGGGCTTAACGAAGATTTCATTTAAGACTGTCAGTGTGTGGATGTTACTTACATTGCAGTTTAACCTCGGGATTTAGATTCAAGTAGCATTCATTAGGTACCTATAATGTATTTGGTCTAACACATACATGGTCTAATTATTCTCACGGCAAATGACTGTGCAGATAAAAAAATGAGTTGTGGGACTGATTGGATAAGAGAGTTTGTTCAAGTGGGTAAATGTGGTAGACCTGGGTGTTTAGGTATTATTCTCCTACTTTTCTGAGAAAATCTAGTAAGAGTGAAAGCCTTGTTACTTACGTTTGAAGAAACAGATTGTTTCTATTTTTGAATTTTATGTCAACATTAATTTACAATTTCATAGAGTACTTATGATATTAAAAGTTTACTGTTATATACCTCTTTATCTGATTAAAAAGTCGACAGTACTTCTTTTCTTTCTGGGTATTGTGGAGTGTTTGCTCTTTCAGAATCTAGTAAATATCTGGCTAAATGCATGCAAGAACCAGGATGTTTGTCAAAAAACTGCTCATGGATTTGCTGAGAGAAATGCTGTAATTTAGTGATCAAAAACTAGTGTTTTATTTGTCACATAAAATGAGTCAACTTATTATTTTTTAAATTTCAGTAAAAGGAGCACCTCGAAACCTAAAGGTGACGGATGAGACTACAGATAGCTTTAAAATTACCTGGACTCAGGCTCCGGGGAGAGTCTTAAGGTATCGAATTATCTATAGACCAGTTGCTGGTGGAGAAAGCAAAGAGGTTACCACTCCAGCCAATCAGAGGAGGAGAACGCTGGAGAACCTGACACCAGACACAAAATATGAAGTATCTGTAATTCCTGAATACTTCTCAGGATCTGGCTCTCCGTTGACTGGAAATGCAGCCACTGAAGAAGGTAGAGGAAATATGCTCATCATTTGGTAACAACCGAAATCTTAGACTGTAGGAGCAGCTTCGGACAACTATCCAGATGCTGTGGGCCATGAGACACTTTGTCTCAATTATCTGAGTACCTTCGATGGTAATCCTATTAGACTTGACTTACTCAAATATTTGACTTACTCATGACAGCATTTATTGGTGTCAAAAGAACCTGAATGCTATGATATGGTCCAAATATTCTTTCAAAATAATATTATTAAATATTCTAATATAAACTGAAGGATGACTAGGGATTAAAAATCAAACCGTTATGTACCATTGAGACAGATTACATATTGTTTCTTCAGGAAGATTTAAGAATATTCACATGTTTTTATTTAAATGGAATGGTTAGGCTCCTAGGATAGATTCTGATATTAGTTGCAAATTATTAACATTTAATGTGTGGTTTCATTGAGGAAAATTAAGACACTCTTAATTTTCATTTTATTCCTTTATAGTTTTTAAAAAATAATAATAACTACATATTAGCAATAATGAAGTTATTAAGCAACTATTTGTATCAGGTTCTGTGCGAAGAGCTTTTCATATATTATCTCATTTAATCCCTGCATAGAATCTATGAAGTTGTTACTTTTTTATCCCAGTTTTACAAAAAAAATTGAGGCTAAGGGAACTAAATAATAGCTCAGAGTCATGTTGCTCATAAGCGGTGAATCTGAGTTTGTGGACTTTCTCGCCCTTGTGCAGACACTCACGTTCTAGCTGGCCCTGCGTCACTACTTCCCTCCTGGTACAGCCTAGCTAGTTAGCCTCTCCTGCAGAGACACTTTCTCTTTCCACCTGCTGTCTTCCTCCTCTCTTCCCTCTGGGAAGTCACCTCTCTTTTACTCTTTCCAGTTGGGGACCTAGGGCTCTTTGTGCCAGGCACCAGAAGAAGACCCAGTGACGCTTCATCTTTCTGTTTTCTGGAGTTAAAGTGGCTGGCGATGTGCGCCTGCTGGTGAGAGTCATAGACTTGGGTGCCTTGAGACCCTTCAGAGACCACATGGCCACTCTACCAGGAAAGGCATGAAAAGCCAAACATAGTTGCAAAGAGATGGGCAGCCCAGCCCTTGAGTTTTATCCAAGACTCGACCTCACTTGGGCTGTTTCCTCTCATATATTTTTTTCTAGGGACGGCATTCATTTTTATCATTTATCATTTTTATCACACTGGTGTGTTTCATGGCCATCACATTTAGATGTTCATAGCATTGTGCTAACAAACCCTTTTTATTGATGATTTCTTAGCAGAGTTAAAATCTCCATTGTGATACTGATCAACATATATACATTTTATAGTGCTTTGTTCCACTTTTAGAGAAAACATTGAAGTTTTTACATGAAAGATTCTAACATGAAAGACTTTAGCATGTGTAAATACGGAAGAGGAATTAGATGGCTTTTGCTTTGTTTCTACTGACACATAGGGCCCAATTTAGAGATGCTTAAACTCTTCTGGCTAGTCAATAGTTACAATAGCCATAATCTCACCTAGGATATAAATTTGATTTCATATATATATATATATATATATATATATATATATATATATATATACACATAATATATATATATATATATATATATATATACACATAATATATATATATAAAGCAACAAAGTGTATTTTAAGTCATTTTATTAAATAATGAGTTTTGATGTTGTTGTTATTTTTTAATGAAGTTAGAGGGAACCCAAGAGATTTAAGAGTTTCTGACCCTACGACATCAACTATGAAATTATCTTGGACTGGAGCACCAGGAAAAGTGAAACAGTATCTCGTCACATACACCCCCGTGGCAGGAGGCGAGACTCAAGAGGTCACTGTGAGGGGAGACACAACCAATACTGTCCTGAGAGGATTAAACGAAGGGACACAGTATGCCTTATCTGTGACAGCCTTGTATGCGTCTGGGGCTGGAGATGCCCTTTTTGGAGAAGGGGCAACGCTTGAAGGTAATTACTGTCATATTTTATAGAAATCCCTGAGCTTGCCTGTGATCGCATTTAGGGAGCTTAAAATGTATTCAGAGAATGAAATCTGGGAATGTACGATCCTTTCTCTTAAAAGGAATTTGTATTGAAAAATAAGTAGTCATAAAACTGCCTCTTATTCAGAGACGTAGAATGTAAGCTACTGAAACAATTAAATTTGATTGGGGAGAAGTGTATTGGGGAGCTGAGTGCATGGTAAAGCCGTAGAAATGTGTCTGCAATGCCATGGGCTGGTTAAATGGAGAATAGGTGTGTGACACTTGGGTGGGCAGGGGCCTTGGGAAACGTTTGCGGAGGAAGAGGGTTTGGATTGTCCAAGGTAACACAACTGCTGTCATCACCCAGGAGCAGGTAGAAACCTTTTTTGACTCTCAGCCTCTTTTCATGCACCATGCATATAAGCAGTCATAATAGCTTGAAAAATGTGAGAATCCAAGTTACTGTTGATTAGTTTTCTAAATGATCTCTAAAATGCAGTTCAGGGTTAGAAGTTCAACGTTAATGGAGTACTTAGTAAGAACCATCAAGACCGGAGCTGTTTCCTTGGTTCTCTGGAGTTCATTGTCAGAGGGCTTCATACTTCTTAGGCTCTTTTGAACTATAATGGCAGCTTCGATTTGACTCACCACAATCACAAAGTAAGTCCTGTGTGAGACAAAATACAAATTTAACTTAACCACAATGAGAATGGATTGTAGTGTTAAAAAGAATTATCCGTGGATGGTTCCAATGATGACTCAGTTCCATAGTTGGGGGTCTAAATGGGAGATCAGGTATAGCTTTCCTTTTGTTATCACCATCTTTTCTATGACTTATTTAAAATAATTGTAGGAAGAAAATAAATCTGAAGTATCTTTTGTAAAGTGAGATCACAGTGATGTTAGGCAAAATATCCATCAAATTTAGTGGATCCAAGAGCTTGGAGGACTGTATATGTTATGATTAACAGGGACGAGGCCTACAAGAGGCAGTTTTGATTAAAGCGTCAAGACTTAGTTAAAAAATAAAAACAAATAGACAAAAACATTCTAATCAGAATTCTATCTCTAATAGTCATCAAGAGTTGAAGTCCAATACTCTGTGAGATTTATTATTAGAAGAGGATTTAAACGAAAGATTAAATATCAGTGTGTAAAGTACTGATTATCAGAAGAGTCCTGGTTTGGCTACCTTGCCATGTGACCTTGAAATAATCCCTTAACCCTGCTGAGCCTCAGTTTACCCATCTATAAAGAGGGGATGACCACTGTTCCCCCTTCCTCCCAGACTTACTGTGGAGATCAAATGGGAGAATGTAAGTGAAATGCTTTGGGAACTCTAAAATACCCCATGTGTATGAAATTTATCAAGGGGAAACAACATTCACTTTAGAACTGATATCTAAAAATACAGCTTTTGTAAGTATTTCAAAGATATTGATTGGTTACTCTAAAGTCTTGAAACTAATGAGAGAAATGGAAATTGCCTTAATTATGGAGACATAATCCAAACAACAAAAGCATGTGATCTTCATATCTGGAGCAACATTCAGAATTTCTGAGAAGATTGTCCTTTTCTTTTGACCTTTGAATTTCTCTTTCTCATGTGCTTTCTACAGGCTTTCAACATAGATTATTCATAGGATTTTTTAAGGATCAACTTTTGAGCTTTTATTTTTATAGAATAGTTGTAGATTATTTATATTTGCGAAAGGATATTTATACACAAGGATAAATTTATAAAGGATATCTTAGAAATAATTTAATAGTTTTACTTCTGCTTGTACCTTTTAACCTGCTGATATTCTTCTGCATTTCTTACTTTAAAAATATATTTATATTCAGTCAAAAATCTTGATTCTAAAGATTAAGGTATCTTTACTAAGAATAATGTATTACCAGTTTTGAGAAAATAAAATGCACATTTTAACTTAACAGCAAACATATACTACTGGGTGATGATTTTTCTAGGCCAGGTGTATAGCTAAATTGTTTATAGTTTTATGCCTTTGCACATGTGGTATAGAAAATCTACCAACTTGTATGCATATGTGAGTGTGCACACACGTGTATCTGATCAGAAATAATCTCGATGGGAGATACACAGGTAGTAAAATAAATTAAAAAATTACTGTTTCCCATTCCCTGAGAAGGAAGAAAGCTAGATGATTTGCAAGTTCCCTTTAAAAATATAGTTAATTCATAACTAAATTGTAAGAGTAGATTTTTTTCCGTTGACACCAAAGCTCTTTACTATAGTGAAGGATTAGAGAAATTGCTGCCAGCCTGATTTTATTAACATATTTATCTCATTGCATGATGTGTGGTAAACTTGAGGAATATGTGAAAGCATAGTTGTGACTAAGTGAAAATAATAGAAGATTTGTGCCCCTGGTTATTCTATTTCATTTTATTATATTAACCTAGCCAAATCCACATACCATATACAGGAATAGGATATGATGGTAAATGCAGGGAATGGAAAGCCCAGAATCAGAGCCAGGCAACTGCTTTTGAGGGTTGCTGTTTTTCTAATCTGTTTTTCTCTTGGGAGAGGAGGTGGTTAGAGCAGACCTCGAAGGAATGTTTCTTCCATCCAGAAGCATGGCTTAGCCAGCAAGGGCATTCTGTGGGTTGAAAATTTTATAGATTGACTGAAGTGCATTCTATTCAATTAAAAAAGAATTAAAAAACATAATTAGTGTGGTCTACAACCATCCCTAACTTGAATCTGTTTCCTAGTGCTTTCTTGAAATGCCGCCAATGATCAGAAAATTCCCCTGTCCCTGGAAGAGAGATTTATTAGCATTGGCGTTGGGGAAGTTCATGGTTGGCCCCAGTACTGTATGAAACAGATTCAGAAAGCCAGAGTTTATTACCATTTCAGATCCAAACTTCAGAGGAATCTGAGCACAAACTATTAGGTTTGATTTACATTGTTTCTTACTCCTGTTGTTGGTAAAGTGGGTTTAATGTAATTACTAAAACACTGCTGTACATGTAAATGAACTTTAAGTCTTGAAAGAACTTTTGGTTGTCACTGTTAGTGTTTACAGAGAGGGAAACCTGCTCTTATAAACCTCGAAATGAATAATGCCCATTTTAATTCAGAGATTACCACAAGTGAATGAAAATTTCAGTTTTGGAATAATACAGTTCTTTTATTTTTGAGTATGTTTTTTGGCTATGGAAAAGATGATTTTTTCAGAATTTCCTTTGTTTCAGTTGCCATAGCAACTCTCCAGTGTCCTACACATGAATGGCTTCCTATACATCAAAGCAAGCTAACTCAGCTGACATTTTGTTACAATGAGGTTTTTAGCACATTACAGGAATTCTTCTGCAAGATGTTGAATGACATGGGGCCCCTCCAAGATGGACTAAATAAGGCCTCTATGTTTTCCTAGATTTACTGCTGTCTCATAATTTGAAAAATCATACATTCTGCGTATAACAACCCTGATGTTTCCAGGGAACTTTAGCACAATCACCAAACAGTAATTCATATTTTCTTTTCTGCAAATCAATGGCTTATCAGAGAAAAATCTATATTACATCAGAGAGGTGACACTTATGGAAGAAATCTCACCCGGGCTTTGAGGTTGAAGGTCCATTTAATTGTTTAGGGGTTTTATAGAACTATGTGCTGCTTAAAGTAATTAAGTTAACTGATCAATAGTGAACTTTGTCCTTTGGAATGGTGACTCCAAGTCGTTGGTTGTAAATCAAGTGTGTTTCCACATGAACGTTATCCAGAGCAGGTCGTCTGTATTCTGCTGTGGAAAGTTGGATGACTTTGAGCTGAGCTCTAACGGAAAAGACAAATTGATTCAGAAGAGGGTTTACATTACATTTTCAATTTAACTTCTATTTTTGAAAGTGGTATGGGAAACTCAATGGAAGCCGGCTGGAACCATCTATAAGGTGAAAATAGAGTTTCATTTCATAATGATTAATATTTCCGTTATCATCATTGGCTAATTTGTGTATAATTATGTTTGAATTGGATGACGATTTGCTTTTTAGAAAGCAAATGGAAAAGAGCTAAGGAAATGTAGGAAAGTTACTTAAATGAGGCCTTAGTTCTTTGGCCTCATCTGTGGAAAAAGTAGAATCAATCCTCTGTGGATGTTCAGATCATGAGAAATGCACCTGTCTAATTACTTGCCCCAGCAGCACAGAGATTCATGCACACAGGCACCAGAAATGATGCCTTTTGAATATATGTGAGTATGTCCTGTAATCAGATCAGAAATACTGAGTATCAAAATTTCAAAAACTGATGCATTTTGTTTGTTTAAATTTATGACAGAAAAGCATTGTTATTCCTTACATCTATCCTGGTACTGTACTGGGCAGAACAGAGTAGAAGGGAGAACTATTGAGATGGAATCAAAGGAATAGAGATGAAGGCATGCCGTCATTGCAGAAGATGACTTGTTTGAAACGATTGCCGGATATTCTATTCCCAGAGGTAAAAGTAATACGCAAAGTGCAGGCATATGGTTCAGAACAGCAGAAAACAAGTACCATGAGATTAAATTATTGAAAACAATGTCACTTAGGTAAAAAACGTGAACAAACCCAAACATCATAAAACATATATTTGTAAGTCTTGGGGCAAAGGGAGAGGAGGAGCTCAAAACAGGGGAGCCTTTGCTGGTGCAGAAGTGGGTCCACGTTTGGGGAAAGGTTGAGACAAAGTGGCAAAAAGTCTCCTGGAGTTGGTTTCTGCTTGCTGCCGCTGTTTCTACGTCTTCCCCTTTTGAAGAATGGTAACCTTTGCTGGGCAGAGGCTATATACTGGTCTTCTTACATCTTTCTTATTCCTCTCTCTTTCCTCTTCCTTCCCAGGTACACTAAAAAGAGACTCTCTTGCAAACCCAATCCAAGCCAAATAATCTCTTTCTGTAGCTACTGATGTCTGAAGTTCCATAGTTTGAGGACAAAACCTACAATTCAATATATTAAGCCAAAGCAAATGCCTGGCTAGGTAACACTTGGGTCAAACCTCATTCACAGGAAAATGTGATCAACACTTGAAGAAGAAACATGCATTGAGAGCCATTTCCTTCTGACGCAGGATGGAGGGGAGGAGACAGTGGTGAAATCCCACTCATGTTATGGGATGGAAAGGGTGTGATGAGAGGCTTCAGTCAACTTCTCCGTTCTCCGAGGGTCAGCCTTGGGCACGTGCCACTACCTAAAGAGTGACTTGTTGTGTGTGGCCATAGACCCATGCGATATAGAAACCATCACGCCGTCCTACACAGCGTCCCTGTGTCCGCCAATTTTGACCAGCTTTGCTTTAATCACACTGGCCTTTATTTCACCACACCTGTCTCTCAGAGTGAAAGCGAGTGTGAGGGTTCCTTCCCACACTGACCAAACAACTTCCAAATAAATGCCCCCAAATGAGAAAAGAGTAGAGAATCGTGGAGGAATTAGGATCACAGAGGAGATCGAAAAGATTTTTAGAAAGCATCAGGGCTCAGGCACATCTCCAGATACTCCAATTTAATTGATCTGGGCATGGCCGAGTCTTTAGCTCTCTGGGTGATTCTGTGTATCTGATCGGGTCCAGTCCAATTATTGCATTGCTGAGGGTCCCAGGGCCCCAGGAGGTGACGGCCTGCTCACCAGGTCCCCAGACCAGCTTGGCCATTTGGCAGCCTGACAGTCAGATCACAGGGTGAATTCAACTGCTGCTTTTTTTGTAAGTTAATATTTGGCGAAGCCAAGTTTCCATGTTTTAAAATTTCAAGGGTTATAGGTCTGATAAAATAGACTTGTCACGAGTACATCATATTCTCAAGATTCGTGGGTGTAATGCAACAGCTTGAAAACCCAACTCCCCCGCTTTTTGGAGAAAAAAGGTTTTTCAATGCATTTGACAACAGTATAAACTTAATATTTAGGATTATTATTATTATTATTTTTAATTAATTAATTAATTAATTTATGGCTGTGTTGGGTCTTCGTTTCTGTGCGAGGGCTTTCTCTAGTTGCGGCAAGCGGGGACCACTCTTCATCGCGGTGCGCGGGCCTCTCACTATCGCGGCCTCTCTTGTTGCGGAGCACAGGCTCTAAACGCGCAGGCTCAGTAATTGTGGCTCACGGGCTTACTTGCTCCGCGGCATGTGGGATCCTCCCAGACCAGGGCTCGAACCCGTGTCCCCTGCATTGGCAGGCAGATTCTCAACCACTGCGCCACCAGGGAAGCCCTAGGATTATTTTTATCAAATTGACTGATTGACATAACAAGAAACCCATTGAAGCAGCTTATCTTTTCAATCTTGACTTCTGATTTGAGGTGTCTTTTTTCTTTCTTTGGATTCCACATTTCTTTGTCATGAACATGCAATGTTGCAGTGCCAGTGCCTGCCAGTAATGCCTTTATGCGTGAGACAGAAACTATAATTTTTTGAGGATTTTTTTCTGTGATTGAGAATTTACTTAG
This sequence comes from Balaenoptera borealis, assembly GCF_965194805.1. Classification (NCBI taxonomy): domain Eukaryota; kingdom Metazoa; phylum Chordata; class Mammalia; order Artiodactyla; family Balaenopteridae; genus Balaenoptera; species Balaenoptera borealis. The sequence goes on along the minus strand of NC_138873.1, from coordinate 112,913,305 downwards.
TGTTCACTTGAATTAGTGTTGTCATGCCATTAATTGGAACTCAGGAATATTTTTCAGCTAATATTTTGTTTGAATCTTAAAAAGTGGTTTTACAGATTCTTTCCAGGACGTTGACAAACCTTACAAAGGCCTTTACTGCAGTTTTACTAGTATTTTGTTCTAGCTTTCCAGGTCTTGAGAGTGTTAACATAGTTGATTAAAATCCATGGGAATACATGTCTTGTGAGCTAGGCTCTTTTTGTTTGTAGCCCAGAAGTATCTTTGTGAATGTATTTTTGCTTCAACCACAGTTCCCTTCCTATTATTTTCTCACAGTGAAATCATTAGCCTGTGTTTGTGAGATTGATGTCGTGTTGCCATGGAAATAAACAATGTCAAATTCAGTGCTATAGAAAGTAGGGAGAAAAACAGGCTGAGAAGCATAACCTTTGGGAAAACTAGAAACTAAAATTATTGTTTGTAAATGACTCCAGTATTAATTTGGAATATAATTCCCATGTTCTAAGCTAACTTTGTCTTATACTTTTTGGGAATGTTATTAATGCAGCTCGTTAGCTCACTTAAATTCAGAATCACTTTCAAGTACTTTCAAGTATTATTTCACAACAGTTGTTGCTAACTGCAACTTAGGAAATTTAAGTGAAGAGGCACATATGAAAAAAGGATGTAGTGTATATCAAGCAAAGGACACATGCTGCAGATTTAAAACTTAGAGACCAGTAGTTGGGCTATCAATGATCAAAACAAAATAAAAAGCAAAAAAGAAAAAAACCAACAACCAAGTCAAACCAAACCCAACCCAACCCAGCCAAAGAAACAATTTGTTTATATTCCTGTAAATAGAGAAGATGTAAAGATGTGTGACCATTTAAGTAGCAAATACGATTAAAGAAGACCTTCAAATGAAGATTAGCCTCAAGTACTGGGGGAAAGAAGTCAGTATGTTCTTGAAAATAAATATTCTAGGTTGCAGTGAAATATGTAACTAATTTCCCTCCAGAGATGAGATGTCCTGTCAGCAGTTGAAGTTATTTATAATGGAGTTAGAATTTTCCATTTCATCTCGGGGTCTGGTAGGATGCCCGGCTCCCATTTTATTTATTTTTCCCTCTGTAATCTACCATATATGATAGGTTTTTGTCCACTAAGATTTCTTTTTCATTTACTGTTATCTTTATGTACTGAAATTTAAATAATTATGAGTATTTTAAAGATACTCATTTTTACTCTGATTCAAGTGAAATAACAGTCTTCAAAATTCTTGTAGCAGCATTATATATCATTTTCTTGAATACACAACAATTACTGGTAAAACGTATGCTGTAGAAGCAGATAGTTTTATATTTATGTCATACTGTGGCATGAACCCTAGTAAAGGTAGCCAATATAAAGTGACCTGTATATTTATTGTACATTTAAATTACGGAAAGTTAGGGTTTTATTGGTAGACATCTGTGTCTCCTATTAAGTCAAGGTTGCCGTGTTTTTCCATTTGGGTTGTACTTTTTTTTTAAATGAGAGAGCCAAAATTTAGCAGCAAGCATTTTTGATTAGCTAGAACAAGTGGTGTGTTTTATTTTGATGACTAGTTGCTTTTAGATTTTCCAGAAGAATTGGTGGTTTTTAGTTTCCTTAGGGTTAAGCTATAATTGGAAATTTGCATTTCTGCTTTTTTTTAGCTTTGTGAACAAATAGAGTTTCCCCCCCAAAAAGATTGTTGGAATTAAGATTTGCAAGTGATATGAGATTGTTGGAGTTATTGGAAGTGGTATGTTGAAACTGAGCTTATTTAAATAAGATAAGAGAGGAAAAGATGATGGTGAAGAAATAAAGATCTTTGTGCACAATAAGGAGAACTGAACTGTAAAATTTGGGGATTTAGATGCTTTGTTTTCCTTTGCACTTTTTTTTTAGGCACGTACTTCTTCATATTTCGATGCCATTCTTGTCCTGAAGGACATTTCAATCTGATTGGACATATGGGGACCAGGGTGATAGGCAGGAATCAGGTATAATTCTAAAGTTTAATCCCATCTTCTGTTCCACTGACAGAATAGGACAGACAGCTTAGAAGGAAGAACTGGGCAACATTAGACAAATTGACTCCAGCAAATCAGGATGTCTACTAGGATGAAGGAGTATTTACATGTATAGTAGACATTAAAAAATGATCCCCCTTTCATTTCTATTCTAGAGCGTGGTTCACCTCAGCATTTGATTACTAAAGATATCACCGACACATCGATTGGTGCTTATTGGACGTCTGCTCCAGGAATGGTTCGTGGTTACAGGGTCTCGTGGAAATCGCTGTATGATGATATTGAGGCTGGAGAGAAGAGTCTTCCTAGAGATGCAATTCATACTGTGATAGAAAATCTGCAGCCAGAGACCAAATACAGAGTTTCAGTATTTGCAATTTACAGTAGTGGAGAAGGAGAACCTTTGAGTGGAGAAGCCACAACTGAATGTAGGTAACAGTCCAAGGGGTTTGAGTGTGTTGGCGCTACCTAATAGCTATCAGCTCATGATAACCACTTGCATTTTGTTTCCTTATATGACAAATGGGGACTAAAAAATTAGGACCTTTAATGAATGTGGTTTAAATTCAGGTTTGTTTTGCATCTAAAATTATATCAAAGTCTGAAATACTGAATCCCTTCCAACTACCTACACAGTTGACCCTTGAACAATGTGAGGGTTAATGTGAGTATAATTTATAGTCGGCTCTGCTTATCTGAGGTTCCTCTGCATCTCAGGAAAAAACCAACCTCAGATCATGTAGTCCTGTAGCATTTGCTAGTGAAAAAAATCCGTGTATAAGTGGACCCTCGAAGTTCAAACCTTCATTGTTCAAAAGTGAACTGTGTTTGTCTCTCTCTCAGTCTCTCTCTCTCTCTCTTTTTTTTTTTTTTTTTTTTCCTGGTGGAAAGATCAACTAGATAAGAAGCTCGGCTAGTAAAAAGATCAGAAGCTATGGAGACAAAGAAAATTCAGGCACATTTATAACTATATTACCTTGGGCAAGTTCTTGAACCTTCTTTGAGCCTCAGTTTCCTAATGTGTAGAATGCAGCCTCAGATTGTCTTGAGGATTAAATGAAATAACAGTGGGCAAAGCACCAAGCATAGTGCCTAGCTACTTAGAGAAGGTTGAGAAATGATCTGGCTATTGAGACTATGATTGTTATACACCCAAGACTAATCCTAGATTATTTTTACTATGCTTGGGGAGGCTAAATCAAGTCTACTCAGGTTTCTGGGGGCAAAAATTTACCTTTATCTCATTAATATTCTTTCTTGTGAAAAATTTTGAATCACCCTCTCATCATTTATTATCAGGTGGCTAGTGAGAGGTGCGTTGGTATTTCTTAATTGTCTTTCCTAAAAAGTAATTTGTTAAGGATGGGCATTTCTAAGTATTTATAGGAGGAAAGTTTATTCCCATTGTTTGGGAGGATTTTAGGAAAAGGGGAAAGATTGGGGCATTCTTGCATTTCCTTTTATTAGAAAGAATTGGAGGAAAGGGGTGGTTTTTCTGCCAAAGGAGGAGAGAGGGAAACGCCATGAGCAATTTCAATGAAGTCCTGTATCCTGATTTTAGGTTGTCCTTAAATGAAAATCTTTTGGTCTGAGTTCTCTGAGGAATTCATCTTTTTTTTTTTTTTTAAATCACTGGCAAACTCAGTTGGACATGTCTAAGCTTAAATCTGTGTCAAAATTAACCAGATTAAAAAAATCAAACTCCTTATAGGAGATTTAAATACAACAAAAGGCATATTTCTCAGATAGTCACATGATTGGTTTCCATGGTAGTGATTGAAATCTTGTGTCTGAATATATTGGCTGATATAGTTCAAGAAGCTGGCCCAAATTCATCTCTATTTCTGGTAAATGTTCACTTGTTGTAAAGAGAAGCCGTGTTGTAAATTTAGGCCACATATGACACATCTAGCTAAATTTATTTGTAGGAGTGAAGATACAATTCACGTGGCTGAGAAATTATCAAAATTTATGTATTTAGAGGGAAACTTTTTCCAAAGATTCTCCTCCATCATTTCTTCTTGTGAAAAGACTGAATCCTCAGATATTTATTTGGGATTTAAAATCTCCCCAAGGATATGTTTTCGTCCAAAGTAAGTATGTTAGCAGAAATCCTAGATAGACTTTCATCTCTAAGAAGCTGAGCATCTAAGAAATTTTCACTATTTCTTGGCTAATTGATTGATTTAAAGGTGAGTGAACAGAAAAGCCTCTTTTGACCTATGAACAGACTAGGCAGCAATGAAAGTACATTTTCTAGAGATTATGCCAGCTGCTCAAGCAGCTAGGCAAGTACGATGGAAAACAGGAACCTTTCTTTGTTCTACTACCATTTTGTCGTGTTTTGCTTTGCTCTCTTTGTGGAAAGTGAGGTAGTTTAGAAAGTACTTGGAGAAATCTGAGTCAGATGTAGTATATTCAGGTGGTGGATGAGTCCTAAATGGTGCAGATAACTGGGTCGAGTCACTGGGTCATGCTCTTCGAGTTTCTTCTAAACTTCCAAGGAGACATTTTGGAAGTATTTTCAGGAAATATTTTCTGTTTTCACCTGACACTCAGAGACATGGTATGCAGACTGTTGATACAATGAAAACCATGAATTGTGGCTAGAAAGCCAGCAGATGGGAAACTTTCTACTGGCCCTCCAATTATGGCAGCTGGTTTAGCAGAGGTACAGTGGGTGTTGGAAAGCATCTTGTGAGAGTTACTAAAACATGAAAAGAACTTAGAGTGGGAGTATTAACAGCATTTTATAGCGTGTGGCATACCTGTGAATGGAGTGAAAAATCTTGCTTTTTCCTTATGGGAAGCCAGCAAGGATTTTTTTTCTCTCCTTAAAATCCAAAGTTTCCCATTAAATCTAAGATGAGATATGTTGGACTTTATTTAGCTCCAATTCCTCTATTTTAAAGAATTAATTAAAAGTCAGGAATACAATTGAGATCCTTGAAGCATTTCAAGGTATGAAGTACAATATTTGACTATTATTAACATGTTTAAATTTGGGAATATTTTAAAGTTTGGGATCCCACTCTTTTGGGGACATAGGTTTCTTTTTAGGCCAATACTCATAAGATTTAAATGTCCATTTTTCTCAATTCTGAGTTGTATGAAATTGGTTTGAGAAATTTGTGTAAGGGAGAGATGTCCTTTTCCACTGAACAAAAGTTGAAGAGATGGAAACAAGAGGTCAGAAAACATATTTTAGCAGAACTCTTTCTAGAAAAGTGTTAGACGCACATTGATTTATTCAACATTTGTAACAGATAGACTGTTCTGTGTACTATTCTTTCCCATACTCTTTCCAAAATCCTATGTAAGGTCTTTACATTTTTTGTTTGAAAATATATATTTTTTTCTTTTAATAGTTCACTTACCTGGAGAATAGTAATGGAGAATTGAGGATTAACTAAATAAATTTTAATATTTCCAGAAAGTAATGGAATTGGCTGAGAATTCTCTTACTTTCTTTAAACCCTAAAATTAAAAAATTGCAACCAATATACTCTTAGTTGAAATTATATGTGCATCTTTCAGAAAACTAACTCATAACCATATATTGAATTTCTTTACCTATTTTGTCATTCTTACCTTTGCCCTCTGTACATAATATATCTTTTGCTTTTATGGCTGCTGTCAAGATTTTCTTTTTATACTGATTTTAAGTAATTTGCTTATGATATGCCTTGGTGTAGTTTTTTCATGTTTCTTGTGCTTAGGGTTCATTGAGATTGTTGGATCTGTGGGTTTATAGTTATATAAAATTTGAAAATATTCAGACCATTATTTCTTCAAATATTTTATTTATTGCCCCCCACTTTCTTCAGATACTACGGTTCTACATGTACTCGTCTGCTTGAAGTTATCACAAAGCTCACTGCTGTGCTGTTCAGTTTGTCCATCTTTTCTCTTTTCTTGTGTTTCATTTTATTTTTATTTATTTATTTTAAAACATATTTATTTATTTAATTAATTTATTTGGTTGCACCAGGTCTTAGTTGCAGCATGTGGGCTCCTTAGATGTGGCACGTGAACTCTTAGTTGCGGCACGCATGTGGGATCTAGTTTCCTGACCGGGGATCAAAGCCAGGGCCCCTGCATTAGGAGCGCGGAGTCTTATCCACTGCACCACCAGGGAAGTCCCTTGTGTTTCATTTTAGATAGTTTCTATTATCATGTCATCAAGTTCGCTAGTTTTTTTACTGCAATTTCTAATCTGCTCTTAATGTCACCCTGTGCGTGTTTCATCATAGACATTGTACTTTTCACCTCTAGAAGTTTGGTTTGAGTCTTTCTTATTTGTTCCATGTGTTTACTTAACATGCTTAACATTTCTTCTACCATCATCAGCATATGGAATATAGTTATAATAGCTGTTTTAAAGTCCCTTTTGAATAATTCTGTCATATGCATTATTTGTAGTGCCGTTTCTATTAGCAGAATTTGGTTTCTGGTGAGAGCTCTCTTCCTGGCTTGCAGATGGACATCTTCTATGTCCTCACATGGCCTCAGTCTATGCATATTGTGGCGGAATGGGGGAGACGAGAGAGAGAGAGAGAGAGAGAGAGAGAGAGAGAAGGAAATCGAGCTCTCCGGTGTCTCCTCATTCTCTTATAAGGATTCCAATTCATCAGATTAGGGCCCTACCTTTAGAACCTCATTTAACCCCAATTACCTCCCTAAAGGTCCACATTGGAGGTTAAGGCTTTAACACATGAATTTTGGGGAGACACAGTCATTCAGTCCATAACATGGGTAATTTATTTTTCTTTCTTTGCATTCCTGGTAATTTTTATTAGAAGCCAAACATTATGAATTTAACTTTGTTGGGTGTCAGATATTTTTATGTTCTTATAAATATCCTTAAGCCTTGCAGCTAACTCACTTGGAAACAGTTTGATATTTTTGAAGCTTTCTTTAAAACTCTGTTAGAGCTAGACCAGAGAAACCTCTAGTTGAGGGCTAATTTTGCTCCACTACTGGGGCAATGACCTCCTTAGTGCTCTACATGATGTTCTGAGAATTTTGAGATTTTTTACTCTGGCGAGGGGGAACATTTCTGGCCCTGCATAAACTTCGGGAATTGTTCCCCCTGCTGTTTTTAGGTGCTTCTTCCTCTGGTTTTGGGTAGTTTCCTCATTCATATGCACTGAGTAGTACTGGGTCGAAGACTCAAGGAGGAACTTTTGCTGATTTGGGGAGCTCTTTCTCTGTAGCACCATTTCTACAGGACTTTGCTCTGCCAGCTCTAAGTGCCTTGGACTCTCCAGACTCACAAAACTACCTCCTCAATTAAGGGTGCTTCATCTGGGCGCCCCCTTCCTGTACTGGGGCTGGAAAGTCTCTCCAAGCAATAAGTCAGGGCAACGATCAAGCACCTTCTCATTTGTTTCTCTTCTCCCAGAGACCATGGTCCTGTGCTGCCTGATGTTCAATGTCTGAAAAATGTTGATATATATGTATACATATATATTTTAAAGTTTTTCAGGTTTTTTTTAGTTGTTTCAAGTGGTTCTTGCCTGTTTGAACATGAAAAAAATTTTTTTAAATTAATTAATTAATTTACTTTTGGCTGTGTTGGGTCTTCGTTTCTGTGCGAGGGCTTTCTCTAGTTGCGGCAAGCGGGGGCCACTCTTCATCGCGGTGCACGGGCCTCTCACTATCGCGGCCTCTCTTGTTGCGGAGCACATGCTCCAGACGCACAGGCTCAGTAGTTGTGGCTCATGGGCCCAGTTGCTCCGCATCATGTGGGATCTTCCCAGACCAGGGCTCAAACCTGTGTCCCCTGCATTGGCAGGCAGATTCTCAACCACTGCACCACCAGGGAAGCCCTGAACGTGAAAATTTCTTTTAGAATCAAAAATGATTCTTTGCAGTGTTTCCTTCAGCTTAGTCTCTCTCTCTCGAAGATACTTACGACCTTTGAATGCTGAGAATACTGAACTGAATGAAATGATCCTGCTTATAAGCTCAATTATGTATAAGAAGAGGGACGTATGGGCTCTTTGTGGATGTTGGGTGACCTGTTTCTGATACAGTTATTAATAAAAGATAATTTAATAAATAATGTTTATTGTATATTAATCAAAACCTTCTTACATACAGTGCTTTCTAAAGCTACTCAGTGTATACTAATTTATCTCCAGAGCCCTTGAGATATTTTTATGTGTCAGTTTCCTGTTCCTTTGTGCTGATAGTCTTACGTGTTCACGGCAGTCACAAAGGATGGTGTTAACTGCAGTCGCTCTGGCTAGTCATTTATGCATTGTTCTTTTTTCTGAAAAGACTCAAGGAATATTTCTGACCCTGTATTCGTGATTTTTAGTATTCTGCACACTGTAATTTCTACAGGAATTCTTTACAGATGGAAATATAATAAAAATTCTAAAAGCTCATCTCCAGAAATGGGTGTTTTCTTTCCTAAAGTCCCTGGAATGCAAATACGAAATCCTTGCAATATGAATTTCCATTTTTTAGTTATTAGCCAGATAAAGAGAAAACATCTCACTGTGACCTCACTGAGATTAGGCTCACATGCCATCTTGAACTTAGGAGAGCTCACAGTGCTAAGTAAAGGAATAGCGTACGTATTTAAGAAACCACACGTAGCGTCTTGTCACATAAATGGGGAGGTGGACATAAACATTTTCTTTCAGCACAATATACATTGTAATCTTCCTTTCATCTCACAGTATCCGATGATTTGAAAACCTTGAAAGTGGATGAAGAAACAGAAAACACAATGAGAGTTACCTGGAAACCAGCACCTGGGAAAGTTGTTAACTACCGTGTTGTATATCGCCCCCGTGTGGGCGGGAGACAGATGGTTGCCAAGGTGTCACCCACCGTCACCTCAACAATGTTAAAGCGACTTCAGCCCCAGACCACGTATGACATCACAGTTCTCCCAGTTTACAAGACAGGAGAAGGAAAGGTTAGGCAAGGATCAGGAACAACAGGTATAAAACCATAATAATTTTTTTGGAAAAGTGTGTAATATTTTAAAGGGAGATTTTAATACATCTACTTCATTTGTAAATGTCTAAAATGGAGTCTGTAATAAGTTATATCATAATAGTTAGGTAGGATGCCTAATTAGCCTATGATTTTTACCAATCTAGTTCCTGGTAAAATGATTCTCCATATTAATGTTCTAATGCTAATCTAATCTTCTGAATTGTGAGTACTATTTATACTTCCACTTGGGTAGCACTCTACTCTATTATTCTGATTTTTATCGGGTATTATAGCTTGTGCTTTCTGACTTAATCCTTTTTATAAATGTATATTTTGAAGTATTTTGTTTGTGATGATTGCCATGTATATCACTTAGATATTTTGGATTCAACTTATTATTGTAGGGGCTAAAAAAAACCCCCAAAGCCTAGGCTTATGGATAATATTTTAACATCTATTATCTTTCCAGCTTCTCGATTTAAATCACCCAGAAACCTCAAAACATCTGACCCAACCATGTCAAGCTTCCGGGTGACTTGGGAGCCTGCGCCTGGGGAGGTCAAGGGTTACAAGGTCACATTTCACCCCACGGGAGACGACAGAAGACTGGGGGAGTTAGTGGTTGGACCATATGACAACACAGTTGTTTTGGAGGAACTTAGGTGGGCATGAACTCTATCCCGTTTTTGTTCACAGATTGTGCCTTCCACACATGGTCACTCATGTGTCCGTTTGCCGGCAGAGTATTTAAAATCAGCCAGAGTTGCTTTCTCACTCTTGGTGCTGCTGAAGTTGAGGTTAGGGTTCAGAGACTCGAATTTAGGCCTGAGCAGTTGTACTCTTTTAATGACTTTTGTTATTAAGTGATCAGGAGTGGTGTTTTTTTTCAGCAACACCCTGCTTTTTAAAAATTAACATCCACATTGCACGATTTCACCAAAAGCAGTTTATCACCAGCCAGCCTTATGGAAATGTAGGGGTCCCCATGCCTTCTGGAAAGGCCCAAGGTGAATGACACTGAGATGCGAGCGTGCATCCTCTCCCAGGGTGGGCTGCAGGAGTCAGGGGGCAGGCCTTTGCTCTTGGGCTCAGCTGGGAGGATTGGGGAAGGGGGGGCTGATGCAAGCTCTTGCTGCAGGCTGTGTGGTGGGAAAGAAGGAGGTTTGAGTTGGAACAGCAGCATTCTTCCCAGTAAAAAGAACACACTGCTATGCATTGCCTAGTGGAAAGTTGGTTTGTTCCAACGATTCATTCAACAATATTGAAATCTGTATAAATGCTTGATATTTACTTTTATCCGAATAGGGAGGATGAAATTTATTGAGCCTCCTACGTGCCAGGCGCTGTATGTTCCCTTGCAAGTACACCATTTAAATTGTTTTCTTAAAGCGCATCACTTAGAAGCAATAAGAGTGAAAGCCCGATCCTTCCCTGACTTGCTCAGTGGGAAGGTGGGGATTCTACATCTAGTGGAAAGGCAAGGTGGAAGCTGGTGCCGTGAACCCCTAGTATTCTCTAGAATGCTGGCGGGCTAGTTTCCCTTGACACCTCATAGTGTGGGCTTAGACTAGAATGTGATGGAAATTAGTTTCCTTCTCCTGCAATGTTATGTATTATAAGTTCCTCTGAGTGAAAGTTCGTAAATCAAGATGAATGTTTATAAAAAAGCAAAAAAAAAAAAAATGCTACCACTTGAGGTTATTATGCATACAGACTATATATTTTAACATTTCAGGGCAGGTACCACCTATAAAGTAAATGTTTTTGGAATGTTTGATGGAGGAGAAAGTTCACCACTTGTTGGACAAGAAATGACAACTCTCTCTGACACAACTGTAATGCCAGTTTTATCCTCCGGTAAGAAATTGAGTTACATTCCCCTAGGAAAAGTCAGTATTTTGCAACTTTTTTCAAATATGAATTGTTAGGTGAATCATACCATGAAAATTGACTGTTAAATTTTACACTATTAAATTTTAAAAAAAATTTTTAAATTTTAAAATTTATTTCAGTAACATATACTTAAAAAATTCTTCAAAGATCCAGCTAAGCACACTTTTGCCAACATGTTTTAAGGCTTTCTTGTCAGTATTGCATTAGTTACATAGTCCTGGATTATTTAAAGTTGAGATTTTACAATGATAATATACATTTTCTCTCTTTTTAATGATTAAAATGCAGTTTTATTTTGTTCAAGTAATCGTAAAAATGATTTATCTGGGCTGAGCAAGCAGCACTGTGTTCCGTAAATAGGTGGGCAACTAAGACTTGGGAAGCAAAATGGTAACATAAAGCCCTCATACTTTTCTGCTCCTGCCACGACTACAACTTTGATACGCATGAAGCTAGTTTTGAACATTCTTCCAGGTGAGGGTGGCGGGTAGAGTTTGCTTCTAAATATTTTAATCATTTGCTAACAAAGAGTAGGTCTTGGCAGATCAGGAGCAGACTTGTAAAGGCTTAGGTACCTGGAATAGTACTTGGGAATCCTAATTCCTGATGGAGCGTCCAATACGCAGTGACGCCTTTGTAGCGTGATGGGCATCACTGAATCTTTCTCAGTGAGTTTTTTTTTGTTATTGTTGTTGTTTTCTTGTAATATAAAGATCAGATGCTAACATGGCAGGAAGTTGAAAAATTTGTAGCTGGCAACATAAGCTCCTGGAAAAGAGAGCATTTGAAAACATGGATGTGGATAAAAGAAGTGAAAGGGTCAACTCTTGCTGTTTTGCATTAATGTTCAATTGTTTCTCTTATGATGATGTTAACTGACTTATGTTTTTATTTTGTAGCTTGTGCACTGAGGATATTGGGATAATTCTCTCTTTCCAAAGCACCCTAGCTTTGTATCAGTGTTTGTGCGTGTGGTCTCTGTAGCTCTCAGTCTGTATACTTGTTGTATCTTTTTTCTAGATTGTCTTCCTTCTCTCTTGATTTTTTAAATGTGCAGACCTCACCAGCTGTACTTACCTGATTGTTATACATAGTAGATGATTGAGTTAAATAATTAATAACTAAATAATAGCTATCAGGTTTTTAAACACTATATCTTTACTTCAAAAAGTTCTAATTTTAAGAGTTATGTGCCTAATCCTTTATAATATATGTAATACTGGGGGCTTTAATTAATTTAAAAGATATTTTTGGCTCACTGAAACTTTTTGTAGCTTACACATTTTAACAGTTCATCTCATACTTGTCTGCTAATGACCATTGAATATTTAGAAAAAATGCAACAACATCCAATCTAGGTCACATTAAAAGTTTTATTAAAATTATGGCTGTACATTCCCACTTATATATTTTACCTTTTGGCTTTGTGAGCTCATTCAAATTTACGATGACGGTTTAAGTCTCCGTGTTCTATGATTGCGGCCAGAAATATAGTCAAAGATGAAGGAAAGATTTTCCACTGAAATAATTATTGGAGGGATGGATGGTTCCTATGACTCTTATTTGAGGTTAGTAAATCATATGGACATGTTTTCAAAGCCTTCAACTCCAAATTACATCGCTCAGCCACAGAACTGGGACAGTTAGTTAGGCGACACTGAGCCCCCCGGGGGTGGCCGAGGCGTGGCTAGGAAGTAACCCGACAAAGAACGCGCTCCTTACTCTGTGCTGTCTCACGATTGCTGTGTCAGGGTTGGAGTGTCTCACCAGGGCTGAAGCAGACATCGTGTTGCTGGTGGATGGATCGTGGAGCATCGGCCGGGCGAATTTTAGAACTGTGAGAAGCTTCATCTCTCGTATCGTGGAAGTCTTTGAGATTGGCCCCAAAAGAGTACAGATTGGTAGGTGTGACAACATTGAAGGCATTTAGACGTCTTCGTCATGCTCTTTTATATATGCTAATGCCAATGGTGTCCTTTTAGCCCTTGCTCAGTATAGCGGGGACCCCAGAACAGAGTGGCAGTTAAACGCTCACAAAGACAAGAAGAGCTTGTTGCAGGCTGTGGCAAACCTACCTTACAAAGGAGGCAATACCCTCACAGGTGAGTCAGGTGCTCCAGCGCGCTGTCAGCTCCTGCTTTCGGTCAGAGCTTGTGGCTGAGTAATGATGTGACCGATTCTCTTTTAACAATCCCACTAGGCATGGCTTTGAATTTCATTCGCCAGCAGAGCTTCAAGCCCCAAGCTGGCATGAGGCCTCGAGCTCGAAAAATCGGAGTTCTCATCACTGACGGAAAATCACAAGATGACGTTGAGGCACCTTCAAAAAAACTCAAGGATGAAGGCGTGGAGCTGTTTGCTGTTGGTAAGCATGGACGGGAATTGCCACGCCCCCAGGGGTGACAAATGTGCCGAGGATATTTTTGTAAAGATATTTTCTGAAGCATGAAAAAACAAACAGACACACTTGCCCTATCACGTTATTTATCAAAATAATGTACCAGGAAGTTCGTTCGTGTTTTTCTTTTCTCCTTGTAATGGGACGAAACTACATGGCTTCTTGGAAGGGAGTAACGAATCAAGAGGACAAATGTACTATTAATAGGATTCAGGAAATTCTTGTTTGGTTTTCCACAGCACCATGTTTATTTTTGATATCCGTTATTTCACTTTCCAGAAAAAACACTGAAGAGACACTTTTTGATGGGGAATCAGTGCTAGAAGCATTTAGAAGAAGCTAAACAAAACAGCCTTTAGTTTATATTATTTTTTGTTTCTATTTTATATATGTAATCATTTTATTATTCAGGAAAATCATATATACATTCTAGTTAACATTGAATATATAAGGGTAGCCCATGAAATATTTGCTTCGTTCCATTAATTTTTTTCTGAGACATGCTTTTAATTTGTGTACATCCATTTTCCCCAAGGTATTAAAAATGCTGATGAAGTTGAGTTAAAGATGATCGCAACAGATCCCGATGATACCCATGCATACAATGTGGCGGATTTTGAGTCCCTCTCCAGGATCGTGGATGACCTCGTCGTCAACTTGTGTAACAGCGTCAAAGGTCCAGGTAAGGTTAGCCCAGGGTTTCTCACCCTCAGCACTATTGGTATTTTGGTCCAGATAGTTCTTTTCAGGATGGAGGAAGTGGATTCTTTTGTGCCTTGTGAGAAATTTTGCAGCATCCCTGGACTCTTCCCGCTGGAATACCAGTAACATCCCCTGAGTCATGACAACTAAAAATATCTTCAGAATTTGCCAGATGTCTGCTGGGGAGAATACTGCCTCCAGCTGAGAATCATTGATTTAGTCCCTGATTTTTTTCTGATGGCATCAAACTGTACATGACTTCTAGCTTATTTGAGGATACATTTAGTTTATATGTGCCTGCACCACACACACACACACACACACACACACACACACACACACACACACACAAGTGAGATTGGGGAAGAAAGAGAGATGCTTTCTTTCCTGGTTTATATCTATTCTCTGGTAAAGCATCTTCACTCTATATAACTATTAAATGGTTGTTCTCAGACTTTTATTTTCTAAAGTTTGCTGCCTTTTGTTTTTGATTAGAAATGGAAGAGGGGCTTATATATGATTCGCTTTGCCCCAACTACAGATGATCACATTTGATACTTTGCACTTGTAACCTCTAAATATAAAGACAAATTACAATTTTAGAATTTGGACTTTTGGAAAGGATATCATCTCTCTTTACCACTGAAGAAACAGATTTAGAGAAGTTCAATTACTTACTCAAGGCCAAGTGGGTAAAGACATTTTGAGAGGTCCTTGAAAAAAGGTAGCTATTGATAAGGAATTAAGATTTAGAAATAAAATTATGGAAGTGAATTTTTAGTGACAAGGAGTGGTATAAAATGATTACTATTTGTGTAAATCATAAGGCAAAAAACATGGTAAGCACCAAATTGAAGGTTTTTGGAAAACTAATGATAAAAACTATGGTTCTTATTATATGAGAAAAATTTCTTTTAAATACGTGTAGATTCTGGTAAAGATTGTCTTTCACTAATTTATTCTGGTTTTGGAAAGTTGGAATGTGTTTAATACATAAAGTGGTAGAAATGTTTCACGTGCTTTGGATACTGAGGATACATTTATTTGAATGTTCCTTCTTGAATTTCTCTCTCCAAAAGTTTGCAGATTTTCTTTTTGGATTTTGAACAATAGGCTGACCTTTTCCCAGGAGAAACAGACCAGCCAGGAATCCAGAATTTGTAGGCATCTGGCTCTGGATTAGCTGAGAGAGTTGCGGTTTTATTCAGTTGGAGAGAATTTTGAGTGGGGATGAAAACATCTTTTATCTCTTTTTCTTTATTTTTTTTTACATCAGCTACGTAATAGTTGCATTCATTTAGTTTCCCAGACAGTAAAATTGCTTGATAATTTTGTAGGCTTGATTATGACCCAAGTACAGTAAAGGTTAGGATACTAAGAATGGAAATTCTTTTTCTCAGCTTTGGCTTCCAAAGAAAGTAGAAAGAGTTTACATGAGAATGATTTGCCATGCTCACAGAGTCACTGCATTTGTTCTCGTATAATTATTATTTGGAACATCTGTCTAACGGTCCTAATGAGCCTAATATTTCTATTTTCATTGACATTTATTCCAAATATTTTTCTGTATCAGTCATTTCACCTATACTTATGAACAGAGAAAACAATCACAGGCAGTAGGATATTCCCGAATTTTAGAAGACTTGGTGGTTTCTCCTGTCTCCTGAGTGAGAAAATGGTTAGCTTCTCGTACCACTGAATTAGATCTTGTAAAGGAACTAAACATGAATAGGAAGCCAATTCTGTCTTCACAGAGTATAACTTATAGTTATGGAGATAAGACACGAATATAAATAGTCAATAAGATAATGAGGGCAGTGAACTTGGATGGTGCCAAGAGTGATAAAGGCAGTGGAGCTGTCAGGACTCATGGTGTCATTGACTGGTATATGTACAAGGTTAGAGACCAGAGCAAGTATCCAAGGCTAAGTCAGAGGTTTTGAGTCTAGGTGACTGATAAACTGTGGTGCTTTCAGGAAGAGGGGGAGCAACTTTTCATGAAAGATAATGAGCTCAGGTTTGAATTTCCTGAGGCTGAAGAACCCTTTGGCCATCCATTCAGAGAGGACTTATGAGTATTGGGCCTCTAAGCTGATTTACCGTAACTTCTTAGTATGTGAAAGAATACATGTAAAAGCTTGAAATATGGAGAGGAATACCATTTCAACCAAATTTAAATGTCATCGCCTTGCTATAATAATGAAAAAAGTGTATGTACTTCATTTCCACGTGTAGGTGACTTGGAAGCACCTTCCAACCTAGTTATCTCTGAGCAGACCCATCGTTCTATGAGAGTGAGCTGGACACCTCCTTCTGACAGCGTGGATAGATATAAGGTGGAATACTACCCAGTTTCTGGAGGGAAACGGCAAGAAGTGAGTAGACAACAGCTACAGCCCGCTCCTTCCTGGTCCTGAGATTGGGTCCTCCTCCTTAGGGCTCTGAGAGGAATGCTGGGGGGATGTAGGGGGCAGAACTGAGTCCAAGATGGCGCTCTCCATTTCTTTCTAGGCAAGCACTTCCATTTGGGCTTAATTAGAGGGAAAGAGCTTTGCTTAATTTCTTATGGTTTTTTAATTAAGTATTTTTAATTAAGGATTAAGAGGATGCTTAATTTATTCATGAGTTTATATTAGAATCATCGAGTAGGAAGAGAACATCGAAGACCTTCTAGTTCTACCCACTAATTTTACAAATAAGGAAACAACAGCTGGGAGAATAAACTGTATGAATTGTCCAAGATCTCATTGTAATCTGGTGGTTTCCAGAAACAAAAGACAATGGTCTCATTAAAATATAATTTCTAAGCTCATCGTAGTTAACTACTTCACAATTATAGGAGAAGAGAGGGAAGTGATTATAACATAAGTTGTTACTCTTTTTAAAATTTTTCCCCTAGTTTTATGTGAGCCGATTGGAAAGTAGCACAGTACTGAAAGACCTGAAGCCTGAAACTGAGTATGTTGTTAATGTGTATTCTGTGGTAGAAGATGAATACAGTGAGCCTCTGAAGGGCACAGAAAAAACCTGTAAGTCAGATTTTTAAAAAAATCTTCTCATTGTTTTATTTTTTAAGATAAAGAGGTGACAGCCCTTGTGGGATTTTTTTTGTGTTCTTTTTTAAAAAATTTTTATCGAAATGTAGTTGATTTACAGTGTTGTGTTAGTTTCAGGTGCACAGCAAAGTGATTCAGTTATACGTATACATTCTTTTTTAGATTCTTTTCCCTTCTAGGTTATTACCAGATATTGAGTAGAGTTCCCTGTGCTATACAGTAGGTCCTGGTTGGTTATCTATTTTATATATAGTAGTGTGTGTATGTTAACCCCAAACTCCTAATTTCTCTGTCCCCCCTACCCCAATCCTCTTTGGTAACCATAAGTTTGTTTTCTATGTCTGTGAGTCTATTTGTGTTTTGTTAAATAAGTTCATTTGTACCGTGTGGGACTTTTGTCAGCCTTCCAAATCATTCCTTTATTCGATATCCATTCAACACATATTTACTGAATGCGTACTTTGTGCAGGTCCTCAATAAATACTCTGTGGTTTTCTGCTTTTACTGGCTGCTCCTGCCATCATGAGACCTGGCTGGGTAGTCATGGTCTGAGATATCTTAGAGGGCAAAGTGCCTTTAACAGTTATCCACTTCTTAAGGGAAGATACCATGTGGGGAGTGGGACTCAGATTACCTGGAAGAGCAGCTTGCAGGAGTGACCCAGCTCAGTTCTTCCTGCGGGCAGTGAGAGCTCCCCCTTTTTTTTTTTTACTGACTTTTGGACTCTGGCCTTTACTGGAGAAGCTCTAATGGCTTTGGCTTCGAGTAGAGCTTTGGGGAACGATGTTCCTCACTCCTATTCCTGGTAGGGCTTCTGAAGCCATATGAAAATACTCTTTCCTTCTCCCATCTTTGTGGCTGGGCTGCAGGAAGAAGGGAGGCCTCTTACGAGAGGGAGGAGTGGGCGTCACTGCATCGCCTCTACTTACTGCTCAGTCCCTTAAGTCTTTATCTCTTCTCTTATTTCCCTTTATGTTAGACCGTCAGAGGTGGGAAATAATGTATTTCATAATGGGCAGGATTAATCTGCTAATTCCTTAAAACTTTAAACTCAATCTTAGGACAAAAAATAGAAAGCTGTGTAGGTGTTAAGTGGAGAGAAGGCAGTAAGCCTTTTACTCTGCCTCTGGGCTAATCTTCTTTCTGAAGAATCCCCTAAGTTCCACTTATTAATAGATGGTACTCTCATTTAAAATTTTTTAAAAAGAAAATTGAAATGAAATATGATGTTGGCTTTTTATGTATGAAATTTTATGGTTGAAGAATGAAAATGGTCAACTTACAGATGTTCCGGAAAAAGGGATTGAAATCTCAGGAAGTTGGTCTCTGTTTTGGCTTCCACGTGAGCTCACTAGAATGCCATTTTACACTTAAATTTCTTTGCTCTATGAAATAGTTATCACATGCAGTCCTAGTATGAGGTGGCGATAAACAATGAGATCGAGCTTTCGCGGGGAGAGGAAAGGGTTATATTAACTCTCATTGATTTCTCACAGCAACCTATTTTCTATTTAGCATATACAAATATCAATAACTAAGTAGGAAACGATTGGAAAATGGGTAGACTGACAAGAACTAGACTGGTGTCTTCTTTTACATTCCAACAGTGCCGGTGCCCGTGGTCAGCCTGAACATTTACGACATTGGCTCGACCACCATGCACGTGCAGTGGCAGCCAGTGGGGGGCGCTACTGGCTACTCCTTGTCCTACGAACCCATCAACGCCACAGAGCCGACCAAACCCAAAGAGGTGGGAGGCGTTTGTTTCTTTATTGTTGGGTCTTCCTGGGACTTCAGGGTTGCAGAGTCCCCATTAAGGGGCAGTTACTCACGAACTCATTTATAACTTTACACCCAAAGCAGAAAAACACAAGATTAGATTTGTGACCTGTGACGAATCTTAAAAAAAATCAGCGTGAGAAAGGAAATGCAGGGCAGAGAAATGAAAAATCAAAGTTGTGTGAAAATCTAGCAGTCACCGATTGGTGTAATTGTCCATCCCCTGTTAGTGGAAACGTTTAATTTGAATGTGTTGTCTCCCCTCGGCATGTCCTTCGGCAGATGCGCTTGGAGCCGACAGTGACCAACGTGCAGCTGAGTGACCTCTTCCCCAACACTGAGTACGCGGTCACGGTCCAGGCCTCCCTTCACGACCTCACCAGCGACCCCTTCACCGCGAGGGAGGTCACCTGTAAGACGTCGCCAGTTCTCCTTCCTCCCTTATTGCTGTGAATACAACACGTTCCTTAGGCTTCTTCTTTCACCCGATCGTGCTAACGATAATTTTGATAATCTGTGTGTCAGTTGTAGGGTTATTACTTATGGCAATCTAACTTGAGAATTAAGGTTATTTCTGGACTTATGGCAGCATCTTAAATTGATTGTAAGATTCACATTTGTTTTCCCATATTTTGAGATGTATCTTACAGTCAGTGGTGTCTTACAATTGCTCTTGGCGAGGTGTCAGTCAGGGAATAGAACATAAAATAAAGGTGCATCTTACAATCCCTATTGTTGTAGATGCATGGCACTGGTGAGAAGGGAATGTCGGGTGAGTGTAGTTTTGGAGGAAGATACTAGGTTTAAGATCAAGATGTTCCAAGTTCTCGTTGAAGTAGAAACTATGGCACACACGAATAAGTCTGTTTCTGTTAAGTAAATTAACTCAATCCCCAAACATACTGATCATCTACGACACTCCAGTCTTGCGCTTAGGTGTTGAGAATGTACTGATAAAAATGTAGAGCAGCGTGGAGGACCCGGACCCTTTCATGGTCTGCACTTCTCTTGTGTGTATTGTTCAGCCCCTTTTGTGTTTCTGGGTTGCTTCCCTAGCATTTAGGTGCTTTTCCTTGGAAAGTGACAGTGATTGTTCTTAGGCTCCTGGCCTTACGCAGCCAGTAGTTTTGTTTCATGCTTCTCGAGGTGGGCATGCTGGGATTCTAAGTATGTCTTGGCTTAAATTTTGTGAGTCTCAGACCACATTTCGAAGGAAATTAAGAAGTTGGAAGAAATGTTCAAGGGGGAACGGCGTTGAGACAGAAGCATGATGAGGCAGAAAAGAGAAACCCCACAAGGCGAAGCAGGATACAGTCACTGACAACAAATAATCATCTGTCACGTGTCGGATCCTATCTGGAGCTGGTGGTTTGCGGCAGTGGGTTGACGGCAGGTGGAGAGAGTGGGGAGCGAGCCAGGTGTGGAAACATGTTCTGGGAGTGCTGGGCGAGGGGACCCGAGTCATAGTGGGGTGAAAGACGAATGCGGCTATGGATTTGGATGTGGGGCTAGACTGCAGCAGTAGGGCAATAGAGGGCACAGAGAGGCGCTGAGAGACGAAAACATTGAAGGGATGGAGGTGCAGAAACATGGAAGTGGAGACAGCGATTCAGGAAGAGAGAGGTACAGACTTGAAAGGAGAGACAAAGGAGGTTGGTGAAAGAGGCAGCTCGAGAGAGTGAGATACGTCTCAAATAACAAGAGAATATCTCTCCATTAGTTCTCCTCCTTCTTGTCCTTTTTAAGGTAGAGCTTTGTTCAACTTGGTGAAAATTTATCATTTGGATTTTCTTCTAACTGTTTGGGCTCCTGTGGGTTTTCTCGTAAGCTTATTGGTTGCTTAATTTCGGCTTATCTTCATGCTTCACTCTTGTAACCATTTGTTTTTCTATCACGTTCTTCAGGAAGCATGAATCATTTTCTTTTTAAATTAATTAATTAATTTATTTATTTTTGGCTGTGTTGGGTCTTCATTTCTGTGCGAGGGCTTTCTCTAGTTGCGGCGAGCGGGGGCCACTCTTCATCGCGGTGCGCGGGCCTCTCACTGTTGCGGCCTCTCTTGTTGCGGAGCACAGGCTCCAGACGCGCAGGCTCAGTAGTTGTGGCTCACGGGCCTAGTTGCTCCGCGGCATGTGGGATCTTCCCAGACCAGGGCTCGAACCCGTGTCCCCTGCATTGGCAGGCAGATTCTCAACCACTGTGCCACCAGGGAAGCCCAGCATGACTCATTTTGATTTCTATCTTAACCAATTTAAATATCTGATAAAGACACGTGAGCTGTACATTTATGATTAATTATGATCTATTATAGCTGAGCAACAAGTAAGAGCTTACTTAAATAGAATGGGAGAAAGTTAACATATAAATGAGAAGTTAGAGTTGTGATAAAAATTTAAATTTATCCTGTTTTTAAAAAGCCTCCTTAAGAAGAATTCAGCTGTACCTGGTAGAATCAAAGTGCTTTTATCATCATAGCCAGTTTGTTTAGTTACTTTGCTGCACACCTTTAAGTTTTCTCCAAACAACTTCTTGAAAGCTTGTGTGGATGCTTTAGAGCTCTGTGGCTGAGAACCACATCTGGCCCTAATTTCTCATGCATTTCCAGTGCCTTTGCCCAGTCCTCGAGACCTGAAACTCAGAGATGTGACTCACAGCACCATGAACGTCTTATGGGAACCTGCACCTGGAAAAGTGCGTAAATACATTGTTCGCTACAAAACACCAGAAGAGGATGCCAAAGAGGTAGGTTGAGGTTAGAAGGGGTTTAGAAATATTTGTTTAGTCCTAGTAGGTTTAACAGAAGAATCTAAGCAAGTATAGCGTGTTTTGAATACTTGTCACTTTATGAACATAGTGTTGGAAACGTTATATATTTACAGAGCACTATTTGAATGTTGATAATATATTGGACTGTCTTGCATTTAGTTTAGAAATGTTCTGCTGTGTGACATTAATCCTGAAAACATCACCCTTTGTAGATAAAGAGTTATAGAATCTAGATGGCATTTCGCTCTCCTCCAGATGCTTAATATGGTGCTCTGCATTCTACGAATTACTAAAAAATGGCATAATAATGTTTCTAAAAATGAAAGCTAGCCAGGGGATGCAGGAAAGAAGAGGGGGAGTTTGTCAGGGAATGGGAAGATAGGCCACTTGAGCAGGACAGAGAGAAAGTCGGAACATAATGTCAGAGGATTGTCCCTTTGGCTTTGAGCATTTTTGAGGTGATGCTGAGATGGGGAGTTATTTCCATGACAACCCGCTTCAAAGTGGAAGCAAACTGAGGAGCTTCACCGGCGAATGGGTTTAAAACTTACGTTTGCCTGAAGGGGCATTAGTGTGAGAATCCCAGAGGCATTTTTGGAAGCTAGAAATCGTTTCTCTAAGCACCCGGTTACAGACTGTGCTGGTCATTTGCATTGCACACAAGCTAATTTATACCTGTGCACACATTCATTTCATTCTGGGTTTCAATGTCGAAAGCAGTACAATGACCAGTGGGTCTAATCAGCTAAGGCACAGGAGAATTTTTCTGAAAGAAATTGCACAATGATACAAAGGGAGACGGGGAAGTGGGGGAAACGATTAGGTTGTTTGAATTCCTAGGCAGTCATCATTTACCAGACACTAGTGCCAGATACAGCTCAGTACATACATTTTTTTCCGCTTTGGAAACATTTTAAATGATCTCCAGTTCCTGGACTCTTATGCAAATTGGAAAACACTGCTGTTTTTTGTACCACAATTCTTATGCTCTTGCGCTGAGAGATATAGCCAACAACAGAGGGCTGTCAAAATTCAACTTTGTAAAAATGGTTCCACTGCTCTATTGCAGGTAGAGGTGGACAGGTCACGGACCAGCACACCTCTTAAAGACCTCATCTCACAAACCCGGTACACAGTCAGCGTGTCTGCGGTCTATGATGAGGGGGAGTCTCCCCCAGCGACTGCCCAGGAAACCACCCGTGAGTTGTGCTTACGCTTTATTGATAATTGGAAAACAACACTGCATGCACGTGTCACTGAACTAACTGGGCTATTTCGTTTCTTTAAAAAAACATTTTTTTTTATTGGTGTACAGTCGATTTGCAATGTTGTGTTAGTTTCAGGTGTACAGCAAAGTGATTCAGTTATACACACACACGCACATGTGTATACGTATTCCTTTTCAGATTCTTTTCCCTTATAGGTTATCACCAAATACTGAGTATAGTTCTCTGTGCATTTCTTAATGTTATTTTTGCCAGAATTTTATACTGTTTGGGTTCATAGATTGTTTTTCACTTATTTTCTTCCCATCTTCTATCTTTATGTCCATTCCTTTTATGATCATTTCTTTCCTATTATTCTATCAGCCACTGTCCCTAATTCATCTTCCAGATACTTAACCAGGTGTGTGTGTGTGTGTGTGTGTGTGTGTGTGTGTGTGTGTGTAAGGGGGTGGGGAGAAAGCATATGGGACGTTTTCTCTGGAAAGTTATCAGTTTTTTTTGAGATCTTACTATATGTAAAGTGCTATCAGGGCTAACAAAATAAAAGCATCTTTGCTCTCAGTAGTATTCCATTGTGAAGATAAAAAGTAACGATACATGGGATCATGTAAGGAAGGTGAGGTACATGGCACTCAGAGGAAGGGGAGATTCCACAGCGGGAAGGTGGAAGGATACAGGGCACCTGCAGGGGCCCCATCTTCCCTGCTCCATTCTGGGCCACCTCAGGGGATGTCGCTTTCTCTCCTTCTCATGCTGCTTCCATAGTATTTAACCCAATTATTATTGCCTGTTGGTCTTTTCCTATCTATTCTACTTCCCCCTGGCTCCTTCCTCATGAAGGCACAAACATTTATTTTGCTCAGTTTTGAATCTCCAGTTTCTGACTCAGTGTTCAGCCCATCATTTCCTATTTATTTATTTATTTATTTATTTTATTTATTTATTTTTGGCTGTGTTGGGTCTTCGTTTCTGTGCGAGGACTTTCTCTAGTTGTGGCAAGCGGGGGCCACTCTTCATCGCGGTGCGCGGGCCTCTCACTGTCGCGGCCTCTCTTGTTGCGGAGCACAGGCTCCAGACGCGCAGGCTCAGTAATTGTGGCTCACGGGCCCAGTTGCTCCGCGGCATGTGGGATCTTCCCAGACCAGGGCTCGAACCCGTGTCCCCTGCATTGGCAGGCGGACCCTCAACCACTGCGCCACCAGGGAAGCCCCATTTCCTATTTAAATGCTGGTTAAGAAATTGAGGTCTAGAGCCAGCAGGGTTCCCAAGAACTATAATGGGAGCCACAGAGGTAACTCAAAATTTTCTAGAAAATAGAAAAGGTAAGGAGAAAAATGAATTTTAATAATGTGTTTTATTCAGCCCAGTGTATCTAAAATGTTAGCATTTCAACATTTATCCGTATACTAATTATTTATATTTCACATTTTTTTTTGGTAGTAATGTTTTCGCAATCCGGTATGTCTTTTTTTTTTTTAACATCTTTATTGAAGTATAATTGCTTTACAATGGTGTGTTAGTTTCTGCTTTAAAACAAAGTGAATCAGTTATACATATACATATGTTCCCATATATCTTCCCTCTTGCATCTCCCTCCCTCCCACCCTCCCCATCCCACCCCCCCAGGCGGTCACAAAGCACCGAGCTGATCTCCCTGTGCTATGTGGCTGCTTCCCACTAGCTATCTATTTTACATTTGGTAGTGTATATATGTCCATGCCACTCTCTCACCCTGTCACATCTCACCCCTCCCCCTCCCCATATCCTCAAGTCCATTCTCTAGTAGGTCTGTGTCTTTATTCCCGTCTTGCCACTAGGTTCTTCATGACCTTTTTTTTTTTTTTCCCTAGATTCCATATATATGTGTTAGCATACTGTATTTGTTTTTCTCTTTCTGACTTACTTCACTCTATGACAGACTCTAACTCCATCCACCTCATTACAAATACCTCCATTTCATTTCTTTTTATGGCTGAGTAATATTCCATTGTATATATGTGCCACATTTTCTGTATCCATTCATCCAGTGATGGACACTTTGGTTGCTTCCACGTCCTGGCTATTGTAAATAGAGCTGCAATGAACATTTTGGTACATGACTCTTTTTGAATTATGGTTTTCTCAGGGTATATGCCCAGTAGTGGGATTGCTGGGTCGTATGGTAGTTCTATTTTTAGTTTTTTAAGGAACCTCCATACTGTTCTCCATAGTGGCTGTATCAATTTACATTCCCACCAACAGTGCAAGAGGGTTCCCTTTTCTCCACACCCTCTCCAGCATTTATCGTTTCTAGATTTTTTGATGATGGCCATTCTGACCGGTGTGAGATGATACCTCATTGTAGTTTTGATTTGCATTTCTCTAATGATTAATGATGTTGAGCATTCTTTCATGTGTTTGTTGGCAATCTGTATATCTTCTTTGGAGAAATGTCTATTTAGGTCTTCTGCCCATTTTTGGATTGGGTTGTTTGTTTTTTTGTTATTGAGCTGCATGAGCTGCTTGTAAATCTTGGAGATTAATCCTTTGTCAGTTGCTTCATTTGCAAATATTTTCTCCCATTCTGAGGGTTGTCTTTTGGTCTTGTTTATGGTTTCCTTTGCTGTGCAAAAGCTTTTAAGTTTCATTAGGTCCCGGTGTGTCTTAATTTACACCTTTAGCACATCTCAATTCAGATGCCTCATTTCAAATGCTCAATAGCTACATGTGGCTGGTGCCTCCCATGGTGGACAGCACAGGGAGTCTAGAGAATTTAAATGACTTGCCCAGCCTCGTCCAGGAAGCTAGTGGTGAGGGATCAGTGCTATAGTCCAGAACTTTACCTCCTATCCAGCAACTCCGTCACCAGGGGCTCAGAAGCTTCTCCTTCAGTGCCCAGCTGTCTATACATGATCAAGGCATCTTGTCAAATTTCACAGCCTCCTCCTTAACTCCAGACAGTATCCACTTCTGCTGTTTTCTTACCATGTGAAATCTCTTAGCAACTTTAATAACCTTCTTGGCATCAGTTCTTTCCTGGAAGGGTAGTGGCTAGAGACGAAAATTTGTCCACATGAGCAGGCTGACAGATTTTCATAAATACAACAGGAATTTAAAGGGAAGTAAAGGAATAGTAAAGGGAAGAAAAAGTCAAGAAGAAAGACCAGTCAAAGCCTGTCATTTAATATACTAAATTAATACTTGTTTTTAATCCTTAAGATTTCCTAAGAACTTTTAGATACATCCAAAGTGCACCCTTAATGGTTGGTTTGTTTTGCAGTTGTGCGTGTGAAAGTGGTATTATCTCAATGGGCCTTTTCATTGTAACTAATAGAAACAAATTTTTGGTGGCTCTGGCTTTTGTGTAGTTGGCTTTGGTTACCAGGAGATGATAGAGAAATAATTGACAATGAAAGCTCAGAACTGGTGTCAGACGTTCCAAATTGCTTGTGCCGCAAACCAGCTGCAGTGCCTGGTCAACAGAAGGGCTCTTAGTTGGGATTTCAGCCATCATCAGCACTGCAGGGCTAGTCCTGCCTGTGAATAGAGCTGATACAGTCAGCTTCACATTGTGTGTAAGGTTAGTGACCTGCCGGAAAAGCTTATGCGTGGATTACTTAGATCATAAGATTTC
Source organism: Balaenoptera borealis (assembly GCF_965194805.1). Taxonomy (NCBI): domain Eukaryota; kingdom Metazoa; phylum Chordata; class Mammalia; order Artiodactyla; family Balaenopteridae; genus Balaenoptera; species Balaenoptera borealis. The sequence continues at coordinate 112,886,876 of NC_138873.1, read as the reverse complement.
ATGGACCATGAAGGTCCATGAACCCTCTGATATTATGGGCTAAAGTCTGTGCTTCTGTACTGCTGTGCAAAAGAGTCCAGGGTTTTCCGTAGATTCTCAAAAAGCGTGAGGGACAAAACGATGAAGAACCACCGTGTTAGAACAGTATGACTAAATGGTACCTTTTAAAAAAAAAAATCACCATTTTAATGGACGGGAAGTAGTCTATTATAGCCATAAAATGCTTGCAGTTTTCGGGGCTCTCTCTCATACTTACTTTCAAATGAACTGAATTGGTAAGATACTTGGTTCTAAGCAATGTTGTCAACCAGTTTTCCCATGTCCATTAAAATAGAACAAGGCAGTTTTATTATATTAAGTTTGGGGATCACATCGAAAAACAGTCCTGCCTTTTCTCATGACAGGCACTGTGCCAGCCCCAGCAAACCTACAGATTACTGAAGTAACACCGGAGAGTTTCAGAGGGACTTGGGATCACGGAGCTTCTGATGTGTCTCTCTACAGAATCACCTGGGCACCTTCTGGAAGCACAGATAAGATGGAGGTAGTGTTAACTCTTTTTTTCTCGCTCTCTTTTTTTTTTAGATCGCATTTCATTATAGGGACTCTTGTTTGAAATATGTATTACCTCTGTTGCCTGAAAAGCATCCTTTCCTACTAGTGACTTTTGAGCTCATGGCATGCCTCAAAGCAGGAGGAATATCTGGCTAAATGATGTCAACCAACTGCCATGGAGTTCATGATGCACCTGTGACTTAACCTTGTGTGGGTTTGTTGTTTCTTCCTCTTCCCCTAAGACCATCCTAAATGGAGATGAGAATACTTTGCTGTTTGAAAACCTGAACCCGAACACTCTCTATGAAGTTTCTGTTACTGCCATCTATCCTGATGAGTCAGAAAGCGAAGACCTGACTGGCAGCGAGCGCACGTGTAGGTGTTCAGCCTTCAGTAGGACGTTGTTATCTTAAAATGAACAGAATAGAGCTATGCCTATATTCGTAATATTTCCCCATATTCTGTTTTTTGTAGTGCGTTTGATACCCTTAACAACACAAGGTAAGAATTTAATTTGCTGATTGTACGGATGACCAAATAATGAATGAATGAATGAAAAATAACACAAAATCCATTGCAAACAGGCCTTCTGCTTTTAAATCGTAAGGTGTCGATTGGGACCTCTTTTAAACAGGTCTTTCTCGAAAAACGTTGCTCTTTGCTACTATGTGTTGAGGAGTCATTTGAGAGTCAATGACCATCATTGACCGTCGGGTCAAATTTAGTTCTAAACCTAGGGGCAAGACGGGAATAAAGACACAGACCTACTAGAGAATGGACTTGAGGATACGGGGAGGGGGAAGGGTAAGCTGGGACAAAGTGAGAGAGTGGCATGGACATATATACACTACCAAACGTAAAACAGATAGCTAGTGGGAACCAGCCACATAGCACAGGGCGATCAGCTCGGTGCTTTGTGACCACCTAGCGGGGTGGGATAGGGAGGGTGGGAGGGAGAGAAACGCAAGAGGGAGGAGATATGGGGACATATGTATATGTATAACTGACTCACTTTGTTATACAGCAGAAACTAACACACCATTGTAAAGCAATTATACTCCAATAAAGATGTTTTAAAAAAAAAATTTAGTTCTAAGCCTAGAAGTATACAGCTCTCTTGATTTCCTTGGGAACAGTGCATATTTGTGGGAGAGGCATTCTCCAGTTTGTTTACTCTGTTTCTCAACAATCCTTTTTCAGCTCCGAAAAGTGGCCCACGAAACCTTCAGGTGTACAATGCAACATCTAACAGCTTGACTGTTAAGTGGGATCCTGCTAGTGGTCGTGTGCAGAAATACAGAATCACCTATCAGCCTTCAGCAGGGGAAGGCAGTGAGCAGACGGTAATTCATTTGGGAAAAAAACGTGACTTTTAGATAAATTCTACCCTCTCCTTCTCAGACTCCTCTCACTCCCAGTGTTTAGTTAGTCACACTTACTGTTTTGAGAGTTGCAAGATTTGCTGTATTGGATGGAATTTTTTGGCTTCATCCCTGACGGAGCCTCAAAGCATCAGGCATGTGCCTCAATGCACTCATGTTTTCCTTAAAAACTATTAGGGATGGGTCATCCACGGAGATAGCTGGATTTGTGACTCTATTTGTATTTTCATTTCTTACCTCTCTAACTTGATCAAGTGTTGAGAGTCTGCTAAACTTCCATTATTCTAATTTTCCTGTGTTTTGCATGTCATAAGGTATCTTCTAGATCTGATGTTTCTAGATCTGGGTATCTGTTCAACCTAACTTATACTATTTATCACTTTTATATTTATCCAAGTGGAGGTTCCTGAGAAGGACTGTGGGACTCTAAACTCGGCCTTCATCTTCGTTTTCTTCCCAGCCTTCCCGTATTTAACAGACCCCTTGTCCATTTACCTTGCTTACTTTAGTTGTCTGTCTTTGAATCTTCTTCAGCTTTGTTTTATGAAATGTGTGACCAGAACTGCACACATTACCCTGGGTCAGGAAGCAGCACGATTTTTACACAGATAGGGCGATGCTTTCTGATTTATTTCAAATACCTCTTTTGGTGAGGTCTAACGTTTTGTTGACTGTTGGGGGCTGTGATTTTTTCCTCATGTTGCCTTAGAGTGAGTTATTAACTTTGAATTGTCTGACTCTCTGAGCTCCAGCAAATGGGTCATACCTCTTCCCAGTTTAGAGGCGTTAGCAGAGGTAGATGCTGGCAGTGGTTAAAGGTCTCTGAACCTGCGCAGTAAGTGGGTTTAGCTGAACTAGTGCTCTTGTGAGCTGCTCTGTTGAGGTTTCCATAGATCTAGACTTAGGTAGTGTGATACATTTGGATTAAGAATTTCTTATAGTTTATCAGTAGTAAACTAAATACCAAGTGTCATCAACTGGCTTTTATATAAAATGAGACACATCTGAGGGACTGATATTTTAATGGCAGAAACAGAACTTTCATCTGTGCCAGGCCAGATTTAGGCAAAGCTTGTCCTTAGCATTTCTGTTCTTGGTGGTACTGACCATCCAAATGCTGCCCTGGGTCTCTCTTTCCTGTCTCTCAGCTGTTTGTTATAATTAGAAGGAGTCTCATAAACGTATCCTCTGTACAGTATTAGCTGATAATCCCTTAAGGTCTGTTATTCTTAAGGATATTTGCATTTTAATGCTAGTCTGCGAAATAATCAAAGGAATGAATCACCGATGCTGGCATATTTTGGAGGGCTGGATGGGGGAAGCAGGCACACCCCATTCCGCTTCCTCATGAGGCTAGTTCTACTAAGCGGATGCTTTCAGATTTGTTAAGTATCAAATACGTCGATACTTTGTTCTCATAACCTCAGATACTAAATCTGTTAGAATTAGCCACTGTGGTCCAATTTGCCCATATTGAGGAGGAGTACAGCGATTCACTGAGGCTTTCTCTGAAACGCAGACTGCTTGAGTGGATGAGTGCTAAGTGGGGAACATCTGGACCAGCCATCCCCATGTGGCTTCGCGGGCCACATGCCACTTTCATGCGATTTTAATTAGTATGGCATAAACATCTGAATCTGGTAGACCGTTAACAAATCATACACATTTCCTTTCAGCAAGATAACTAGATGGCCTTAAGCAATGAATTAAAACCTTCAAACTCTGTAATCAGAGGACATTGAAAAAGCTTCATACCACAAGGCTGGAATCCTGAGTGTGGCCTGGCAGAGGGTCCCGTCACGTAGTTTACACAGCTCATGCTGTTAGAGGGGCAGTTTTTGAGGGGGAAAACCGAAAGCTTTAGATCTTTTGCTGAATCATTTTAATATGTTTCTTAAGCAAATAAAAAACATCTGTAAAAAGGTAAGAATAACACTTAATGGTGCAGAGCCTCTACTGTCGTGCAATTCTTTGCTATCTTAAAGTTCCTTTGCAGCTCACTTATGATTAATGCCTTTTTGGGGAAGAGATCTGTGAAATGTGTTTTGGATGAAATTTCACAGTGCTGGCGGCCAGCAAGTTGAAATATCTTTTTTAAGGTCACCAGTTTAAGGCTTAAAATCCTTTTTTATGATTGAAAGTGCATATTTTACATTTAAAATTATACCCTAAGATATATTTTCAGCTTTCACTGTGGGACCTGTTTCCAGATCTTGGCAAAGATCTCAAATAGCTCCCCTGTAGAAAGAGCTTTTTCTAACAGATCAGTGAGATGGAGAGAGCAAGGCTCACACTTATCCCTGTTTTACTCAAGACCACGATAGGAGGACGGCAAAACAGCGTGCTCCTGCAGAAGCTGAAGCCTGACACTCCTTACACCATCACTGTGTCCTCCCTGTATCCAGACGGTGAAGGCGGTCGCATGACAGGAAGGGGCAAGACCAGTAAGTGAACCCAGACTCCCACGGCTCTTTACATAACGTTCGCGGGGATGGAATCACATCTTCCTCTGGAAACCCCGGGGTGACACAGCCTTTTGCTAATCTTTTAAAAGCCGTGTTAATAACGATCTTAATTGTTTTCAATATCCTTACTTGGAGTCATCTGTCTCTGTTCAAGGAGAAAGACGTTTATTACTTTCTAGGATAAGACAAACAAAAACGGCTCAGGGGCCAAAATCTCTCTGGAGAGATGAGACATGTGTCAGATGATCACAGACGTTCTTTCACTTATTCAGGACTTCAACAAACGTTTGTGGGGTGGGGAGACATCAGGGAACCTGTGTTTTGTGAGTGCTGGGTTGTTAGGACCGCAGTGTGATGGGCTTTCCGTGCATTTCAGAGCCTTTGAATACTGTAAGGAACCTCAGAGTGTACGACCCTTCCACCAGCACTTTGAACGTTCGCTGGGACCATGCAGAGGGCAATCCTCGCCAGTACAAGCTCTTCTACGTACCCACAGCAGGCGGTCCGGAGGAACTGGTACTTATTTCCTGTAGGGAAAAAAGCATGTTTGTTTTAGCTGTAGCCGAATGATTGCAAAGTGGAGCTAAAGAGATAACCGATTTACCTTAGTGCTGAAGAAGTTCATATTCATTCAGTAGGACTTGGCAGAGGGCGGTAGGTTGGTGTCTTGTGCCTGGGTGATCAGGGAGTTTTTGCGGGGGATTGGGGCTAGGGGAAGTAATCCTTTCAGGGAGTTCTGAGGGGGAGCCTGGGGTGAGCGTAGAGAAGTCTTTCTTCGGAGACTCTTGTAACAGTTCGTCTGGGGGCACGTCGTTACATCCCGATATTACAGAACTTGCTTCTTGACTTGGTCCTGAGTTAATATTTTGAGTATTATATTATTCGAAGTATTATTTCTTTGACAGGTTTTTCAAATCAGATACTTTACATTTTATTAAAATCTTTAGGTACCAATCCCTGGGAATACCAATTATGCCATTCTTAGGAATCTGCAGCCAGATACCTCATACACTGTTACAGTCGTTCCCGTTTATTCTGAAGGTGATGGAGGACGCATATCAGATACTGGAAGGACATGTAAGTAAGAAGGCAGAAAAATATAGCTTTTTTCGTGACACGCTTTGCTTTTCCGTGTAAAGGCCATATAGGCCCACTGAAGAAAATTTGGAAAATTCATGATAGAACAAAAACATAAAAATTACCCATAGTTTACCATCCAAACACCACCAACTGTTAATATTTTAGTGTATGAAATAAAAAGTTATAATGGCATTCTTCTTCTGAAATGATAATTTCAGGATTTATAAATGTGTATGTAATCACCAGTATTCTGTTTCACTCACAAAAGTTCATGAGCTTTGCTTTGTGCCTTATAAATTTGTGTGAAGCAGTGTTTTGTAATTGGCTTGCGTAGCGTCGATTGTTGAAATCTGTTCATCACATTACTTGATCGCACATTTCTCTGGTTTGCTGATGAAGTGCTTTTTGGCGCTGAAAATCCGTGTGCTTTCATTTGCCATTAACATCTTGAGAAATCAGCGTATAGTGGTTTTACAATTCTTTCTAGTACTGCTTGAAGGCTTTGGGGCATACCTATAAATATTTCTTTGGCTTTAAAAATACACTTGCTGATGGCTAAAAGAGAGCAAATACAGATGACTTCTTTTGGCAAAAGATTAGCGGTCTGGAAAGATGATGTTATTGGCTAAACTAGAGTTTGGGGTTAATACATGGATTTAATTTGCATGTTTTCTAAGTCCCTATTGGGGCAGGTAACTGAGAACTGAGTGTATCTTTTCTCCCTCCTTTTGCCTTTTCTTTTAATCACAGAAGACATTCAGTATCTATTTGTTGAATGAGAAGGAATGAATGGGTGAATGTAGCTGATGGAATTAGATGGCTTCATCGGTGTTGTCAGTTTTCACCTAGAAGGCAGAGCTATAAAATCCTCTGTCTCTCCATTACCTGTGTTGGAAAACTGAAGCATCTTGTCTCTTGCCCCTTGTTCTTTCGTGGCCAACCCAGTGCTATCATTGTGCTTTTACTAGCTTGTTTTTATTGGCAACAACTTTGCTTCCATATAGACCAAGGACATAGTTGGCTAATTTTGACTACATTTGGATTTGGAGAATTTTAATCTGCTTTTGTGTGTAGATAATTAGAAGTTTAAGGAGGACAGTATTTTATCCTGTTACAGAGTAGAAGTTTTGGAGAAGTGATAGCAAAAGCTTGACATATGTAAACAGATGTAAGAAATATGTGTTGGCTTTTCTTTCCTCAGTGGTGAGAGGGCTGGCAAGAAACGTCCAAGTGTACAATCCAACGCCAAACAGCCTGGACGTTCGCTGGGACTCGGCGCCTGGGCCGGTGCAGCAGTACCGCGTCGTGTATTCGCCCCTGGCTGGCCCGAGACCCTCGGAATCTGTAAGTCATGCTGTCGTCGTAGAGCTCGACAGAAGAATGCTGTAGATTTTCCTGTGCCTCCTGCTCTAGTTGCTGGCCAGCAACAATAAGTCAGTTGGTGTGGCACCGGGTCTCCTGGAAACTTCCTTTCCTGATGAGCTTAGTCTCAAGTTTGTGTCCTGTTTGGTTGCCTGTGAGGATGCAAGCCACGGGCATGCCCATGTGTAAGGCTTAAATGATTGCTTTTGATGAATTAAAGTAGGTGTATTAACGATAGGGTTAGTTAGCAAAAATGAATTTTGGAAAAATGCAAATTAGCTATATAAGTTAAAAGCCCCAGTAGTGAATGCAAATCATTGCTAGACCTCGTCAGTATGGGCTTTTGTTGTAACATACACGTCTTTGTTATGAAAATACCTTAAAGTTTGCGTTCATTGGCTCTTAACAGGTTGCCCAATCTATCTTCAATTCATAGTACTATGCAGTTTTCTAAGTAGATTAATAATTTTGAGATCAGAAATTACTAATTTGACAAGGGATAGAACACCTGTGGGAAAGTAAATTTATAGACTAATTTAATTTACAAGTCTTTACCAAAATAGACAATGACGACGAACAAAGGTAAACAAATGAGGAGAGATAGATGTGCTCTGTAAGAATATTGATTTGTATGTCCCTGTGTATGGTAGGACACATTCAGACAGTACTGCCCTTATCCATTGCATGGAGTAGCTCTCTATTTTACCACAGTGTGTGTGTGTGTGTGTGTGTGTGTGTGTGTGTGGTCCCTTTTCTTATGTGTATCTAACACTCGGGATGCTTTTGGGTAACTATCATGAGCCCTGGATGTTGTATTTGAGAACCTTTATAATGAACACAAACGGGAGATAGTTGAAGTCACTAAGGGTCAAGTATGAACTAACTTTTTTTGGAGAGGAAATTTCTGAGGATAAATTGCATCTAACAGTGTGGCTTGGGCAGATCTCATGAGGTAGCATAGAAGCTGGTTTCTGCTGTGCTGGGCTCAGCCTTTTACTGTAAACATTATCATGCCGACTAATAAAAGACTCAGTAAGCATTTGGGTTGTGGTCAAGCAGAATCTGGCGTGTCCTCCCCTCCAGATCGTGGTGCCGGGAAACACCCGCACGGTGCACTTGGAGCGGCTGATTCCGGACACACCCTATTCCGTGAACATCGTTGCCCTCTACCCGGACGCGGAGGGGAATCCCAGCCCTGCCCAGGGCCGCACGTGTGAGGCGGAAATCCTTTCTCCACCGGGTTCCCTTGTGACTTGGGGCGGGAGGCCTGGGGGGTGTGGGTGGTGAGTGAGGGGTGTGGGGAATCGCCTCTACCTTGCGCAGGTGAGGGGAGCGCTGGGTTGCCCACAGTCACGTTCAGCCTGGAGCCTTGGGCCCATGACTGCCCTCCCAGCTGAGTGATGTCGTTTGGCCGTTTTCTCATCTGGGACCCCAGTTAAGGAGGCGTTTCTTCCCTTCTTCTGCCTGCGGTGGGTCTTCTCACCAACTGGGCACTTTGGAAGTGTTAGGGCGCGGCCTCTCTGTTTCATTAAACAGGAGGTGCTTATGCAGTTAAAATAATCCCTTTCTCTCCTAGTCGGTACTTTCAGGTTCAAACTTAGCTCTCTGTCACTGGAAGCTCTCTGTCTCTGTCACATGTAATCGTAGCTCTGAATGCAGCACTTTCTACTGTTTATGGTTTCACATTAGAGCCGTACATGTGTATTTCATCATAAGGGAGTAAGCAACCCAGAGAGTGGTGAAGTACCAGGGTACAGTTACTCTGCCCTGGGTTCCATTCTTTCATGCCCCTCCCTCCACCCCTGTGTCCACTATGGTCAGAGACAGGAAACCAACTCTGTTGTATTTATTTATTTAGTACCGCGAAGTGGACCAAGAAATCTGAGAGTCTTTGGGGAGACAACCAACAGCCTCTCGGTAGCCTGGGACCACGCTGATGGGCCGGTTCAGCAATACAGGATCATTTATTCTCCCACCGTTGGTGACCCAATCGATGAATACGTGAGTCTGTCACTCTTTCATCTGAGCATTTTGTAATCTCTCACCAGGTTGGAGGGTGAAAGGAAGCTTTCTTCTTTAGGAAGTGCTGTGATTACAGTTGAGTCTTTCTCTGATGTGATCTTGGGGCCACCTGCACAATCAGTATCTTTGGGCTCATTTCTCTTCTACGCACAGGTTGAAAAATTATCTTATCTCATAAAAATGTGTATTTCTAACTATCTAATTATACCATAGGAACTGAGTCGGTGAAACATGGTACCTATTATTCTGAGCTACCTAACTTAATGTTCGAGTTATGTGACTCTCTAAATCTTAACCTTTCTTGAAATACAATTCCTCCACAAGGTCTCCCTTCAATACTCCAGGGCTAATCAAGCTCTCTTTGCTCTGAAGTTAACATTTTTGGGTACACTTTGGTTTTGGAGTATACATACTCTCATATTAGCTTTAACCTTTTTGAGTGTCATATTTTGTCACTCTAGAACCAGATTCAAGTTTCTTCTAACTTCCTCCTAGCCCTCAGTATGTACATCCATCCGTTATGGATGGAAGAACTCACGACTTTCTTTAAAGTCTAGTGATTCATTGATGTGATAGTTTAGTAGACTCTTACACAGAATGTTGATTGTAAGGCAGTGAGGTCTGTGGTTTGCAGCCATTTTGCCACATACATCCTCTCTGATGGTTCTCCCTTCATTATCCCCATGTTATAAAATATGATATCTACTTGAACTTGATATATTAGGCTTTAATTCAAGCTCCTATTTTTATTAATCAGAAACCCATGTAACGGCCATTTAAGAGTTTCTGATCAGGCTGGGGTAAGCGGTATTACCACACTTAGTTTGCCAAAGCAAAGAAGGTCCTGCTTTACTGTTTATTCAGACTTGCCATGGACAAATACGCAATTTCCCGTCACTTTCTGAAAACATTAAAAATGTAATTTCCCTCCCAATTCACCATTTGGAATTAGGGAACTCTGCGCTGGAATTCATGGTTTAAGTGATCCCTGCTTTTTGTAGAAGCAAAGCATAGAGTTGGAAGAGAGACTGAGAGGCCTGTCTGGTTCATTTGCTCTTTGTGGGGCAGCTGAATGTATTTTCCATTTCCTCTTTTTCCCCTAATTAATATTAGCAAAACTGATACTTTTTTTAATATAAATTTATTTATGTTTGGCTGCGCTGGGTCTTCGTTGCTGCGCGTGGGCTTTCTCTAGTTGCAGCGAGCAGGGACTACTCTTCGTTGCGGTGCGCGGGCTTCTCATTGTGGTGACTTCTCGTTGTGGAGCGCAGGCTCAGTAGTTGTGGCTCGCAGGCTCAGTAGTTGTGGCACACGGGCTTAGTTGCTCTGCGGCATGTGGGATCTTCCCGGACCAGGGCTCGAACCCGTGTCCCCTGCATTGGCAGGCGGATTCTTAACCACTGCGCCACCAGGGAAGCCAAAACTGATTCTCTTGAGGACAGAAACTGAGTCCGCTTTTGCTCCCCAGTGGGTTCCCAGCGGCTGGTACCACACCTGGCCCACGGTGGGCGCAGGGTGCATATTTGTGGGAGGAGCACCACGAAACTGACACACATGGCGGAGCGGGGAAGGAGGGGAGCACAGTCACGTGTGTGGAGGTGCTGTACGAGATACTGCCTTTCGTCCTCACGGCTTCCATCCTTCTGAGACGCTGAGCCACAGGACTGGGAGGTGGCTGATGCGGGATTTGAGCTGAGACCTGCCTGACTCTAAAACCATTTCCCTTGTCGCACAGTGGTAGACAGTTTGCCTCGCCCTGAGCATTGTGCAAGAAAAAGAAACCACGAAGAAAACATTACCGTTTATGGTAATACATACAAAAGTATTGATCTGGAAGTCCTCTAGCTGATGATAACTTCATAATTTAACTTCCCCTGCAGACCACTGTCCCAGGCAGAAGAAACAATGTAATGCTACAGCCCCTGCAATCTGATACCCCATATAAAATTACTGTTATTGCTGTTTATGAAGACGGAGATGGTACCCATTTGACAGGAAATGGAAGAACTGGTAAATGTCTTAACCCTTTTATAATCTTTAAATTTGGTAGTATTTGAGTATATACATCTCAGACACTCCATTGATACTGCATTAACATTTGTATTAGATATTGAATTTTGTCAGAATGATATGACAACGGAATGTGTTATTAACTTTTTAAAGGTCCACTGAAAGAAGGAAAATGAGACACAAATCTGCATATTTTGCTTTGCTTGAGATAGTTTTATTCTTTGGAAAACCACTGCTTAGTCACTGAATAATGTTTTAGTTTGTGTGGTATCAGTTAAGGCTGTAGCTGTTAACTCAGTCAATTAAGTGTCAGCAAAAAAGACCCCATCACCATAGAATCTTAAGTCATGAAAAAGAAGCAAGATGATTAGTAATCATCTTCTGTCTTTACAAATTTAGCTTTTTTTAAAAAAACTATTTTTTCTATTGTACTAATGGATTACCAGGGTTCAGGCCCCTTTTCTAGCCTGCGTGGGTGGCAGTTTCTTATGGTTTAGATCAAAAGTCCTCTAATTTGGTTGCTGGAATCATCTGAAGACCTTTAAAAAGGCTTACGCCTGGACGCCACCCCGAGAGATACTGATGTTAATGGTCTAGACGTGGTCCAGACCTGCCGAAGTTCTAGTGTGCAGGCAGAGTTGAGAGTCCCTGGCTGAGCGTGAAGGTGGGCTGGGCCATGGGTCCGCTGGGTTCCGTTACTGGGAGACATGGGTAAGACACTTTTCCACTTCGTTCAGCCAAAATCCACTTAAGTCACATGATTTCAGGCTCCTTGCTACACTTAGTCGCCCAAACTCTTTTTCTACTTAAATGATCTTGACAACATTACAGGATTTGGGAGAGGTAACATCTGAAAACTCCTGAGAGAAAAGCAGGACCAGAGGGTTTCAGCTCAGTCTTTGGAGGCCAGGAATTTGTATATTTATTGACACCTGTTGTCTACAGGACTGAGTCAACAGAGACTCCATCTAGCGACTCAAGATGATTTTAATTTAACAGCTTCCCATTTTCACTCTTCCCTTAGGTTTCAGAATATATTTTGGTATTTTTCTGGAGGAAATGCCGTATTTCAGAATTCTATGCTTAATCAAGAACATAAACAAATCTCTACTAGATCTTTAGTTTTCTAGGAAGGGCCAAAGCCACTTCTGGTTTCTCTTGTAAAAAAGTTTTTGAAGTTGAGTCCTTATTTGTGTAATGCTGTGAATAATAACTCAGCGGCTGACTAACAGCCTACCTCACAGCATTGATCTAATAGGGGGTAGAGTTGGGTAGTGTTCTGGAGGTGTGAGCATTTACTCTAGGTTATGTTGGTAGAGGTTATAGTGGTGCTGGGGAAGAACCTCGTTTTGGTCACTAGCTAGCTGTGTGGTCTTGGGCAAATCATATCTTATTTTTGTGATAAGATGGTTAGATTAAATAGTCTGTAAATCATTTTTTTGGCTCTAACAATCTGTGATCTACAACATCCAAAAAAATGGTATGAGATCTCTTTTACTTTTTATAATTCTGAATCCAGTTCTAGAAATCACCAGTTCCTGAGTCCATTTGATTTGCTGTTTGAATTTGGAAAACTACTAAGCTTTCTGTTGAACATTTCAATACCTTTTAATTGTTTTCTGGAGCGGGACAATATGGGATATTATTAATTTGCTCTCATGAGGCTGCACTGTCAATATTCATGGTCAATACTCATAAAGTTCTGTGCTCTCTCCTCGTTTGTCAATAAGAGGTCAGTAACGTGTGCCAATATTTGTTTCCAGTGGGATTACTTCCTCCTCAGAACATACACATCTCAGATGAATGGTATACGAGATTCAGAGTGTCCTGGGATCCTTCACCATCTCCCGTTCTCGGATATAAAATTGTGTATAAGCCAGTGGGTAAGGAAGCACCTTTATCATCTTAGAAATGCATTGGAGGGTTATTTGTGCATGAGGGTGTTCTTTGTTGCATCCCCCAGGATTAGATTCTCCTGATAGTTCAGTTATCACATCAAGTCCTCTCCTACCAGAGGTAACGTTTCTGGAAATAGTATTTAAGCCAATGGTCTAAAGTATCATTGTTACTATGGGTTTAGATGCCGCTCCCATTAATCTGCATGACTGAAACGTCTGATCTGGTTCATAAAATTGCACAAATTGGAGCTGTGTTCAGACAACCTATATGTTATTATGATCGTGAAATAATGAGTACTTAATTAGTATAAACTTGTGTATTTTTCCCATCAGGTCAAGGTATTATTCCATTCAGGGCATGTGCATTTTAGTTTAGTCACGAGAGGCTTGCTTTCAGCTTCCCACTGCCACTTTCACCTAAATGGATGTCCCCTCTATTAAGTTATTCGCCATCTATGTTTCCACCTTCTGTCTATATGTTTAGCAAAATGGAAGCAAAATACTTTCATCGTAAATTTGCTGGGGTATCTTCCATGCACCCAGGAAGGATGTGAACTAGAAAAAAATAAAGGAGAGAAGGCAAGTGTAAGGATATGTGAGCCTGTGTAAGAAATGGAGAGGGAACTTCAAGGTGGAGGACTTTCAGTAACCACACTGCATGGAACGGGGTGGGAGATAGACGTTCTCAAATCATCTCTACAGCAGAAAAATGTTAATTGAGCACCCAGTATGTACAAAGCACTATGCTGGCAAACTGGAGCGTAAAGAAGAGGCTTGAGAGTCTAGAGTAGTTGACGGTGTGATGATCTGTTCGTTAAAGGAACATTAATTACACACATGCTACATTCATTAGTACACATGCTAGCTACTGTGCTATGCTTTGAGAATAACAAGGAAAAGGCTTCGGTCTCTGCTTACAGTTTTGTATTCACCACGTAATGCAGCGTGTGTTACGGGGAGCACGTGCATAAGGGCTATGGAATTAATGGTGTTCATACTATCATTTGAGTATAGGTTATTTGATTTTAAGAAAAATTTGAGACTAGGGATGGCATATTTCTATGTATTTTTGTGATTGTTATTAAAGGTTCCAATGAGCCCATGGAGGTCTTTGTTGGAGAAGTGACATCATACACGTTACACAATCTCAACCCCAGCACCACCTATGACGTGAATGTTTATGCTCAGTATGATTCTGGACTCAGTGTCCCTCTGACGGACCAAGGCACTACATGTGAGTCACGTAGCTTTTTGTGGTTGTAAGAAAAAGCGTAGTATAAATGACCAGGTCAGTCTGTTTTAATTTTCTTTCTTTCCTTTTCTTACACGTGTTTCCTCAGCATTGAGTAGGTAACTCTTTTGTGTCCAGCTAAACAAATACTTAACGTCATATAATCAAGTATACAAAATGTATAATGATGAGATATGTTTGTTTCATAGAAAATACATTTTGAATTTTAAAAGATAAAAATTATAAAAATTATGATTTTATCCATGTGGGATGCTATGTGGTTTTTCCTGACATTTGATGTTAAACGTATATTACCTAAATGTATTGATCTAATTGAAAGTTTTCACATAAATGCCATGATGACTGATGCAGCTTACAGATAGATTTTGTTGTCATCAAGTGCTTTAATGGCTATTTGAGGACTTAGCAGATAGCCTTTCAGAAAATTTGTTTTATTATTTTTCATGAGGTGTCGTTGACATTCATTGTGTTGAGAGGGGCTATAGACAGACCTCGTTTCATTGCACTTGGCTGTATTGTGCTTGGCGGATGCGGTGTTTTTTTATAAATTGAAGGTTTGTGGCCACCCGGCATGGAGCAAGTCTATTGGTGCCATTTTTCCATCGGTATTTGCTCACTTCATGTCTCTGTGTCACATTTGGTAGTTCTTGCAATATTTCGAACTTTTTCATTGTTATTATGTTTGTTATGGTGATCGGAGATCCGTAACCTTTGATGTTACTATTGCAAAAAGATTACAATTCGTTGGAGGCTCAAATGATGGTTAACATTTTTTAGCAATAAAGTGTTTTTAATGAAGGTATGAACATTATTCTTTTAGACATAACACTATTGCACACTTAATAAACTAAGGTATAGTGTAAACATAAATCTTTTATGCACTGGGAAATCAAAATATTTGTGTCGCTCGCTTTATTGTACCAATATTTGCTTTATTCTGGTGGTCTGAAACTGAACCCGCAGTATCTCAGAGGTACGCCTGAATGTGGATTTTCCTTCCCTTGAAAATCAGTCATAGAAAGGGAGGTCGGTTTTGACAATACCATGTTTTCGTGTTTGCTTCATGTATGTTTCTCATGAAGAAACAGTGTGAGACTTTAGACATTATTTTTTTCAGCCCCAGTGGAAGTTTGAAAATTGTGTTGTGACTAAAAGTATGCTTTTTGCCTTTATTTGTGAAGTAAATCTATTTCTTTCTGTCCTTCTCTTGTAGTATATTTGAACGTGACGGATCTGAAAACTTACCAGGTCGGGTGGGACACGTTCTGTGTTAGATGGTCAGCTCACCGGGCAGCAACTTCCTACAGGCTGAAACTGAGCCCTGCAGATGGTACGTGTGCAAAAACGTGACCCGGAGCACATAGTAGCCACATTTAAAACTTCCGTAAAGGTGTCGTTCTATTTATACAATGATGTATCAAAATGTCTTTAAATAGAATTACTGGTGACACTGGCATTTTTCCTCTGCTGTCCTCATCAGGAACGAGAGGACAGGAGATTACCGTGCGTGGGTCAGAAACCAGTCACTGTTTCACCGGCCTGTCACCAGACACTGATTATGGCGTCACTGTCTTTGTGCAGACACCAAATCTTGAGGGACCAGGTGTCTCTGTCAAAGAACATACTAGTAAGTGTTTTTGAGTAATCTGGGGAGTCTCTGTAAGGCTTCAGAGTAGGATGCTCTGGGTGTGGGAGACGTAAGTGACTCCTGTGTGGCACTTCTCCTTACGAGCAGCAATAGTGGCACGATGGCAGGTCCTTGAAGTGGCGTCTGTGGCTGGTGCAGCACCTTTATCTGCAGCAAATCCGTGCTGCCCCTGTTAGAGTTGGCGTAATCGTAAGGAAAGACCTAAAGGAGGGAGAGCTGGCTCTAGCTGACAGTGAGAGGGTGAACATGTATCCGTATTAGTGACCGTTGCTCATCTGACTGTATCTGAAGGTCTTACGTTCTCCCTTTGCATCTGGGCTCCGCTTCGCGCTGCTGTAGTCAGTGTTGAGTGACTACCAATGGTACCAATTTTGGATCAGATAGGAGTCCCAGTATGTCAGTGCCCATTGACACTTGCTTTGTTATCGAGGACTTAAATGGCTCTTAAAATTTACTTTCTGAGATATGAAATGTGCACATGTTGCGTTTTTCTAATTATTACTTTTAATTCTAGCTGTAAAACCAACAGAAGCTCCTACAGAGCCACCTACACCTCCTCCCCCTCCCACGATTCCACCAGCCCGGGAAGGTAAGCACTGCTATTAGGCAATGCATCCAGCTGATAGAGATTCATAGCCTTCTTACTTATGCAGTTGATACAGAACATTTCTGACCTATTGTTCCTGCTCAAGAGTTTTTCAGTTAAAGGCAAAGATTACCAGTCATTTGCTCTTCTGCTCCAGGCCCATTTTAGTGTGAATAAAACCAATCATAAACCACTCCGCCTCTTCAGCTGGAACTCTGTTGCCTCGATTTTGCAGGTGAAGGTCTAGGGGTGCCTTAAATAATCCATTGTCACATGGCGGGCATTTCTTTCTTGCGGCTGCTGGCATCAACAGGCACTGGGAACCTTTTGGGCTAAATTTGCAGCGTAACCCATGGGGCCTTTGGCTTTGGAATTCCTGGCTTCTGACCTGAGAAGGGCCCTGGATTACACAAAGCTAGAAACGTTCTGTTCACCAAAGTCGGAGACATAATTGTCCCTTGTAGTAAACTGGTAAAAAGACATAGACTGAGCTATTAAGATTGGTCTCTCAGTGATTTGGGGCAATGCTCAGTGCTTCATCAAATTAAGTTTTAGCTGATTAACGACTGGTTTATTCTTTTCCCACATTCTGTTTCCAACATTTAATTGAAAGTATTTTTCTTTTCTCTTAGAAGGCTCTAGAATGTTATGGCTTTATTAAGCCTATTAAAGAAGTAAAATTAAAAATTAAAGGTGTATTATTATAGGATAAAATAGTAATGTGTTTCTCTAGACTGTTGAAAGGAATTCAGTAAATATTTTTGGCTTAAAGACATGTTCAGCAAGACGAAAAGACAACCCTCAGAATGGGAGAAAATATTTGCAAACGAAGCAACTGACAAAGGATTAATCTCCAAAATATACAAGCAGCTCATGCAGCTCAATATCAAAAAAAACAAACAACCCAATCCAAAAATGGGCAGAAGACCTAAATAGACATTTCTCCAAAGAAGACATGCAGATGGCCAAGAGGCACATGAAAAGGTGCTCAACATCACTAATTATTAGAGAAATGCAAAACAAAACTACAATGAGGTATCACCTCACACTGGTCAGAATGGCCATCATCAAAAAATCTACAAACAGTAAATGCTGGAGAGGGTGTGGAGAAAAGGGAACCCTCTTGCACTGTTGGTGGGAATGTAAATTGATACAGCCACTATGAAGACCAGTATGGAGGTTCCTTAAAAAACTAAAAATAGAACTACCATATGATCCAGCAATGCCACTCCTGGGCATATACCCAGAGAAAACCATAATTCCAAAAGAGACATGTACCACAATGTTCATTGCAGCACTATTTACAATAGCCAGGACATGGAAGCAACCTAAATGTCCATCAACAGAGGAATGGATAAAGAAGATGTGGTACGTATACACAATGGAATGTTACTCAGCCATAAAAAGGAAATTGTGCCATTTGCAGAGGCGTGGATGGACCTAGAGACTGTCATACAGAGTGAAGTAAGTCAGAAAGAGAAAAACAAATATCATATATTAACGCATATATGTGGAATCTAGAAAAATAGTACAGATGAACCTATTTACAGAGCAGAAATAGAGACACAGACGTAGAGAACAAACATGTGGACACCAAGGGGGTGGAAAGGGGGTGGGATAAATTGGGAGATTGGGATTCAACATATACACACTACTATGTATACAATAGATAACTAATTGAGAACCTACTGTATAGTACAGGGGGAAAAAAAAAGAAGGTACAATCTGTTTGTAAGGCATATATTAAGTTTACCTTAAAAATGCATTCCAGTATACAGTAGGTGCAGACAAATACTGTTTGACTCCACTTAAGTGAAGTACCTAGAAGAGTCAAATTCGTAGAGTCAGAAAGTACATTGGTAGATGCCAGGAGCAGGAGGGCAAGGGGGGTGGGGAGGGGGAATGGGGAGTTAGTGTTTAGTGGGGACAGAGTTTCAGTTGAGGAAGGTAAAAAATTAGGGCAATGGATGATGGTGAGAGTTGCACAGCAATGTGAAGGTATTTAGTGCCACTGAACTGTATAGTTAAATGTGGTTAAAATAGTATGTTTTATATTATGTGGCTTTTACCACGATAAAAAAACATTTTAAAAAATGGATCATAAGCCCACATATAATAATTAAATCTATAAACCTTTGTGTCTTTGTGACCTGAAGTTAGGCCAAGATTTCTTCAATATCACACCAAAAATGTGAGCAAAGAAATAATTGATAAATTGTACTTCATCCAAATTAAGAACTTCTCTTTGAACAACATTGTTAAGAGAATGAGAAGACAAGTCGCAGATTAGGAGAAAATATTTACAAATCACATAATCTGCTAAAATACTTATATCCATGTTACATAAATAATTCTCAAATCACAGTAATAAAAATACAAACAACCCAATTTTAATAAGTGAGCAAAAAATTTGAAAAGACATTTTACCAAAGAAGATATATGAATGCTCAGTATCAGTCATTAGAGACATGCAAGCCAAAACCACAATGAGATATCAGAATGTCTAAAATTAAAATGACCATGTGTTGGCAAAGACGTAGAGTAACTAGAACCCTCATACACTGCTGGTGGGAATGTAAAATGTATAACTACACTGGAAACAGCTTGGCAGCTTCTTCAAGTTGAACATAAACCTACGGTACCACTCAGTCATTTCATTACGAGGTGCTAAACCGAGAGAAATGAAAGTATATGTTCACACAAAGACTTCTACATGAATATTCATAGCAGTTTTATTTGTAAGAAAAAAAAAACCGGGTAATTGGAAAAAAACAGGAAATGCCCCAAATGTTCATCAAAAAGTGAAATAATAAGCAATAATGGAATAAATGGAATTCTTCTCAGCAAGAGAAAGGAACAAGCTATTGTTAAAGGCAACAACGTAGATGAATCTCCAAATAATGCTGCTGGGTTCACGATGCCTGAGGAAAAAAGAAAGATACTGTCTGATTCCATTTATATAAAATTCTGGAGAACGCAAATTAATCTATCATGTCAAAAGGAGATCAGTGATTTTCTGGGGATGGGAAGGGGTGTGGAGAGGACTGACAGGGAGAGACTATTATAAAAGGACACCAGTGAACTTTTGGGGGTGATGGATATGTTTGTTACCTTTTTGGTGGTAATGACTTACTGCTCTGGTGTATTCGTATTCCACAACATATAAGAGTGTGAATTTTGAAAAAAAAAAAAAAGGTTAAGGTTTTTTTCTTAATCGGCTTTATTTTTTAGAGCAGTTTTAGGTTCACAGCAAATTTGAGCTGAAAGTACACAGAACTCCCGACATGCCCTGCCCCCTCACGTGCACAGCTTCCCTCCACTCTCAACGTGCCCCCTACCAACCCGGAGTGGGACGTTTGATACATTCTGTGAACCTATATTGGCACATCTTTATCACCCAAAGTCCATATTTACATTAGGGCTCATTCTTGGTGTTAAACATTCTACACGGTAAGTTTTTATCACTAAAATGTTAAATTTTTACTTTCAGAATTTTTAGCTTTCAAGTCTGAAGATTCTAATTAAAGGTGTTTCTTTATTTTATTCCATCCCTTCCCTCCCTCCGTAAGATTCTAGTGGCCTAATTTAAAATGAAAAGACACCTTATCTACACCAAGTCTTTGATAATTATATACAAAAATCTCCAAACCCACTGAGGACTCTTCTTAAGTTCTGAGCATGGTTGTTTTTTCACTTGATTTCCTCCTTAGTTATTGTTTGAAGCTACTTGAAGAATCCCATGAGGAGGGAGCATATGCGTGTAGAGTGAGGAGATGGAGTAATTCCAGAGCAGAAATTGGGGGCCAGTTAGACTAGCGCTTTTCAGACTTCACTGTGCACGTGAATCATCTGGCACCTTGCTACCGTTGATTCGGATGCAGGAAGTCGGGGGTGGGCCCCAGGACTCTGCATTTCTATCAGGCTCCCAGGCAATGCCGTTGCTGCTGAACCGCACTTGGAGGAGTAGCAGGGTGTTAGATTACGTTTCTCAGTTGTGTAACTTCACTGAAATGAAAGAATTCATGAGATTTGGGGCTTCCTCTGTGTTTTTCCCCCAGTGTGCAAAGGGGCCAAGGCAGATATTGTATTCTTGACTGACGCCTCCTGGAGTATCGGGGATGATAATTTTAACAAAGTTGTAAAATTCATCTTCAATACTGTGGGAGCCTTTGATGAAATCAGTCCTGCTGGAATTCAGGTGGGTGTCGTTTCAAAGGTTATTCATGTGTAATGTCTTGCTATTTTCCTTCAACCTTTTAAGTAGAAAGACTTTTCAGTATAAACTCCATTTTGACTTTGTTATTTTCTTTTTTCTTTACACATAGACTTTTGGGAAGGACTTGGGTGCAAATGATAAATAAATAGAAAAATAAATATTCCTCTAGGTATTCTCTTGGCTAGATGATATTCCTGTTGCAGAATTTAGGGGAGTCTAATAACTTCCTGCTTAAATCTTCTGACAATGATACATTTTCCTAAAAGGTCATTTTATGTTCTGGAAGTTAAATGCATTGTGATTGTTGTAACCCCGTTAAGTCAGAAGATTCAGTGATAGATAGTGACTGGAGGCGGGTGTGTGGAACCCTATTGCCCCCTCTATCATGACATTGCAGATACTACCTGAACCAGAAGAAGAAAGGCCATTGTTAACTCAAAGGGAAATTAATTTGTTTTCCTACAATGATAACTACCAATTATCTTGCTTTGGAATCACTCCAAATTTATTGCTTTTACTAGAGTGGGAAGTTAGAAAAATTAATCCTTCCATGGCACACCTCAAAGAATAATTCCTCACTTAGCTCTGACCCACCAGTAAAGCTGAGGATCTCCTCCACTCCCAACATACCCCTGGACTCAGAGCCAGTGGCTCTGTTACTTACTACCTGGGTTCTGCAACCTTGAAGACCCACTTCAATTACACCCTTTCTGGAGAGGCTGCCTTGATAGTTTTAGGCATTTCAGACTCCTGAAGGGTTTTGTCTATGTTGCTGTTATGGCACGTATCTCTTTATATTGTCATTATTTGTGTGATTCTCTTCTGTCTAAATCATTGACTGCTTAAGGCAAGAGACTGTATTGTATTATTATTTTTCTGAATTCTCTTTCCCTTCCCATTTCTCTTGGTGAATTTTCTTCTTTATTTAGACAGGTACGTCTTAGAGATGTTATGAAAATAAGAGATTTCTGACATAAACCACAAATAATTTCATAAACAAATCATGTCTTCTTTTATGGAATAATGCTTTGTGGAATGTATTAAATTTCAAATCCCCAAATAATCCTGTAGATGTTATTCCAACCCAAGAAGAGTAAAATGTCAGGCTAGTTATAGTCTTAATTTAAAGTGTGAGCAAGTAAGCCTTTTTTGAAATCCTTTTAGAAATTAAGATTTCTGATAAAAAATAAGAAAAAAAGCTACCATATTTTATTAACTTCTATGTGCCAGCTACTTTGTATACATGATTCTCATTCCTTAAACTGGCCATAGAAGTAAGTATAATTATCTCCATTTTACTGATAAAAAATGAAGGCCCAGAGATGTTGGGAACCTACCCAATGTCACAAAGCTATTAACTGGCAGCGCTAAGATTTGAGCCCATTGAATCCTGACTATAAAGCTTTTATTCTTTCCACTAAATCACACTGTCACTGAATTTGTGATGAGTGCTGATTATTATCACACACGTGCCATTTTTATATTACCATGAAGAATAGATGTGGTCAGTGTGGAGGGTCAGTTGTCTGAGAAGCAATTGCTTAGCCAATATTTAAGCTCAAGATGGTATGTTCTCATTTCTAATCTTGGAATCTCATTGCTCTCCAGTTTTACCCATCCCTTCTTACATCCTAGAGAATAAATACAGTGCATGTACATTATTAATATCAATTACTGACACTTTCACTGAAGATCAGAAATTAGAGAATTTAGTGAGACAGCAGTAGTTGTATTAGCTATAAAGAGCGTACCATATTCCGTCAGGTCTAATACACTTCTTTTTCGCATTATGCAGCTAGAAGAATCACTTGACAATTGAAACGTTGAAAGAGGTGACTTACCCTCACCACCAAACCGCCTTTCCTTTCAGGTCTCATTCGTGCAGTACAGCGACGAGGTCAAGTCTGAGTTTAAGCTGAACACGTACAACGACAAGGCCCTGGCCCTCGGGGCCCTCCAGAATATCCGGTACAGAGGAGGAAACACGAGAACAGGTGCAGTTCGTCAGCGTGTACACAGACCTTTACTCTCCAAAGCCTTTGGAGTGATAGGCAGAGTGTAACTCTAACATTCAATTGCTTATCAGTTGGGCGTGGCTAAGGGCACTTGGATAGTTTTCCCTGAGATGACACTAAAGTGTTCCATGCCACATTCTATAGGCAAAGCTCTCACGTTTATCAAGGAGAAGGTCTTGACCTGGGAGAGTGGTATGAGGAAGAATGTCCCCAAGGTGCTGGTTGTGGTCACAGACGGTCGGTCACAGGACGAGGTCAAGAAGGCAGCTTTCGTCATCCAGCAGTCAGGTAAGCACAAGCATACATTTAAAAAATAATTTTTATTAGGGTATAGTTGATTTACAATGTTGTGTTAGTTTCAGGTGTACAGCAAAGTGATTCAGTGATACATGTACATATGTCCACTCTTTTTTAGATTCTTTTCCCATATAGGCCATTACTGAGTATTGAGTAGAGTTCCCTGTGCTATACAGCAGGTTCTTATTAGTTATCTGTTTTATATATAGTAGTGGGTATATGTCAATCCCAATCTCCCAGTTTGTCCCCCCGCCCCGCTCCTTACCCCCTGGTAACCGTAAGTTTGTTTTCCACATGGCACAAGCATAAATTTGATGCCTAGTGATTGCACTCATTATTTTCACAGTTTCAAACATCCAGGAATGATTGCAAAAGACCAAAATTACTGATGTTACTTTAGTTTCTGTTTTACTCTGTATTCCGTACCCTTCTAATGTTAGTTTACATTTCATCATGGAATGGTTTGATAATTGCTCAGAAATGACATGGTGTGTTCTTTGTATGAGACGTGCCTCAGGGTCTGTCCCGCATAGTGGCTGGAAGCCTACACAACAGCAGTAATGGGATGATCCTCAAGCAGGCTTCCTGCCGTAGCATAAATGAGTCTTGACGCTGGTTCAGTCCTATGCAAGGAGAGACATAGGTTTCACACGTCCTGGCAGATGCAGACCCCAAACAGATTGCTGGAAGGTTCACTGCAAAGGAGCAGAGAGACCTCAGGGAGATATTGCTCGTGTAGATCTTGTCAATCAAACATGCTGAAAGCCTCCTTGTTACACTGCCCTTTGGATTAGTTATTCAGGATGATTAGAGATGAAACTAAGTCTTTATAGTTGCATTAACACCCGCAATCCTTCAGGCAGCGTCCAACGTGGACATATTTTAGAGAGAATTCTATGCTATGCATGATGTATTGTGGTGTAAATTGTAAAGTACTTCGTTACATGGAATTTGTCATCTGCACATACATGGGTCTCTGGCTAAAAGTATGAGTCATGATTAGTGCTAAGTCATGCTGTCTTCTTACAACAGAGATTGTTCTATGCACTGATCTTTTTATAAGTTGTTGCCGTTATGTTATGCACTTTGAGCAGATTCCTGTATATTTTAGGCTCCTTTGTGATTTAACTTTGGGGTTATGAATGTTTGCTTCTCAAGTTACCTTATTTATATCTAATTATGTAACTAATTCTTTATATAGTCTATTTTTTCTACTGTTGAATTAAGCTTTTGGAGTGAAAACTTTGTTTATTTGTATTAGCCTAAATAAGTGAAAGTTTATTGCCAGTGGGAGTTGTAGATTCCATTTTGAAAGTGGTCAAAGTGCTGACTCTGAGCCTGAGTTTATTGAGTAAATCAGTTTCAGGAATTCGGAGTTTAAAATGAGCCCATTGTTGATTTCTGAGGCACATGAGCTTGAAATGTTAATGTTGCCTAAGACAGCTGCAGAATTAATGGGTATATTAAGACTGTGGATGTGTGGAAGGAAATGAGTACCACATTAAGTCATTCTGCTCTTAAAGTGTTCATCTTTTAATTGTTAAGACTTTAGGAAATCCAGTTAATTGAATTTTATAAGCCAGAAAATAGGAAGACCTGGAAAAAGTACCTATTCATTAAAGAGAGTTTATGTCAATTAAAAGAACTTGTTGCATTAGCTGAGAAAATATGGCATCATTTCTGATAAGATTGTATTTTGAATTGTTTAAACCATAAAGGATGGAAAAAAGGATATGTAATTCTCTCTATAAACACTGCTCTGCAGGGTTCAGTGTCTTTGTAGTTGGCGTGGCTGACGTCGACTACAATGAACTTGCCAACATAGCCAGCAAACCAAGCGAACGGCACGTGTTCATCGTGGATGACTTTGAATCTTTTGAGAAGATAGAGGACAACCTCATCACATTTGTCTGTGAAACTGCCACTTCAAGTAAGTCATGGTCCACATGGATCCACAGTCTCAGTTGTTTTGAAAAAGTAACTACTGAGTAGACCACGGGTCCCCAACCCCTGGGCCGCGGACCGGTCCTGGTCGGCAGCCTGTTAGGAACCGGACCGCACAGCAGGAGGTGGGCGGTGGAGTGAGTGAGCGAAGCTTCATCTGCCGCTCCCCATCGCCCGCATCACCGCCTGAACCGCCACTGCCCGCCGTCCGTGGAAAAACTGTCTTCCACGAAACCGATCCCTGGTACCAAAAAGGTTGGGGACCGCTGGAGTAGACCGTTCTCTATCCTATACGAGATCAAGTCTGTGCATAAATAGATCCTGGGAAACCACTTGAGAACCTGATGAATCACTGTTCTATTGAGATCACGCTAACTGTATGCTTGTCAGAGGTCCATTTTTAGCCTTGAAGATGCAATGTTCCTTGTATGGAAATAAAGTGTTTGAACAGATCCTTTTCCCACCATCCCAATGCCTGTGACATTTGAGAAGATTAATCTTCAACTTAGAAATGCATTTATAGAAGCATTTCCATGAGATGAAAGTTTTCCCCTGTTAGTAATCAATTGGTATTTGTTCCGTCAACATCCGTGCTTCAAGAGAGCCACGAGAAAACTGACTTGTGTGAGTGTGCACTGTAGAAATACACTTGGTTCCCACTTGTTTCCTTGGGTGTAGATTTTTCATATTATACCGAGACCTCAAGCTCAACTCTTAAAATACAGTGTAGGACAAAATGTTGATTATTTAAGTTGATCTGTTCCTCTTCTCCATCCATGAACTCTGATTCTTGGGGGTCTTAGATTATGGAGACAGTTGCGTGGCTGGTCCAGACCCCTGATCCCAGGCAGGGCTATGCTTTTTAAGTGTTCTGTTTTCCCCTATTAGACATTATGTTGAGATCTCAGAACTCGGGTTAGAGGCGGCAGTAGTGAACAAACGTCAGTGGTTTACGGTAAAACTTACACTGAAGCTCAGAATGGAGTCGCACTAGTGCACGCGAGCAGGGAGCACCAGCTGCCCCTTCCATTTCACGAGGTCCTGGACGCAGCCCTCTGCTGCCCCAGCTCCAGGGCCCGGGGTGGGACCCCCTGCACTCCTGCCACCGTGAGGTTTGGTGGCCAGCGTGAGCCTCCGTGGCTTGGCAGAGAAGAGGACTGAGTGACGGCAAACTCCTCCTGCCCTTGCACAGATCTGAAGTTTCCTGGGAGAAAAGTTCTTTTATTTTAGATTTCTTTTTTTTTTTTTTCCACAACTCACACACACACACTGTATTTTATTTTTACAAGAGATAAATAGACTGACACCAAGCATTGTACATGGATGACCACAACAAAAGCAACAATGATTGCAATTACCAAACACGAAATACACTCATACTATGTCATAATATTGACATTCGGTCCAGTAATCCTCCACTGTAACAGCTCCTTTACTTTGCGGTGAAAATTGATTTGTATATTCTTTGCCTCTGAGTCCTTGTGGGAGTTTTTTTTTTTTTAATTCAAACAGAAAGTCACAAAAATTATAATCATCCTCATCAGTAAAAGTTCTTTAATCTATTGAAAAATATCTAAAAATTTCCCCCCTTTAATTCAATCTTACCATTCTTTTTTTTTTTTTTTTTTAATTTATTTCTGGCAACGTTGGGTCTTCTTTGCTGTGCGCAGGCTTTCTCTAGTTGTGGCGAGCTGGGGCCACTCCTCGTTGTGATGCGCGGCTTCTCATTGTGGTGGCTTCTCTTGTTGTGGAGCACGGGCTCTAGGGCGCATGGGCTTCGGTAGTTGTAGTACGCGAGCTCAGTAGTTGTGGCTCGCAGGCTCAGCAGTTGCGGCGTACGGGCCCAGCTGCTCCGCGGCATGTGGGATCTTCCCAGACCAGGGCTCGAACTCGTGCCCCCCACATTGGCAGGCGGATTCTTAACCACTGCGCCACCAGGGAAGCCCCAACCTTACCATTCTTAAGAACATTGTAAAATTCCAGCTGGACTGGAGAATGTCCAGAAAACATGGTCACGCTGGTCAGTAGTATAATTTCACGTACACATGGAAAGTCTACACAAAATAACTTAGAAAAGGTTAGATTGATATGCTTTATAAACGAATGACCAGTTCTGTTACTTGATGTATGTATGCAGGTGCTTTCTGTGCATGTATAACATTTGTATACCTTGTTGGCAAATCATACTTAAAGAACACTGTACTTTGCAGGTTGTCCTCTCATTTATTTGGATGGCTACACCTCACCAGGTAAGCGTTCATACTCGGGCTAATTTATTTCAGGATTTAAGCAATCAGATAATTAAAATGACCTCATTTCAATATATTTTTTTTTTTCTGATGTAAAGGTTTTAAGATGCTTGAAGCATACAACCTGACAGAAAAGAATTTTGCTTTTGTGCAAGGAGTCTCTTTGGAGTCAGGGTCTTTTCCCAGCTACTCATCTTACAGGCTTCAGAAGAACGCCTTTGTGCATCAGCCTACAGCGTGAGTGTGACAACAGGAGTTCTCTTTCTTACCACGGGCCAGATGCTTTTTTGAGGCTTGGAATCTTTGCTGATGTCTTAGAACCCTGGTATTTTAGAATTGTCGGAAGAGCCCTATGGATGACCTGGTTTAGTTTCCTTAAGTACAGTTGGGTTAACTGTGTTCCACTGGGTCACGTGGGAGACTAGGACTCAAGCTTGCTACTCTGAGACCCAAGAATCTCATCCTGTGTCCGCCATATGATGGATTACTGATCCTTTTGAATTTAAGTCTAGGATTATAGTTACACTTCTTAAGAGAGGTTGTTTAAACAGGGAGGCAACTTCTTCTTTTGAACATTTCTCCCTTGGTGCAGAGGGCCTGGATGGAATCAGTGCAGAATGAGAAGAGGCATTCTTCCTAGTGTTTCCGACTCCAGAGGATGAAAGACTGCAGTGGTTTTGCTTGTCCATGATCTGTGATCTGACAGGCAGCACTTAGTTTTTATTGGCTGGTGCTCTGGCAATCTGTTGGGTAGCTCTAGATGTTGTTATTTTACGGGATGAAAGTTTGTACCTGGGTCCAATAACCAAAATATGTACTTTTTATTTATTAGAATGAAAACACTTGAATGTCGAAAAATATGTGTTTGGCATCTTATGGAGGGAAAAGAACAAGAAGAAATAGAGTTTTCCGAAACTTAGGACAGGGTCAGACAATGATGCCTGAAATTTGAAATGCTCTGAGAAAGCTGACGGAAAATTCAGAGTAAAACCAAAGCTCATTTCTTTTAAGGAAGCAGATTTTATTGTTGTAGTGTGGCCACACTGTGAGTTCCTAACTCTTTTATGGCTAACCACACTGGTTCACAGTTTTAGGTTTACCAGTGAACCTAAGTACCCAGCATTTAACTCTGTCACCTCAAGATATGATTCCTACATTTTAACTTATGACAGCCTGCTGTCCTCTTAAGATTCAGAACTTGTGGCTGAAAGAGGCATAAATGCAATTAAATAATTTTTTTCCTAATCACTCATTAACTAAAAAAGGGGAAAAATGGGCTAGGTGAGAAATGAATTAATATGGAGAAATTATTTTTAATGTGGAATATTATGAAGATGGTCAGTTTTTGGACATACAAAAGGCATCGTGTCAGCTTGCCCAGAACATATGCTTTAAGAAGTAGGGCATTACAGAGTATTGAGTAGAGTTCCCTGTGCTATACATATGGGAAAAGAATCTAAAAAAGAGTGGATATATGTATATGTATAACTGATGCACTTTGCTGTACAGCAGAAAGTAGCACAACATTGTAAATCAACTATACTCCAATAAAAATTAAAAAAAAACCCAGTAGGGCAGCGTTATATTCCAGAAGTACTAGCAGTGTGGTACTAGGACATGAAACCTCAAGAGACATTCTGTGCCCTCTGTCAAAATCCATGGAGGAGTTGCTTCTCTTCTGTTCAAGAGCTGATTTTTTTTTTTAACATCTTTATTGGAGTATAATTGCTTTACAATGGTGCGTTCGTTTCTGCTTTATAACATAGTGAATCAGCTATACATATACATATATCCCCATATCTCCTCCCTCTTGCGTCTCGCTCCCACCCTCCCTATCCCACCCCTCTAGGTGGTCACAAAGCACCGAGCTGATCTCCCTGTGCTATGCGGCTGCTTCCCACTAGCTATCTATTTTACATTTGGTAGTATATATAAGTCCATGCCACTCTTTCACTTCGTCCCAGCTTACCCTTCCCCCTCCCCGTGTCCTCAAGTCCATTCCAAGAGCTGATTATTAAGCCCCTTTTCCTACCTTCAGGAAGAACGTGCTATTAAATGGTCTCAGACAGAAAACCATTAATTCTGCTTCAGAGATTCCCCCAGAACAATGACTGACTCAACTCTAGAAGGGGGCCACATTTTACGTCTAACAGCCCTAGAGCCAAGAAACATTTCCTTTTAATTGAATCACATCCCTTTATCAGCACTAAATGTTTGCACATGTACGTGGCCGTAAAATCTATTATTGGTTTTGTTTCGGGGAACATGTGACCTTCTGGAGATTATTTGATTTACTTGATTTTAAGGGAGGACTTGGGAAGTGTAAAAACTATTAGATATAGGGAGGGAGCAATTAAAGCCTTAAGCCATCTTGCTTATGATCTCATACCCCTGATGTTGGAAATTGAATATATTTAGTAAGATTTACTCTCTTTAAATTACACCCCTAGATACAAGTTTTATCACCCTAAAATCACTATATTGTTTTATAATTATCTATGTGCTTAGAAAAAATGATTTATTAACAGTAGGATGAAAGACCATTTGGCAATTTCCCAGACTTTTGTGACTTTATCAGATTATAAATCATCTATTACTGCTTACATAATGGGTCTTTAGTGTTTGCTATTTTGAGGTCATTCTTAAATTTTTCCCCTTCTAATATGTAGCCAGATTATTATAAATGGCGTCTAATACTACTCATGATGAGAGTCTAGCCCAAAGATTTAAAATATCCTCTATTTCTGATGAGAAATCCTTATTAATTAATTAATTTTGTTTCATCCAACAGAGATCTACATCCCAATGGCCTCCCCCCTTCATATACGATTATATTACTATTCAGACTTCTCCCAGAAACTCCCAATGACCCTTTTGCAATTTGGCAGATCACAGACAGAGACCACAAACCACAAGTTGGGGTGATTGCAGATCGTAAGGATTATAATTTATCTTATTTTAAGGCACATGCATGCATACTTTTGATTATGTTTTTCCTTTTTCTTTAAGAACCTTCTGGATATATATATATATATATATATATATATATATATTTACTTGATTATGCTTTTATGTTTAAAGTTTTAAAAATATATCAGTAAATATTTGAATTACATTTTATCTTAACTGAAATTATTAATTTTTTTAGAGAATTCTCCAACAAGAATTATTTGTTAATACTTTCAATATAGAGTGCCCAGGCATTTGATTTAATAACAATTATGTGTTGATTACAGCTTCTAGCAAGACATTATCATTCTTTAACAAGGATACAAGGGGTGAGGTACAAACTGTTACATTTGACACAGATGAAGTGAAGACATTATTCTATGGAAGTTTTCATAAGGTAAAAACGTAAGATTATAGAAAAATAAATATTGATAGAAAAAGTTATTTGTAGAAAAAAGTATATGACTTAAAATTTAAACTAATTTATTTTATTATTTATTAAAATGTCATGTTAAACTGGTGGAAACATAGCCATGTCTTTTAAAAACAATACCTTATTTCAAAGAATTTGATTAATTCAAAGAAGGAAATTTAAAACGATAATTCTACTAACCATGAGATAACTACTATGAACATTTCAATGTATTTTCAATGCTAATGTCTTTTCAGAATATGAGTCATGTAGTATATACAATACTGTGTGCCCATTTTTCTACCTACCATTTTATTTTGAACCTTTATGTCATTTTGTTTCAAAAGCTTAATTTTTGTGGATTGTATTTAATTGATCAAATTATTTATCCTTTTATAGAGAATAGTAAGCTGCTTCTGCCTGCTAGTTTGTTGAAAAGTTATAAACATGCCAGTCCAAAAGTTATCATTAACTATCAAAATAATTAAGATAACTGTTTACTAAATTAACTTCTGCATGAACACATTTACAACTTCTCTAAAAAAATCTTATTAAAAGTTCTAAGATAAATTCTTAGGGGATTATCTATTCTTGATGATCTTAATTTTTTTTTATCTCAACATCGAGGATAAATAGAAACTTGCTGTCAGGACAATTAACTTACAGATAAGAGTGCTGAAGTTGGCAGCATTAGAAATGAAAAGAACAGTCGAGGTTAGGAGTGGACTTTTTAATGGAATTTCTTCATCCACTGGATCAAGTTAACAGGAGGAAGACTACTTGTTGTGCAAGTGGTCTAAAATTTCCCCAATATAGCGCTCAGAAAGTTAGTCCCCATACACAGAAGACAAATATTTCTAGTTCAATGTGATTCTCAAGTGAAAATTGAAAAACTACCCTGTACTTGGGTAGATTTAGCTGAATTTCTTGCTGATTCTATTCCTGAGAATCTTGGCTTCTTTCCAGAATGTTTTTCTTATTCATGAATCAGATTCTTGGTGAGGATGGCAAGGGACTCTCTTCATGGGGCTTGGAGAGGCCTCAGCGTGCACATTAGTGAAAAGCAAAAAACAATGATGGAAAGACAGAGATCTCTGAGAATAAAGGCATATTTGCTTAACAGTTTACAGACTGTCCTGGTAAAGTGCAGCAAAGTAAATGCCTTATTGGGAAAGCAGATTCTAGACAAATATTACTGACTTCAACTGCTCCTTGTCCGATAATAGATGTTGAATCTGGCAAAGTTCTTATGAACTTTTTTTTGGCTCATTGATACACCTATTAAACTTACATTTGAGTAACTTGCCCAAAAAGACTATTTTATTTTTCTTCCATACCCACTGAAGATATTAGAAATTCAGCCCCCTATTAACCAACTGATAACCATTTAGGAACTATGATTAATAATATAACTATTATTAATTTCCAACTTTCATTGAATGCTTCATTTTACTTGAGCAAAATAAGGCAGTATTTTGAAGAGGTCAAGAGGGACATTCATTAATTGTTGCAAATCAAGATAATTATTTTTTGACATTCCCTTCTTAATTTGGCTTTATAGAGAGAGGTATTTGTATTCTTAGGTTTTACATAATGCCTCTTCTTTCCTGTTCTCACAAGCGTTCTTTTCTCCTCAAATTCTCTACCTTCTTTTTTCATAATGTCTTTCTTTGTTTTTAGTTCCTCCTCTACTTTTTCATTATGCTGTTTTCCCTCCTTCATTCCCCCACACCGTTCTTCTAACCTACTCTCATTTATCCTATCTATTCAAGTACCAAGTGCGATCACTACTGGCTACTTACATTCCACTGATCCAAGGATTCGAACACTCCTCTCTCATTTTCCATGTAATTCGGGCACTGAAGTTCTTCAGTCCTTGAGATAAGAACAAGTAGTTCTCTGATAGCAGCAAATTAGTGAGAATAACATACAGGGGGCTCTTGGGAGAGAGGGGATAGCTTAAGTAAGGAATGGCAGACAACTACTGCTTCAGGAGAATTCTCTTGAAGCGTTTTCTATGTCTTCATCCTGTTGTAACAGATGACATAGATTCAAGAGAGAGATTTCTAATGAGACAAAGAAGTGGAATAGATGACAAATAAGGTTTTAGGGAATGGGAGACCTTGGGAAGGGTGATGAGTTTACAAGGGTGTTCCTATTTCTTTCTACTGGTCTGTGACCAACAATCCTTCCCAGTTGGGAAAGAGTCCCTAAATACTTGGGACAATGGTCTCCAGATAAAAGCCGCTCTGAAATGTAATTATGCATGTGTTTAAAATGCAATGAAACACACTGAAGAGATTGTAGCAAAATATATTTTTAGCATGTGTTTCTTTCTGGTTAGCATTGAATGACAAGTGTATTTGGAATAATTTTGTTTCAAAAATTGAAACTTTTGATTTTGAAATAATTTTTCTGGATACTATGATTTTTCAAATAGTTTGTGAATGTTTGCTTCTGAGATTGTTCATATAAGAGCCAACAAATAAGTTTTAGTTCTTATTAGATAATAAATATCTTGGGAATGTTTGTATGGTGTTCTTCTTGAATTCAGCATTAGATGATTGCCCTAGGGGTATTTAAAATTATTTTTAGTAAGCCATATATCACTTTTATATAAAAGCAATATATAATTCATACTTACCACTTATAGATGCACTAAATTAGTGTTTTGGTGGTGATTCTATGTGGAAAAAATATTTACTGTTTAAAAAAATCTCTAGAGATTGTCCTTATGCTTATTTACTCAAAGCATTTAAGGGAATTTCCTTAACTTGGAGCCAAACTTTTCAAAGTAATCGTCATGGGCTTACTTGAGTATTTGGGCTGTGATAAGTGGAAACTATGAGCATAACTATAAAGTCAAAGATTACCCGCAGCCATTCTTTACATGACTGAAATACAGATGTTTTCTTAATTATCTGTACTCGTAGATTTTTTAAGATTCTGAGTGTCTTCAATATCAGATAAAAAATAAATCAACAAGATTGTTTTCTGATAAGGAAATTGAATCTTGAATCTATTGATTTCCAGAGCTGAATCTCTGTAAAAGACACGTGCTAGCTCTTTCCTATGTTCGGTATCTACATGGTGTGTAAGATCTTTTTGGCAGGGATTAGGGATAACGGATTAAAAATTGAATTTAGCAAAATCAGTGGAAGACATTCGAGGCTCCTTTGTCCTGAGTATAATAATGTATTAATGATTTATTAACTTATATTTGAAGAGTTCATTTTTTGTAATTTATTCTTAAATACCTACTATAAAGTATTGGCTCTGTTCCCTGTGTTGTACAATATATCCTTGTAGCTTATTTTATACATAATAGTTTATACCTCTTAGTCCCCTACCCCTATTTTGCTGCCTCCCTCCCTGCCCCTCTGCTTCCCTCTCCCCACTGGTAACCACTAGTTCATTCTCTATATCTGTGAGTCTGCTTCTTTTCTGAATAGCTCTCTATAGTTTCCAGAAGCATCTCATCTACTACAATATCTCTGGCCATCTCAGGAAGAGTACAGAGTGGGGAAAATAAGAAATTATGCAAGTGTATAATAGCTGAAGGAAACTGGGACCCAGAAAGGTTAAGTGGTTCATTTAATTTGATGCTGTTAATAAATGACATTGACACTGCAACCTCGTGCTTGGATTTTTAGTTCAAGCCTCTTGACTTGGGACAAGAATAGCTTTAAGAACACATTTTCTTAAAACTGTGATCTGAAATTTGTAGAAGCCAGATTGTTCTGGGTAGAAATTTTGTAATGGAAACAAATGATCTTTTTAGGTTCATATCGTAGTGACCTCAAAAAGTGTTAAGATTTACATTGACTGCTATGAAATTATAGAGAAGGACATCAAGGAAGCTGGAAATATCACAACTGATGGTTATGAAATTCTTGGAAAACTACTTAAAGGGGAGCGGAAATCAGCCACAGTAAGTAACACATTTTTATTTTTCTTGGTATCTTGTATTAAGATTGAAATGACATTTTAAAAAGTAATCAGTGAGGTTTTTTTCCTCAGTGAGTTTTAAATTGTTTTATTTCTTGGTTAGATTGAAATGCTGGAAAAGTTACACTGAGAAAATATGCTACTGACAAAACATGATAATGTGCTTTACTGCTAGGAACAAATTAAGTTGTCAAGGCACCAGACAGCATCATGTAGTCGACTTGAAACTGAATCAGACTGGAGAGTACAACACAAATAGTTGCCAGGATCATCAGTGAAATCTAAACTAATTCATTTTTTGTTCCTCAAAGGTAGTAACTGTTAATAAAAATTTGTGCACTCAGGACACTACGCATTTGTGGACATTGGCTGTGACCGTCACAGACTTGCTCTCCCCTCACTGGGGGGTCACATCCGCTTCAGAAGGAAGATGAGTGTAGTCGGTCGGCCACTTCACTCACAAGTGTCACTGGCTCAAGTTGGAGGCGGGGGCTTGCCAACCCTTTTACAATGCTATTTAGTAGTAAAATTTTAAACATAAGGTTTTCACCGTACCAGGCTAATTAAGTTCATATTAGATGTCGACCAATAATAACATTGTTCTAAAAGCAAGACTAATATCCTTGGCTTCTATTATTTTTAAAATTGCATTTACTGAATGTAGCTTTCTTCCATGGACAGGATTTTCTTCTTCTTGATTCAAAAGTGAAATTTTTATTCCACAATGTAGAACCAAAGAGTGCAAATTTAATGTAATTGCGATTAAAATCATTTATTGAATATTGGATTTGATATTTAAATAGAACAAGTACATTAGGTTAATAAAAGAATGGCTGTAGCTAAACAATCTTTTCTATCAAAAGAGCTCTATTTCTATCTGAGAAAGATAGAAAATATATATTATATTGAAATAGTTAAGCTGAAGGTAATCATAAAATTATCAGTTAGCCCCTAGGTAAGAATTTATGAAAAGAAGGGCATCAATTTTAGAATAACTGAGGAATATTTTTTTTAATGTGACTTTTCTGCAAGGGTGGACTCTTAAAAGTTGATTTAAATGTGTGTAGTCTTCAAATTCTGAATTAAATACATTCTTTTTTTTTTAATTAATAGACTTTTACTTTTTTTTTAAGTATTTGTTTATTTATTTATTTATGGCTGTGTTGGGTCTTCGTTTCTGTGCGAGGGCTTTCTCTAGTTGCGGCAAGCAGGGGCCACTCCTCATCGCGGTGCGCGGGCCTCTCACTATCGCGGCCTCTCTTGTTGCGGAGCACAGGCTCCAGACGCGCAGGCTCAGTTATTGTGGCTCACGGGCCTAGTTGCTCCGCGGCATGTGGGATCCTCCCAGACCAGGGCTCGAACCCGTGTCCCCTGCATCGGCAGGCAGACTCTCAACCACTGCGCCACCAGGGAAGCCCTAAATACATTCTTAATTTTTAAGTAAATAAAGAAATTAATGTTTTTTTAAAAAACCCAAAACTCAATCAAACATTTCATTTTAGCCAAGGAAGTGGATCAAAAGTGGGAAAATCACGTATGCATTTTGCTTTACTGTCGCTTTCTCTCAGGCATAGGTTTTTCTGTTCTTATGAAGTAAGGATCACATTGCTTTCATTGCCTGTTCCCTCCAGAGAGTCTCTGTGAGAAGTTGGCAGGGGTTAAAATGTGGAAATGTTAATATGAAATGTTTTCACGCATCTTTAGCTCATGTTGCTGTTGGTTGTTTGCAGTTCCAAATCCAGGATTTTGATATTGTCTGCAGTCCAGTGTGGACCAGTAGAGACAGATGCTGTGATATTCCTTCCAGGGTAAGTAAAACAGAATGGAATTCTGTGGCGGTGTTAATAGTCCCCGAGGAATAAGGGATGTGGGCGTGGATGGCTTGGGAGAGGAAGTAACCCTCTGCGGCTGCATCTCCAGGATGGAACCAGGGACACGCAAGTTGTGTGTGCTCATCAGTGGTCACAGCTCAGGCTGGGGACCTCTCCCTCGAAAGTCCAGAATGTAGAGAACCACATCTGGAAGTTCTCCCTGCCAGCCAAGGTGGTTATGCATAGTCAGAAAAGTCCAGCTTAATCAGTGTGTTTGGTAAACCCACTTATTGCAGAGTCTATCCTATTGCTTGTAAAATACCAGCATGTTACAGGATAAGCCATCGCCTCTCTGGATATCTAAGTAGAAATAACCATATTTCTTTTCGAGATGATGGCTTTCACCCACAGTATCTGTGTAGGTTGTAATAATTACAAAGGTGAATGCTGATGATGGATTTGAAGCTTTAGGCGAACAGTGAGCTACACGTACCCACAGGATGTGTGCGTTATTTATTCAACAGATACTTACTGAGCACCTGTTGTAAGCCAGGCGCTATCCTATGTGCCGGGGTTACAGCAGTGAGAGGGAATATTCTAGTGAAAGGCAGGCGGAGAGGAGGAATGAACAAGTAGGTATACACTACGTTACAGAGTGAAAAGTCCTTGCGTGAGAACACACCAGGGTACAGGGAGAGATAGCTAGGTGAGTGCCCTCAGCCGTCAGTGATAAGGGGAGATTTAAGCAGAGACCTGAGTGAAGTGAGAGGACAAACAATGTGGATAACGGAGAGAGAGCCTTCCAGCCAGAGGGGACCGTAAGTGCAAAGGCCCTGAGGCGGCAAGGTGCCCTAAACATCTGAGAAGTGTGAAGTGGATGAGGGGGGGCTGGGGCAGAGTGAAAGGCAGTGGGAGGGGCTTGGCAGCACATGTAAGCCCCTGTAGGCCTGGAAAGGATTTCAGATTTTGTTCTGAAGGGAATGGGCCTCCATATCTGAGATACTCAGCCTTTCTCTAACACCAGACTAGAGAAAATTGGATTAAATTACCAATGGTCTTGATGATAGTTTTGTAAACCTATTTTTGTTGTGTGAGGTTTCCTAAAGCAAAACATAAAATAAAGACATTAAGGAGCAAAGCAAGATTCAACATAAGACTGTTTGTAATCATAGCTAAAAATTATTTCTTCAAGTTGGGAAATAGATTCCCTTGTGTATATAAGATAAGTGGGCGTGGGGGATGGGAAGCTGTTTTTACCATCAATTCATAGATAAATATTCTTTTCAAAATTTCAGAGAGATGAAGCCAAATGCCCCAGTCTTCCAAATGCTTGCACGTGTACGCAGGACAGCATTGGACCTCCAGGACCACCAGGCCCTGCGGTAAGGAAACAAATAGCTCCTCTAGTTTTTCCTGTTAAATCTTGGGCATGATCACCCTTTGGCCGGTATGTCATGCATAAGAAGCTTCCAGCCACTGGTGTGTTCTAGGACAGAACAAGCTGCATTGCACACCATTTTTGTAGCATGTTTTGAGATCTGAAATGGAGTAAATCGAGAAGAAAATTTGAACACATTTCTCTAGCCACACAAGAACGAATGCTATCGGCTAGCATTCAAGAGCTTTTCTCTTAAAGATATGAATTTGGGTTTCTCTCCGTAATCACTTGATTTTGAAAATTCCTTCATTTCCTGACGCTTCTCGTACGTATGTTATGGAGCCATGGTTGAGAGGCTGGCCCAACAACAACTTGTTTAGAACCTAGGATATGTGTGTGTTATTAGCAAACATATCATAGAATAACATAGAGGATAATTTACATATGTGATGATATCATAAACTCTGGGTGAAAGTGTGGGTGTTAGGAATAACTTGAGTGAGAAGACTGACCAGGTCTATTCATGGGTGGAGGGGAGACCAAGAAAATGCAATGCAAAACACTGAAGAGTACACTGATATGTCTCATTAATCAATGCGGACTCCCCGATTTAGTCAATCTAACGTCTGACCTGGGCTGGTTTTTCAGAATGGAAGTGATTACCTTTAAGCTCTATTGAACTCTTTTAAGAAAATGGTTAATTAACATACAAACAGTTCAGAGAGCCTCAGAACACCAGATTTTACCATACATGGGTCATAGCAAATAATGTAAATTGATTTTAAGTTAATTACAAACCAGCTCCTTGTATACGGAATCAAAATGTCTCTGGAATTACCAGTGGTCCTGATGATGGTTTTGTAAACATAGTTTTGTGATGTGAGTTTTCCTAAAGCAAAACATAAAATAAAGATATTAAAGAGCAAAGCAAGATTCAACATAAGACTTTCTGCAATTAACAGTGACTTACCTGATTTATATTTGTAATCATAAAATTATATGCTGGATGTGACTCAGATGTTCTTGAGAAGTAGGGATTTTTTCTCCTCTAATTGTATAACATTGTTGGATATCATTATCATGTTTATTTTGTCTTTGTTCAGTGGTCTCTGAATTCCTGTTACTAAACTACACGTTCTGAGATTTTGGGAGATTCTTCTTTTTGCATATTATTTTCCCTGAAGAATGCATTCATATGATTCCAAAACAGATTTTTCTCCTTAAAAATACTTAACTATAGTATTTAAGTAATGCTTGTTTTTTTCCCAATAAACCTCAAATTTTCAAATAAACTTCAAAATTTGCTAACAATTAAGAAACGTTCAGAACGTAAAAATGAGAGCCTTAGAATGTACCAAGTTTTGAAATTCTCTTTCCCCACACATTTGTAGGATATAAAGTATTTACTTCCATATTTCATAAATAACTGTATTGTCTGGAGAATGCACTGCTTCTCGAAGAAATTTTTTTTTTTTTTTAATATATTTATTTATTTATTTATTTATGGCTGTGTTGGGTCTTTGTTTCTGTGCGAGGGCTTTCTCTAGTTGCGGCGAGCGGGGGCCCCTCTTCATCGCGGTGCGGGGGCCTCTCACTGTCGCGGCCTCTCTTGTTGCGGAGCACAAGCTCCAGACGCGCAGGCTCAGTAATTGTGGCTCACGGG
Organism: Balaenoptera borealis; assembly: GCF_965194805.1. NCBI lineage: Eukaryota > Metazoa > Chordata > Mammalia > Artiodactyla > Balaenopteridae > Balaenoptera > Balaenoptera borealis. Next base: position 112,847,734 of record NC_138873.1, on the reverse strand, counting down.
CCTAGTTGCTCTGCGGCACGTGGGATCTTCCCAGACCAGGGCTCGAACCCGTGTTCCCTGCATTAGCAGGCAGATTCTCAACCACTACGCCACCAGGGAAGCCCCTCGAAGCAATTTTTATATATCAACTTCTTCCTACTTTCCTGTGTTCACTCTAAAATGTGCTCTTACTTTGTATTTTAGGGAGGACCTGGTGCTAAAGGTCCCAGAGGTGAAAGAGGTATCAGTGGGGCAATTGTAAGTATATTTTAGAGTGCATTTTTATCTTCACCTGTATGTTAAAGTCTGGTTATTCAAATTTCCACTAACGGGGTATGTGACCTTGAGCAAGTTGCTTCAAGTTTAGTGTGCCTTAGGCAATATAATTATCTCTGTCTAGTCTCTGGGTGTCAAAATGATGGATTAGGCTAGCCAGATAAAGAATGTACTGGGCATCTCACTGATGTAGGAATCGCACATGGGAAATCTGCAGAAGCACCTAAGGGCTCTGCTGTCACATGGGGAAGCAGAGGGGGCGACCTGGCCATCAATTGGAAGACCCCACAGGGAGCAGAGTCCTGCTGGGACGGTTCACCTGTCTCAGAGAAATAGCTGAGCAGCCACATGTGTGTTCATGGCAGGTCACCAGCCCCTTCTACCGGTTCCATACTGGTCTCCATAAGACAACTGAAGCTTCTTAGGGGAATATATTATGAAGATGATGTGTAGTTTTTGTCATACTATCACTAATGATAAGCTAACCCAGTTAGGAAAGTGAGGCTGGGGTGCTGACCCAGGTCTGTCTGACTCCAAGTTTGTGCCTTTTCCACCTAGACACACTGCAAAGAAGCTCCAGCATAGAGTGAACCTATCTGCTCTTTCCTTGCTTGATTTATACATACGTTAGTCCCGGAAATAAGCCCAAGTCTAAGAGAAATCAGGACGAGCTTAAAATAAATCAAATCCAGTGAATTTTGAGCTTTGATCTCTGAATGAATCTAGGACTATAAATATATGAATATATTATATTCAATGTATTTTACTTCTTTTAGAAACCTACTTTTAATAGGAATTTTGGAAATATAAGTGCTCTTGTGAATTTATTGTACTTTCCAGTTGTTCTTTTAATGAGTAGCAAAGGGAAGAAAGGAATGGCATTAAATGTTTTTATAGATGGATAGATTTGTAAAATGTTTGCAAAGATTATACTATTGGTGTCTTAGAGTTATGCAGACAGGCACTGGAAGGGCATTCCATGACTTTGTGCCTGTTTCTCTCCTGTGTATTTAGGGTCCCCCTGGTGCTCGTGGAGATACAGGTCCTCCCGGTCCCCAGGGTCCTCCAGGCCCCCAGGGACCCAACGGCCTCTCTATTCCAGGAGAACAAGTAAGCACAAAGGCTTTCTGTATGAAATGAGGATGGTGGATTAACGTTGAGTTTAATGGGAACATTTTTTTATTCTATTTCGCCAAACTCAAATGTTTTCTCAGAGAACTCAACAAATTTTAGTCATTGAGGTGACTTCCTATGACTGTAATTTCAGATATGTAAATAGTGTACGTAATAATATGTAACTGTGTAGGAAAAATTGTTGCTAATTATTTGACCTTAAAAAAATTTTTTACTAAGTAATGCAAATATCCTTCAACATCCTGAAAGCTTTGATACTGCTTTGAGTCTGTGGCAGCCCCGAGGGTCCTTTTCTAATGTTTATGACTTCAAGGCAAGCTTGCATTATTTATCTACGTCATTACTTCTATAAAAATTTTTAATAAAATGTTTACCTTTTGTTCCAAATGCTAATCTGAACTCATAAAGAGGTGTTTTATCTTTAAAGGCTCATATTTTATTTAACTACTTTTTTCTATACTTTAAAACATACAGTAAATGAATAAGAATACAGATAATTTCATAGTTTTAAGTTTAGTTCTAAACTCCTTTTTAAAGATGCCATAATAGAAGACGCATACATTTTTTTTGGCATTTAGAGAAAAAACAATCTGTATCAGCTATCACTAGAAATGAAACATTTGAAGGACTAAGACTTTTTCACTCAAAAGGGTTGAATGCATCTACTTTTAGCTTCTTAGGTCCAAAAGGGAGTTTTAGGGGCTTTTACCTTTTCTTCTTATTACTACTAAATGAAGTTTATCAGCTTTAATTAATTCAGATTTGCCTGTGTAACGAGTGTCTTCTAGCATGTAGTTACAAAGACCAAAATTATGTTACAGTGTTTCATTGAATATCTATTAAAATTAGCACCAAATGAAATATATTAAATACAAAACAGTTTTCCCTTCAACTTTTATTTCTATGAAAATCCCTATGTTAAATTAGGTTCTTTCAAAGGAGACATATCCCATGCTTATATAAAATTATCCCATAACATGGTAAGTGGAAATTATAACAGCATTTGTAGCTTAAAAAGTGAACATCAGTCCCCCAAATAATTTATTCACCTCCCTTCACAAATATGCTTCATTGGATTTATGAAGTGACAAGAGATTTCAGGAATGGCTCACGTCTTTCCTTTTCACTTAATTTCTGTAAAACACCTGAGACCTGTTTTCCCGCTGCTTGCTCCAGGGTCGTCAGGGCATGAAGGGAGATGCTGGAGAGCCGGGACTTCCAGGCCGGACGGTGAGTTCCTCTTCACGCTGCCTTTTCTTTTCTAGTCGAGTGTTATTTGCAAAGTTGCCCTTGTAGTGCCTCAAAAGGTGAACCAAGGTTAAGCAGCAAAGCAGGAGCCTGGCCGTGCGTTGCACATCATTTCCATTCCGTTGCCTGGTCTTAGTCTTCAAGCTTGCACTGTTCAGTCAGGTCTGGGCTTGTTGACTGAGCGAGCATCTTGCTCTTGGGCTGGCACTGGGCTTGGTTCTGAGTGTCTGTTTCCTTTCAGAGCCCCCTGCATTTTTTTTTTTCCAAACATCTTAGAGAATAACACAAATCCCTTTTCTCACACAAGAAGTTAATTACAGTGTTTCACTTGTTTGTTTCCTTTTGTGTAGGGAACCCCAGGATTACCTGGCCCACCAGGACCAATGGGCCCTCCGGGAGACAGAGTAAGTTTTCTTGGGCAGGCTGTAATGATGTTGGAAATGATATCACATTGTTGCCTATTAATTAAGAACCCCCCATAATTCAATTTGCGTGGCTGGAAATGCAGAGTTCACATATCTCATGGGAGGCAGAAAAGCTAGTATCAGTGGACCAACCGATACCAGGTCCATCTCGAGGTCTATGGAACAAAATGGTGGGACTTCAAACGAGTTGTCAGAATTTTAATTTTGGAAACATTTTTTATTTTATCATATTTGGAAAAACAAGTCCCTAAAAGGAATTTTGGTTCATTGGAAAGAGATTCAAGAATCCAAGCAAATTGCTTTGAACCCTAAAATTAAAGGCTTTGTTATGAGGCATCTTTTACGTAACTCTGAGAATAGTCTTGATTTCCGTGGCACTTTCTATGCAGGCAGGGACATCTTTTCTACACCTTTAGAACTCAGATACCCCCTGTAGGCCTCTGTGATGGAAAGCCGACTGGAACTTAGTAGGGATTTTGCTCATTTGTGGCAGATTTCAGGTTTGCTCTTGACTTATGATGAAATCAGTGCAGGAGACCCAATTTTTTCTGGGACAGGTAAATGAGAAGCACAATGAACATGGCTTCTGTGCTCTAATCCAGTGTTACAGAAACATTTGGTTTCATAGGAGACGACGAATGCTTTAATAAAATATTTTAGAGAGTTGCTCAGAACCAAGGCACTAATGACTTTTCAGCATCTTCTGGTTCAGACCACAGTCTGAGAGTTGTCTGTATTCTGACTAATCAAGTAAAAACACAGGACCAGCATCAGGATCTGAGAGGGCCAGGGCTATAATAGCTGCCACTAAAGGCATTGCTTTGTTACCCTTAACACCTCCGAGACATCATGGGGCAGGAGAGTTGGGCCAGTCAGATGGAGCAAAGATTTGCCCAGACAATACCAAATTTGGCTGATTTGCCAGTGAAAGTTATTTGCTCCAAAGCCTACTCTTGAGTTTATGAGAGAGTGAGGTCAAAGAGAAAACTGTATTCTCTGGGAGTCTGGGACCCAGTGGTACTTCTATATACATATTCTTCTGACTCTTTTGAGACTGGCACTTTAGTTTTTTGGAGTTCTTATTTCACAATAAAGGACAATAGTGAGATCGCAAAGGTGACAAGTCAGTCTATTCAGTTAGTCAACAAAACCCAAAATACCGCAATCAGGAAGTAATGATGCATACTGAATATAGTTCAATATCCTGTGATAAACCATAATGGGAAAGAATATGAAAAAGAATATATATATATGTGTATGTGTGTATATATGTATAAGTGAGTCACTTTGCTATACAGCAGAAATTAAACACCATGTTGTAAATCAACGATAGTTCAATTAAAAGAAGTAATGATGGGCCGCCTCTCTTGCTGCCGCCACTACTGAAGCCCTGTTGGGCCCATCACACTGATGCAGCGCGGGCTTTGTGCAGACCCGCTGGGTGGCCAGTGCCGTCCCATCAAGACGCTCCTCCGGAACTGGCAGTCAGGCAGCCACTGCTGCCACCTCTGTGTCCCTGGAAAGTGAGGGAGTGGGAAGGACTGCGTTCGTCTAGTTCTAACCTGTGACTCCAGTCCCGGTGAGGCCACCCAGGACTCTCGTGTTGAGGAAAGTCTTCAGGAAATCACTTGCCTTTTTCCATCACAGTCTCGTACACCGACCTCCCACTTAGTTTCCTACTGCTAATGCTGAGGGTAGAAGGCACAGCTGAGGGAACATAAACAGTTTTGGAAAGTTAGACTTTGGGTGCAGGCATCTCCGCTGAAACATGAAAGAAAGGAAGAAAGTTGAACCCTGTGGTAGAAGAGAAGAGAAGAAAGCTCAGGAGGGCAAGCCCGAGGACCATGGTGAGGAAGACAGGTTGCCGAGGTGGAGCTGGTAGGAGCAGGGGGCGTGGCTTGCCTTCAGCACAGATGATTTTCAAATGAGGCACAGCTTTGGGGACTGTCAGAAAGTAGCAAGAGAACCACAGGTGCAGGCGTGACATGCAGTGTATCTGTGAAAGCAGCCATAGGTCCTCTCAGCCACCCTCCCGCGGAGGGAAGCAGCAATAACTGCTACAGTTTTGAAAATGGAGAATAAAAAAACAAATTAGTACAAAGTTCTACAGATGGCTCAGTGGTAGCCCTTCTGAGGCCGTCAGAATAAAATCCGCTCCACCCCAACTTACATATGTATTTCTTCTAAAAGAAGATGGTTGGTTACACCAAAGTGTCCATCCATGGATGAATGGATTAAAAAATGTGATATATATATATATATCATGTATATAATGGAATATTACTCTGTCTTAAAGAAGAGGGAAATCCTGTCATTTGCAACAACATGGATGAACCTTGAACTTGGAGGACATGCCAGCTGAAATAAGCCAAGCGCAGGAAGATAAATACTGCATGATCTCACTTAATGTATGGAATCCTTAAAAAGTTGAGCTCATGGAAACAGAGTACAGTGGTGGTTGCCAGGGGCAGGGGAAGAGGGAGAAGTGGGGAGATATTAGACAAAGGATACAAAGTTTCATGGAGATTGACATATATACACTATTGATACTATGTGTAAAATAGAGAACTAATGAGAACCTACTGTATAGCACAGGGAACTCTACTCAGTGCTCTGTGGTGACCTAAATGGGAAGGAAATCCAAAAAAGAGAGGATATATGTATGCGTATAGCAGATACACTTTGCTGTACAGTAGAAACTAACACAACATTGTAAAGCAACTACACCCCAATAAAAATTTATTTAAGAAGGATACAAAGTTTCAGTTATGCAAGATAAGTTCTGGAGATCTAATGTACAGTGTGATGACTATAGTTAATACCATATTGTGCATTTGAAATTTGCCAATAGAGTACATCTTAAATATTCTCCTACATAAGAAAATGATAACTGTGTGAGGTGATGCATGTGTTAATTATCTTGATTGCGGTAATCATTTCACAACGTATACATATATCAAAACACCACATGTATGCCATAAATACATACAATTTTTATTTGTCAATTATACTCCAATAAAGCTAGGAAAAAAAGAGAAAATGGTTGATCAGGAAGTTCTTAGGATGACTGAAGGAGGATTATTCAGAGATATGATACTTACCCAAAAAAAGTGAAAAAAAAAGTGTATCTTCGACAGCAGCTGGAGGAAATTTAGATGGTAGAAATGCCATTTGAACTGTCCAAGCAATACTCCGAGCATTTCTGCTTCTTAAGTGGCTCTCAGAAGCAGTGTTGATGTTATATGAGATGAACTTGTAGTCTGTTTTTTGTTAAGCAGGCCTAGATCTTCCAGAAGACAGTCTGAAATGTTTATCTCTATAAGTTTCTGAAAAAAAAATTTTTTTTTTTGCAGGGGGTGGAATATTTCTAACACAGTTTTTTAAAGAAATAATTTAAACTTCCTCTTTTGTAAAATCAATGGGAGTGTGGATACTTAATGGAGGTATTGATCCAAATGTTCTTGATTTGTGCTAGAATCCAAGAATATGCAGAAAATTAACACTTATTCTCAAAGGAGACAAAAATCTCCTTTGACAGCGGAATGCAACAACACAAAAAACGACCTGACTCAGAAATCCTTGGCTGGATTTCAGAGATCTGTACTTGGGATGAATGCTAACTGGGTAGCGAGGGACTCATTCCAGGCAGAGGTCGTTTGGCACCATGCAAGCTGCTCAGAGATGCCCGGCGCTTCTGTACAGATCTCTCCTCCCAGTGCAACCCTGACTGGGTCTGGCGTTTCTGTGAGATGAGGAGAGACGGACCGATAAAAAAAATTGAGTGAGGATTGAGGTTTTCCTTTCTTCTGAGTGGAGGAGTTAAGATAGTTTTGCCTCTTTCTTGGAGGGGAGGAGAGAAATCCCTCAGGAGTGAAGCGTCAGTGGCCCCGCCCTGGCTGGCTGGCGTTGCTTAGGAAACAAGGAAGGGAGTTTTCTAACCGGGTGGTTGGCCCCTCCTGCATCTTCTGTGATGCAACACTCCCTGCATCTTACTTTGATCATTGCTGGGCCAGTTAGTCGACATTGACTTTCTGGTAGAAAGGGCTAGTCTTCCTTTTAGACTTCTTTACAACTCTTAAAAAAGTAAAAGTGAGTATCTTCGTAAAAGGAATCTGCTTTCTTCGGAGAAGACTGGATTGATTCTTAAAATGATTTTATCTATAACTATATAAATGACTGAGTATAGAAATGAAGTATTCAATAAAACGCATAACTTAAATGGAAAACATTTTTTGGCATATTTGTCTTTATATTGAAAGGTTACCTGCAGTTGGGTTAAACCCCTCACCTGTCACTCTTATCAACCTGTCTAGTGTCTTTCCATTTTACTCGGTCATTATTTCGCTAATCTGTAATTAATTTCATTTTTACAATAGGGCTTTACTGGAAAAGATGGAGCAATGGGACCTAGGGGCCCCCCTGGGCCACCGGTAAGAATGGAATAGGTGACACTCTTGTCTCCCCACCCTAAACCCCTAGCCCCACTTGCTAGGGAAGAGCCTGGTAACCTGACCTTTGAGGCATGTTCCATCTGTGCTGGGGGGCACACCGTCGAGGGAGCTATGTGTTTTTATTCTCCTAAATCAAAATGGGCTAGAGAAAACAGAGGTGTTAAAATAGAGAGTCTTTCTGTTTAATCAAGTTATATTTGAAAAACAACAACAACAAAAATACCCCTCACCAACCAGTTCCTTCCATGCCCACATTAAGTGGTAGGTTTTATGACCTTACTGGTTACTTCCTGTTCTAGAATTTTAAGAGTCTGTAGCCTATGATATTTGAATTTTAAGGACATTAATTACGGAACAGCTTTAAGTCATTCAGAGGAAGTAAGTTTTACCCGAGTAGGTTTTCTAATTAAGATCTTTGGGGAAAATGCTGAAGCCAATGACTTTGAAAGAAGCATCTGTACACCTGCATCCAGGTGAGATCACAATGACATTGTTTGAGTTGACGGATGCTCTTCATGGCTTCTGGCTGGATATGAAGACTGGAGAGCATATGTTAAAATAATTTTATTATTTATGTTTAATATATATGTTCTCAAGTAGAGTTGAAAATGTATAATAAACTTTGATTTAAAGTATTTACTACAGAGATTAAAATGTACATAATTGATGAATAAAGGATTGTTTTACAAAAATCTGATGATTCTATTTTAAGGATATTTTAGCTTTAGAACATAATGTATTGACTAGCGATATTATAAATATTTTACTAAAAATGTTGCTAAAATGTCTTAAAGCTGTGCTAAAAGGAACAGGGAGAAATTCTTATGGTTTTGATGGGATGGAGGGTGCTGATATGATAGAAGAGGAGGCACCCTTTATTTGAATGCACCAAAGAAAAAGTGAGTTTCTAGGCTGAGATACAACTCCCAAGAGACAAGGGGAAGCTCCACCACGTGGTGCCCTGTTACCTTCTCAATTTCTTCCCCAGCCAGAGTTCACTCCTGTCTTTTGATGAGTTTTCTGGTTTGGTAATAGAAACAAACTAATAGGAATTGCTTTCTGCAAATTCACTTAGCAGCCAATTTACTAGGATCACAGTCTGTGAATAGTGAAACTGATGAAATATAGTCCATAAAGATTGAATGGGAATTTTCAAGATTTTTTTTCCTCCATGTTATCTTAAAATTTGATTTTGCTCTTCCTTAGTATGTGATTATGTGCTAAAAGCTTTTAAAACCAGCCATGCTTTGTTAGTTTACTTTAGATGAAATTCTTCTTTAATGGTAACCTTCCCTGTGTTGTAGGGAAGCCCAGGCTCTCCAGGAGTCACAGGACCGAGTGGGAAACCAGGAAAACCCGGAGACCACGGCAGACCAGTAAGTGGACGGTTTGCATGCCTAGTGATTCCACTGTGGCCGTGAATGAGGAGACGGCAAGGCTGTGGCATGTTTATGTTATCTCTGCTGTAATGTGTGTGAAGCATTTGTTGCAGCTATGCTAAACCCATGGATTTAACTTGGTACTAGTTCTAAAAATTTTCTCTCTAAGTTATAACATTCTGGGATGAAAATCGTGGTCATAGGGTTTCTTTAAAAGGAGAATGGGATTATGAGCCAAGACACATATTTCTGCACTGAATAAACACTCAGAGCTGGGTCAGCAAAATCATTCTTTTTATTTAGGAGCGGTATGCAGCTTAAGATAGAAAAATACATGATGGTGCATGGCGCCTCCCTGGGTGCTTCTGCAGAAGTTAACCCTTTGTCAGTATCCTGTAGCCACACCGCTACAGGCTCTTTTCTCTTGTGCTGAGGTTGCTAGAACATTCGTCCCAGAATTAAAAGGATTTATCTCACCCACCATTCTACTTTTTTATACTGCCCTGCTCCAATTTACATCCAGTTTAATTTTCTTTTCATCAAATGTTTTGATTAAAATAATAGTTGAGATGGTATGATGCATATCTTCTATTTTCAAATCAGTATCTCCAGAACTGAATTCATAGTTTCTAAAATATCCAGAAGTATTTGTAATGACTGTTGGGCTCCATATTCTTCGTTACAAGCTCTTCCTTATTTGTATGTGTGAGGAATGAATTTATTTTAAGCAGGTTTTTTTTGTCTGAATAGAATTCTGAAATATAAAAATTTATCTCAAAGATCAACAAGTCCAATTATTAGTAATGACACATCTATCAGGGCTGTTCTCTGAACAGAACTTCTCTCTTCTGAAGTATTGTCCAAAGTTATATAAACCCAAGCTTAAAAATTTTTTTAATGTCAAACTAACTTAGAATCTTTATGTGATATGGCCTGCCTTCTATGTTTACATAAAATTAAGCAAGCAGCATAAAGATGAAAGGACTCCTGATGTACTTCATACTCTGTGTGTACTCTAGCATATGACTTTATTACTTTCTTTTCCTCAATGAATCATGACAGAAACTTCACAAGAGCACTTAAAAGTACACAGAACTTGTTAACCCTTTCAGAATTCTATTTCGTTTTACTATGACTGAAAGAGAGTCTAATGTAAGAATATCACTGATGTAATTGATGGCTGAAGTTAGAAACCTGAAAGAAACTTCTACTTCCTTTACTTGAAATGAGAGCTCTAGATACTGGCAATAAAGATGAGTTCTAAATCATATATCCTAGAACAATCTCAGAGTGGCAGTAAATTAAAAAAGAACACATGGGAACAAAGTAGCAGTAAATGTAAAAAAAAAATTTCCTGAAATTTACAAAAGGCTCCAAACTAAATAATGTTTCCATAAGAGTCCAGTACTTTTAGCAAAGGGCAGTCAAACTCCAGTTTTTCTTTTTCTTTTTTTTTTCTTTTGCAACCAAAACTTTAATCCCAAGGATTCTCACAAAACATATTACAAATGACAGCATGAAAAAAATAATTGCACAGTAACTCAAAGTTCAGCTCTACAATATACTCTTAACAGTTTTTCTTATGACTATAATTTGGTAACATTTATTTGGACCTTATCTACCCCCTTTTCCCCCTTTATCTTCCTCATCCTTCTAAGGTAGCAAATTACCTCTCCTTTTCTTCTCTCTTCTATCTTACCTTTAGTTTCTAAAACCAAAACTAGCAGACGGGAGTATAAAGGTCTTAGCAGAGAGCTTAGCTCAGTCACTGTTAGCTTATGTCATTAGCTCTTGGAACCAGTGGTGTCTTCTTGCTAACTTGTAACACCTGATGTTGTGTAGTGGATGTTTCCAGGAACTGCTGCTGGAATATTTTTTATTCATTTACTCAACACCCATTTGTTTGGTGCCTAAATGTGCTCGTGGGTGTTTTAAGGTCTGGGGATATAAACGTGAACAAGACAAAGTCCTTGCCCTCATGGAGATTCTAGTGGAGGATATAGACCCCTAAATGTAAATAAACAATATGGTTTCTGGTGATGATGAGTGATAACAAAGAAAAGAAACACAGAGTAAGGGGTTAGGGGGTAACTGTGGTGGCGGAAGGGGGCTATTTCAGATACAGCAGTCAGGGAGCCTGTCTGAGGAGGTGGAATGAAACAAGGGAGCAGCAGTGGGAACAGCATGAACAAAGGCCGAGGGAGGGTGAAGGTGGCACGTGGAAGGCACAGCAGAGAGGCCCAGGCGCCGCAAGTAAAGGGAGTGAGGGGAGAGGGATGGAAGATGAGGTCAGCTAGCTGGGCAGGGGTGAGTGTGTGGACCCCCCAGCCCATGGTGAGGATCTCTTATCTTATTCTTAGTGTGATGGGAAGCCCTTGCAGCCAAAGAGTGACACGGGCCAATTTTCTTTTTAAAAATATCAGTCTGGTTTCTCTGTGGAGAACAGACTCAAAAGGGGCCAAACGGGATGCAGGAGGACCAGTTAGGAGGATATTGGAGCCGTTCAGGCAAGAGTCTTGGAGACGGTAAGAGGCAGTTTGGTTTGGGATGTTATCTGACCATCAGATTTGTCAACGGTTTGGGTGTTCCTTTCAGCTGGCAGCCTGGAGATATATTGAAAGACAAAAACTTCTTGCCCTAGAAGGAAGACTTGTTCCAAGATCCTCTCATGGCCAGTGAGAGGCCTGACAGAATAGGGACAAATGTTCTGTGGTTGCGTTTGGATGTGGGAACCACCATTTGGATTGAGCCCTTTAATAAGGGAGGCACGTGGTTCCTTTCATGCCCACTGCACAAAAAATCACTGGAAGAGGTTACAGATATATATTTAGTTAGGGAATTGACAGAAAGCTCTTACTAGAACAGGTTCTTATGGGTTCTAACTGAACCAAGATTAACCTCATGCACAACCTAAAATAACCACCTGAGCTCCCCAGCCATGGTGGAAAGTAGAATGGTAGCAAGGGCAATTGTACATGTGTTTCAGTTCCAGACCTATATTGCGAATGGCATCATAAAATGTATGCACAGTGCATAACTTCTAAATTGGTGATCATAAAATTCACATCTCAGCACTATATTGGAGGACACGTGCTTCTGAGAGAGGGAGAGAGAGAGACAGGGAGACAGATTAGATTCCTTTTGACAGACAAGCAAAATGTGAGTAACATGGATGTAAATGTGATGTGTCATTTTGCTAATTTGTTAGAAAGCAGACCTTGCCCTCTTTCATCATCCTGTCCATTCATGAGTCATTTTAGACCATGTTTGTCAGTTTCTAATATCTGAAATTCCTATATTTCAGGGTCCATCGGGATTGAAAGGAGAGAAAGGTGATAGAGTATGTATTTCTTAAAATTTGACTTACAAATTTATATCGTGTGTTAAACATTGAACTCTGAAACTGTGGAAATAATATGCTGATCCTACCTATTGATTTAATTAACTAGGGAGACATTGCTTCCCAGAACATGATGCGAGCAGTTGCAAGACAAGTCTGTGAACAACTGATAAGTGGTAAAATTTCTTTTCCTTTTAATGTATGAGTGTGCGGTTTTTTGTTTTTTTTTTAGTTAATTGCAGGAAAATGCAGTTTGTGACATAAAGTTTCAAAGATATATGTTTCTATTTCATTTTCATGAGCCCTTATTTTTATACATTGTCAGTTTTGTATCCTGTTAGATAAGGCCAATGATATTTTAATGACTATCATTAAGAAAAAACAATAACCCAAGGTAAAATAATAGCCTGTTATCGTTACATTCAGTCTGATACAAAATTGTATTTTAAAAGGGCCTTTCAGTTTCAGTATTAGGATTTTTAGTGATCTTCACCTCATTGTACACTGAAGCAGCGAACATTGGCTCATTTAAGTTATGACCTTTGAGTTTTCCTGGAGGACCACTGAGATTAATTTGATCCTAGAAAGTCCCTGCTGATGGGGAACTTTTTCTTGCCTCGTTATTTTGCACAGACTCTTTCTCCTTATTCCATGAGACCTATTAAGTGACAAGGCTCAGTGCCTGCAAACTGAGTGTGGCCTCAAACTCAGGGCCCCCCCTTTTCAGAAGCCTTAGTCCAGGTGTCTCCCAGTGTGGTCCTGAGGGGCACCCGCGTTACACTCACCTATGCTGCATTCGAGAAATGAGACTCCTGGGCCACGCCTTAAACCTGGTCACTCACTGTCTTTGGAGATGAGGCCCAGAAATTTGTAGTTTTCAATGTATCCCACAGGTGATTCCAGTTTACACTAAAGCCTCATTATCACTGCCATAGGCACACACACGAAAGTGCTATAATTCATTAATTTAAAAAAGGTTCTCTTTTGAGTGACATCATTGGGCAAACCTCGGGGCTTTATATCAGAGCCCTGTTAAACTTTCACAACTCCTTGATGTTTATAGTAATGCTGATATGCTTCCCGGTCAGTATTTCGTGGAGACGGTTGTTTATCAGGGATCATTTGGTCCAGGATGACTGGAGTGTTTTATTTCAGTTTTAGGATTCTAATTAGAATGTTTGCTGGAGGGTGCCGGAACAGAGGTGGATTTCACCAGACGCTAAGAGAAAACCATTTCATCCTCTCATCCCTCCCTTGTTGGGTTTCTTACTAATAAGTCTTACTTATTTTTTTTAGGGCAGATGAGCAGATTCAATCAGATGCTGAATCAGATTCCAAACGACTACCACTCTAGTCGCAACCAACCAGGCCCACCGGGCCCTCCAGGGCCCCCTGGCACCGCGGGAACCAGAGGAGAACCAGGACCCGGGGGGCGGCCAGGCTTCCCAGGCACACCAGGGATGCAGGGACCCCCGGGTGAACGAGGTAGGCATTCCTGACCGCTGCATAGGGATAAAGGAAGGAATCTGCAAGCGTAGGAGCCGGGTCCGGCTGAAAAGCATGTCGAAGACTGGACTTAGCAAACTACACCGGTCTTGTTTGGACAGCCCCAGAAGAGCCGTGCATCTATGAACCTGTCTTTCTTTCCAGGCAGCTGCAGGCTGTAGAGATCCCTGTCTTAGAAAACAGGAAGATTTTGTCATGAGACCTCAGTAAAGACAATGCTATTTTCTGATTGTTGTTGTCGTTAATGGCAAAAACTGTATCCTGGCAAAGTGAATCAGGCATAAAATCTCATTAATTGTTTTGACTGGCAAGAGCTGGGCAGCAACTGAATGTAAGCAGCCCTAAGATTTTAGATCTAAATTCTTCTGGTTCCTTTATTCAGGGCCTGGAAACTGGTCTTCTGTGTTTATTTGGCTTTAATTTCATGGTAGGTAAGTGTAACAGAAGGAAAAGAAGAAAAACAGGATTATCTGATTCCAGATGTTTCAGGATGCTGGGTACTCACTTTTGTCAAAGTGATGGTTAACATTCTGCGGAAATCTTAGATATGTCTATAATGCTGATTATTTAGATGCGGTACTGATAGGGCTACTAAAGATAAGATACCTTTAAGATGTCTTCAGTGAGTTGTAACTATTTATTCAAGATTTCTGTTCTTAATTGCTGTTTCTAAAATAATATATTAGATGTGTTTGTTTTCTTCAAATAATTTTTCCCCTGACTTGTAGCCAGATTTGTTTCTTTTTTTTTGTTTGTTTGTTTTGTTTTGTTTTTTAAACATCTTTATTGAAGTATAATTGCCTTACAATGGTGTGTTAGCTTCTGCTTTATAACAAAGTGAATCAGTTATACATATACAATATGTTCCCATATCTCTTCCCTCTTGCATCTCCCTCCCTCCCACCCTCCCCATCCCACCCCTCTAGGTGGTCACAAAGCACCGAGCTGATCTCCCTGTGCTATGCGGCTGCTTCCCACTAGCTATCTATTTTACATTTGGTAGTGTATATATGTCCATGACACTCTCTCACCCTGTCACATCTCACCCCTCCCCCTCCCCATATCCTCAAGTCCATTCTCTAGTAGGTCTGTGTCTTTATTCCCGTCTTGCCACTAGGTTCTTCATGGCTTTTTTTCCCCTTACATTCCGTATATATGTGTTAGCATACTGTATTTGTTTTTCTCTTTCTGACTTACTTCACTCTGTATGACAGACTCTAACTCCATCCACCTCACTACAAATACCTCCATTTCATTTCTTTTTATGGCTGAGTAATATTCCATTGTATATATGTGCCACATCTTCTTTATCCATTCATCTGTCGATGGACATTTAGGTTGCTTCCATGTCCTGGCTATTGTAAATAGAGCTGCAGTGAACATTTTGGTACATGACTCTTTTTGACCTATGGTTTTCTCAGGGTATATGCCCAGTAGTGGGATTGCTGGATCGTATGGTAGTTCTATTTGTAGTTTTTTAAGGAACCTCCATACTGTTCTCCATAGTGGCTGTATCAGTTTACCTTCCCACCAACAGTGCAAGAGAGTTCCCTCTCCTCCACACCCTCTCCAGCATTTATTGTTTCTAGATTTTTTGATGATGGCCATTCTGACCGGTGTGAGATGATATCTCATTGTAGTTTTGATTTGCATTTCTCTAATGATTAATGATGTTGAGCATTCTTTCATGTGTCTGTTGGCCATCTGTATATCTTCTTCAGATTTGTTTCTTGGCCATGAATCTGGAATTACACAAATGTCTAGAAAGAATTTGGCTTAAAGAGTGGACTTCTGTGAAAAATTGGGTTCTGCTTTCACTAAGGGAAATGCATTACTTGAATCAAGTACCATCAGTTCCGATGAAGACTACATATTTCCGGATAATTTTCCCTCTGTGTTTTCCCATTTTGTGCTTGCTTAGGTTTGCCGGGAGAGAAAGGCGAAAGGGGTATTGGATCTCCAGGACCTCGAGGGCTGCCTGGCCCCTCAGGTAGGTTTGCTAGTACATCAAACAAGTGAACATATCATTACTGAGAGAGCATACGACCCCACGAGATGCACAAACTCATCCTGTTAGCTTCAGGCATACTGACCATCACGGAATATATTTTAGCAAGAAGTCCCACTTGTATAACCTCCTCATTTTTATGTTCTCTTTGTTCAAAAAATGTTTCAGTGCGTTCTATTGAAGCATTCACTCTAACTTTAATATATGAGGGTTTGAGTTTTAGTGACACAGAGGGCTGTCGTTTTCTTTTTATGGGATTCCTATTTGTTTTGTTTGGCCTCGTAGCCTTTAAGGATGGTGTCGTTTCCTGTTCCTTCTGGTATTCTTTAAGATGTCGCTAGTAGACTGAGGAAATAGACTCTCATTAGAAATCCTGACACATTGCAAGATTTCATTCACAGTTTCTTTGTTAATGTTTTGGAAGGAAGTAATAGTTGTTCTGTGCATTTTGTTTACTAGATTGAAAATGAATTTTTTTCTTCGTTATAAGGTCCGGGAGACCTTTGCAACCATGGTCTGTCCTAGAGGTTAAATCTTTACATTTATGTTAACCATGAGTAAGTGTCACTTGATCCAGAGATAACACTGCTTCACACCATCTGGAGGCGTGGAGCAGGCATCCCGACTGTCTGCCTTGGCTACCACAGCCATTTCCTGCAGCGAGTCTTATCTCTAAGACAGCGGGAGCAAACCAGAGAACTCACTGATATCTTTAGTTTGGCTCAATTCTTGCTAAGTCAGTTTTCTTTGAATAAAATCATTAACATAGTTGGATTTTTGGCATTAATTCTTGAATCACTGGTAAGAAAGTTCTACACTGGGTCAGACTGGTGATTTCTTAAGGAAATATTTTCTTACCATACACTAGTGAATCGTCTAGTCTTGAAGTAGTGGAGGTGCCAAAGTATTGTTGACTGCCTCAGGATATGTGTGTGACAAGAGGGGAAATATTTGTTTTCAACCCATAATAGGTCCACAAGGAGAATCCAGAACGGGTCCACCAGGGTCCACAGGTTCAAGAGGTCCTCCAGGTCCCCCTGGTCGTCCTGGAAACTCAGGTATCCGAGGCCCCCCAGGTCCTCCTGGATACTGTGACTCTTCCCAGTGTGCCAGCATCCCATACAATGGACAAGGCTATCCAGGTATGTTGTTGCCATTATAGGGGCCCAAATTCACCTGAATTAAAAAACCTTTATGGAAATGAAGTTCCCTAGGACTGAAGGAAAGTTGATTTGAGGATTTCTTCAAGATATCAACTCTTTCAGTTGTATGTTTTGTTATTCTCTCTCAAAAGAATTAATGTTAATTTTATCACATTATTTCACTGTTAGGAGTTGAATAATTATTTTCTCCTCCTTTCTATACTTCTGCACTTACCAAATCACATCATAAACCTCTCTTTATTTCTCTTGGGAGTTCAAAGAATGCTACCAATTGACTGTTTTGTTTTGTTTTTTTTAACCCTAAAGGCTGGGAAGAGGGATCTGTTGAATACAAGAATATATCTAAAAAATTGTTTTGAGACTCTAATGTGTAGGCAGACTATTTGATCACATGGTGCAGACAACTGAAAATATTTCACTATTTCACATTGTCCGTGGAATTAATATTTATAAACTCTGGGACTTAATGTTTTTAGAGTCAGTCATGAAATCCTAGGACTTGACAATTACAGGAGGCAGAAGTCTCTTAAGCCTGATTTTGGGGACTGTGGGGATAAAAGCGATATGCTGATCTGAAAATAAATATATTAATGCTGTGGGCAGCGGTCAGCGGTGACCTTTTCATCAGCACACCCTCAAGCATCTTGCAAGTTTTAAAAATGATACTGCTGTTTGATATGGTTGGCTACTAGCAAGTAGTGCATGAGTAGTTGAATATCTAAATATCTATATATCTATATATTTATGTGCATACTTACATATGACCAAAAAGTAATCATGAATCGTCAATTTCTCAAGCAACCCATTCACAAAATTACAATTTCACTCTTTATAAAAGAAATTTGAATTACCTCTGCCTTCTGGTATGTGTGAATAACTTGAAATATATGGATATATACATATATACTTTAACCATTACATACTTAGATGAATGTGTATAGATGTTTTTTTTTGCATAGTAATTCAACTTTTAAAAACTATCATCTTTGACCTGTTTCAGGTTCCGGCTAACAAATTTTCTAAGTCGCCAGTGCTGCTTACAGTTTGAATACATGAAAATCCTGTTTCTGAGATGTTTGCGCACGTGCTTATTAGGAAATGAGTCTGTATGGAAATCTCACCACAGATGTGGTTAATGAACCGGGTGGACATCATAACGGAGGGTGGAGACTCTTTATTACTAACTTGAATGAGACAAAAGCAGTGGTGTTAGTTTATAAGCCTGATGCATTTCAGTAATAATGTAGAAAAATATTATTTAAAAAAAAAAGTTCAAACACACAGCTCATGAGGGGCCTCAGCTTTGAAAGAGGCGCATAATAAAACTACTAACCGCAGAGATGATGCCATTTTGAGAAAAACAATTAACCTGGTTAAAGAGAAATATCCTATGTAAATAATAAACTAATTATGGCTTGTAAATGATTTGTATG
Source organism: Balaenoptera borealis (assembly GCF_965194805.1). NCBI lineage: Eukaryota > Metazoa > Chordata > Mammalia > Artiodactyla > Balaenopteridae > Balaenoptera > Balaenoptera borealis. Next base: position 112,829,392 of record NC_138873.1, on the reverse strand, counting down.
TGATCCTGTCCACTAAAATCACTTAACAGTCCTGTGCAATCAGCTTCTGCCTGCTGCTTGCTCTCTGCCGGAATAACACCAAATAGAATCTCCTCATCTCTAGCTTGTTAGCGATGTGTCTGATTCAGGGCCTGTGTCTTACTATGATTACCTTTTGTACATGTACTTTCATTTGGATTTTGTAATCGCAATTTTCAAACCACAGTTTGAGAGTCACTTCTCCTCTTCCTGTTTTGCTGTAGTCACTGGTGGTCCTCACCCACCAGCTGTAACTCAGGCCGTGGGGGAGAGAGCCACAGAAAATGTCATGTACTGTATATTACCTGGTGATAGTTGATTTTCACCTCCAGAGTTCAGTTTCTAGGAGCCAGTGTAAAACTTCCCCTCACCTCCTCATCTTTCCAAATGGTTCTTTGAACTGAGGAGTTTGAAGTCGTGAACAGTCACTTGGGGGATTTGCAAATATCCTACCTAGGTTGGTTTACAGTTCTCCTTGGCCCAGTCTCTGAGCCTTCCCAGGTATTTGTGCAATGATTGTACTTACTGCTGGATCTTTGAAGGTTAAAAACGAGTGCCATTTCATTATTGATCACCAAATTCTCTCTGCAAATGGAAGCAATCAGAACATTGTAATTTATCTATTTATAGTTATGAGATTAAGACTGGAGTGCCATCCCCTCGGGTGATGATTTAGCTTTTGCTGTGTATGTGTGTATGTGTGTGTGTGTGTGTGTGTGTGCGCCTTCCAAATCATGCCATAACTGTAATGTTGAATCGGACAGAGCCCTACGTGCCCGAGGGCGGGGCCTACCTGCCTGAGCGCGAGCCCTTCATCGTGCCGGTGGAGCCCGAGCGGACGGCGGACGAGTACGAGGACTACGGCGCCGACGAGCCCGCCGAGGAGCGCCCTCCGCATGCGCGCCGGCGGCGCGCCCTGCTCCGCGGCCCCCGGCAGTGAACCTGACACCGCGCGCGCGCGCGCGCAGCACGGCCAGGCTTGGGGGGAGGTGTTGGGATTCTCATTTCCAGGTCAGACGGAGCGGTGCACGTGTTATCTGTCACGTTTCTTCCGGCGTTGCTTCATCCGAGAGTACCCTTTCTGGCTGTAGAGAACCTTGTTTCTGCAGGAAGCCTAGCTCGCCGCACGCAGTCTGTAGAAGTCTTTGCCTTTGCCCTTGAAGTGCTTGCAAAATACTTTGTTCACAAAAGCTGCAGGGAGAGAAGGCGCCTTGTGCCTTTAGGTAGCACAGCGGGAAGCCTCAGTGAAACTCTTAGGTTAAGCAGTAAGTCCTGGAACCCAGAACGACTGTGTATTTCGAGAGGGCAGTTTATCTTTTCCAATGCTTATTTGCAGTTCAATTACATCCCGATCCAAGCAGTTCCCCTACTAAAACCAAAAAAGAGGGAAAAGTCAACTCTGTTGCAACTATTTATCTTCCTCTTCTATCTTCTGTTATACATTAGGGCATAGTATGCTCTTATACATCTCCTTTAACAACCACAAACCTTAAGCCATGTAGCTGAAATTATTGTATCAACTGGATACAGTTCCATATTGCCTTAAACCTCCTTGTTTTAGACACGCTAACATTTATACCAAATTGCAGATTATTCCGCAGAGATGGAATTGCATGTTTGTGTTGTACATTTAGTATGAACTTTTTTTTTTTCCCAGAACATAATGTTTCTTAGTTATCAAAAGCAGTTGGAAAATGTTTGCAAGACTATGAACATAGAATTGCTGCTTTTATATTTTAACTGCAGATTGTGAATTTCACTGCCTTATATTATTTATTTCTGAAACAAAAGAGGCATTTTTCAATAAAACTACTGAAAATTTGACATGGTATGTTTTTTCTTTAATGGCCTTTTGGACTGTCCAGGCGGTTGTTAAAACAAGTTCATATCCTTGGATACAGTTACAGATCTTGCTAATACTATTAAATTATGCTAAATAACTTTAGGTTTTTAATGATGTGGTGAAGTCATAGAAAGAGAGTAGTGAGAGAGCCTTAAAAAGCCCAGCAGATTCCAAAGGCTTTATTAGGAATGTAGAGGAAGTGTGGGTTGGTGGAAAAACAACTAAGTATCCTAGGAGACCCCAAACAACCAAACAACCTTTAGCAAGCCACAAGATTTCATATGCATTCAGTCAATTTCCTATACCATACTTTACCCAATAGCATGTTTAACTGCAAAAAGGATAATCCTTAATGGAAATGTTTACATTTAGTGATACCTTCTTTTTTTTTTACTTTTATGAATACAATAATATCATTTTAAATATCAGAGAAAACAATGTAAATGTTTGTTTGAAAGAACTGACATCAATTGAAGAGAGAAGTACTGAAAGAACATTTTCCACAGAGCAAAACATCTTGAGTTAAATACTTCCTGGAGACCCCAGTCAAAAGGACTAGATAATAAATGTATTGTGATCAAGAGGTTTCAAGCAGATTGCCAAATTCATAGCATTCGTCTGTAGTTTCTGATACATACATTTTAAAGTTGAAGGAGACCACTGAGATCATCCCAGTCTAATTCTTTGCTTTCTGTTAGGAAGAAACAGACTCGGCTAATCAGTATCAGAGCAAGACTAAGACTCTAGGCCTTGTGCTTCTCACCTGGTTTTATCATCAAATACTCTCCTCTCCCTGGGAGCCCTTACTTTCTGGGCAGGATCTTTCATCTTTCAAGGTTCTATGAATTTATCTTCATTAATTTCTGATTCATTTGGGTTTCTGATACTCCTTGATAATGAGCCTCTGTATCAGGGGCCTGAAGATGGGTTCAGTTCCTTGTCACTCACCCAGCTGGGTCCCAGGGCCACATGGATTTGAGGCGCAAAGGAATTCCACCTTCCCTCACCGGCTCGATGTGGGTTCAATTCTTGATGTTGGCGATGCAGATGCCAGATGCTACCTTCTGGTCTGTGCTGGGAGAGGGGGGGAGGTGCCAAGGCAGTCCTAAGCACAAATTAATAAATAACTGAGATATATGTTGGGATTTTTACTTTCATAGTATATTTCCTCCTTGATGAACTTAAAATTATTTCTGTAATCCCTGAGTGCATACTGACGAGTGATAGGGAGAAGATGGCCAGATAGTCTGGGTTTAAAACCCAGTGGTAACCCACACCCCCCCAAATCAAACCTGTAGGTGCTGGCTTATTTATTAACACTTCCTCTGAGGGAATACAGAACAACTTGAAACACATTTTCTAGTTCTTTAAATCTGGAAGTATTATAAGAAATTCATTATAACTTTTATTTGAAGCTAGGGCTCTTATTTTTAAGAAATTAGACAGACATAACTGTGGGAAGAGGTGGTAGCTTCTAATGAGCTCTACAGTGGGAAAGTTTTCAAACTTTAAAAACAGCGCTTACATAGATCCTAAGTGCTGAGTATTTTTTTTTTATAGAATATTTGTACAATGGGATTAGCAATTTAGCAAGTTGAATAGGTGGCTGCATGTATATTTTCTCATATTTGTGAACATCTGTTTTTGAATCTGTAAAGAATTATGCTGCCTATTCACTTGGTCAAACTTACACTTTATTTTTTCTACAAATCACATCAATGTAATTGTTCCTAAGTATTTATTATTATATCCATTGCACTGTATTTGGCACATAAGATTATTCATCATTTGGGTTTAGTCATAATTACTCTATAATAAAAGGGGGCTTGACTATACTATCCTCATGGGGTATGAGTGCCTTATAAAAAGCAGCCAATTATACAAGAACAGCTGTGGTAAATCTTTCATTTTCAAAGGCAATCTTCTAGATGCAAATTAATATTGATCCCTAATTCACCTTATACTTGTGGTTAGAAAATGAATTTAGATGTGAATGTCTAAGTGAACATTTATTAACTTTTTCATCTTAAAACGAGGCTGCTGAAGGCTATAGGGAAAAATCACATGGATTTGCTTTCAGGAAATGACCTGTGTGCTGGTCACTTATGGATTTTGTCTCCAACTCATCTCTTGCCTGCTTCCATATCAGTATATCCAACTGTATATCCTTCCTTGAAGTCCCGCAGATACTTCAAGATTAACACATGTGATATGTATTAGGATTAGATTCAGCTGTGACTAACAGAAAGTCACAAAATAACAGTGGTTTAAACAAGCAGAAATTTATTTTTCACGTTTACGAAGTCAAAGCCCAGGCCCCTTCTGTTTTTCTGCTCTGCTTTTTGTGGCTTCTGTGGCCAAGTTACACTTCTAGACCAAGATGGTTAGTAGACCTCTAGCTATTATGTCCATAGTCCCCTGCCGGAAGGAGGAAGGAGTGAAGAAAAACTCACCCCTCCTTTTAAGGATGCTTCTGGAAGTTGCAAACACAGCTTACAACACCGAACTTATATTACATGCCAGTTGCCAGAACTTTGTCACGTGGCTACATGCAGCTATGGCTGTGAAATGCTGTCATTATTTTGGGCGGCCATGTACCAAACTAAAATCAGCTACCTATAACGATAGGAGGGGAAATGAATACTGGGCATCAGCTCAAGACGTTAGTCTTTGACACAATGTCCAAATCCGAAGTATCTCCTCTTAAATCTGATTTTCCTCCATTGTCCCCACCAACCACCAGTTCCTGAGGCTAGACATTTGAGAGTCATTGTAAACTCTTTCTTCTTTCACTTCTCACATCCAATTCATCAAGTCTAGCTGATTGAGCTCCTACGTACATATCTTAATCACCCTGTTGTTACTACTCGATTTTAGACCCTTGGGATTTCTTATCAGGAGTATAATTACAGTCTCTTTTTTGTGCGTGTGTGTGTTTGATTCATTGACAGTTTATTTATACAAATCAACCATTTATCCAATTTCCTTTTAAATGAAACAGGGAGTTGTTGTGCAGACCCAAAGTAATGCTTAGATAATGTCATACAGGTGATTCCAGCTCCCCTTCTCTGGATTATGACTGTTAAGAAGAGCTCAAGTTAGTAAAGAGAGGAGAAATGCAAGAAATTTACCTTCATTTTTCCCACATTTTGACACAAAAACCTTATACGTTGCTACAAGATAAAGGACTTTGGTTCTATTACATTTATAGTCACATCCAGTTCCAAATAAAAGAAGTTGTCTGGGCCACAAACTAGTGTTTAGGAAGGAGATACTGAGCATCTAATAAGTTCGAGGCAGTTTCTAGCCAGAAAGCACAGTTTCTCAAGTGGTCCTTTTTCCTATAGCCTTGGAGCCCTCGAAGAAGTCTTTCACACATGCCAGTGTGATTTATCTAAAATGCAAACCTGACCATGTCATGTCCTCTGCTCAACATTCTTCAAGAGGTTTACAGATTTCTCTAACAAATCTTGACTCTGCCAACTCCCTATTCCTCCTTTATCATCAGTCTTTCCACTGGAACATCTGGAATTCCCATTCCATTCTCAACAAACTGCCCCCAAAACCTTAGCCTCTTCAGTGAGCAATCCCAGCACCTCCTGGCTTGACCCTGAAGACACCGCAGAGATGGTTAATACCTACCAGAGTTGGTGGGTGGGGATGTGTCCTCCTGAGTCCTCAGCACTGTTTCCAGACCAACAATCCTTCCTTCTATAAAACGCCTTTATCATTTGAGGCTCATACCCAACTCCCCATAACTGTCATCTAGTTACTTCACGGTCACTCCACCCCATTCAGTAGTGGCTGGTACAGGGCCATCAGTGCTTTGATCCACCCCGATATCTTCTGGGTGTCTTAAGCCTCCATGTTGGATGACAAATACGTAATTATCTCAGTTATCGTCTTCTCTTCAAAATCATTTTCTCTCACTTAATCTCAGCTACTCAGTCTCTTGAAGGTCTTGGACTTGTATCACACTGCCACTACTTTGAAATCACTGTCTTTTTTATTATTATTAATTAATTAATTAATTAATTATTGGCCACGTTGGGTCCTCGTTGCTGCGCGCGGGCTTTTCTCTAGTTGTGGCAAGTGGGGGCTACGCTTCGTTGCGGTGCGAGGGCTTCTCATTGCGGGGGCTTCTCTTGTGGAGCACGGGCTCTAGGCGCACGGGCTTCAGTAGTTGTGGCACATGGGCTCAGTAGTTGTGGCTCACGGGTTCTAGAGTGCAGGCTCAGTAGTTGTGGCGCACGGGCTTAGTTGCTCCGCGGCATGTGGGATCTTCCCGGACCAGGGCTCAAACCATGTCCCCTGCATTGGCAGGCAGATTCTTAACCACTGCGCCACCAGGGAAGTCCCGTAATCACTGATTTAGACAGACCAATCTTCTTGGGTTTCCAGCTCACCTACTCAGGTACCCGCACGGCAGCTCTTCCAGCTTCGTCATGACACTCAATGTGATGAAGCTTCTGTGATCTTCCTATCCATCACCTCCTCCTCATCTTCACTCCTTTCCTTGTCTACCTTGGATTTCATGTCTTGGTAACATGCCCAGTTTAATGAACCACCTGAACTCCAAGGACTACAAAACTAGTTTTATTTTTCTTTAGGCACTGCCTTCAGTTATGCTCTGTTGGATATTCTTTTTCTGTCCCTTCGCATACCTCAGACACAGCCCATTGCTTTTAGATTATTTCAAGTGTGAATACTCCAGTCCAGTCCAGTGCAATTTAATCCACTTGAAAATGTGAATCTCAAATCTAATTTAGTATTCCTTTTCCTTTCATCCTTAAAGTCGAAACTTAGGACTTGGACTGTAGAGATGGTATGTCAGCTCTTTCACTCCAGCTTCTTCAGAATTCAGCTAGGGGATGAGGACTAGAGAAGAAGGAGGGTAAGGTTTTCTCCACTTAATGTGTACTACTAGAATCCTGTCTTGAATGTCAATGCTCACTGCATGATGTGTACCCAAGTACTACTCCTCTTGTTGGGTACCTGTGTATGTTCTTCAGAGGAGACCCCCCCCCTGAAGGGGAAGAAGGCCCCCCCCCCCACGAAGGGCCCCATCCGCTACCCAGTTATGTCCAGAATGACCTCTCCCAACCCCCAGTCAGCTTTTGTCCCCATGGAATACCTCACAGCTACTTGCTAGTCATGTCCTCTCCCTGAACCTAAAGTCCTGTTAGGGGGGATTCCAGTAAGATGGCCCAAGTCTGGTTACTTTCTAAGTGCCCATTTGACCACAGGAGACTGAAGCATCCTTGTCAAGACAAATGAAAAATGAAAGTCTGCTCCCACAAATGCGACCTCTCTTTGCCTTGCTGCCTCCCATTCATTTTTCCTCATTCAAGCACATAGGCATGTGAGTTAGGTCAGCAAGTCTCTACTGTGTAATACATACCCATCCATGGAATAATATGCTCTTCTTGAAGACACCCCCTCAATCTCTATAAATGGTTTTCCTTAGAGCTTCTCTCATGTGGCTCACTGGGTGAAGGTTTGAAGCACTCTTTTTTTTTTTTTTTAACATCTTTATTGGAGTATAATTGCTTTACAATGGTGTGTTAGTTTCTGTTTTATAACAAAGTGAATCAGCTATACATATACATATATCCCCATATCTCCTCCCTCTTGCGTCTCCCTCCCACCCTCTCTATCCCACCCCTCTAGGTGTTCACAAAGCACCCAGCTGATCTCCCTGTGAAGCACTCTTTCTATAATAGAAAGTAAAAACCACAACTCTCTGCCCTACACCAATGATCACCTGCTTCCAAGGATTCTTCTTGATTCTTTCTTTTGCAAATATAGGCTGCTTTGGTGTGATGGAGTCAGTTTGGATGGCAAAGCCAGTTCTACCAATTCTTGGAAGTTCCAATGGAATGTGCTTTATGGCTCTCTTTAGAATGTGGGTGGTACTTAATGGTTTTCTTTTATCTTTATGGCCATTTGTCAACTTCTGAGTCAAAAGGAAAAGCCCCATTTAATAGCTCAATTATCCAGATGAGCCAAACTGCCTTGCTCCTTTATTCTTCTGTCACACCTATGTATTAAAACCCTAACTCCAGATTATCCCAACTGCTTGTAATATCCATGACTATACCCAGGGTACTTCGCACAGTAGGAGAAAATCAACCATTGGGGCATAGGGTTGTCTGTAAATCCATTATGATCAACCTCAACTTGCCTGTCAACACAGTAGTTTGACTAGCCATATTCCCAACTCTTTTCAAAAATTTCCAAACTCCAAACCTATACCTCACCCTGATCATGAGATTTCTCATTACTTCTCATAGAAGAAGTTATTTCATATTGAAATGAGAAGCCAAACTGGAACCTCACCTTTCTGTCACCAGGGCTACAAAACACCTGCATCTGGACCCACCCTTTCCTCCTGTGTCAAAAAAAGGAGCATCTCTACTCCTTGAATTCTGAACCCTTTTTTATTCCTTCCGCAAATATTGGATTAAGCACCTACTCAGTGGTAGGTGCTGTTAGAAATGGTGCTAGGATTCTACAATGTACATTGGAAAACATCATAGACAAAGTCCTTTCCTTCATGGGGCTTACATTTTTGGAGTGAGAACAGACCCTAATAAGTAAACAGGTAAAGCATATATAGTCAGAGGGCGTTAGGTACTATGAAGGAAGATATAGCAGGCCTAAAGGATAGGCAGTGCTCGGTATGCGTTCTAGTTTAGGTAGGGTGGTAGGAAATGCCTGTCTGAACAGAGACCTGAAAGAAGGGTGACTGAAAGCATAAGCTGGCATCTGGCCGATAATTGTATAATTGGATGCTTTTGTAATTATGTAGATTACTAGCCATATCCCTAGAGCGGTAGTTCTTGACTTTTGCCTACACACCTGGGGAACTTAAAAAAAAATCCTCATGTCTGAATCCCACCCTCATAAATTCTGGTTAATTGGGTTAGGGTGAGGTCTGATGATAAGGATTTGTAAAAGGTCCCAGGTAATTAAAAAGTACAGCTAAGGAGTCAAGCTATGACCTAGAGATTCTGATTCGGCATGTTAGAGACGGAGGCTCAAGAATCTGTATAATTTAAATATATTCTTCAGGGGAGTCATATAATCAGCAAGGATGGGAAATTTTACACCCTCTCTCTTTGGCTTTGGATATTATTTTTATGCCCAAACTGTATTTTTAGCCCAGTCTTTTCTTTTGATCCTTGAGGCATGTATCTCCAACTGCCTTGGTATGTCTCTAGTTGGACGTTTTAGAGGCATTTCGAATTTAATATGAACAAAGTGAAACCCCTCACCGTACTTTCCACACCAGCTTCTTTCTACAAGTTTCTTGCCTTGGTGAGTGGTTCCACCACCCTCTCAATTGCTTCATCCAGAACCCGGGACTTGACATGATTTCTCTTTCTCTCACCTCCTACGTCACGTCCATCAGTAAATCCTTTGGCTTCTGTTTTCTAAGCATCTTTCAATTGCTCATCTCCCTGTATCCCCACTGCCATTCTCTTCCTCTAGGCCCCGGTGTCTTGTCTGGATTCCTCCGAAGACTTCCATCTGATCTTTTTCCAGCCACTCTTACCTCTCTCCAATCCATTTTTCTCACAGCTTAGCAGCCAAAATGATTGTGAAGAATGCAAATCTGGTCATATCATGGCATTTCCTAAATTTTTGGTGGTATCAAGTTCAGAAACCTTAACAAGACTCAGGTGCCATCAAGGATCTGGGCTCTTCCTACTTTTGCCATCATGATACCTCGCTTATCTCAATTGATTTTCCCCAACTACCCTGGAATTCCTGCTCTACCCCTTCTTAATCCTGAGCCTTCCTGGGTGCTATTTCCTTTATCTGGAACATGGTCTCTTCATTTGGTCACATCCTGTTCATCCTTTAATTTGATGCTCAAATAATCACTTCCTTTGGGACACCCGTTTGTCACTTTCAAAGTTCAAGATTCCTGCAGTGTGCATGAATACCACTTATGTTCCCTTTGATAACTTCTATCATACCAGCAATTTCTTACCCAATTTGCCTTCCCCACTGGATAGCAAGTTTATATAAGGGCAGGAATCATATTTATTTTGTTTACTTTTATGTTTCCAGTAGCCACCAGAGTACTGGTGTTTAGGTGGTGTTTAATAAATATTTGTTGAATGAGTAATTTCAGTGGAGCAAACTCTCTTCCTTGATACACAAAATTTTATTTGAAACATCAAAATACTGTATGAAGATTGAATAATGCACATGTAATTGAACTTCTTCATGTCCACTTTGTTGCAGAGCAGGGGAGGATGCCACCATATTTTTTAAAAAATATTTAGTTATTTATTTCCCTCTGTAAGAGCCACTAGTGACAGGAAGCCTTGTTTATTCTTTACTCTGGGCTATTATACAATTGTGCTTCTTTTCATGGTGCTGTTCTACCGTTGGAGGAGATCATTGAGAGAACATGACATCCTGTTGACCCTCCATCTAGATCTGGGCAACTGGAGGCTCCTCACCCCCTCTCCTCTAACGGGGGTTATACGTTCCACCCGCCGTTCTTACATTAGGAACTGTTTTCAAGGATGCAGCCTTGAGGGAGCAATGTGGTCTTGAACCATCTGGACTGAATATATGTCTGCACCCGGTTAAGGCCTCCATATAAACTCATGACTCTGGTAGGTGGATGTGGAGATCTTCTGGTCTTGGGGCCACCCAAGACAAGCCCCCTAAGTAAGTCCCCTTGCTTATTAAACCTGCTACCTACCAATCCGGAGTGCTCTGCCTCTTTCTTTGGTCTCTCCTTGCCCTCTGTGTACAGGGGCTGGTGTCAGCTTTCACCCAGGAAGCTCCTGAGCTTTCGAACCAACACTTATACCTTTGAATTCAAGGTAATGTGAGCAATGAAGGGAAGATAATTGGCTAGGTTATAGGAAACATTTCATGTTCTTTTCTTTTTCAGGGTTCATAACTGGAAAATAAGATAAAGAGGTTGCCCCAAAATCCCATTGAGTTATTAATTAAAAAAAAGCCTAAGGTGTTCAAGAAATGACACAGAGAAGAAAGAATGCCTTATTCCATTAGAAAGAACTATTTTGGCCAAGCCATGCCCCCAAGAGTCAGCGTATGACAGGATTATTAGACAATGAAATTTGTTATAAAATTAATTGTTGAGAGAGGTCCTGGTGAGAAGTGTTGTCAATCACTGGAACTTTTGATTGTAGTTCAAGTTACCCCAAATGGGATAAGTCAAGTGTGTCAAATGGGAAATACCTTTAATCAGAACATCCCCCAGGGTTGCCAAATCAAAGCAGATGTGAGATATTTATCAGTCTAAATTTCTGCTTTTTAGATCCCTCAAAGCAAATGCCACTGGAATACATTGTTTAAGGTCAATTTATTCAAGTTGAACTACGCTAACAGACAATTTACACATTTTTTTCTTCTATATATACCTTTTAACTTCAGATTTTCTTATAATAATATATATATGTTTCTTGACCTCTCAATTTCTTAGTTTCTCATTTAGCAATATTAATTTCAGAACAGAATGCAAAATGTAATTGATGCAAAGACATTAAGTTAGATATTAGGAGAACGTCTAATGAAGTTAAAAAATATTTTTCATAGATATTTTAAAGACATGAAATAAAACTCACATGTAAGTTATCTTTGCCTGACATGGTGCTAAGTGCCTTTACTTAGCTATTCTTATAGGTATTATTATCTTCATTGTACAGATTAGAAAAAAATTTCAAAAAAATTAAACTATTATTGAAGCTCATACAGTTAAGAGAGGTTTTCAGTCTGTGCCTTTCTCCTACACTCTGCTGTCCTTACTGTTTACCTGTGGTGATGAAGGCGTAATCCTGTGTATAAATCATGATGGCGTTAGGAGTGCAAACTTTGCTCTCAGATAAACCTGGGTTTGAACCCTGCCTCAGGTGCTTTCTGTGTTATGAAGAATTTTCTTAACCTCTTTGATTCCAAAGTTCTGAAGAGTTGGGCCTCATACCTACCTCTAGAGTTGTGGGAACATTCATACCAATATTTGTAGTAATTTTGACCATATTAAAAAATTAACCTGGACACAAATCCCGTGAAGAAGCATTAGAAACGTCTCCAGTAGCTATTCCAGCTTAGGCTAGGGTTTTTCCCGTTCACTTTCCAGCTGAAGCTTTCTTACTTTCTCTTCAGTTTTCATTCCATCACTTTAAGTTCTAACATCTGTTTCTCCTTTCACATTTTGATAGCGGATCATCCTTCGCTTCTTCCCTCTTATCAATAGACTCAGAGAAGATAATGATGTGATGCGTAGCACTGGTCCCTGAATAGATGCTCTCTCTCCACTTTAGCCATCCAGTAGCTCCAGTAAATTTGTCTTGACATGTGACTGGATTTCTCAGTGCTTCTTGGGGATTATGGTGAAGACTTTGCACAAGGTTTTAGTAAGGATCTTATACCACAGGAATTTAACATTCCTTGCCTTGACTTAACCAGATGGAAGAATGTGGAGGAGGAAAGTGGAAAGGATGTATGAAACAGGAACATTCTGGGAGTACGTAAACCTTTATCAGAATTTGTTAATGAGAATAGTTTCACAATTTTTGAAGGCATTAGTATTATGTCATTCTTAAATAACATTGTGTTCTTAAGTTGTGGAGTAGGGTTACATTTTTAAGAACAAAATACCAAGAGAAAGCAGCCCATCTGGGGATTGGCAGTGCAGTAGGGGAGAAAGAAAGGCTCTGGAGCCAGGAAAACCTGGATGTAAGTCTCGACTTTGCCACTTACTACCTGCTTTGGGAAAGTAATGCAACTTCTCTGAGCTTTACTTTTCTGATCTATAAAATGGGTATAGGGCTTCCCTGGTGGCGCAGTGGTTGAGAATCTGCCTGCCAATGCAGGGGACACGGGTTCGAGCCCTGGTCTGGGAAGATCCCACATGCCGCGGAACAATTAGGCCCGTGAGCCACAACTACTGAGCCTGCGCGTCTGGAGCCTGTGCTCTGCAACAGGAGAGGCCGCGACAGTGAGAGGCCCGCGCACCGCGATGAAGAGTGGCCCCCACTTGCCGCAACTAGAGAAAGCCCTTGCACAGAAACCAAGACCCAACACAGCCAAAAATAAATAAATAAATAAATAAATTTAAAAAAAGGGTATAATATCTCTTTTGCAATGTTGTATTAGAGGTAATTAGAGTTAATACATGTATAAACACTTGATATATAGTAATTGATTTTTAATTTAGTGGAAATTTCTAAATGAGTAGAATTGGGTTTTTTTCTATATTTGATATAGGGATTATTTCCATGTTGATGTTCTGTGATTCATTATAATGAGTAGGATACGAGCAAGCTGTTATGAGAGAGTAAGTGCCAGAGAAAAAATGTAGCTTTCCTCAGAAACATTCTACGTCTAAGTTATGGCTGATTGGAAATTCCTCCTCAGTCCTCAAGTTAATTGGGTGTTTAGCAGGATTATATTTGTCATGGCATATTTTTCAGCAGAGATCTATCTAGAATTTAGAGGACTCTTAGTGAAGCTAATAACCAGCTTCAGAATTGATGTAAGGATTAGATGCTGTCATGTTAGTAAAACGTGTTCAAGAAATGATAGGTATTGTTACTAGTGGAAATATCTTACGAGACCTATCAATCAGGAAACGGCACTGAGATGTTAATTACATGTACCATCCAAACTGGATGCAATCCAATTTTTACTATGACTTTACCTTGGGTATTTTGAGAGCGTCCTCAAATTGGGCTAGCCAATAAGATAATTACTGACTGAATTATTCCTTGGATTTCTAGCATATCCATTCTGCAAATATTCTGACCTGCAGGTGAATAAAAAATATATATCTAGAAAATCACTTCAACAAATTTAGAGCTCAATAATCTATTTATGAACAAAATGAACGAGTCTGGGCCATTTCCTCAACCACTCTACCTTTTCAGAATTGAATAAAAATAATAGCACATGTCAACCAGGAGTCAAAACACCCTTTGATATACTGTGGTATGTGGTTTGGTAAGGGGAGGTGGGGACTCCGCTGTCTTGGGACGCAAGAACCTCAAATGGATTTTGTTTGGGGTTTTGATTTTGTGGGCAGGCAGCCGTAACCACTCAGTACTTTCCATGTGAAATCCAAAGTCTCTTCCTGGAACTTGTGGGTCAGGAGAAACTTCCTAAAAAATCTGCCCCAAATTCTCATTAGACCTTTGGTCACTAGTGCACTGAAAGTGGGCATTCATATAGTGAGTTTTCAGTGAAATCCTATTATTAAAATCGAATGTGATACTATGAGAAGAGTCGTAGAAGATAAGGGAACAACTGAGTTATGTTGGCAGGATATGTGAGGGGTGTGGAGGATTTACTAGGAGGGAGTCTTCTTGGAGACGCTTATGGCTGAGCTAAGTCAACAAAGAGAAGAAGACTTCCCTTTTATCATTGTCAAGTATGGTGCTAATCTGAATCACTTTGGTAAAATGTTGTCTCATTATTGCTACAACATACTTGAAAACAAATATAGAAAGATTATATTCTACAAAGACTAAGCTAGTTTTTATTGTGAAAAAAGGGTAGACCCTTGTTTTATTTCTGATTTTTAGGCGGTAGTCAACATTTAAGTTGATTCATTAACATTATTAATAATAGCAAACATTTATTAAGCTCTTTATCATGTGTCACCAAGATGACAAACATACAATATGCATTAAATGGGTTAATACATGGAAAGCACTTAGATCAGTTCCTGGCACATAGTAAATGCTCAAAAGCATTTTTAACAATTATTATTCATCACAAATCTACTGTTATATACAATCTATTATAAAATGAATATGGGGACAGAAGTTTGAAGAGATTTAGTAATTTACTCAAAGTCACAAACCTAGTAATTAACAAATTTGGTATTGGAATTCAGGAAACTCTAACTCAGAGCCCAAGCTCTGAATTATTATAATACTCAGTTTATTAAAATTATTCTCCAACAATCTTTAAGCTTCATATTAAGTAATAGTAAGGAGAACATGAATTAATCCACATGGCTTTAGTCTAGACTATTGTTAGTCAGTTTTTTTTAAGGCCTGATAAGTGTTGTACATTGTAATGAACAAGAATTTATTCATTAGTGAGATTTAAAATCTCTGAAGATAAAGCAGATAAGCATTTACAGGGGCTACAGATGTACCAGGAGTCTGATAATACTGGTAAAAAAATGTCTCACTAGGCATAAGAAATGAATTTGTGTCTGTTTAAGGAATCATCTGGTGGGGGAGGAGACAGGTCAACTTGGGAGTCAATAAAGGCACGTGGCAGCCCCCGGGAAACCTAAGAAGCAAACCTGGTAGTCCTTAAATTATATTGGGGATTTATATGGATTTTGTGTTCTACCATTAGATCTGCATCAAGCAATTTGCCAATCAGCTACATTTACAAACTCCAGCAAAATAGAAGCCCTTGGTTTTGATTTGCTTATTTATTTGCTCTCTCCTCTTTCTTCCAATTGTTTTTGTTTTCCTCTATTCTCTATAAGGACAGTTCTACATCCACAAATCAATCAACATGATACACCACATTAACAAAATGAAGGATTAAAATCATATTATAACCTCAATAGATGCAGAAAAAGCATTTGACAAAATTCAACATCCACTTATGATAAAAATTCTCAGTGAAGTGGGTATAGAGGGGACATACCTCAATATAATAAAGACCATCAGTGACAAACCCATAGCTTACATCATAGTCAATGGTGAAAAGCCTAAAGCATTTCCTCTAAAATCAGGAGCAAGACAAGGATGTTCACTCTCACCACTTTGATTCAACATAGTATTGAAAGTCCTAGCTGAACAATCTGACAATAAAAAGAGATAAAAACATCCAAATTGAAAAGGAAGAAGTAAAACTGTCACTGTTTGAGGATGACATAATATAATATATAGAAAACCCTAAAGACTCCTCCAAAAAACTATTAGAATAAATAAATACAGTAAAGTTGTAGGATACTTAGTTAGTAACAGAAACCTGTTGCATTTCTACACACTAATAATGAACTATCAGAAAGAGAAATTAAGAAAACAATCCCATGTACATTTACCTGAAAAAGGTTAAAATGCCTAGAAATAAATTTAACCAAGGAGGTGAGAGACTACTCTGAAAACTATAAGACACTGATGAAAGAAATTGAAGATAGCACAAAGAAGTGGAAAGAAATACAGTGCTCATGGATTATAATAATTAATATTGTTACAATGTCCATACTACTCAAAGCAATCTACTTATTTAATGCAATCACTATCAAAATATCAATGGCATTATTTATAGAACCAGAACAAACAATTTAAAAATTTGTATGGAAACACATAAGACTGTGAATAGTCAAAATGTTCTTAAGAAAGAAGAACAAAGCTGGAGATATCATGCTCCCTGGTTTCAAACTATACTACATACTAATCAAAACTGTATGGTACTGGCACAAAAACAGACTCATAGATCATTGGAACAGAATAGAGAGCCTAGAAATAAACCCATGCTTGTCTGGTCAATTTATTTATGATAAAGGAGGCAAAAATATACAGTGGGGAAAAGATAGTCTCTTCAATAAATGGTGTTGGGGAAACCAGACAACTACATGCAAAGAATGAAACTGGACCACTTTCTGACACCATATACAAAAAATAAACTCAAAATTGTTTAAAGACTTAATGTATGGTCTGATACTAGAAAACTCCTAGAAGAAAACATAAGCCATACACTCTTTGACATCAGTCGCAGCAATACTTTTTGGATCTGTCTCCTCAGGCAAAGGCAACAAAATCTAAAACAAATGGGACTACATCAAACCAAAAAGCTTTTGCACAACAAAAGAAACCATCAACAAAACAAAAGGGAAACCTACTGAATGGGAGAAAATATTTGCAAATGATATATCTGATAAGGGGTTAATATTCAAACTATATACAGACTTCACACATCTCAATATAAAAAAAATCTTATTAACAAATGAGCAGAGGACCTGAAAAGACATTTCTCAAAAGGAGGCATATAGACGGCCAACAGACACATGAAACAATGCTCTTCATCATGAATTGTCAGGGAAATGCATGTCAAAACCACAATGATATATCACCTCATATCTGTCAGAATGGCTATTATTAAAAAGGCAAAAAATTACAAGCGTTGGCAAGGATGTGGAGAAATGGGAGCCTTTGTGCACTGACGGTGGGAACGTACATTTGTACAGCCACTCTAGAAAATGTTATGGACTTTCCTCAAAAAATTTTTAAAAACTCCCATATGATCCAACAATTCCACTTCTGGGTATTTATCCTAAGAAATGAAAACATTCATTTGAAAAGATATATGAACCTCTGTGTTCATTGCAGCATTACTTACAATAGCCAAGATATGGAATATGGAAACAACTTAAGTGTCCATCATTAGATGAATGGATAAAAAGATTATATATATCTTGTATATATATATAATTATATATATTCCATATATATAATGGAATATTACTCAGCCATAAAAGAGAATGAAATCTTGCCATTTGCAACAACACGGATGGACCTACTGGGTATTATGCTAAGTGAAATAAATCAGACAGAGAAAGATAAATACTGTATAATTTCACTTATATGTAAATCTAAAAATCAAAACAAATGAACAAACAGAACAAAACAGAAACAGAGTCATAGATATAGAGAACAAACTGGTGGTTGCCAGAGGGGAGGATGGTAGCCGGTTGGGTGAAATAGGTGGAGGGGATTTAGAGGTACAAATTGCCAGTTATGAAATAAATCACGGATGTAATGAACAACAAAGGGAATATAGTCAATAATATTATAATAACTCTGGGGTGGTGACAGATGGTTACTGGACTTAACATGGTGATCAACTTGTGACATATATAAATGTTGAATTACTATGTTATACACCTGAAACTAATATAATATTGTATTCAGTTACACTTCAAAAAGAGATGCACAATTAAACAAAATTAAAAATAAGAAAAAGGAGGCCCACATCTGGGTCAGGTAAAGGCACAGAGACATCCCAGAATTCTAAAATGGGAAAGTAAAAGTTGGGTTAGAACTGAGTAGAAGTCAGAAATTCAGGGAATTCGATGTTAAAGACATTTTTCTTTTGAAGATCTTATCAGTCTCCACTGGTGTTTGGCTTGCTCCTTTCTTGTCTGACTTGGATCATGGCTTATAATCAAGTCCACTGTGTGTGTGTATGTGGTGGGGTGTGCAGTGGATAACACTTTAAGATATTTGTGATCTATATTCCAGGGCAAATGAATTTTGGAAAAAGGTTTGATTAGGGAAAAGGGGAAGAACCTATGAAGACACCAGATGTCATGTAAAGATATCTGGCGAATGGAATTTGAAAGGCTAGGAAAAGGAAGAACAAGAAGCTTGTTTTGTTAAGATCACAGCTCAACCTAGAGCTCTCCTTTGGTTGTCACAGTTTGTAGACATGAATTCTACAGTTAAAGGTCCCACACCATACGGGTCAGACTGGCCAAGAAGGTCTTTGTCCCACTTTTATGTGGACTCTTGGGGCCAATAGCTGTACCAGATATCCGTGTGTGTGACAAGCCCAGTCTAGACCAAATCATGGAAAGCCAGGGGGAAACTTCTTCTGTCTGGGGTGTTGGGAATACTTCCAGGAGAAAATTGGGCTATCAAAATATAATCTAGATAACTTCATTATGAATGCTCTCCACCTGCGTGGCCCAAGGACTCTAGGTTAGTGATTCTCAATTATGGCGGGAAACATTTTCCCTGGGGAGGGGTAAGGATGATATCAGAATTTGAAGGATGAGAGTATGTGTGTATTTGAAGATGCATGTTCACTATGCTTATTCGGTTAGTAACACAAATTGCAGAGAATGAAGTTCCATAGTCCTTTTGGTTGGTGGAAATACGTAGAAAATAAAATGAGAAAGCACTGTTAAAGACATGGAATAGAAAGTGTTGATAGCGTTGTAGACCAGTGGGATATATGGGAACAAAGGACATTTCTCTTTGATGAGATGCAAGGGCACTTTCCGTTTTTGGAGCAGTGGAGCTAGGGCTGCATTTGACTCAGTGACTGTGAGGGTTGAGGAAGTGTTAGTTCACCAATTGCGATGTTTCATCTTGATCAGATGTTCAGACCTCTCTCCAGCTTTTTCCATGGGGCCTCTCATGAAAAAGAGCATTAAAAATTCTCATGTGGTCTACGTAGACTCTCCTAGGGAGGCTCATACTACACTCCAGAAAGCTCGTGGCCTGGTAACATGAGTTTTCTGATGCTGGATGATTGGTTGACCAGAAAACAAGAGTCTTATAGTTTTTAGGAGTATTTGAGGTCATAGCCTCTTTTTATATGTAAGATCACACAAGGATGACATGTCAATTAAGTATTAAGCAGACTCTTTCAAATGGGAATGATTCGTATCTCTAGTGGTATGAATTATACCTTGAAAAATAGAATCATCAGTTCACAAATATGGCCTAAATAAAGTGTGCTGGTTATTTGTTTTTTTCCTCACCCTCTAGCCCTAACCTCTAAATCTATCCTGCACCCTTGGCCTGTGGAAGCTGACTCCTTAGGAAGCAATCACTTGGGATCTTTTCCTGGCTGGCTTTGGGAGGGGCTCAGGCAACAGGGAGCGCCAGCAGGAGATGAGAGGGAGAAGGAGGCAAGTCTTTGCTGCCCCATCTCTGTCAGTAGCCCTGTCCCACCATGCTCTGCCTCTTGCTGGGTGTCTTTTTCTCCTCACCCCCAGCTCCCACTGAACTCTGACAACAGCAGCATAGCTGTTTCTACCTGCATGCCTCCAGCGCTGGGAATGGTAATGCCTTCCCATTAGCAAGTTCCCATTGCTAGTTTCTGAATGCTTTACGGTTCTTAGTTTATTTTCTATGTAAATCATCTTTTTACTAAAGCCTTATAGCATTTGCACACTTTGGGAGAAATTTCTTTCCTTCTGTAACTCTGACTGATACACAAGGGGTCAAGACTTCAGAGAAGAACACTGGATTGGAATTAGAAGTAGACTGGCCACTAATTGATTCAGGGATCTCTGGAGAAAATGCTTTAGCTTTTCTGAACCTCTGTTTCACCTCATGGAGAAAGGGCAAGACATTATCCTTTGACTCCAAGCCATACATGGCGTACGTGATTGAAAGAGAAAGTGGCACTTTGGGTTGGGTGACAAGCCTTGTCATTTTTAGATAGTGGAAGCAGATACAAGTACAAACAGGGTGAACTGGAAACTATCTGAGGCACTGTAAAGAAATGTTTATCTTTGTAAGAGAAAAATACTAAGAAAATTCTCAAGCCACACATAATCTCAGGCTGGATTTCCTCTAGATAAGGAAAACTGATGCAAGGGCACAGGAAGCTGGGAGAAGTGGACTTCCTGTGGGAGAAGGCAGCCGTTTCCTTGATTCCCAAATGCTGTAGTTAAGGAGGATTAAGTCACTGCAGAGATATGGGCGGCTTGCCATCATTGCTTAACAGCACGTGTGGGGAGCTGCGGCCTGCAGATGTGGGCATCCCCTGGACTCTAGCTTTAGATCCTTCTAGATGCCCTCCTAGGGCCAGTGTCTTCATTCATTCAGTTCTTAGACTTTGTCAGGTTCCACTTGCCACTCCCAATGAGTTTGTTTTTTTTTTTTTTTTCAACATACTTTTCCATTCCCAGGTCTTAGAAAGCACAAAATTGGAGGGTTTAAATTTATATTTTATTGAAAAACCACATACATTTTTTTAAAAATCAGTCATCAATTTTATACACATCACTTTATACATGTCAATCCCAATCGCCCAATTCAGCACACCGCCATCCCCGCCCCACCGCAGTTTTCCCCCCTTGGTGTCCATATGTCCATTCTCTACATCTGTGTCTCAACTTCTGCCCTGCAAACCGGCTCATCTGTACCATTTTTCTAGGTTCCACATACATGAGTTAATATACGATATTTGTTTTTCTCTTTCTGACTTACTTCACTCTGTATGACAGTCTCTAGATCCATCCACGTCTCAACAAATGACTCAATTTCATTCCTTTTTATGGCTGAGTAATATTCCATTGTATATATGTACCACATCTTCTCTATCCATTCGTCTGTTGATGGGCATTTAGGTTGCTTCCATGACCTGGCTATTGTAAATAGTGCTGCAATGAACATTCGGGTGCATGTGTCTTTTTGAATTACGGTTTTCTCTGGGTATATGCCCAGGAGTGGGATTGCTGGGTCATATGGTAATTCTATTTTTAGTTTTTTAAGGAACCTCCATACTGTTCTCCATAGTGGCTGTATCAATTTACATTCCCACCAACAGTGCAAGAGGGTTCCCTTTTCTCCACACCCTCTCCAGCATTTGTAAACCACATAAATTTTAAATAAAACCAGAGTTATTCATTCAGCTTACAGAGTTCCTCTTTCCTGGAGGGTCCTAATGTGCTGTTGAACTGTAGCAGAAGGTGAGCTACTGAAATGTTGAATGTGGAGATGAGTGAGAGACTATGGAGGAAAAGTAAGCAGAGAAAAACAAATGATGAAATTGATGGAGAGAAGAAATATATTTGTAAAGAGACAGAGAGCGAGAGGGGCTGAGAGCTAAATTTTGCTCAACAAATGAGCAAATGAAGAGGAATGATGGCTACAGTATGTTAGCTTCTTGACTAAATGTAGAAGAAAAGAAAACGACCTCAGTGATATTCTGAGAATTTTTCATTGAATATTTAATTTGGAAGTAATTTTTCCAGAAGAAATGCGGAAGGTGATGACTCACAAAAATACTATATTCATATGATATTGGAATGAATGAATTTTTGAAAAGGCTCAAGGATAAGCTGTCTAACATAATTTAATAAATTTTGAAAATAAGAACAAATGGAATAACATCCACCACTTGATTTTGCTCATTGTTTTTCACTCATCATAAGAAAGGAAAGGTCAATTGAAATGAGCATAGACATTCTTATTAAAAGTGAGAGCAATCATTTAATTGATGTCTGTGATGGGAATAGCTTTTCTAGGTGTAAGAATCAGCTTCCGAAGCCAAGGAACACTCCCTATTCCATTAATGCTCTATGGATTCCTTTTGGAAGTTCTTCCAGCTTTTATCAGTTCTGTTTGATTTTATTTGGGGTATTTTTTACCCAGCCAGCATCATTTGCACATTAAGGTTCCAAGGAATCCTTATTCCAAGAGCAGCTTGAATCAATTCAGCTTTGGCATATCAGAGCAAGACCTAAATGTCTCATTCTATTAGTATGTCATCTTTTTGGCATGTACACTGTCGTTATTCACGGCACTTAATTCTGTGGTCATCTTCTTTTTCCTTGTTGCCTTATCCATAGCTCATGTTCCTCAGATCCAAGAACACCAAGAAATTATCTGGGGAAAAGCAATAGAAGGCCTAATTTTTAGTGTAGAAGCCATCAAAACCTGGGGCTGTAGGGAAGAAAAGTATATGGGAGAAACACCAAAGAGGAGACTGGGGACCAATTCTCTAATCTGATGAATATCATTAAGATATTCCCTCTTGATATTTATCACAGATTGTAAGAAACTCCTAGTGACTCTTTATCTCCATAAAATACTAGAATACATAGCTCTAGGAAATTGTAGACTATAATTTCCAGTTATTCTGGTACTATAGCTTTTATAGAAATGATACATCATAGTCATGAGAGTTGATCTGAAATTAACTTCTTGAATCCCCAAGGCCCTTGGAAGCTTAAATTATTGTTTCCAAAGACCTTTTAAATGATGGGCTTTAATTATGATTTTCAAATGACATTTTACTTAAAAATTTTTGTTGACACCCTTAAGTCCTTCAGCATTTCAGCTATGAGCAAAGGTAGCCAGCAATAGTGGCTGCAAATATAATACACAATAGAGTCCAATCCACACCGTTAAGGTGAAAGTCAAATTGCACCTATCATATATATGATGGTGAGTGTTTCTCTTGAGCTTTCATTGGTGTTATTCTTGTTTCCATTAGAATTCTAATGATTTACCAATTCAAAGTGGATTACCAAAAACAGAGTTTAGGCTCCCCTAAAAGAGGCCAAAAGTAAAACTTTAGACTGAAACATAGGCTCCTTTTGTAGGTGGCAAGAGGTACCAGTGAGGCACTACCTTCGGGATTTTACTATTTTCTCAGACAAGAACATTGCAATATAACCAAGCTATTTCTGTTTCCTAGAGGAAAGGCATTTCTGGCAGAAGAAGCCACTTTGAAAAAGGTGTGAAGGAACGCGGAGGGGGAAGGGAGACCGGGTGGGCACAGGGATATGTCGGGAGAGGGAAATGGGAACCAGATGGTGGAGAAATGGCCTTGCAATCAAGCTGAGAAGCCTAACTTTTATCTTGAGGATGAGTGTGGAGGTGATGGAGAGACGGGGAGGGAGATATTCACTCCGAGTGTGACATGATCAGAAGTGCTTGGATTTGTTTAATTTATTTAATCCAGGCTTTCCCCCGGCCTGGCTGCGTCTCAGAGTCACTCTGGAATCCTCCCCTCCAGTCACTGGCTGAGAAACAGAGAGGCAGCCGAGAGCCAGAGGAGAGAGAACCGGACCGGGGGCAGCGCGTTACTTAAGAGTTCCTTTCTTGCCTGGGGTATGACTACTTTGCTTAATTTAGAGGGAAACTGAACTTGCTTATAAAATTACTGTTAGATGACCTGTCAACATATTTGTTTGAATAGAGTCAGGGAACCAGAAGAGCAATAGTTCCTCATCATGCATCTGTTTTGTGTCCTCTGCTGCGCTGAAGACACATTTGAATTTCCTAGCCAATTCTGACTGAATGGAAACTCAAATCCTACAAATATGGACAGAGGTATTATATTGTTATTAAGGGACTTTTCTTCACTCATTCCTCCTTCTCATTTTTCATTAGGATTATGCAGATGTGAACTTAAGAACTCTCTCAAGCAGGCAGCTATGTTCACTGTTCAAATGGGCAGATTATTCTGCTAAGCCAGGCTTACCCTCAAGGAAGGAGAAAAGAGCAGACAAAGAGATTCAGTTCCTGCCCAAGGCACAGTGTGTTCTCATTCGAGAATGTATCAAGATTTCCAAACTGGAGGGCTGTCCCTGTGACTGATATTTTTAGATTATACTGAAAAAATCAGAGAAGTTATCTGGAAAGCAGTCAAACAAAAGAGCTTCTCAATCTACACTAATGGAAACCCACATTATAGATGTGTGTTATTATTAAACACATAGTAGGCAATCAAATATTTTTAAAATAAATATTGAGCAAATATTCTCTGGGAAATTGAATGACTTATAGGTGTATGATATTCCAGTGTAAGGCTAAACTACTTGGACATGTCTCCCTCTGTGGGAATTTCGCAGCTTTGGCCAGGTTTTGTTTTGTTTTGCCTGCTTCTGTTTGCTTGGTATCGAAGATTTGAAATCTGAGGCTTTCCAAGTACAATTTGTTCATTTTGAGACCTCTAATTCAACAGAGCACACTTAAAATATGTTTTTTATTATTAACTTACTTATTCAGAGGCACTGTGTCAGCCTTTTTTGGTAAACTGAAGAAGTAAGATACCTCCTGGTCTTCACAAATTTTTAGTTTATAGCAAAGGATCATTTCTTAGACAGTAGGAAAGTGACATCATTTGGAGCACAGCTCAAATAGTAGCCCACTAGCTATCTACTTCTTTATCTCAATACATTTCCAGTGTTCGCAAACGTGGCACAATTTATGCGTTTCTTTCTGTCTGCCCCTAAATATATTCAGGTTTTCCCCTTCAGAAAAATCATGTTAGTGTTAGAGTTAAGGTTAGATGGTTAGGGTTAGGGTTACACACTGAATCTCGTTCTGTCCTTTGACAGAGAAACTTCTGGAAAGATGAGTCTCTGCCTTTTGCTTCCACCTCCTCACCATCCACTTAAGCCATCATTCTGTGAACTATTGAACTATGACTAACAGCCCCCCCTCCCCAACTCTGCTCAGGTAGCCCTCGCAGTGTTACTAACGATTGCTGGATACAAAGACTTTTTTCTTTTTATACTGTTAAAATTTTATTTATTTATTTATTTATTTATTTATTTATTTATTTATTTATTTTTATTATTATTTTTTTGGCTGTGTTGGGTCTTCGTTTCTGTGCGAGGGCTTTCTCCAGTTGTGGCAAGCGGGGGCCACTCTTCATCGCAGTGCGCGGGCCTCTCACTATCGCGGCCTCTCCCGTTGCGGAGCACAGGCTCCAGACGCGCAGGCTCAGTAGTTGTGGCTCACGGGCCCAGTTGCTCCGCGGCATGTGGGATCTTCCCGGACCAGGGCTCGAACCCGTGTCCCCTGCATTGGCAGGCAGATTCTCAACCACTGCGCCACCAGGGAAGCCCCTATGCTGTTTTTTGATGTTTGCTGAATAAAACACTTTTGCCTCCTCCCCCCTTTATGACTCTCTTCCGTGTTTCCCACGAAATTCGCACCTTCTAGTTACCTGAAGGGCTGCTCTCTCCCTTGCCTGATGGGTCCACTCCCCTTTGTTTCCCATATATGTGGGTACCTGCAGGGTTTTCTTGCCTGCCCTACTCTTCTGGTTCTAGCTCTCAGTTTTCCTTCAGAGGATCAACCTCCCCATCGTCCGCAGCCCACGTGGTCCCAGAGGGGCTGGCCCAGCTCCTTGGTTCCAGGGTCAGGCACCTGGACCTGGCCTCTACAGTCAGCGTATTGCATCCAGGTCCTCAGCTCCTGCCCTACCACAGGGACTGATGGAGGGGTGGCTGTGTGACCCGAATCAAGCCAGTCCGTGGCAGGCTGGAACATTTGCTACAACTACTGGGAAGGAAAGCTTTTTGGTCTCTGGCAATGCTGACCTGTTAATATAGAAGTCTAGACCTGCAGGTGACAATTTTACTTCTGCCAAAGGAAGTGAGGAGAGAGGGAGGCAGGACGGGACGGTGTAGCCTGAGTCAGATGAAGCGGCCTCTGTGCAGCGGGCAGGGCCGAAGCAGACGAGCTTGTCCTCAGGGCCGCCTAAGCGGGGAGGTTTGAGTGCCTGCTACCTTTATTTATACGTAACTGAGTCAATTGCACATTCAAATCATTTACATTTTAATAATTTTAACAACGGATTCACAAAGTTCCTGAAGAGTTAACCATTGACTCCAACACGCCAGTGCCTCTGGTTTGAATATCCATGGGTGTTTCTTGGCTGAATTAATTATTACTATGATGGCTGCCAAAAGGTAAGTTTTTATCATTCAGCTGTTCCTTCCACACTTATTAGCTGGCCTTCTAACCCTAAAGAACAGCTTCTTTATTTATTTATAAGTATGAACTCATCCATACCTATTTTTATTCAATAGATTGTAATCCATTAATATCATAATTGTTGGGCCAGTAGGAGGCCCTTTAAACTGGCATCTTTTACCTTCTGACATATCCTCATGATTCTTTTAGGACTTTCGGGATTTTTAGTTCTGGTGCAGGAAGATTGTTCTCTGCATGCTTCCATATTGTCTATGTTCCCTGTGTAGGTAACTATTTTCCTGCTGCCATAGCTGCCTGCAGCATGAATACCCCGTCATTTTACTTGGGTCCCTGAGCTCACTTTGCAGACACTCTCTGTCTGCTTGGGCTGCTGGCCCTGTGCCCATGCGTAGACGCCCTCCTCACCCGACTTCGGCTCTGGGATCTACCCCACCCTGCCTTGCCCTTTGTGGACTTGGTCACTAGGTATTTTATGCTTTTACGTATTGCTCAACTCAACTTTGCTGCTATTTTGTTGAGAAATTTTGCGTCAGCGGTCGGCAAACTTTGTAAACGGTCATATAGTAAATATTGTTGACTTTCGGACCACATATTTTCTGTTGCATCTGCAACTGTTCAGCTCTGTCATAGCAAATGAATGGATGTGGCTGTGTTCCAATAAAGCTTTATTTACAGCTTGCCAGCCCACAGACTGCAGTTTGCTGACCCTTGGCCTGTGTTCATGAGAGTTCATAGTTTTGGTTCCTGGTTTTCTTGTAATGTCTCTGTCTATTTTGGTATCAGGGCAAGGCTGGCTTCACAAAATGAGTTGAGAAGTGTTCCCTCCTCTTACGTTCTGGAAGAGATTTTGTCAAATTGTTATTACTTCTTCCTTAAATGTTTAGTAGAATTCACTATGAAACCCTCTGGGCCTGGAGTTCTCCATCAGCCCACTCTCTTTCATAAACTGGGCCCTAGAGACCAGGAGTCCGTCTCACAACAAGCAGGAGGGATGCTTGGAGAGACCTTGGGAGCGAATCCTTCTCTGACCAACATTTTTTTTTTTTTTTTAAACCAAAGTAATTGACTACTGAAAGAGAACTTTTCTCTGAAATTCCTAGGTGGAAGTTTGATCCATTTTGCATAAGAAATGAGCCAAGTTTTATTTTTCTAAATTGAAAAAAAATATAGAAAAGGAGAGTAAAGGATCTATTATCTATCTATCTATCATCTATCTATCTATCCATGTATCTATTATCTATCTATCTAAATGTCGCAAACCCAACAAGCAGACAAAATAAAAGATATTCTGGCATACTTTTCATTATAGAGGTATTAATGGATGTGACACTCTTAGGTTAATATCTGAACTTACCATATGTTAAAATCTTATAGTGACATATCATCTTATGGTCATGAATCCTGGATGTCAGCTGAAATTACTCTCGAAATATTCCAATGAGAGGGAAGGAAGTCCAAGCCCTTCATACAATTCTGATAATTTGCCAATAGCATACACAGAAAAATGAACTTTCCTGGACACATGGAATGATTATTGGCTCAAGTAGAGACCATCACAATTCCTACAGGTAGCTTTGACCTTTGACCTGCTGGAAACAAGTAATGTTTAAAATATGTGCATGTGGGCTGTAATAAACTTAAGAACATTCATCTTCCTTACTTTCTGTCTCTTCCCAGTTAATTTTCTCTCTCTGTCAGGTGCTGTAATGAAAGCAGCTAAGGAAATGTGGTTACAGTTTGATACTGTATTGATACAGCTATTGATACTGTGGATCTTTATGCTTGTAGTATATTTTGGTTCTACAAATGGAATAGGAGAAGCCAAGTCTAAAATTAATGATCTTTTTGTTCTTGCAGTGAATGAACCCCTGTCCTCTTACCAAACTGCCTAAGGCATGTTTGTGCCATTCAGTTTGTGCTCTGAATGAGATGTTCTATTCCATGGACTATGCCAAAAGATACTGTGTTCTTCTTAGTTTTAAACTATCAGCAGCCTAGGCTGCTACAGGCGTTGAGTGGAAAGACAGATGCTGTCCTGGGTATCTTCCCTTTGTCGCTTCAGTCACTCTTTCTTATTCTCCACCCTGCTCTATGGCAAGAAGGCTGACCTTTGGAGATTACATCAATAATGTCTCTTGCTCTCTGGTTATGAGTTGGATTTGGCCCATGGGGAGACACCCCTTCTTGTGGGTTCTCAACTGGCTGATTTTGTGCCTCAGCTGAGGGTCACAGCTCTTCTAAGATGGTCTTCTCCACAGAGCTCCCTTGGTAACTTGCCTCCCCTTCCCTCTTCAGGCATGGGAGTGGTAAGTAGAACGACAACTCCTGAGGCCCTTGGGGTTTCTCTATACCCTACTCACACCTCTGTCAACAAACCTTTCTTAAAGTTTTCATATTTTCTTTATTTGAGCATACCATCTGTCTCTTGTTGGTATCTAGACTGACACAGAGGATCACTACAGCAAACCTCTTCAATCTTTTAATCTCTCTGATACCATGCCATAATACTTTTTAGCTTGTCTTCCATAGATTGAAATTAATTCATCCGAAAATTCCGGTGGGCAGTAAAAAACCTGGAAAGTCAACCTTGTATTTCCAGTAGGCACCTAGTTTTGTGTATCTGCAAAGCTAAGTGAATACAAGCTGGTTAAATCTCGTTGCCCTACGATTCTGTTCTGTAAGTTTATGGAGTTCACTTTACCTATGGCTCTATATACCTTAATGTCATGTTTGACCCTCACATTCTGAATAGAATGAGCTCTCCTTAAAGGTTGTTTCCCCCAAAACTAAAAGATGAGGAAGAGTTCTCCAAAGTTCTTTGTGTGGGAAAATATAGGTCAGATCTAGGGAAGTTTCTGCAAGGATGGTGCATGTTTTTAAAAACAGGGTAAATAAAGCAGTGACAATGAAACATTTCTCTCCATCTTCCCCACTGGATGGGAATTCTTGTCCAACTCACAGGCCTGCTGCACGTTGGTCTGCTCAGAGCTGCGTGGTGCTGGCTCTTTCCCCATCCTGTAGTGCTGGTACGTAGGGTAATATCTCTCACCACTGCAAACAGCCTCTAAATGTGTCTGTTGCTGGTTTGTTCCTGGGGGGTGGGTGCAAAGTGAGTGGCACTGCTGTGAAGATCCAAGGTCTGTCGATGCCTCATATTCCCAGTGTCCTATGCGATTATTACTGCTTCTATTCTTAGAGTGTTTACCTGCTCACTTATCACAGCCCTGTTGCTGTAGGATTTAGATAATGAAGTCAAAGCTCATTGGCTGACGGCTCATGGTCCTTGAACCACCTTAAGAATGAATGGATCCTTTGGAACACCTGTGGTCCTGTCTATGAGGGGACCCCCTGGCTGACCTGTTTCACCAGCCCTAAGAACATTCTGAGGGAAACCTCTTCTACTTTGTAGGAGGCTCTGATACTCTTTAGGGAGGCAAAGTGACTTCCCTAAGAGTGGCTTCCCTAGTGGCCAAGCCAATTCCTGGCTGCGTACCTTTGTGTAGATTACATATAGTCCCTAACCTCAGCTTCTTCATCTGTAAAACAGAGTGGATAATAATATCTACCTAATGGAATTGTTGTCATAATGGGATAAAATATGTATATGAAGCATTTAGCACAATGCCTGACACAAAGTAAGCTTTCCAAAAACGTTAGTAACTTTTTTATTATTACAAAAGTGCTTAAACATTTGAAAATTGTTCCCATTCTTTAGAAAGTAAAACTTTATGAGTATTTGAGTACAAAAATACTCAGGTGTCAATGGATATGCTTTCAGAGAATAATTGGATAAATAACTGAGCTGGTTTGAGATACGTTCTTCCTAGGCCCAAATTTTTATAAAAAAAAAGAAAGCTCAGACCACAGATTGTTTTGCACAGTTTCTAAGAGGTAAGATATCAGAGGTCTGGCTTACTTTTCTACCCCTCTTTGTTGACTACTCACAGGGAAAATTAGGTTGAAATTTCCTTTTCACTATAATTATTGGAGAGTCTCTGTTAGGTCATTTTGGGCAATGTTTTAGTAAATAAAATGCTTTTGACTCACATGAATTCTTAGATCAGTCAGTTTATCCGTGAGCCACCTGTTTTGAAGGCCAGATGACAGCAGTGGGAACATGTGTAGGCCAAAGGAGCAGGTGTAGTTTAGGTGAAAAAGTATCCGTGAACAATGGCAACATATTGCCTTACAATGTATTTGTACCTTTAAATTCCTCAGGTAATAAGATAGCAAATCAAATATTAGCCTTCTCCTTTCTCTTTCTGATCTACAGAGTCTCTCTTCCTACTCTTTGAATTTAATGTTAGCCATTTGGTATGTGTTATTCCATGTTTTTTTTTTTCTGTTTATCTACAAATATACCCAGATACAAAGAGTTTT
Organism: Balaenoptera borealis; assembly: GCF_965194805.1. Taxonomy (NCBI): domain Eukaryota; kingdom Metazoa; phylum Chordata; class Mammalia; order Artiodactyla; family Balaenopteridae; genus Balaenoptera; species Balaenoptera borealis. Next base: position 112,798,933 of record NC_138873.1, on the reverse strand, counting down.
TAAAATTTCACTATTATACTATACACATTATTTGGTAAATTTTTTTCTTTTACGTGAAGAATATATGATGAATATCTTTTCAGGTAACTACATATCGATAAACCTACTCTTTTCAGTAGCAATATTCTATAGATTCTCTAAGTGTGATTTTATGTTAGTTTATCCAGCTCTTCCTCTACTGATGGGAATGGAGGTTACCAGTTTTTACTACTACAAGCAGTACTGCAGAAAGCACTCATGAACATTCATCTTTAGGTACTGGTGGTCTTATTTCTGTGAATGTAACTTAGATATGGAATTCCTGGATCAAAGGTTACACACATCTGTAGTTTTAATAGATATGCCAAATCACTGGCTGGAAATATATTTACTCATATTCTCATCACCAGTATATGAGAGCCCCTGCCAATACCAGGCATTAGTGATTGCTAATATTTGCCCATCTGGTGAGTAAAAAGTAGCCTCTCATTCTTGTCATTTTTTTTTTTCTTTGCATTTTGAAGACAACCAATGAACTTGAGCTCATTTTATATGCTTATTAGCCATTCAAATTTTCTATTCTGCTTCTGTCAGTTACCCTTTGCCCATTTTTCTAATGGGCAGTTTGAGGGGCTCTTTGTCTACAGATATTTACCAAGAGTTAATTACAAGGGCTGCAAATGTCTTCTGTGAGGAAATACAATCTTTATCAAAGAGGCATTTTACATTAAAAAAAATTGTTTTTTAAGTCTTTATTGAATTTGTTACAGTATTGCTTCTTATGTTTTTTGGTTTTCTGGCTGCGAGGCATGTGGGATCTTAGCTCCCCAACCAGGGATCAAACTCACACCCCCTGCGTTGGAAAGCAAAGTCTCAACCACTGGACCACCAGGGAAGTCCCATTTTTACATTTTAAAGAAGTCAAATTTGCCAGTCTTCTCTTCTGGGGAATTCTGGATTTCCTGTCTTTCTGATGAAGGTCTACACGCATCCTGTGTTATATGTATATAAAATTAGATCCTGCAATATGTGAAAACACGGATCACCTTGAGAACATTATGCTGCATTAAATAAGCCAGTCACAGAAGGACAAATACTGCATGATTGCACTTATATGAGGTATTTAAAACAGCCAAACTCATAGAATAGAATGGTAGTTGCCAGGGGCTGGGAGGAGGGGGAAATGGAGAGTCACTAATCAACGTGTATGAAATTTCTGTTATGGAAGATAAGCAAGCTCTAGAGATCTGATATAAGATCTAGAGGTACCACTGTGCTTATAGTTTACAGTACCATATTGTACACTTAAAAATCTGTTAAGGTCTCATGTTAAGTGTTCTTACCAAAATAAAATTTAAAAAAACTTAAAACACACACACACACAATTAGATCTTTAACCCATCTGAAATTTATTCATGTAAATGGCATGACATTTTTTTCTAGATGGATTGTGGTTCTGCCAATACCATTAAATAATCCATCCATTAAAAACTGAAATGTCCCTCTTTTCATATATTAAGATTTCTTTGGGCTTTCTACTTAATTCCATTTGTCTACTTGTCTATTTTCATGTCAATAAAATACTGTTTTGGTGATAGTGATTTTATAGTCAGTTTTAATATCTAGTGGGCCACATTTCTTTAATAAGTCTCTTACCCCTTAACCTTCCTTTTTTCTTTTAAACACTTCTTGGCAATTTTCACTTATTAATTCATTCATACACATTTTATTCACATGAAATGTATAGTTATTTTAATCTATTCCAAATAAAACCACATTGGGATTCTAATTGGAATTTTCTTAAATTTGTATTTTATTTTGAGATAAAATTGCCACTTTAATGGTAGTAAATTTTCCCATTTATGAATATAGTATGTCCTTCCCTCTGTTATTCACTCAGATTTTGTTTTAAAACCTTCAAATACTCCCTATGAAGTTATTGTAGTCTGTTGTTATGACTTGGAAATATATATAGAAAATTCATATATTTTTTATTAATTATAGATGTTAGAAAGGAGGACTGATATGATTTCTTCCAGGATGTTGTGGCTTGGAGAGTGTTTGATGAGGGTGTGCCATATACTTAACTAAGTTGTCAGCCTTTTCAAAGTAATAGACCAGAAATGGAATTCATTTATCTGGAAAAATGCTTGCATCTCTGATACTTAATGGAATGCTAGTTTTGCCTAAGGATTACAGAATGCCAACTTTTGATGTGTGCTTTTTGGAACAAGATTGAATTTCTTCCACATTAATTTCTTTTCAATAGGATTTTTTTCCTGTCTGGTTGAAATAATTTGGGGGGAACATTTATTAAAAAACAGCATATTCTATTTATTTACCCATTAATATAACTTTGGATACAAAGAATTTTTCCTGCAACTAATTATAGTCATTTTTTTTTAAGTTTGGATTTAAAAATAAAAAGTGATATTAATTACTTCATGTAACTTTTATACTTCTGATCCCATGCATTTCCTTATCAGATTCGTTAAGAGGGAACAGGAAAGGAAATTCTCCTGGGAGAGTCATTACTGTGCCTAAATTTGCTCTTTTATTTTCTTTCCACAGTTGTAAGATGCAGAGAGATGTTTGAACACTCGGGTTTATGGAGCAGCCTCTATGATGTTTCTTTTTATCTCAATTTACGAATCTTAACCTTAACTGTGCACATCCCAGGCCTTTACAAAGTGTTCCCCAGTGAGCCTTCCTTACTATCAGTAGACATGTGGACTTTCGTTGCCTTCTGCAGTCACATTTTTTCAGGGTGAGTGTGGAACAAGCTGCACATGTAGAGTTTTATGGATTAATTTAAACAGCATGAGGGCAGTGCCCAGACCTTCCTAATTATAGGACCTCATTTATTAAAATAGCAGCAATAACCATCCCTTTCATTGAAAACTCATTTTCTGCTCTCGATGGTCATGAGTTTGTCAGTATCTTTATTAAAGCCATTTTAATGCCTTTTTTTAAAAAAGTCTTAAATAATTGAGGATTGAAGTTGGTGGGGGAATCTCTGTATTTAATTAAAATAGTTGTTCTATGAGACTGAGAACTTAAAGTTAGACTGTTGTCTGGAGTCCTTAAGGGATTCTTTATTGATTTGTGCAAGGCACAAACCAGCTCAAGACATTTGTTTCCGTGTTCTTGGGGGAGAGTATTTGCTGTACCTTTTTATGTTTATTTATTTTAAAAATAAATTTATTTAATTAATTTATTATTTTTGGTTGCATTGGGTCTTCATTGCTGCGCGTGGGCTTTCTCTAGTTGCGGCGAGCGGGGGCTGCTCTTCGTTGCGGTGCGCGGGCTTCTCATTGCGGTGGCTTCTCTTGTTGCGGAGCACAGGCTTTAGGTGCACAGGCTTCAGTAGTTGCAGCACGCGGGCTCAGTTGTTGTGGCTTGCTGGCTCTAGAGTGCAGGCACAGTAGTTGTGGCGTGTGGGCTTTGTTGCTGCGTGGCATGTGGGATCTTCCAGGACCAGGGATTGAACCTGTGTCCCCTGCATTGGCAGGCAGGTTCTTAACCACTGCACCACCAGGGAAGTCCTGCTTTAGCTTTTTAAAATTAATGATATCCATGAATTGGAGTACCAACGCTCCTTTTCATAGACAAGTACCTTTCTGAAAAGCATTTCTTGTATTTGTATTTTTTTTGTCAAATAACACTTAAGAAAGTATGGGTCTGATTATAGTCAGGAAACTCAGAGATTTCAGAGGCTCAAGTCATTAGCAATCTGAACAAGAGCCAGATAAAGAGGTGTTAAAAAAGTTCACTAAAATAAATTAGAAACATGGTATCAGTTAACTCAAGTTTCCACTGCTACTTACATAATTGATGAAATACCAGTTGTCTTGATCCAGCCATTAGAGACAGTGCCCCTAGTAGAAAGTTAAACACTTTTCACCCATACGTCTCCATCTCTGTTAAAAATCTGTGCAAACTTCATGGAACAATTCCAAGCCGCTCTACCAAGAGACAAGAGAGTTTCCTCTTCCAAAGTTGTCAGGCATAGTCAGCTGTTACTCTGAAACCAAATAATATGTGGCATAAGGCTATTTCCCAAGAAGACTGGCTTGTTTTATTATCTAAAGTTAAACCCTTTCAAATGCCTACTAAGATGCTGACTGGCTCAGAAGCACATAAAGTAAATGCATGTAATAAATCCCTTATTTTGAACATGAACAGAGAACATAAAATTTTTATTAGCAGAAAAATCCGGTTCTTTTTATCTGACTAAACAAAAGTTCAAAGGGATTTATATATTTGTGGTTTGAAGGAGTACTAAATATTTAGCCTTCTCAGGGCATCCTCAAGTCTCTGGCCCTGAGGGCTGGGTAATCCACTGGTTCCTAGTCTCTGACCTGGGGGTCCGTCTTACTAGGCTGCAGTGAATTGAACCTACTCAGTCTTTCAGCATACAAATGTAAATTTGGGCAAATGCAGAAACTAATCTTTGAAGAAGATTTGGTCTCCAAATCTAAAAGGGAAAAATGTGTCAAGTAAAAGTTGTTCTAGGGATATAAATCAATATTCCTGTCGTATCCATCTTTCCTCTGTTGCTTAACTTACTACCCACCAAGCATATGTGGCCACTGAACCAAAAGTGACCACTGGACTTCTGTGTGTTCCTAGAGGAAAAAGCTATGCCCCAATATAGCTGATCTTCTCTGATCAGATTTCATTTTGTAAAACTTAGAAATAAGGAACACAAAAGGAAGCAGACAGTTGGGGTTGAGGAGATTGGAGGTGATGACCTTGTACCATGTGCTTGATTGGAGTATGAGTAAGTGAAGGCAGCAGATGTAGGGATGCTTTAGAGGGCATTAGAGGGGATCAGAGGGAGGGACCATTAGCCCCACAAGAGCCTGAAGGCTTTCAGGCCCTCCCTCCCAGGTTCCCATGATGCTGGGAAGTGTCTGCCATGCCCTAGATTTGTGAGAGCCCCTCATCCTTTTAACCTGACTTAGTCTGAGCAATTTCTGTTTCTTGTAGCCAAAGGATCCTTGACTGAAACAAAGATAAAGACATTATTATAAAACCCAAAAGATTTGGAGGACTGACTGATAAAAACATCATGCTTTACAAAGAACCCTGTCCCATACCTGGGTTCAAGCTCTGGCACTTTCGCCAACAGAATGGCCTCTAGAAAGGACTTTAAACTTCTGGTCACAGTTTGTTTATTTGAAAAATCAGGGAGAGGAAATGGGATTGAATTACACCATCTGTGAATTCCCCTTGAGATTCTACATTCTTGGAATCTACTGATTTTGTTGAATTTCAACTGGATATAATTATTTGCTTTCTGTAAGTGCTGGAGAGTAGAGAGAGGAAGGTAAAGGTCAGGGAATCATGGAGGCCCAGGAGTAGAGGTTTCTGGACTGAAGACCAAAGGACCCTCAGTCAATGTTAAATATGGCATCTGAAAGATTCTCAAGACTTCTGATTTAAAATCAAAACTCTCCCTGGGGAGGGACTAGTAACAAGTTTTCCCCTTCCTCCAGGGGAGATTATTCTGGATTATTCAGATGGGACCAATCTAATCACAAGAATCAAACATAGAGAATCATTCCTTGCTATGGTCAGAATAAGAGGGAGATGTGACCGTGGAAGAATGGCCAGAGAGAAGCAGTGTTGTGGGCTTTGGAAATGGAGAAGGGGACCACGAGCCAATATATGGAGACAATCTCTAAGGGCTGGAAAAGGCGAGAAAACAGACTGTCCCCTAGAAACTCCAGAAAGTTATGCAGCCCTGCTGACACCTTGCTTTTAGCCCAGTGAGACCTGTGTTGGACTTCTAACCTACAGAACTATATGATAATAAATTTATGCCTTAAACCACTCAGTTTGTGGTAATTTCTTACAGCAGCAATAGAGACCAATATAGTGAACATGACTGTGAGTGCGGCTGTGTCTTACCTTTTCTCTAGAATTATATTCTTTACTCCTGATGATCAAAGTAAAGTTGGCAACAATTTGTGATTTGTAGTCTGGAGCTGTTTCCATGGAACCATAACTCAGAAGGTGAGTGTGGAAAGAAGACCAGACTGGAAGTTGAGATATATGGGTTCAAGTTCAGGCTCTGTACTTGGTGATTATGTAACCTGGGATGAGTCACTTAAACCCTCCAGTTCCAGTGTCCTCAACTCTACCATGAGGGTTTTGGTCTAAGATAACCTCTAATTCCTTTAAGTGTTGCTTCTTGATGATTTCTCTGAGTGCCTGCCTCACCCTGAGAGCCAATGTCCATGGGAGACTCTGTCTAACACGGCCACCTCCACTAGGAGGTGGAGTTTTACAGAAGGTTCCATGAGTAAGAGCTCTATGTGTCATGCTTAATTTTCAAATGTAGCTTTGCTTGCTTTGGTGGCAGATGGATGTTTAAATGTATTTGTCAAAGGGAAATATTTTATCCTAACTTTTATGATTTCTCAGCATGGAGTGAGATTTGAGGACTTGGATTTAGGATGTGAGACACGGTAGCTCAAATTCAGGACCAAAAACTTCCAGTTTAATTTTCAGCAGAATATTAATTATCTCTTCTACAGTTATTAGAAGGCAGAATTAATTGATCTCACAACTTCTTTTCATTATGAAATACAGATATTTTGATAATATAACTTTCCCTTATTTTACCCCAAGAGTTTTGTCTTTCTAGTTTGCATAGTAATTCTTCTGTTCCTTTAGAACATTCTGTACTATGTATTTGATGTGATATTTACTTTAATCTACCTCAATATATTTACATTCTTGACTCATTTGATTACTTTCATTAACTTTTTCACTCATGGATTTTTAAAAACCTATCAACAAAACCTAAACCTTCCTTAAGTTCTTTTTAGTTATTTTGCCAAAAATAATAATTAAATGGTTGCTTGTTTTTATATGTTGGATGGCTTTGGTCACTGAGGTAGAGAAAGTTGTCTGTTATAGTTTTGGAGTCATTTTGATACCAATTACAAAAATTTACTTTGGAAATTCTTATTCTCCTTTGTTGTCAGGCAAATGAACATCAGGAGACTTGAATGCATTTTAGAAAAACCTCACTTTAATTATTTTTTGATCCGAAAACCTGAAATTTGTATGAAATATACAAAACATACCTAATAGTCGTGTTGAGATTTATGTAAACTGTTTTATAATATTCAAGGACATGTAATGATAGAATGTCAATGTTGGAAAGGACTCTAAACTATAGTTTTTATCATTATTACTATAGACATTCATTGCATGTCCTTTTAAGTAAAATGTTTACTAAGCATACTAAAGTAATTGGATTAGAAAATTAAACCCAAGTATAAAATAAGCTTAGAATAGACAATCCGTTGTACCCAAACAATAGACACAATTATAAGGGACTTTATATTTAATTTACAGCCCTTTTATTTTTTTTAAATTAATTAATTAATTAATTAATTTATTTTTGGCTGTGTTGGGTCTTTGTTTCTGTGCGAGGGCTTTCTCTAGTTGCGGCGAGTGGGGGCCACTCTTCATCACGGTGTGCGGGCCTCTCACTATCGTGGCCTCTCTTGTTGCGGCGCACAGGCTCCAGACGCGCAGGCTCAGTAGTTGTGGCGCACGGGCTCTAGAGCGCAGGTCAGTAGTTGTGGCGCATGGGCTTAGTTGCTCCGCGGCATGTGGGATCTTCCCAGACCAGGGCTCGAACCCGTGTCCCCTGCATTGGCAGGCGGATTCTCAACCACTGCACCACCAGGGGAGCACTACAGCCCTTTTTGAACTTAGACTTTGGATTGCTAGTAGTTCATGGTGACCCCAAGTCTAAAACAAGCCATTAACTTGACTATTTTGAGGTTGACATAGCAGTGGAAGGAGCGCTGGCGCTGGGCTCTAAAGGTAAGTCTTTCTAGCTGTGCAATCTTGTGTGCGTTCTTTCATTTTGCCAGTCTTTAGTTTTCTCATAGTCCAAATAAGTCCATTGATAACTGGCTTAGATCCTCATCAGTAATAAATTATTTAGATAAAAAAGTGCCTAGACTATAGCAAGCATTCAGTAAGTCATTATGCTTTTGCAAATATTCCCTTTGGTTCCTAAAACATGATGCTTCCACAGCACTCTTTAAGAAAAATCTGAGGGCTGTTCATGGCATACACTCTATTTTGTGAGGCTTAAAGCTTTATGTCCCATGATGTCCTGCGTGTTGGAATCTACATTTGAGTAGTGGATTCTCTCACCTGCATTGCAGGCACAAGGCCATTAGTGAGATAATCTACATAAGAGTACTACAGATACGAAGTAGTAGTATTATTTTCGAGAAATCTTAGTGCACCTTTATTGTCTATTGGTACCACATGTGTACAAATTTGTGACACGAAGTTTTATATTTGCTTCATTCCTAAGTTTATTTTTTCTTTCTCATTTATTTCCAATTTACGCTATCTTGCTTTATTTTCTATAACTTTGTTTAATGCCATCACTCCACTTCAGAACAAGGTAGGATGCTAACACACAAATATATATGTATATGTGTATATATACATGCACATTAGTATCATTGTTACTGTTTTTAAAATTCTACACTACGAAGGAAGAAGTGGTGAGCTCTGGAATTCTGTCTAATTTGTATGTGGTGTACTTCTGATTGTTCTGACAAGCTGGATGTAAGAGCTTTGTGTTGAAGAAGAATTTAATTTGGGCATCAGGCTGGAAAATTTCCCCTTTTGAAGCACTGCATGCCTAAATTGTGAAAGATAGAGACAATATTATCAAAGTTTATGTATGCGTATAACAAAGTGTTTGAAACACATTGTACTTTAGATCAAACCAATTAGCATTTAATTGCTTTGATGACAATTTTCTAACTACATGAATGTGGAAATTTGACTCAACAGACTTATCTCTCCCAGGCGGAGCATAATTCTAGAACTTGTCGCTCATTTGTATCTGGAATATATTTCTACAGGAGAGCAGGGGGTTTTCTCAGGCCTGGGTTTCTTCAGGCCCACTGGTTTAGGAAATATGATCCCTGAGGAAGCAATATCTCAGTTTAATGTGGGACAGAATTATTGTCAGAGCATTAGTACTTATGCTGTATTAGAATCTTAGTTCTTAGGAATCAAAGTGTAGATTAGTATCACAAAGTAGAGTCTGGGGTTGAAAGCAGAGAGACATGTATATACCTTAAATACTTTTGCATTTAAGGTATTGCCAGATGCCAAGCTTGGGTATTCTATTTATTTGAAACTAATGTTATGATTGGCATTGGTTTGTAAAAAATGAGTTTAGTTACTGACTTTTCCATGTGTGGAATCACTGAAGAATACATAAGCTATACCAAATCAACCAATGTTTATATCTGATATGGAGAGAAAAATATAGAAAAATGTTTCTTTAAATTTAAATATTTACTTGTTTTCCTTAGATGTAACTAACATGTTAAAAATCTCTCTGATCAGAGATAAACCCATGCACACATGGTCACCTTATCTTTGATAAAGGAGGCAAGAATATACAGCGGAGAAAAGACAGCCTCTTCAATAAGTGGTACTGGGAAAACTGGACAGGTACATGTAAAAGAATGAAATTAGAACACTCCCTAACACCATACACAAAAATAAACTCAAAATGGATTAAAGACCTAGTGTAAGGCTAGACACTATCAAACTCTTAGAGGAAAACATAGGCAGAACACTCTATGACATACATCACAGCAAGATCCTTTTTGACCCACATCCTAGAGAAATGGAAATAAAAACACAAATAAACAAATGGGACCTAATGAAACTTAAAAGCTTTTGCACAGCAAAGGAAACCATAAACAAGATGAAAAGACAGCCTTCAGAATGGGAGAAAATATTTGCAAATGAAGCAACTGACAAAGGATTAATCTCCAAAATTTACAAGCAGCTCATGCAGCTCAATAACAAAAAAACAAACAACCCAATCCAAAAATGGGCAGAAGAGCTAAATAGGCATTTCTCCAAAGAAGATATACAGATTGCCAACAAACACATGAAAGAATGCTCAACATCATTAATCATTAGAGAAATGCAAATCAAAACTACAATGAGGTATCACCTCACAGGGGTCAGAATGGCCATCATCAAAAAATCTACAAACAATAAATGCTGGAGAGGGTGTGGAGAAAAGGGAACCCTCATACGCTGTTGGTGGGAATGTACATTGATACAGCCACTATGGAGAACAGTACGGAGGTTCCTTAAAAAACTAAAAATAGAACTACCATACGACCCAGCAATCCCACTACTGGGCATATAACCTGAGAAAACCATAATTCAAAAAGAGTCATGTCCCACAGTGTTCATTGCGGCTCTATTTACAATAGCCAGGACATGGAAGCAACCTAAGTGTCCATTGACAGATGAATGGATAAAGATGTGGCACATATATACAATGGAATATTACTCAGTCATAAAAAGAAATGAAATTGAGTTATTTGTAGTGAGGTGGATGGACTTAGAGTCTGTCATACAGAGTGAAGTAAGTCAGAAAGAGAAAAACAAATACCATATGCTAACACATATATATGGAATCTAAAAAAATAAAAAAGGTCATGAAGAACCTAGGGGCAAGGTGGGAATAAAGACTCAGACCTACTAGAGAATGGACTTGAGGACATGGGGAGGGGGGAAGGGTAAGCTGGGACAAAGTGAGAGAGTGGCATGGGCATATATACACTATCAAATGTAAAATAGATAGATAGCTAGTGGGAAGCACTTGCATAGCACAGGGAGATCAGCTTGGTGCTCTGTGACCACCTAGAGGGGTGGGATAGGGAGGGTGGGAGGGAGGGAGATGCAAGATGGAAGAGATATGGGGATATATGTATATGTATAACTGATTCACTTTGTTATAAAGCAGAAACTAACACACCATTGTAAAGCAATTATACGCCAATAAAAACGTTAAAAAAACTCTGTGATCAAATCAATAAAATATTAATATAAGAAGAGAATATAAGTAGAAGATATAAAATAGATACAGCAGAAATATTTCCCATTATGTACAAGAAGTTAATATGTGTTAAAGTTGGTATTTCAGTTCAGTGGGAAATGAGTACTTAGTTACTAAATGGTGCCATAATTGGCTACTCACATGAGATAAAAGAAAATTGAGCCCTTATCTTGCAGCACACACAAATATAAATTCCACATAGATTAGCAACTAAAACATGCAAAATAAAAAGTTGCAAGAAAATCTGGGAGACTAGATGTGTTAATTTAGAGGCAAGGCAGACCTTCTCAACCAAAACTGGTTGAGAAAACACAACCAATAAAGGTATACCTTTGGATCCAAAACAATAAAGGTATACCTTTGGATCCAAAGGTATACCTTTGGATCCAAAAATATTTAAGCAAGATTCTCTTATACTGTGTTTTGAAGGAATACCCAGATTCATTGTGTGATGAAAAACCCTGGGCAGGTTTCGTACGCTGTTGTGTATGTGGGGAAAAGGTAGTTGAGTGTGAGAGGCAGAAGAGACTTAAAGATCAGTGTTGAGGATTTGCCATCGCTGGCTCTTTGATTCTCTCCCGCTGTTATCTAAACTCCCCTGCCTTCCTCAACAACTCCTTTCATCGAAATAGTTCCTCACCTGGGTCCACGTTTATCTTCATCCAGCTGGGGCATCAATTTCTGGACACATGCACACTATGTAAGTAAGTATATATACAATTTAAAGCATTTATATTTCTTTTAAATTTCAAAAAAGATATTTATAAAAGTAAAATGACAACTGAGAAGTATTTTGTTTTGTCTTGTTTTCCTTAAAACTAAACCACTTAAACAAACAGAAGACACCTGATCTGATGTTCTGTAAGAGTACATCTTGCTTACTTTAATCTTATAAGAGAAATATATGTATATGTAAGCACATTTTTGTGGCAGAAAATCCTTTAAAAACTACTGCTTTGTTTTCTTTCCTTTTTCCCTGTTTTCATGCCACCTATTACACTATCCCATTGTGCACTAATTAACCTGGAGGCTGCATTAAAATGGCATATGCTGAATATTTATGGGACCCTGAGAGCTTTATGAACAGTTTCATTCTACGGGTTGGAAAAATGGTCTGAAGACTGTAAATGCTTAGTCAATTTAATGAATTCCAAGAAATTCAGCATCCAGAGAGAAGAGCAGAATTCATAAAATATATTTTCTTTAAAATCTCTGATCGACTTTGACCTGATATGGAAAATTTCAAAGATTAATTTCCTCAATTTTCCCCTCCTCAAAGCAATGAGCTTGACATCACTAGAAGCAGAGAACAGATAGTGATGTTAGGAATATAAAGATCTCTTGAAATACGTGTGTAGAAACACTTTGAATCTGTCAATCATTAAGCAAAGAAGTAATTAAGAGCATGAACTTAACTTCACTGTCCTATTTTGTCTACCATGGTCCTTCCCAAGTCTAAGAGTCAATACTTGAGACTTTAGCCTTTTTTCCCCTTCTTAATATGGTTACTAAAAGTAGTTTCTACCCATAAAGTCAGCCAACTCTATTTCTTAACGAGCTCTTAGGCCTCAGATTTTAAAATATCAAAATATGTGTGTCAAGGTCCAATAAAAATACTTGAAATTTTAGGAAAGAGTTATTGGAAGTCCTTTGGGATGTATAAATGAACAAGATGATTAAGTTTATGTGTAACTTCCAATTTGGTTGAATGTCTGGGCAAATTCAACTTCTGTTTTGTATCAAGTGAAATTCTGGGAGATGAAAATGCCTCTTATTGGGTCTATTTATGAAAACTTTTTTTGCCTATTAGAAATAATAAGAGAAATATTTTCATGGAAGTAGATAATGCAATAATAATAGTTAACATTTAGTGAAAGCCTACTATTTGCAAAGCACTGATCTTAAGGACTTTGCAGGTCTCACTTCATTAATTTCTACAATGTTCCTGTGAGATTATTAATTTTATCCTCTCCATTTTATTGATGAGAAAATTAAAGCACAGAGAATTGAAACAACTTACTTAAGGTCATTTAGAAAAGGTAGAATTAGAATTCAAACATAGGCAATCTTGATCTAGAATCTGTGATTTTTACCACATACCATGCGGTCTCCCACATAATTCAAACTCAAAAAGACTTAGGTTCAAATCCTGGCTAGATCTCGTGTTAACTGAGTAACCCTAGAAACTAGGTCTCAGTTTTGTCATCTGTAAAAGAGGCAGATTAACACCTATTCTACTGGGTTGCTGTGAATATTAAATGAGATAATCTGTACAAAGGAACAGCAAAGTTCCTGGCACAAAGTTGATAGCAAACAAATGCCAGATGCTTCTCCTTCTCCTAATGTGTTGGAGTTTAAAAATTTATGGGAAAAAAAAACATTTTTTCTCCCCAAATATGATCTTCATAAAATCTAGTTAAAATATTTAACAGCAGGTAGCTTATTCATTCTCCATATCCTTTAAGATGATTTTATTGTGAGCATGGAAAATTACCTAATCTTTTTCTCTCCTTTTCTTTCTCTTAGCTAGCTACTGCTTACTGTGATGTTTTTATGAAAGGATGAGGTGGGACTGGGGCTGAGGCAGAAACAGCAGAATTTGTGGTTCTTTTTGGAATGTTAATTATAAGTCCAAGAATGCTCATTTGATCAGATTTTTGTATAAATTTTCTTGAAAAGATCTTTGTTTACTGACTCTTAAATGAGGAGTTATATAATACAGATTCCACACCTTGTCATAAGCTAAACCCCTTCCGTGAGAAGAGGGTCCCATATCCAGGAATTCATGGTGAAATTGGTATGTGGAGGGGGGATCTATTTCTTAGACATCACTCAGATGTACTCCTCCAGCAAGAACTGGGTCTGTTTATTTAGATGAAGGGTTCAGGCATCTCTGACATCGAACTCTGAGGGCCGCGAGTAGAGAAAAGTACCATTCACTGGGCAAACTTAAAACCACATTCCTCCAGTTGTGGAGCGCCTCAGTGTCAGGCTCTGAAGAAGCCAAGGTTGTGGTGAATTTCGGGGCAAAAACAAATCGTTGAAAAATGTGCCCTTCTCCGTCCTCCGCTGTCCCTTACAACAGTCGAACTTGAACATCTTTAACGTATCCTACACTTATCTGGTACCGGATACGTGGAAAAAAGTCTTGTGCTCCGTCGCACGTAGGCTGTGGTTTGGCAGGACACTTGCGTGGGTTCCCCGGCCACTTCTACCCACGTGAATAATGGTAACAGAACCCCCTTTCCATTTCCCACCCATACTCATGTCTGCAGAAAAAAAAGACTAAACAAAACGTTCTTCTTTTTTTATCTGAAATGAAAACAAATAGAAGAATGAGTGGGAGGAAGGTCTGGTCAAATTTACCGTAAATGTCTCCGGAAAGAGGCTCTATCACAGCAAGGAAGAAATCCTTTGTTCTAGTTTGTGAAATACCAGTACACTTTCTGTGAATATTTAACCTGTAAGCTCCTCTCAAAATAAATGAAGTTCTTACTAACTCCTGTCTTCCCCTTCCTGCAATAGGTGCTGTGGGTCAACTGTCCCCAAAGAGCTTGCGATTTGCTTTTTTAATAGTTTTAATTAAAAATTTGTATTTGTCTCCTGGGTAAACAAAGCAGAAGTAACACAAGTGTTTGTATCTGCTCCTCTTCAAAATCCTACTAAACTAATGGCACGGGAATAAAACAGAGAGTAAACCAAAAAGATGAATAAACCAAAATGATGAAGAGGCAGAGAGAGGAGGTAATAGCAGGTGAGAGATGACAACAAGTTTTGGAAGGTACAAATTAGAGGATTTCTAACTGGTTTGAAAGAAAGTTGCAGCTGAAAGGGTCTACAGGAGGGATCGCATAGGAGAGGAAGCTGAGTTTTTCCTGCAGAACCCAGCAAAGGCTCGCGAGATGGAGACACCAAATGCTGCAAAAGTCATGGGGCTAAAACTGGGAGGGTGAATTGGGGTTTTGTGTAGTTCCCTCCTGGAGGGCAGGTGAGTACTTCTCCTCCACAAGTGCAGAGCCCTGGGGATTTATGACTACAGGGATGTTACACCAGATTAGTTTTTTTTTAAATAAATTTATTTATTTTACTTATTTTTTATTTTTGGTTGCGTTGGGTCTTCGTTGCTGCACGTGGACATTCTCTAGTTGCAGCGAGCGGGGGCTACTCTTCGTTGAGGTGCGCAGGCTTCTCATTGTGGTGGCTTCTCTTGTTGTGGAGCACGGGCTCTAGGCACGTGGGCTTCAGTACTTGTGGCACGTGGGATCAGTAATTGTGGCACGCAGGCTCTAGAACGCAGGCTCAGTAGTTGTGGTGCACGGGCTTAGTTGCTCTGCGGCATGTGGGATCTTCCTGGACCAGGGCTCAAACCCGTGTCCCCTGCATTGGCAGGCAGATTCTTAACCACTGCACCACCAGGGAAGCCCACCAGATTAGTTCTTGACTTAGAGAGATAGGGAGCAGAAGTGAGCTGCTGGGCTGAAAAAAAGGGAATCAAGTGAAGTCTTTACATGGCTGGTGAGTCACACAACCCCCAACTGTCTGCTCCCAGGACTCTGGTTCTCAGACATCTACTTCCCAGGCAGGAGACGGGAGAATCTTTCTCTGGAGAAACTGAAAGGACCCGGGCATTCTGATATTTGGAGGAATCCCAGTAAGAAATCCGTCTTCTTGCCTAGTCACTCGCTGGTGAAAACCATTAACTGACAGCTCCTTTCCTCCCCACACCTCATATTCTCTCCTCTTCACTTCCCCCTGCATGGAGAACTTCCAATCATCCTTGTTTATAGCCTCACCTTAAACATGAACTGATAGCCAAGGATCTCCAAGAAATATTCAGTAAAAGCCTCCTTCATTGACTAGAGACTATAACAAGTAAACAGGAAAAGGGAAATAAATACAATGAAGGGAAAAGGAAAAAAAATCTTAAAAAAACAAAACAAAACAAACTCCTAGAGTTAATATCCTCAGAGAGACAAAATTCACTGCATCCATAGTATTAGAATAGGATGCTGGAAAGAATAATATTGAGAAGCAGAAAACTCATGAGTGTTAAAAATATAATACTCCAAATTAAAATTAAACACAAGACAAAGTTGAAGAAACACCTAAGAAAGCAGAATGACACACAGAGAAATAGATAAGGAAAAAAGATATGAAAACTTGTAGCTCAATCTAGGTTCTAAGAAGTCCTTGGAAGGCAACATTCACTCAAGAGAAATTATAGAGGACAGGAAAACTGGAAGAAATTTCAAATAATCAATACAAGGACATAAATTTCCAGATTAAAGGGTTTATCAAGTGTCCAGAATAATAATAAAAAAAAAGACCCACACTAAGATTTATTAGGAAATAGAAGATTCTGAAAAAATCTAGGTTGATGATATGTCATATTTTCAACCTAGGGCTAAGAATGCCATGGATTGCTCAAAGAAACTGAACTGAAGAAAAATGAAGAAATACTTTCAAAATTATGAGGGAAAAAATATCCTTCCTAGAAATTATAGTACTATTTAGATTATTCAAGCTCTTGAAAAATCATCTGTCCTGCATGATTTTTCACTGAAGGATATAAGAGATAGAAGTATGGGACCTGGAAAATTAAGAGACAGACGATTCTCAGGATGATGGCCAAGGGAAGTCTGGCAGTGAAGAGTCAGCTAGTATAGACTTCCCCCACAAAAAGTGACATGATAGAAAGAAGTGCTTAAAAGAGCACTTTTGGCGGAAGGCTGCAGGTAGATTGAATGGAGAAGAGCTAGGATGCTGATGTAATAATATAGGCATAAAGAGGGTTTTAAATGTCCCAATCCACATTTCCTTGCATTTAGCAAACATGATTTTGCTAAAAGAAAGAATACAGTAACATAACCTGTAGTTTTTGTTTGTTTTAAAATCCTTTAAATCCAGCCAGAAATGCAAAAAACAAAGGAGCAGAAAAGTGAGTGAAATAGAGGCTATAAGCTGAAGTAAAGGAATGAATAGATTAATTCAGAACACTGGATGTAAGAAGAAAGCAACTTTAAACAGCAAAAGGCAACAAATAATTTGGCAAGAACATCCTTTAGGTAAACACAGTTGTCAGAGAACAGGGGAATTCAAAGTAAAACTACTTTCTAGGATGAGTAATATGAGGGAAAACTATAATGTAGGTTAAACTTTTAATATATTTTTGGTCTAGGAATAGAATGTTACTATAATTCCTTCATAATTTGGATTGTTTAGATAGGGTTTTTATTGCATATCTACTGTGGTCTTTGTTTTTGACTGTGAGGAAAACAGAAATGCTATTTTCAGAATTGGAGTGAGATAAAAAATAATATATGATCATCATATAAGCTTATAAGACAAAGTAGAAACACAGATGGTGCACATAATTTGTTTGTAAAGATCCATATTACATGTGCAGATACACACACACAAACACTTCTTGTGTCAATGAAGTAACCAAGTCACTCACAGGCCAATAAAAGTTAAGCAAATTTTAAAAACCAAACAACAACCAGAAAACAGGTTTTAATTTTTAAAAAACTGAAATGCAACTAATGACTTTCTGGAAGTTCTTTCAGTGTTCTGCATCTCTTTCTGCAACAGTGCAGGGGGTATTTTGACCCTCAATTTTTTAATTCTTAAAGGACACAATTTTCAGTTAAAATAGAATAATGAACAATTATTTTGAATAGGTAATTTTAAAGGGATTTCTTTGACCACTTTATTGCATTTTTTTTTTTTTTTCTTGAAGAGGGTAATGTAATGTTCGTGATCAGCTATTTCTGGCTGTCCTTTCTCCAGACTGGTTTTGGGGAATTTTATAAAACATTTAAAGAAGAGTTAACACTTATTCTTCTTAAACTAGTCCTAAAAATTGAAGAGGAAGGAATGCTTCCAAACTCATTTTATAAGGCCTGCATCACCCTGATAGCAAATGCAGACAAAGAAACAACAACAACAAAAGAAAATTACAGGCCAATATCACTAATGAACATAGATACAAAATCCCTCCACAAAATATTAGCAAACAGAATTAAACAATAGATGAAAAGGAACACAGACCATGATCAAGTAGGGTTTATGCCAGGGATGCAAATATGGCTCAATATCCACAAATCAACCAATGTGATACACCACATTAACAAAGTGAAGAATAAAAATCATATGGTCATCTACATAGATGCAGAAAATGCCTTAAACAAAATTCAGCATCGATTTATGATAAAATCTCTCAACAAAGTGGGTATAGAGAAAACATACCTCAACATCATAAAACCCCTATATGACAAACCTACAGCCAACATCATACTCAACAGTGAAAAGCTGAAATCATTTCCTCTAAGATCAGGAATAAGACAGGATGCCCACTCTCACCACTTTTATTCAACATAATATTGGAAGTTCTGGCCACAGCAATCAGAGAAGAAAAAGAAATGAAAGAAATCCAAATTGAAAAGGAAGAAGTAAAGCTGTTACTGTTTGCAGATGACCTGATAGTATATATAGAAAACCCTAAAGATGTCACCAAAAAACTATTAGAAGTAATAAATGAATTCAGTAAAGTTTCATTATACAAAATTAATATACAAAAATCTATTGCATTTCTGTACACTAAAAATGAACTATTAGAAAGAGAAATTTAAAAAAAAACTCATTTACAACTGCATCAAAAAGAATAAAACATCTAGGAATAAACCTAATGAAGGAGGTAAAAGACTTGTAGTTGGAAGACTATAGGACACTGATGAACGAAACTGAAGATGACACAAATGGGAAGATGTATACCATGCTCATGGATTGAAAGAATTAATCTTGTCAAAATGACCATACTCCCCAAGGCAATCTACAGATTTAATGCCATCCTTATCAAAATACCAAAGGCATTTTTTCAACAGAACTAGAATAAGTAATTCTACGTTTTTAAAATAGAAACAGGAAAGGCTCTCAAAACAATTTGAGAAAAAGAAAAAAGCTGGAGGTGTCATGCTCCCTGATTTCAGACTATATTACAAAGATACAGTAATCTAAACAGTATGGTACTTGTACAAAAACAGATACATAGATCAATGAATGGAGCAGAATAGAGAGCCCAGGAATAAACTCACACTTATTAGATCAATTAATCTATGACAAAGGAGGCAAGAATATAAAATGGGGAAAAGACAGCCTCTTCAGTAATGATGCTGGGAAAATTGGACAGCTACATGAAAAGAATCAAACTGGACTACTCTCTCATACTACATACAAAAATAATCCCTAAATTGATTGCGGACTTAAATGTAAAACCTTGAACCAAAAAACTACTAGAAGAAAACATAGGCAGCACACTCTTTGATGTCAGTCTTAGCAATACTGTTTGGATCAGTCTACTCAGGCAAGGGCAACAAAAGCAAAATAATCAAATGGGACTATATCAAACTAAAAGGCTTTTGCACAGCAAAGGAAATATCAACAAAATGAAAAGGTAAGTTACTGAATGGGATAAGATATTTGTGAATGATGTATCTGATAAATGGTTAATATCCAAAATACACAAAAAACTCATCTAACTCAAATTACAAAACAAAGAACCCAATCAAAAAAATTGACAGAGGGCCTAAGTAGACATTTTTCCAAAGGAGACATACAGATGGCCAACAGATGAAAAGATGCTCAACATCACTAATTTTCAGGGAAATGTTAATCAAACCACAACGAGATACCACCTCACACATGTCAGCATGGCTATCACCAAAAAGACAGAAAACAAGTGTTGCTAATCATGTGGAGAAAAGGGAACACTTGTGCGCTGATGTTGGTATTATAATCTGGTATTGTTACTATGAAAAGCAGTGTCCATGTTCCTCAGAAAATTGAAAATAGACCTGACATAAGATCTAGGAATTTCACTTCTGGGTATTTACCAGAAAAAAACAAAAGCACTAATTAAAAAAGATATATGCACTCCGATGTCCATTGCAGCACTACTTACAATAGCCAAGATGTGGAACTTATCTAACTGTGTATCAATAGATGAATGGATAAAGAAATTGTGGTATAGATATATATATATACAATGGAATATTACTCAGCCATTAAAAAAGGGAAAACTTGCCTTTTTAAATACAGTGTTTCTTGGTGTGGATCTCTTTGGATTCATCTTGTCTGGGACTCTCTGTGATTCCTGGACCTGGATGTCTGTTTTCTTTCCCAAGTTAGAGAAGTTTTCAGCTATTATTTCTTCAAATAAGTTCTTTGTCCCTTTCTCTGTCTTTTCTCCTTCTGGGTTTCCTATAATGTTAATGTTGCTATGCTTGATGTTATCCCTAAGTTCTCTTAAACTATTCTCATTTTTCAAAATTTTTTCTGTTGAGCTTGGATAATTTCCACTACTCTGTCTTCCAGTTTGCTGATCTATTTCTCTGTATCGTATAGTCTATTGTTGATTCCTCGTGGTGCATTTTTTGTTTCAGTTATTGTATTCTTTAGCTCTGTTTGGTTCATCTTTATATTTCTAACTCTTTGTTAAACTCTCTCTGTGTTCACGCATTTTCTCCTGATTTTTGATCATTAAATTGAACTCTTTAGCTGGTAAATTGCTTATTTCCACTTCCTTTAGTTCTTTTTCTGAGGTTTAATCTTGTTCTTTCTTTTGAAATATATTCCTCTGTCACCTCATTTTGCCTAATTCTCTGTGTTTATTTCTGTATATTAGTAGGTCATTCACATTTTCTGATCTTGAAGAAGTGGCCTTATGCAGGAGATATCCTATGGGGCCCAGCAGCACACTCCTCTCCACTCACCAGAGCTACATGCCCTTTTATGGGCTGCATGAGCCCTTCATTTGTGGTGGGGCTGACTATTATGGGTGTAGTAGTAGGCACAACTGGCCCTTGGCTTGGACACTGCCAAGCCATGCCTTATGTGGTGGTTGCCAGCCTGCTGGTAGATGAGGCAAGGTGCCTGAATGGCTGGGTACAAGGCCTGAGTTAGCCTGGGCTGGTGTTGGCCCATAGGTGGGCTGGGCATTGAACTGGGGCTGCTTCTGGCCCACCTGCTGGTGGGTTAGCTCCTCGTTCAAAAAGGTCAGAGTAAGGGCTCAAAAATGGCACTTGCCAGCAACAGTGTCCTAGAATGAGCTCCCACAAATGGCTGCCATCAGTATCTATGTCCCCAGGGGGAGTCTCCTGTCAGTCTGGGAGACTCTTCAAGATCAGCAAGTGGGTCTGACCCAGGCTCCTTTCAAATTACTGCCTCTGCACTGGAACTTGGAATGTGTGAGATTCTGTACATGCCCTTTAAGAGTGGAACCTCTATTTCTTATAGCCCTCTGGATCTCTCATAGCAGAGCTTGCTGGCTTTCAATGACAAATGTTCTGGGGATTTGCCTTCCTGATGCAGGTCCACTGGGCTAGGGAGCCCGATGTGCAGTTTGGATCCCTTGCTACTTGGTGAGAACCTCTGCAATTGCAATTATCCTCCTGTTTGTGGGTCACTTACCTGGGGGTGAGAGTCTTGACTATATTGCATCCCTGCCCCTCCTACCCGTATCATTCTGGTTTCTTCTTTATATTTTATATTATGGAAAATCTTCTTGCAAGTTCTCAGGTTGTTCTCATAGATAGTTTCTCTGTAGTTAGTTGTAAATTTGGTGTGCATGTGGGTGGAGGTGAGCTCAGAGTCTTCCTACACCACCATCTTGGCCACACTCAAACAAATGCTTTTCTTTGTCTATTTAATTAAGATGACCAATGGACACTCATCATACTATATATATTTCAGAAATGTAGTAGGTAAAATCACATTTTGATAAATCACAAGATATTGTAAAAGCATAAGGGGCACAAGATATTAAACAGGTCCCAAGTTTGGTTACATTTTTAATGTGGATGCCACTTTCTAATTGGCTTTTTTGTAAATCTAGATTTTTATCGGCTAGCTTCATCACATGGATGGTGCATATCCTCTTGAAAGAAAATCCAAGAGATCATCCTATAACTTTAAAAAAATCAAATTAATTTTAAGTGAGGCTGTCAATAAAATATAAATTAATTTCACATTGCATGAAATTAATATAATGGAAGTTATTGCTCAATTGCTGTTTTATTGATATGCAGTTCACAAAAGATTTAAACATATCAACCAGAACAGAAGTATTTATTAAAGAAATGCAGTTATGGAAGCATAGTGAGTGGTATTTAGCCAAAAATATTGGATATATTCAAAATCTAAAAAATTAAGGGCAGGAGAATCTGATTTACCCAGACACTAACGCTCAACATGTTAGAGTTAGTGTCTTCTATTTAATCCAAAATTCCTGTATTTAAAATAAGCAAGGATTGTAGCACTTCTGGTGTGGAGCATGTGATTGCCAGTGTAAACTCACGTCCACTTTTGAGAACAGAGCCAGGCAGGATGAAAGAATTAAAGAGTGAATTTCTTCAAGTCAGCCTAATAGCTGGCTAAATCTGAGTTTTAATTAACCCATGCTATTTATAATACATTTTCACAAAATGGTAGCTGAAAGCCTTTAGGTAAAAATGGAAATACTTACTGCAAATCAATATGGAGATTGTTAAATATAACTTACTTACTTTCACATGAACATTTCTTCTTGTTCTGCTCCCTTGGAAATATATAATTTTATGCATAGCCCCTGGCACTCTTATCACCATCAACCTCTCCTCTTCTGAAACAGATGTCCTATTGTAGTATTTTAAAACACCTCACAATTATAAAGATATTTTAAAAAAGTTCAGCCAGCCTACTTTTACTAGCTGTAAACTTGTTCTCAAAATAGAAAAACAAAAAGTCATATGTGCGTTAGGTGAGAAGCAGAAAAGATTTTAAAAGCAATTATTTTCTGTACAGAATCTAAAAAACACATTACTTCACAAGTACATTAATAAAGGACAAATTCAGAAATCAATTTTATTTTTGTCTATGTTTTTCTTTTACCACTGTATTATTTCATGTTATTGCTATCAAATTATTTTTTGAACTTCTCTAGGACCTTGGAGAATCACTGCTTGAGTGATCTACTTGGTTCCTGGTTTTCACTGAGTCCTCTGTGAGGCCTGAGAGTTTTCTTCACAGGAAAGATTTTAATTACAGATTGTTTCCTTGGTAGATACATGACTATTTACATTTTCTATTTCTTCCTGTGTATTGTGGTAGTTGTTTTTGTTTTTTCTTTGTTCTTGTTTATTTTTCTTTATTATATTTTTTAATCCATTTTATTAATTTCTCTCTTTTTATTTCCTTTTTTCTACTCTCTTTGGGTTTATTTTCAGTTTTTTTCTTTTAACTTTTTGAGGTGAGTGAAAGATATTGATTTTATGCCTTTCTACTTTTTCTAAAACATGCATTTGAGGCTATAATTTTTCCTCTAAGCAAGTCTTTAGCTGCCTCTCACAAGTTTTGGTATGATGCATTTCCATTTCCATTTAGTTCTAAGTGTTTTGTAATTTCTACTACGTTTTCTTCTTTCACCAATGTTTTGTTTAGAAGTGTATTGTTTATTGAATCAAGGTTTATTTAACATTTTATATTTTTAAAAATTAGCTTTTAGTTATATATTGTTTTAGTTGTTAGCCTAGGGCTAAAACATGTTGCTTTTACTTAATAGAGTCTAGTATAAATGAATACATTTACCAGTTTCTGTATAATGTTAAGATCTTAGAACTCCATTTACCACCTACCACCTTTTATGTTATTGTTGTTGTCTGCTGTTGTCTACTTTAATTCTACATATAGTTTAAACACCACGTAACATTATTATTATTGTTTTATACTGTCATATTGATTTCGGTTTCTTTCTTATCTGCCATATTTCTGTTTTAAATTATTTTCCCTTTGCCTAAAGACCTCTCACTTATTAATTTAGTTTTGTTTAGTTTAGTTTTATCTTAATTTTTAAAGGGTGTATTCTAAAATGTGTAGACTTTAAAGTTGGCAGCTATTTTTTTTTCCAGCTTTTGAAAGTTATGATTCCATTATTTTCTGGCTTCCATCATTTCTGCTTAATAGTCTGTCTTACTGTTGCATTGAAAACGTTTTGGTTTGTTTGTTTTTTATAAAATCAATGGCTGCCTTTAAGATTATCCTCTCCCAGCAGTTTTACTATAATGTTTCTGGACATCATTTTCTTTGTATTCTGCTTTGAGTTTGTGGAATTTTTCATGCTGTTACTTAGTGACTTTCACCAAATTTAGAAAATTAATTATTATCTAACTCTTCAAATATTGCTTTTGCCCTACTCTTTCATCTCTTTCTAAAATTCCAATTACATATATGGTAGGATTTTTCACTATGTATGTACCATTTATATATGTATTTTCTATCTTCTTTTCCTCTTCATGTTCCAGTTTGCATAGTTTCTACTGAAGCAATCTATTTCTCATTTCTCTTCAGCTCAATTCATTCTGCTTTTAAACTCATCAGTTCAGTTAATTTTGTTACTGATTTGTCATTGAGTTGGAGAATTTCCTTTAGATTACTTTTTTATAATTCTAATTTGATGGCAAATTTTACATTTTGTCATTTGCTCTCTAACAAATTAATCACAGTTATTTTAAAGTCTATATCTGATAATCTAATATATAATTCATTTTTAGCTGTATTTCTATAATTTATTTTCTTTTGACCCCATTTTCAGGTATTCTTGGTAAATTTTTTACTTAATACAAGATTTTCTGTGTGTATGTGAAAACATTATAAAGCTCCAGAGACTATTATCTCATTCCTGAGAGGATTAATTACAGCTTCTGCCAGATAGTTAGAATAACAGATCATCTTTGTACAAAGATGGAGCCAATTCAAGTTGGGTTTCAGTCTTTATAAGGCCTCACCTAATTACAGTTTGCTTTTATTCTTAAGATGTAGTCCTTCACATCAGAAATTCTGTTGAGTTTATCAGGATCCTATATACCATTTAGGAATTGGCATATGCTGCTAGGGAAAAAGAGGTGCAGAATGTCAGGCACTGCTATTATCATCTCTTTGGAATTTTTGACTTAGAATTCTCCTGTTTTGGTAGCCTTGAGTTCCAGTTCTTGTCGGTTAGAGTTTTGGAGTCATCTCAATGTGCTGCCA
Organism: Balaenoptera borealis; assembly: GCF_965194805.1. NCBI lineage: Eukaryota > Metazoa > Chordata > Mammalia > Artiodactyla > Balaenopteridae > Balaenoptera > Balaenoptera borealis. Next base: position 112,773,963 of record NC_138873.1, on the reverse strand, counting down.
ATTTCTCTAGGATCTTGACCCCTCAAATCCTGGCTGCCCTGTTATCTGTATGATGCCTCCAAACTTATACATTTTTGTATTTATGCAGCTTCTCTAGTTATTTTTAGTGAAGTGATTAGTCTTCTACAAGCTAGATTATCCAGACAGAAGTCCTCCCTGAAATCGATTTTAAGTTAAATCTTCTCTTGGCAATCCCTCTTCCACCCCGTTAACCCTAGCTGACACTGCCATGGGCTTCTCCTCGCCACCACCCCTATTTTGCTAACCACAATGAAAAAGATGCAGGGAGGTGTATATAGTGTACATGTAACTTCTTACTTGATTGTTAGTGCAGTAAGATGATTTTATTCTCTCTGGGTCTAGTGGACATTTAAAATTGCTTCTCTTGCGGGCGTTTTGGTAGTTCCTTCTGAGGACCCACTTTAAATGTTTATCTGCCCTTCTTATATTGCAGTCAGTGCATCTTCCTCTAGTGAGAACTCTCCTCTCATCCTCTGATTTTCTAGTGGTCTCCTGGATGGTCTCTTTCTAATTGGATTCCATTGCTTTTCCAGGCATCTATCTTTGGCAAGACTTCAGATCACCTTTCTCTCCCTTGTATCCCTATCTTGTTCATGAGAGACATTCAGAATCCTTGCCTCTGATGTCAGTGAAAGTGCAACTAGTTTTTAATATATTCTGGTCTTTCTGCCTTACTACCTTGGGCTGATAGTTACAGCCATTTGACTTTAGATTTTTAAAGTGTTTTTATGTATCATACAGCAATCCATTGTGATCCCTTTCATACCCCGGGAAAGACACACTAAGCCTTCTGATTGGGCTCTTTGAAGTCCCTCTATCCTTGGAGAAAACACACACCCTTGCTAACTCATGGTACACTAGCAGCTTTCTTGAAAGGAATTTCTATCTTAAAAAAAACCCCTCAAACTCCATCTCTTAACCATTTAAACCTTTGCATTAGTGTCCTAGGGCTGTTGTAACAAAGTACAACAAAGTGGGAGATTAAACCAATAGAATTTTATTGTCTCACAATTGTACAGACTAGAAGTGAAATCAAGGAGTTGGTAGGGCCATGCTCCCTCTGAAAGCTTTAGGGGGGCCCTTTCTTGCCTCCACTTGATTTCTGGTGGTTTGCCGGCAATCTTTAGCATTTCTTGGCTTGTAGATGCATCACTCTGATCTTCTTTCTCCACAGGGCATTTTCCCTGTATGTATGTCTGTCTTCACATAGCCATCTTCTTATAAGGACACCGGTCACGTTGAATTAGTGGGCCCCTACTCCAGTATGGCTTCAACTTAACTAATTACATCTGCAATAGTCTTATTCCCAGATAAGGTCTTATTCAGAGGTGGTGAGGTTAGAACTTCAACATATCTTTTTTAGTGGGACACAATTCAACTTATAACATCCCTAGATCTATTTGATTTATCTAACTGATTTTCAAACACCTACTGTGAATTCCTCCAAGCTAGTTTAATAACTCATTTTGGTATCTGATGTCCATTGACCTTGGCGCCTTGGTTGAAACTTCCAATTTAGCACTCTGTTAGAAATGAATACACGTTGCGTTACGTATTTAGTTGTAAAAATACTACTGGTGAACGGTACTGGTTAATATGGGCTTAGGCAGTATATGAACAACTGAAGAATTGTAAAAAATTTCAGGAGACACCTAAGTGATTTTTTTAAAAACACAACTTTATACTTAAAATTTTAATCATGTAACTTCTTCAATGAAGCTTTCTGGATAAATTCAAATATGTTGTTGCTCACATAGCAAAAATTTAAATATTTCAATGAGAAATTGATAAAAGATCAGAAAATACATTTGAGCAAATATTTTAAAAAGTATTTAGAAAAAAATTCTGAGTTTACAAACTGGACTTCTGTGGCCAGTGAGAAAACCAAGACTTCAGTGTTTATTTGGCAAAAGTTGAAAAGGGAATTTAAAAATTAGTTGTTAGTAAATATAGTCATACCGTTGGAAGGGAGAATTACTGGTTATGCTGCCATTTGCGGAGGAAGACTTTAGAAACAATGAAGGCTTCAAATATTGAAGATAATTTAAACGTTTAAATAGTGCTAGAAAGCTCTTAATAAAAAAAAGTAGAACCCCTATTGGATTACTTTTTCATCCCATTACACTTCTAAGAGATAGCTGCTTCTAATTTTTAGCTATTTCTTCAAGAAATTATCTTCATAATTCTAAATAATGTACATGTATAATGCTTTCTCTTGATTAAGCATTTTTATGCATTTTCTATTGACTTCCTATTTTGGTACATAAAGATTGAAACTCTGTTGCTTCTCACTTTTTCCATATCTTTTAAGTATAGCAGTACTACAATTTTTTATTAAATGTTTTCCTTATTATGATATTAAATATTGTTCACTGCTCAGACAACTAATATACGTAATTATTCTCTTTCTTTTACTGCTGTTTGCTTTTCCTGGAGTTAGTAATTTACTCAATGTTTTTTTTTATTTTTTTATTTGTTGTTTCTTTGAACCTAAGACTGATTCTCCACACATTTTCCAATTGCTCTGTAGATTACTTTCCTTTACAATTCCCTATATGGTCAAATTGGCCAGGTAATCTGTAATTTCCAATTTTTCTTCCTGGGACTTCCCTTCTGGTGCCATCTATATTCCTGATTCAATCTAGATTTGCTCTACAGGAGCATAGCTGTCATCCCGGGACTCTCCTTTGCAGAAGTTCCAGGAATTCTCTACATCTTGTTCCTATATTAGATTCTGATTCCCTGTTTCACATCTTTTCTTTCTTTTTTTCCCTTCAGTTTGGTGAAGTACATTGTCCAATAGCTTCCTGAGAAGGGGTACACAGGAAATAAATAGAGACCATGAATGTCTGAAATTGTCTCCATTCTATTCTTGCACTTTCTTTACAGCTTAGTGAGACATAAACTTCTAAGTAGAAAATAATTTTCCTAAGAATTTTGAAGATGTTACTCCATTATTTTGTTTCCATCATTGCTGTTGAGAAGCCCAGTGACTCATTCTCAATTCTTTGTTTCTGACTTATTTTTTCTAGGATTTTCTCTTTTACCCTAAAAATCCATGGTGAGGTGTCTTAGAATGAATATTTTTTTTATGTTCATTGTCCTGAATGTTTTCAATTGGGAACCTTATGCTTTCCAGCCCTGAAAAAATTTCTTGTATTATTTTTTTCCATCAGTTCTGAAAATCTTAATAGATTTGACATCCCAGCTCCCTAATCTTCTCTTCATCTTTGTTATCTTCTCTTCATCTTTGTGTACCTCTGTGTTTTACTTTTAGGAAGATTTCTTTATTTCATCTTCCCACTTGTGCTCATAACTTTTACTTTGGCTATCATATCTCTAATTTCTAAGAGCTCTTTTATAGTTTCTAAATATCCCTTAAAAATAATACCCTCTTCTTCCTTCATGCATAGAATATACTCTCTTATCCCTGAGGGTGGATGATATAGATTTTTCTTTTCTTTCTGTTGTTTTATTTTCTTCTACTCCTTGAAGTCTCACTTTCTTCTGATTCTCTTGCATGATTTACCTTCTTCATGTAAGAGACTTTACTCAAATATCTGTTGGTGATCCCTGGTGTTCATTCACATTTGAAAGTGAGAGCTTGAAGAATCAGTTATGAACCCTTTGTACATAATTTATTTCATTGGCAGGGAGAACTCATTGCAAGAAAATGGGCAGTCATCCAGTTTTGGGGTTGCAACCTACTTATTAGGCATTTTTTTCTGAGTATGTTACATTTCTCCAGAGAAGGGTAGATTCTCCAATCTGGCTGAACTCCAGAGACAGTATAAGATTGGGAGGTGGCACTCTGGATCTGTGCAGGTGAAGTTTTCATCTTGCTAATCAATGTGTACATTTTCACTGAGTACACCAGTTTCAGCCTAGCACCTCATTCCAGTCCTCCTTTCTACCCCTGGTCCTGAGTCCAGAATGTCTCTGATCTCAGATTCAATTCATCTAGGAAACATACTTCCTTCTCCTATAATGATGGGGGAGTAGTTGTTGCTAGATGGGGGTTATAGCAGGGATAGGAATGTGGAGATCTAACTGCTCCTTATATAGACTTTAAATCTACACTTATGGTTTGTGGCCTTATTTCACTCTTTCCTTCTGCCATAACTGATGTCTCCAAAAGCAGGGCTGTTGGAGTCCTGCAGCCTATTTCTAGTGAGTATCTCCCGCTCCAGGCCTTTGGTTTAGAGCTCCCTTTCCTCTGTTCAGGTGTTTACCAGTCCCAAGTCTTTTTTCGATCTTTATGCGTTGTGGTTATTACTTTGTTTAATTGAAAATGGGAGTTTGCTTTTCTTTTTGTTTTGGGAAGATCTTCAGAAAGATCTTAAATCTGAAAGCCCAGGTGACTATTTGAAGCAGAACATTAATCTGCATGATACAAATACACGGTTAATTTTACAAATCGTATATAAAAGTAAGAACTAGTCAACTCTCTAGTTGCTGGAATCCCAGGTAAACAGGGAGCCTCTCATTCTTAGACTTGTTAGTTTGCCACTGAATAAGATTAACTGTCTTTCACTAACATTTTTGATTCATTATTAAGGACTCAGACACTTAACTGGGACCTTGCTATACTGTGTAACTCCTCATTGTTACTTTGTTTTGGAGTGAATTTTTTGAAAGAATTGGTCATTCACATACTTAATTAAAATATTGATAATAGTTCCATTAATTAAACTAAATGGACTCTGAATTAGAAAAGTCTTTTTCCCCCCAGAATTTTCTGGGGATACACACCAATCCAATGGCCTCTCTCACTATAGTTTTTCTCAAACAGAATTTTCAACTTTGTCTGCCAAATCAGTTACAAAGTTTGAGACTCTATATATACATTAAAAAAATTATTTCACTATGATATCTGTTGATTTGGATATGATCCTTCCTGGCAGGATCTGAGATCTTTTTGCTCAGAAAATACTCTGACCATTTTAGTCTCCCAATGATGCTATAAACTTCTCAAGACACTTTATGCATATTTGGCAGCTGTGATTTGAAAAAGTGGAGTGGATAGCAATAAAATAGGAATTCAGAGTAACAGAGCTCTTGGGTGATCCTAAAAATAATGAATATACAGAATATTTTATATGAGACAATGATTTGAGAGTAAATCCTCTTTCTGAGAAGTTAGAAAAAGCCTTTCCTTCACAAACCTACCAGTGAATTCTCATCTAAGTTACTCTAAGATAAACCACGCTAGTTAACATCCAGATCAGTACTGAATGAATGAAAGCATTTCTATGGATCTAAACCAGTTAATACTACCTGGTCCCAAATCAACTCCTTGGAATAATTTCTGCTAAAAGGCCCTCAAATTGATCATGCAGACCCTCCTCCTCTCTCACCTCCTCTGTTTTTGCAAAGGCAGTTATCTTTATCCTCTTTTTGCAAATCACACAGGCACCATTCTAGTTCAACTTTTAATTTCATTAACCAGGCTAATATGGTAGCTTCTGAAATAATCTTCACACTTTAAAAGACTTCTCTATACATCTCAAAACACTACGGCCAAATTTAGCAAATTTAGCTTCATCAAGCGTAACTCTGAGCATATAATCTTTTGAAAAAAAAAACACAAAACAACCCCAAAACCCTTTGTAGGCTACTCATTTTCTACCCAATTAAAATGCTATTTATTAAGGACATCCACATATCTTTCCTTTCCACTTGTCCGCTGCTATTTTTCAGAATATACTCTGTATTCTATTAAGCAAAATTTTATGTTCTTCTCTTGCAAACTCACATAACTATAGGATCCAAGCAGGAAGGATTTTAGTGAAGCAGGTCTATACATTCTATTTAAACAGCATTATTGAGCTATAATTGATATACACTCAACTGTAGATACTTAAAGTATAGAATTTGAAGCTTTGACATATGTATACACCCAAGAAACCACGACTACAGTCAAAATAATAAACATGTCCATCACCCCCAAAAGTGTCCTTGTGCCACTTTATAATCCTTCCATCTCCTTCCTTCTCAATTCTCTTTCCCAAGCAAGCACTGATCTGCTTTCTGTCACTATCTATTAGTTTGCTTCTTCTAGAGTTATATACATGGAATCATTCAGTATCTACTATCTACTCTTTTTTTTTGGTCTGGCTTTTTAAAATTCAGAATATTTTGAAATTTTACCTTCTTGGGTGTTGGATAGTTTTGTACATCTATAAATATTCTTGAACTTTGTTCTGGGATGCAGTTAAAACACTTGAAGGCAGTTTGATTCTTTTATGCTTTGCTTTTAAGTTTTATTAGATGGGACCAGTCTAGAGCTAATTATTCCCCAACACTGAGGCAAGACCCTTCTGTGCACTCTACCGAAAGTCCCGAGTACTCTACCCAAAGCCCCATGAATTACGTGATTTTTCTATCTTCCTGGTAGGACCAGGCACTATTCTCGTTCTGTGTGAGCGCTGGCCCTGTTTTCCCCTAGTCCTTAGATGGCTCTTCCCCTGGCCTAGGGTAGTTTCTTCATATGCATGTGATGATTAGAAGTCTGCTAAATATTCAAGGGGGACCCCTCTGAAGATCTTCAGAGTTCTTTTTCTCCAAAGCTCTCCCACTGTCAGCACTCTATCCTGCAAACTCTACCCACTTTGGGCTATCAGACTTTCAGTTCCGTCGCCTCAATCAGAATCCACTGGTTCCCATCCGGGTTCCCTCTGCCTGCCCTGCTGCCTGGAAACCCTCTCAAGGACGTCAGCTCAGCAGCTGGCTCACCTTCGTTATTTCTGGTCTCTCATGGATTACTGTTCTTTGTCGTCTGATAGACAGTGTCTTGAAAATCGTGGTTTCAAATATTTGTTTTTTAAAGCTATGTTACAATAAAGTTGAGTTTTAGTTGTGTTTTCTTGTTTATGTATTTATTTTTGGCTGTGTTGGGTCTTCGTTTCTGTGCGAGGGCTTTCTCTAGTTGCGGCGAGCGGGGGCCACTCTTCATCGCGGTGCGCGGGCCTCTCACTATCGCGGCCTCTCTTGTTGCGGAGCACAGGCTCCAGACGCGCAGGCTCAGTAATTGTGGCTCATGGGCCCAGTTGCTCCGCGGCATGTGGGATCTTCCCAGATCAGGGCTCGAACCCGTGCCCCCTGCATTGGCAGGCAGATTCTCAACCACTGTGCCACCAGGGAAGGGAAGCCCCCGTGGTTTCAAATATTTTGTTTGGGTATTTTGTTAGTCTTAGGCAGGAGAGTAAGTTCAATCCCTTTACATTTTCTAAATATCTCAACCAGATATGATCTCTTTAGTATTGGAACCCTCATACGACCTTGTATCTCTCCGTAGCACTGTGTGCTGCTTTTCATCATTATGATGCTTGTAATTATTTTATTCCTCCTCTTAGCTTTCAAGCTCCTCTGTGATGCTTGTTTTTTTCTCCAAGTGCCCAATAAACAGATGTTGAATTCAAGTAAGGTAAAAGATAAGAGGCCTTAACCTGTTACTTCAGCAAATGACTTTTTTGTTTAAACTCAATAATCCCAGGTATGTGCTTAAATTATCAGCACCAGAATTTCCCTCTTTTATAAAGTGGTGAAATAATGAAAGGTATTATATTTATTATATATAAAAAAAATAATTTTTCCTATATTAAATGATCCATAGAGCTAAGTTCTGGGCAGTTTCTAGAACTGTCATGGTTGTTAGCACTTAACCTGCTTTAAAAAATTATTACAGATATCAGTCAGATTTGCCATTAAGGGACCTTACATGTCTGATAAGAATACTGACATTATTTTTCACCGCTGTGCAACTTGGAAGGTGACAGAGTTATGTCTCGTGGTTCTATCACAAGGCTACAAGGCTCAGTTTATTGATGTAATTTTTTGGAAGTGCTTGACTGTCCTTTACCAAACTCTGTGTGTGATTTAAAAAATATCTTTATTAAATGTATGTATCTCTGGTCTATTCCCCAGGATGTGTATTATTGTTATAGGAGAGGCTGGGGATGACAGAAAAACCAAGAACTGGATGAAAACCCATTTTCAAGTCCTGACTCTGTTACTTGGTCACAAAGAGACTTTGGAAAATTAAATTAGAATATATGATTCTTAGTTCTTTATTTAAAAATAAGGATAATATTGTATTCTTCAAAAGGTTCCTTTGAGGGTCCAATGAGAAAGTGTTTTGTAATTAGTAAGGCATTCAACAAAGACTAGTTCCTACTGTTTTCCCCAAATTTCTATATCCTGTCTAGAGCTTGAGTCCCAGAGTCTGCAAATCTGGCTCTACTTGCCAGGGTCCCTGTGACTCAATCCACTGGGAAGTGGGGGAAATAGCTTTGAAACTTGGTGCTACTATTCTAGCAACTGTCAGGTTTCCGAATTCAGAGGAGATGTTTGTATTTCAGTAATTCATTTATTCAAAAATATTTATTGCACAACTATCATGGCGAAGGCCCTGTTCTGGTGTTGAGGATAAATCAAACAGCAATCCCTGCCTTCACGGGACTCACATTTTGGAGGGGAGGGAACAACAAAAAACAACTTACGTAAATAAGTAAATTAGATATCTTTTGGAGGTAACAATTGCTATAAGAAAAGATAAAATCACAGAGGATAAGGGGGAATCGGGAGTGTAGGGTAAGGGTAGGTGTTGAAACTTTGAATAAGGCCTCATAGAGGTGACAACTAAGTAAAAGCATGGAGAGGCTATATGGGGAGAGCACGACAGGCATAGAGAATGGCTGGTGTCAGCAGCTGAGGTGGGAGCATCTGGGGCCTGGGTGGGGAGGTTAGGAAGTGAGGAGGGCCCAGGCACATCTCACTGGCCTGCAGCCACGGTGAGGACTGGCTTTCACTCGAGTGAGGACTTTGAGCAGAGGAGAGATATGACCTGATGTTTTAAAGGAACTTCTGGCCTTGACCGCAATATCTATAATAAACATATTCAAAGGCTTATTAAATTGAAACCATTTTATAATTCCAATTTGCAGCAGAGCAGTCTGGTTAAATAATGTTGAATGATTGATTCTCAGAGTTGTTCAAACTGAAGGTTTTTATCTTTGTGTTTAGCCACACATCAGTGATGTCTTACAGGAAACCCTTGTGGTTGATGTTATTATTCTAGCCCGATTTCAGGCGTGGAAGCAGGCCTGGGATTGGACTAGGGGACCAGAAGATGCCCTGAGCACGGTCCCCACCTCCAAACCTGTTTGGTAGGTTTATCAGCCTCTGATGCTACACACATCGGCTGTGAGATGGAGCCCCAGCCAGAAAATGTCAAGTGAATGTGTGTCAAGTGAGTGTGAACTTGTTTTCTGCAGCCAAAACAAACAAGCTTGATGATGGTAATATATATTATACCCAACCACAAAAGGAGGGAGATTATCTGAGGCAGAAAAAATGGATTTGGTGTGGCCCCTCGTGCCTGCCTGTACAACACACCTGATTAACCACAAAGATAGTCCTACGAACCGTGGACCTCTCTCTCTCTCTCTCTCTCTCTCTCTCCTTTTTTTTTCTCCTCCCAGTATGAATTTGGGTGTGGACAAAATAATTCCAATGGAAGACCCAAATAAAGGGTCTACATGTGGAGAGATTACAGGCGCCTGCGTTTACACGCACAGCCCTGGGGTGTGAGGAAACACCCTATCTGTGGCAGACGGAACATAAATCCTGTGGAGAGTGAACAATAACTTATCTTGGCATGAATATCAGCCACATCCATGTGCAGTGAGCGTTAGTGATACCCACCGACATCCTATATCCTCCTAAAGACCATGTACGTAAATACAGAGCCCTATTTCGCAGTTTTACTCAGAAAGATGATTTCTTTTCCCCTGTAATGGAGTGTAATCAAGATTAATAGATTTTACATCAGAAGGTTAAGGAAAGTCACACTTTAGATATTTTTGAAATAAAAATACCTTGAGGGCTTCCCTGGTGGCGCAGTGGTTGAGAATCCGCCTGCCAATGCAGGGGACACGGGTTCGAGTCCTGGTCTGGGAAGATCCCACATGCCGCGGAGCAACTGGGCCCGTGAGCCACAACTACTGAGCCCGTGCGTCTGGAGCCTGTGCTCCGCAACAAGAGAGGCCGTGACAGTGAGAGGCCCACGCACTGCGATGAAGAGTGGCCCCCACTCGCCACAACTAGAGAAAGCCCTCGCACAGAAACGAAGACCCAACACAGCCAAAAATAAATACATAAAAAAATAAAATTTAAAAAGAAAAGATGACTACTATCTTAAAAAAAAACAAACAAAAAACCTTGAGCAGGGCTGAATCTGATCCCTGAAGAAGATGAAGAGGAGTTTACTGGGCATTTTACCCTCAAGCAGGCATTTGAAGTAGAGGTCAAGATCTAACCATCTCAGACCATTCAAGGGCCACTTGTAAGCTTGATAACAAAGGGTTAACATAGGAGTACCACTTAAGGGTTTGCAAGGACCATTGGAAATCTTATATTTGTAAAATTGTGAAGTGAATAATGTATCATTGCAAATAACCACCATGCTGGCATTTTTTAACTTTTGATTGAAGCATAACACACAGACATAAAAGTGTACAGTTTTTTAGAATATAGCTGAATTTTCACATGGTACATATATCCATATAATTACTTCCTGTATCAAGATGTTAACCACTGCAGCCTCCCTTTTGTCTACTTCCAATGAGTTAACCACTATTCTGATATGTAACAGCATTGATTAGTCTTATTTGTTTTGGAGGTTTTATTAAATGGAGACACAGAGCATGTGCTTTTTTATGTTTTATAGATTCATTGATGTTACTGTGCTGATTTTTCTCATTGCTGAGTGGTATTCCATCGTATGGATATCCCATATTTTATTTATCTGTTCTCCTGTCGATGAACATTGGATTTTTTCCCCAGTATTTGCCTGTTTTTAATAATGCTACTCTTCACATTTTCGTACATGATTTTTGATGCACATAAACATGTATTTCTGAGGGGCATTATACTGAGGGTGTAGAATTACTAGTTCATAGGATATTCTCATGGAAAATATTCATCTGTCTCTTCAATCTGACTCAGTCTCTGTGTTTATTTCTACGTATTAGGTAGGTCGGTTTTGTTTTCCAATCTTAGTGACACTGCCTTATGTGGGAGATGTCCTATGGGGCTCAGAAATATACTTCTCTCTGGTCATCAGAGCTATTGCTCTAGAGATGCTCCCTCTGGGGGCGTGTAGTGCTGGGGCTGACTACACTGGTAGGTGGGGCTAGACCCTGGCCCAGTTTGGCTGTCAGGCACTGTCTCATGCAGTGGTTATGTCCTGCTGATGGTCAAGGCCAGTTCTTGGAGCAACTCGCTGCATGTGCTGTTAGGCCCGAGGCTGAGGCAGGTCTGCTGGGAGGCAGTAAGCCCCTGGCACTAATAGACTAGAGGTAGGACTCCAGAATGTTGCTTACAAGCACTAGTGTCCTTGTGGTAAAACAAGCTCCCCCAAATGGCTGCCAGTGTCTGTGTCTTCAGCGGGAGTCCTAGTGGCCTCTTGCTTTTCTGGTAGGCTCTCCAAGATCAGCGAGTGGGTCTCACCCAGACTCCTTTCAAATTATTGCCTCTGTGCTGAGTCTTGGAAGGTATGAGATTTTGTGTGTGCCCTTTAAGAGTGGAGTCTGTTTCCCACAGCCCTCAAGCTTTCTTGTATGCAAGTCCCACAGATCTTCAAAGCAAGAAGTTCTGGAGGCTCATCTTCCCAGTGCAGAAGATGGGGACCCTGATGTGAGGTTTGGACCTCTCACTCTTTGGGGAGAACCTCTGCAATGGTGATCATCTTCTGTTTTGGGTCACTTATCAAGGGTGTGTGTCTTGCCTATACCATGCCTCCTCTCTTGTACCCATCCTGTTGTGATTCCTTCTTTATAACTTTAGTTGTAAAGACTAACACTTTTGCTAATCTTCAGTTCTTCTCATAGAAATTTGCTCTGTAATCCCATTAGTGGGCATATACCCTGAGAAAACCATAATTCAAAAAGAGACATGTACCACAATGTTCATTGCAGCACTATTTACAATAGCCAGGACATGGAAGCAACCTAAGTGTCCACTGACAGATGAATGGATAAAGAAGATGTGGCACATATATACAGTGGAATATTACTCAACCATAAAAAGAAATGAAATTGAGTTATTTGTAGTGAGGTGGCTGGACCTAGAGTCTGTCATACAGAGTGAAGTAAGTCAGAAAGAGAAAAACAAATACCGTATGCTAACACATATATATGGAATCTAAAAAAAAAAAAAAGGTTCTGAAGAACCTAGGGGCAGGACAGGAATAAAGAGGCAGACATAGAGAATGGACTTGAGGACATGGGGAGGGGGAAAGATAAGCTGGGATGAAGTGAGAGAGTGGCATGGACATATATACACTACCAAATGTAAAATAGATAGCTAGTGGGAAGCAGCCGCATAGCACAGGGAGATCAGCTCGGTGCTTTGTGACCTCCTAGAGGGATGGGATAAGGAGGGTGGGAAGGAGACACAGGAGGGAGGGGATATGGGGATATATGTATATGTATAGCTGATTCACTTTGTTATACAGCAGAAACTAACACAACATTGTAAAGCAATTATACTCCAATAAAGATGTTAAAAAAAAAGAAAAAGAAATTTGCTCTGTAAATAGTAGTAATTTTGGTGTTCCCACTGGAGGAGGTGAGCTCAGGGTCTTCCTACTGCCATCTTGGTCACACCTTCTTCACAGTAATTGGATTTTGAATATTACACCTACCTTGAATTCTTGGAATAAATCCCACTTGATTACAGTGTATAATCTTTTTATGGTTTGCTGGATTCAGTTTGATAAGATGTTTCCATATATTCATAAGAGCTATTGGTTTGTAGTGTTTTGTTTTGTTTTTCCTTGTTATAGCTCTGACTGGTTTTGGCACAGGTTAATACATTGTTTTCATGCAAATGAGCTGGGAATTGTTCCTTTCTCTTCTGTTTCATACAAAGTGTTTGTGAAGAATGGTATTAATTCTTCTTTAAATGTTTGGTAGAATTTACCAAGGAAACTATTAGGGTCTGGGAGAGTTTTAAAATTATTAATGGAGTCTCTCTACTTATTATAGGTCTATTCAGCTTTTCTATTTATTCCTCAGTCATTATTGGTAATTATATATTTCTAGAAACTCTTACATTTCATCTGTTATCTAATTTGTTGTACACTTGTTCTTAATATTCCCTTATACTTTTTTTCTGAATGTCTATAGTAATTTCCTTCTTTCATTCATTATTTTAGTAATTTGAATCTGCTCTCTTTTTTACCTAGTCAGTCTAGATAAGGATTATTACTCTTTAGATATTATTTCTGCTTCATTCTCTCTCTCTCTTACCCAAGGCTCAAATTATACATATGCAGACATATTCACTATGGCCCATATGTTTTACATTCTATTCTGTATTTTCTATTTTTTTCCTCTGTGTTTTTAAGTTTGTAAATATTCTACTGATCTGTCTTCTAGTTCACTTGTTCCTTCTCCAGCTATGTTCTACAAGTTAAATTCGTTTACTGTGTTCCTAATTTAGTTATTGTTAAGTTCCAGAATTTCAATTTTTTTCTTATAAATTTCAATTTTTGTGACTAAATGCTCCATTTTCATCTCTTTTCTTTTTTTCACCTCTTAAAAATATTAATCACAATTATTTTTAAGTCCATGATTGAGAATTCAAAAATCTGGATCACCTGTGAATTTTTTTAGTCTGTTTATTCTCTGATCCTATTTATTGAGAATACTGATAAGTTTTGATTGAATGCCAGAAACTATAAATATCATAGTGGTTTGGGTGATATTACCTTATAGCTCACAGGAAGTCTTACTTTATCTTTTGACGAGCAGTCAGAGTTGGGGCAGACCTACTTGGTGCAACCCAGGAGCGTGCTCTCTTCATTTTAGCGCATTAAGTATAACAATACATTTAGGAAATAGAATCTCTTTGTGTTAAATATTGTAGGTTTTGAATTTTAAGATAAAATATAGGAAATGAATCTGTAAAGATTTTACTTCAATATCTGTGGCTGTATAAAAGTCAACACAATGCTTGATTAGGAAAGATAAATAGAAAAGATTGTTGTATTTATTTTAAGCCATGGGGTACTAAATACTGGAATACTGCAGAGCATTTGGTGCATTATCCCTTGGACAGGTGGTACTTAGCAGATAGCTTCACATAGAGTAAATGCTAAATAATGTTTGGCCATTAAATTGAACATCAACGATGCTTGCTTTGAGGAGAATATCTAATTTCCAGGATTGTTGTAAGGACTAATTGTGGAACTAAACAATCACTGACTACCCTAAGAAAAAATTAACTTTTATTGTATGTTTATGAGTATATGTTAATCAGTTTTTAAAAAATATTAGCATACTCTTCCCTTCCTTCATTCCTACCTTTGCCCTGCTCCCAACATACATACATACACACATCCATTGTTGCCTGTTTTCCCGTTGTTTCCTTGTTATTTGAGGCTCTGGCCACCAGATAGTCCTTTATTTAACATCTGTACCCTACTGGGAGTTCAACTCATTCTAATATTTGATTATTCATTATACATGTCCTGTGCTATACAATACTTATATTTTTCAGGTCACCATAAATCTCTTGTAAGTTCCTATTTAAACCTTCAGCCTGAATGCTATTTGAGAAGAAACTATAGGACATTTTGTTATTAAGTAAAAGTCAAGGTCAATCCAAATACATTCCAAATCACTATTGATTTCCCAGATGTTTTGGTCAGTGACATTGGCTTTGAAGTTGTGGACTGATTAATCTAAGGCATTAAACACAGAGACAAAGAAATGTTAAATATGGCTTCAAGGTCTCTTGTGTTATAAGACTTGCAAATTGGATCATGAGAGGGAGTTTAATCTTCTGTAAGCTTACTTACTTACTTTTTTTTTATAATAAACAGAACTAATTTTCTTCCTATTCTTTGCAAATAAAATGAAAGGAAGCTTTTTGGATTCAATTAAATACTATCACATTTTTATTTTATAATTTATGTCTTAGGATTCTTTATTAGAGTACCTTAAAACAGAGAGACCACAAACCTCTCAAAAAAACCAAAATCTTTGCTTCCTCCTTTCAAACACAGGGTTATTTTCAGAGTTAATCAGATGGAAACAGTCTCTTTTTAGATGGAAACAGTCTCTTTGGAAAATGAATTCTTAAATTTTCCTTACAAGAAAGCCCTTTACTAAGTTGGTGAGAAAGCTGACATTTAGATTGCACATACAGGATTAGCAACTGATATGTTTGGACTGGATTAATTTAAGGGAAGAAAAAATTTTAATTGTGCACTAGTCAATGAATTTAAACAATTGACTTGGCAAGGTCTAAGCATGGAGTTATGTGATATCCAGAAGAGCATTTGTTAATGTTATTGTGATTAAAGAAATGCAGCCTTTCTTTTGTTGTTGAAATTGCTTGAGTCCCCTCATCTGGATGGTCACCAACCTGATAGATCTGTGCATTTTCAGTAAATAGCCATTTTGTTTCATCTTATTTCCAGGAAGGAACTTCTTCTTAAACACAATTTGTGAGTATCAACTTGGTTCCATTTGTGAGTATCAACTTGAGAAATAAGTAGGAATCACTATTTTGTGCTCTCTATACTAAAGGAGGGAACTTTATTAGTCAAGTTAAAAATAATAGTATAAACACTCTCCACCTTCTTATTTTCACAGGACTAATTAACTGAATATATTTTGTTAGATAGTTTGATGAAGAGAAAGAAATAGTTTTCTTATTCAATTAAGGTTTATGATGGAAGGGCTGAAAAACTAAAAAGAAACCTGTTTGGTTTAATTTTTATTGAAAACTTAGATCCTCTTTTTTAAAAATTAGTCATTCACATCTTTTCCTCATATAGGTTGGGAAGCAGTGTGCTTGACATGATACTTTCCTAGTCCAGGGTGGTTTGTTCTTTAACTACCCCTATAAGGAAGATATCTGGGCTCACCGTGACCTTATCACCAGAGAAAGAATGCTTACTAAGAACCAAGAGGTCACTTAGAAAAGTCTGATGGCACCACTTGGGATCAAAGACTTGTATTTCCTACAGATGGTTTGAGAATTCAGTATTGGGATAGATTATGTCCACGGGAAAGCAAAGCACCAGAAGCTCTAGATTTAAAACAATAAAAAGCCATTAATGTCCTATGAGGCACCAAAACATACTCTAAAGCTACCCATCAAAATATTACTTTACTAGCACCAGAATCAATAAACAGATCAACGGACAAAATGGAAAATATAAAACAGATCTTAGTAGGCAGAAAAATTTGTCTATTACCTATAAAAGTGGCCCCAAAAATCAGTAGTAGAAGGCAATGTTGGATTAAAAGTTAATGAGATTGTGTTGTGATGATTAGGTAATATTTGGAAACTACAAAGGTAAAACTTTACCTTGTCATATATTCCAAAGTAAACTCCAGATGGATTAAAGATTTAAACATAAAATATAAAACCATTTTAAAAGAAAAATATGAATAAAACTCATCTGATTTAGATTAGGGAAGTCTTTCTAAGAATAAAAGCCATGAAGAAGTGCCAAATATTTAAACTACATTAACATTCTGATGTACAAAGTTTAACTGTACAAAATTTTAGCTATGTAAGAATGTACCATCAAAATTAAAAGGCAAATAAATGTGGTCAAAGGATTAATATCTTTCTTACAAGGAATGTTATTAAGAAAAACAACAAGGCTTCAATAAAATAATGGTCAAATAATGGTTTTTTTCCCTATAAAATAGGAAATGCAAATGTGCTATAATGGATTCTAAAAAGGTTCAGATTCATTGGTAAGTGAAAATGCAATAAAAATTGGATTCCTATGTCACATATCATCTGGAAAATGCTACTAGGAATGCTGGCAAGGTTATGCACAAGGAGACTGGCCCCATCCCATGTCAGTGGTAGAAATGTCAATTGTTATTAACTCCTGGAAAATTATACAGCAATGTGTGCTGTCTGGTGAGGACCATTTTAACATTGTAATTATTCTAGGAAAACATTCTTAAGAAATTATAAGACTTAGAGTCAAATGCTGATAAACTAGTAGAACTTTTGCCTCACTATTCATAGTGGCAAATAAATTGAAAAGAGCTCTCCAACAAAAATAAGATTATCAAATAAAATAAGTAGAATATTATATTGTTATTATAAATTATGTTTTCAAGTAATTTTCAAGACATGGAATGTCCTGATATGATATTGAGTGAGACATGGCCGTAGAGAAAATTTATATAGAGTATGCTGTAAATTTTGTAAGAATTTTCTTGTGTGTGTGTGCACACACATATGTATAGGGAGAAAAAGCTGTTTGGAAATATATTAAAGTGTCAATAGTACTTTTTTCTAGGTGGTAGGATTACAGGAGATTTTGGGGTTTTTTTTTAATATTTTATAATTTTTACAGTTGCTACATGAAGTTTGATTTAATATGTTAATTAGGAGAAACATACCATTTTAAAGTTAAAAATTTAGTATTTACTTTGGTAATAAGATTAGTTCACTTGGAAATTTTGAACTTAAAATGTCTCTTGATGAGCTATGTAAAATTGACTAATGTCTTGATGAATATCTCTGACTCAAACATTTAATTCATTCCTTGCAAGCTTCAGCAAGCAGGTGATATCCTTGCTCTTCTCTCTCATGTTTATCTCTTCAACTTTAAAATGTGGCAAGAATTGTGGGACAATGAATTTCTTTCAGTAAATGGAGCAATACACAAAGTAAAAATATAAAAATAAAAGTCAGACATTCCCATAGGATTTGTCACCATTTTTATTCTTGGCCAGACACTGATGATTAGCAAATAAAGAAGTTGGTCGCAAGGTAAGAAGCAAGTCTTTCCTCTGGTTAAGGTAACATTTATCCCCTCAAAGGGGAAAACTAGTAAACTAGTGTGGTTAGGAAACTACCTCATAAGCATTCTCTTTCTCCCCTTAACCTCCATCCTACTTTTTTCCTCTCCTGTGCACTGTCATATCTCTTGAGCTGGTCTGCCCCTGTGTCCTGATTTCCTCACCACTCACTCACCCTCCCCACCTCCAGCAGTGTGACTGTCATCAAGCCCATTCCACTGAAAGTGCCCAGATCCAAATGGCTTGGTTCAGGTTTCTGTCTCCTGGACCTCTCTCAAACATGCCAAACCTCATCACCTTTATTTTGAAACAGTCTGTTCCCCTGCCCTTGTGACACTGTATCACCCCTACTAACCATGGGTACCTTTCAGGACTTCACGGGCTCTATGTACTTCTGACTTTGTAGCCTTTGGGATGGGGGAAGGCAAAATTACATCCTCTTGTTCCAGCCATCACTTCCATAAAGATTGTTAGTTTACGAATTCTTCCATGAACAGTGCATCTGATGTGCTGTGTGCTTAGCTAGAAACTGGATTTGTAGAGGTGGTGATAAGGATATGATGAAGAGTATCAACCTTCAAGGTGTCTTCGATGGGTTAACTAATTTCATTTGCCCAATAATCCTATGCAGCAGATGCTATTATTTCCCCCATTTTGCCAATGAGAAAATCGAGGCATTGGTAGTTTAAATGATCTTGCCCAGATCATGGAGTTAATAAGAGGCAGAGCCAAGATTCAAACCCAAGCAATCTGTGTTCTTAACATTTTACTGTCCATGGCCTCAAAGAGGCTCTTACTCAAGTGGGGGAGTCAGAAAACTAAGTAAAACTACAACACAGAATGAAGGTTGTCATTACAAGGTATGGGAAAGATACTGGAAGCACAAAAGAAGGACACATTCTATGGGCATTCTGCGGATACAGGGGAAACCTCCTGGAGTTGAGTTTGCAACGTGAAGATGGGAAACAGCAAAGATGAGCACACCAGGCAGAGAGAAGTGCATGTGCAAAGATATGCATGAGATGTGAGAAACATCCTTTGTATTTTTGAGGAACTGCACATTATGTGGTTTTTCTCTCTGTGGTGGATTCTCCAGATAGGAAATGAGAGATAAGCAATGACCAGATAATACAAAGCATGGAAGCCATGCTTAAAATGCTGGCCATAATTCTGAAAGTGATGGAGTGCCATTGATGGATTTTCAAATGGGTAGAGACATGATGAGACTTTCATTTTATGAAAATCACCCTGGAATCAGTAGAGAGGATAGAACAGGTAGGCTGCACAAAGGGTGAGTGAGTGGGTGGTCCCCGTGAGAGCAGAGAAGGGCCACAACCAAGGTACCGCATTTAGAGTGGAGGGGAGTGTCAGACACGTACTTTAGGAGGCAGAATTCACAGAAATGGTATTTGATTATATAGGAGAAAAGAGTAAAGGGAGGAGTAGGAGTCAAGGATGACCTTTATGCTGCAGGCTTGGGTGAGAGGTGATCCTAGTTCCTAAAATGAGGAACAGAGTAGGGGAAGCAGGTCTGTGAAATGGTGAGCTACAGCAGGTGACCGAGGAGGAGGCTGAGAAGGAAACTGCAAATGTAAGTCTTGGGGTAGGATGGGAGGTCAGGGAATACAGATGTGAAAGTCCTGGGTACGTGAAGAGGGGAGGCACAGAGCAAGAAGAGAAGTCAAGAAATTGATTCCCCAGAAAATATGGATATTTGCAGGATGAAGAGAGGCAGAGACAGCAGCAAAGTAGTCAGAGAGAAAACTGTCAGAGAAATTTAGGTACAGTTTTATTAAGTCCTTCCCAATTCATAAGGAGCTGACTAGTCTCCTCTTACTTAAAAGACGTCCAAATTCCATGAATTTCTAGTGGGAAGGTGTGTCAGGGGAAGAAGAGTTAGAGGTGATGAGGTTGGATTTCTTGCTTTCTTTTGTTTTCTAAGTGGCAAAGAGAAGGCCATTCTCTAAGATAGACAGATGGATCTAGCCAGTGAGGTGCAGTAGTTTTGCTGGGCTGACCACCAGAGAGAGAACTGAAAATGTAAAAACAAACAATGGGCTTTCCTGAAATGAGCATGGCAGGTTGGGAGAGAAATTTGTCTACTTTTCATTCTTTGATTCCATGTTTTGAAAATATCTTTGCTTTAATCACTTTTCAATTTAGATTTTGCTGTTAGAATCCTGGAATCATATAACAGTTCCTCTCCAAGAAGTCTTGAAAGAGACTTGAAAATATATGTCTATACAAAGGCTTGGAATATGAATGTTCAGAGCAACATTATTCACAACAGCCAAAAACTGGAAAAAAATCCAAGCATCCATCAACTAATGAATGGTTAAGCAAAATGTCATCTATCCATACAATGCAATAGTATTCAGCAATAAAGAGGAACAAACCATTTGATATATACTATAGCATGCATGGATCTCAAAAATTATATTCAGAGAAAGAAACCAGACATAAAGATTGTATAGTGTATAATTCCAGTTATATAAAATTCTTAGAAAAGGCAGAAATCAAAGCAGTGGTTGACTTGGGCTGGAATGGGAGAAAATGGGCTGAGAAAACTTTTTAGGGCAGTGAGAATGCTCCAAAACTCTGTCAACCCATGAAATACAATCAATGACCTGTATATTTAAATTGGGTGAATTTTGTAGTATGTAAATTCTACCCTAAGAAAGCTTCATGTACCATAAAGATCATAGAATCATTCTTTATGGATGAAAAAATCATCTACCCTAATCTTATTTTGTTTCAGATTCTTCCAGTTTTTTCCCCTCTTACTATTTCTAGTTCTTTCTAGTTATCCCCCCTCTTATTTCATTGACAAGCTTCTACACATGGTGACTTTTGTTTAATCTGGAGACAGAATGAATCATAGACACTAATAGACAAGTTGAAACATTATGATAGCCATCTTTTCAAATGACTACATTTGTTTTAATTTCATCTCCAGTACTACCTACAGGATATTTGAAACCATAAGAATCAATTTTTGAAAGTTGAGGCAGAATTTGTTATTTGGGAAAGAGAAGATTTATGCTTTCTATTGATTTCCTCTCTTCCTTCTCTTGTGTAAATCCCACTATTGGAGATTCACTAGGAAACTTTAAGAGTCCTTGCAGGTTGAATATGTTTATCTGTGATTTTACTTTATAGAAAACTAAATCTCTTTTATTCTTGAAATGTAACTCTTTTTGTGTGCGTGTGAATCTTACAAATATAAATTGTCAAAGAGAAGGACCTTGAAAATCATATGTATTGTCCCATACTCTCATTTACTTATGAGTCTCACAGCTTATTAATGCTAGAAGAAAACCAGAGTCCACGTATCAGTTTAAAATTCTTAAGTGGTTTATGACATTCTTCAAAAATTTCATTCTAATTACCTAATACTCGCATCTCTTGAGAGTTGGATCTGTTTATCTAAATTCCAACGAGAAATGTTCATTTGGTTGATCCATGGGTCCATGGATACCTCTTCCTCCAAGGGTCTAAAATTGAAGTTATTATACATTCTCCCTCAAGGAGGGTAAGTATTGAAGATCATGTGCTCTGTTGACTTTCAAATGACAACTCATCTATGTGTTAATTTTGTGACCTTGCACATGTAATTTAGCTTCTCGAAGCCTTAGTTTACTTATCTATAAAATGAGGGTTATAATAGTATCCCTTTCATTGGTTCGTGGTAAATATCAAGTAAGATAATTCATCAAGAAAAACTGCACAAGATTTCAACAGTCGTAAGTACTCAATATTATCTATTTTCTCTTTTTTTCCTCGTTTCCTATTTCAGTAAATGTCATCAGATTCTTCCAAATTACACAAGCAACAACCTCCCTTTGGTCCTTCTTTACCTCCTAAATAAATAGCATCAAATCCTGCTGTAATAAAAGAGAGATATCAGAAAAAAGAGAGGTAAAATCAAGGGCAGTGAAGGAAAAATGAAGAGTTGGGGGCTATGGAACAAAAGTCTGAGGAGTGTAGGTTGCGTGGTCACTGGGAATGGGGCCCATGAAAAGTGTTGCTGGATGTTATGAACTGTATTTCTTTTTACTGTTATGAGACAGGAGTAAAGATTGGAATTCTTTTTCGTAGTAGCCATATTACCTCACATCTGAGTGCCATAGGTCCAGAACTTTATTAGGATTATACATTTTAATTTAAAATTGAATACAAAAAGAAAGAGTGTTAAGAGTGGGTGGCAGATAGTTTTCAATTTTCCAATACTTGATTTAATAACTTGAGGAGAGTTTGATCACCAAAAGCATTTGATTGTCAAACTAAACCCAGGAGGATGACATACTCTTACTTCCCAATAGGCAACCACTTTAAGATGAGAGATGACATATCGTGAGATAAAATTACATTAAGTTTTTAAAAATAAAAACGTTAAGAATTTTGGAATATATTCCTGCAGTCTGTATGCATGGATGTGTGTGTGTGTGTGTGTGTACGAGCACACACACTAAATTAAGATCACAGTAGTCACACTATTGTGACACCTGCTTTTCTCATTTAACAAGAAATCTAAGCATTTTATCATATCATTGAATATTTCCCAAAATATAATTTTTCATGGATGCATATGGATATATGTAAACTAATTTTTTTAGATCAACTGCTTCATGTTTTCTTTCAAAATTTTGAATTGAGGTGATAATGATTCAAGCACTGATTTTTAAAAACTCAAACCTTTCCTATCTTTCTGCCTTCCCTGACATTTTATAGATGCTGTGGGCTTATTCATGGTAAGTTGTCTAATTCTTTCTTGATGGTAACCACATTTACTCGATTATAAGTAAAAGTAATTAATTTGGTATAAATTATAGGGGAGAAAGCCCATGTGGCTCATAAGAAAGTCTGAATTGTGGATTATTTGAAAATAAATTTACTTTTATTTCTAATGACCATATATAAGTAAAATTAGGATAATAAAAACAGTTTATAATTGTTCAAGAATCTAGTGACAGGAAGAGTAAGGGGTCACGTGGAATCCATTCTGGTGAAGGGTGTGGAAGGAGTGAGTTTGCTGGGCACTGCTATCTAGTTTTGGTGTTATCAGTGGGGTGAGCTTAGGCCCAGTGTTGGCTATGTGTCTTCACCAGCAGAGTAGTTCTGTGCTGTGATATGAGGTATTGCTCTGGCTGTGTAGCTTCCATTCCTGGTTCTGCAGCCATCTTAAGATCCTATGAGCTAGGTCCTTTTAATAAATTCCTTAAATTTTTTTCTCAGTAGGTTTCTGTGGCTTGCAATTACAAATACCGATAGAGCTGTAGATACCATTCATCACATGAAAGCTTACCTAGAATATAGAATGCATAAAACCAATGAGCATTTTAAAAAAATGAGGAGATCCAAGGCTTGGCAAGCTGATTAACTTACTTATGGACTTGCAGCCAGTTGATGTGAATTTTATGATGATTTTAGGGGAAGGAGGTGCAATGGTCTGGAATAATGGAAGCTGCCAGGTCCATTGGGCCATAAAATTTTGGCCTTGAGCGACTGAGGCAGCTGTTACCTCATGGAAGTGGTAGAAAGAGACTAATTTTGTTTACCTTTTTGAATTTGCCCAGGAAGAGCCTGAGAGCCAGCTGTAGACTTCACTGGTGTACTCTGTACTCTGTAGGCTTCACGCATGGGGTCCATGCCTTTGTGGAAGGCACAGGGGTGGAGGTCATGAGGCTGGTCCTGCACCGTCTGCTGTAGCCAGACTTCCCAACTAGGTTGTACAAATAGAAAAGACATTCTCATGCTTTTAAAGAGAGAGGAATGCTCCGGGCTGCAGAATTTAATAGTGCAATTTAGGTGCCAGGCCAGTCTCAGTCTTTGGAAGGAAGGTACGTATAGGCTCTGCCTTCCATCCAACAGATTGCTCAGTAATTACAGCGTGGACCTGGGTGCACTCTTCACCACAGAGCAAGGGGATCACTTTTTGCCAAATTGTCCAGAGGAGTTCGCCACAGTCATGACAGGTGTTTTTATTTCACTTGCAGACTTCTTTGAAAAGACCTTGGAATGAATACGTTTTTGGCATGCCAGCTTAACCTGAAGGGAATTCCAAGTTGCAGAAAGCCTTTTCTTTGGCTACTAAAATTCCTCCACCTCTTTCATAACCAGTCTCTTCCCTCTGCTTCCAAGAATTTCTTATTTTGAGAGGTCGCAAATTGGCTCACACCAACATCCGCATGTTGAAAGCTCGATGCTGTACCTGTGAAGATTTTGCAGGTTGATACCAGATAGCATCTCTTCCTATTTCCACATCAGATCTGTGCCTTCCTCTCAGACTCTGGTTCCTCCCTGCCCTTGGTCAGCCTATTGCCACATTTCTGTGTAATACAAAAATTAATAGGATTTGCTTATCACATCAGCTTTGGAGCATTCATTATGAAGCGTTTGTTTACAAGTCACTTGCTCATCTGTTTCGGTTACTGTTCCTTTCCTGATTGGTTACTTCCTTTGGTTCCGGCTTCCTTTGTCCTCTGCATCATTATCACTCTTCACGGTGGTGGTGGTGGTGGGGGATTGTATTAACCTTGTTCTCCTTTGTCCATTATGGTGTTTCTAGTTCCATTAAATAAAAGCACGCACACGTAATAGACGTGTTTATGACCGTGAGCAGCACAACGATCTCAGTACAGCTTGCGTCCAATGGTAGGTCGTGAAATGTCTTGGTTCGGAGGGGACTTTCGGAGGGCCATTCCCTACCCCAAGGCAGACTCTCACTTCTGCCCACACAGATTCTTTGCCAATGGGAATTTTATAACCTCTTCACTAGCATCTTAATGATGCCTCTTAAGAAATCCTGCCTTCTGTTTAAATGTGCACGTGAATGATATGAACTGACAAGGTGTCAAATCCTTTCCTCTCTTTCATTTCAGAGGATAGTTTGACACTGAAATCGACTAGGAATTCCAGATTCACCTCCAGGTCAAATTTCAGAGGTTGGGTTTTTAAGAACTCCTCAGGCCTACTTTGAGCAAACTGTTTTGAACCTTAATACCAAGATAGCCTTAGAACTGGCTGGCCTACAGAGGCTTTTATGCTGGATGCAAAGACTGAGGTTTAACTTGTGGAATTTGGCCTCAGTAAACATCCCTAAAGCTGGGATAGAGTTGAGTAATTTCTAGTGGTAGAAAAATACCTTCCTTTCCTCACAATCACTTTGGTGTTAGATTACCATGAAAATCTCTTTTTCCCTTCTGTATTCAGGGAAAGGAGAACGACATTCCCCACTTAATAGCTATAGATATGCATAGTGGGTGGAGTCAAAGTGAGAATATAACTGATATGGAACTCTTAATGTGCATGAGAAGAGAAGGCACTGTATGCAGGGCCAAATCTAGGCAAATTCTGAGGACACAAAATACGTGTTTTTATATTTTTAATCTCCATATCTGGGCACTATCCTAGTATTCTCTAATACAAATTCCCAGACTGTCATGTACCCAGCACTCTTATATGTTCCCTCCACCCCCCTTTTTAAAAACTTGCATTCAGGAAGAGATGAAAAATGCATCCACATTGTGTTAGCGCTACCAGGACTATTTATACCAAAGATCACTGAGTAAATCAACTGTGAAACTTTCTGTGGAATTCCAATCAATCAGTAGTATGGGAGGTAGAGTTCTATGTAGTGGATTGCACTCTGTAGAAATTATACAATATAGGAACTTAGACCATAATTTCTGACTTGAAACTAACTATTTTGAATAGTTTTCATGTGATGACAGAGCAAAACATTTGAACTAGAGATTGTCCTGGAAAAATTAAGACAAAAGTTCATTCCACACTGGAGAGGTCACCCACTGTATCTTTATATATTCTACTTTTTTTGTGTTAATTCTGAGTCAAAATCCTGCCTAACGTTACCTTCTCATTTTTTTTTTAACTGCTAGTTAACAGTGGATTTAGGCTCCTAACATCAACTCTGGAAATCGGTCAAACATAAGTTGGGAAAGCTAACACATTATTAGAAATTCTTTGAAGTCACTTTCACTTCAGTAAGACTCATAATATAGCCTTGTGTAAGTGGACTTGAGGATATGATTACTGAATTTATTTGAAAATCATCTCCAACAAGCATACAGAACACTAGTTCTTCATCATATTTTTTATGGGCTGGGCTGCCTTCTGGCATGGAGGTGCGTGGAAGGAAGTGGAGTGAAGTCAGTGTCAGCTTCTAGCCTGAGACACATAACAACTTTTCTCAGGTGTTTATGGAAGTGACCATTTATAAGACTATTCTAGAGAAAACATGAGAAAATAAGACTTGGAAATGTGGCCTTTTCGAAACCAATTTTAAGGCGAGAACCTTTTTCCTACCTTAAATAGTTGGGATTTTTTTTAATACCTTCTGTTCCCCTCTACCATTCAACCCCATTTTTCATTATGTAATACCTTTTTCTTCTCAAGGAGAAAATCTGTGTTCACATAAATGGTAGGTAGATAAAAGCTGTCTTGTATAGGGCTGCTCTAATACATTATCCTTGAGAGTCGGGAAGGCAAACCTCTAACTCCTCTCCCAAGGCTTGGCCTAGGGTAGATACTCTGTAAACATTAGTTTAAAGAAGAAAAGAAAAAAAACAAATGAATGGCCAATTTGAATGACAAGCACAGATATTTCATTTTGAAAAGGAGTACAAACTTATGGTTTAAAACAACATCTGCCTAAAAACTCTTTACGGAATATCTTCCAACTTCTTCTAAAATAGTTAAAAAAAAAAAAAGTAGTAAAAATCAAATCACAGCCTAACTGTAAGTCTTAGAGACAACCTACTGCAGATTCTTGGAGAAATCCCAAGATAATAAGTTTGCCAATATCTGGACTGACAACAATGCAACTAACCTAGCTGTATTTTGCCTAATGTAACAAAACAAACCTCACATACCTGAAGTAATGGAAGACATCTCCTTTATTTACTAGTCTAGGTTTAGACCCAGGTGGTGAATCAGTTAGGAAATGAGGCAAGGGATTCTTCTACCCATGCTTTTGGAAGAGCATGATACTATTCTTCTACTCCCCATTTTTTCCTCCATATTAATAAAACGCAAGCTCATTATTAAGTTCTGTGGACACAAGTGGTCTTAGCTCTCACAGTTTAGGAAGCAGGGAGAGAATGAGTGGTGATGACATTTAAAACTGAGGCGAACAGGGTAGAAATAGGAAGAGTCCTGGTTTCAGTGGACGCTGTGGCTCATAAATGCACACAGCCTGTTAGGAATATCAGATATCTAGGGAGTGGGATATGAAGATAATCTCATCGCAGTTTAGCCTCAAAGACACTGGGAATTGGATTAGAAACTGCACGTGTTATCATGCTCCTCTGCAGAATTTTGATGGATGGAATTTTGACCAACACCCAATCAAAGGATAAGCAGGGCCAAGGACCTGCTATTTCCCAGATCTTTTGGAAACATCAGGTCTTCATAGGGCTCTCCTTATTTGAGGATAAGTAGACAATACAAAACTTACACAGAGCCAATAGAAATACAATAGGAGAGTGGAAAAAGACTACCATTTGTAGCATGCTGCTCTAAATGATTTTCCTTGGAAGTCAGAGAAAACTTTTATATGCTATTTGGCATCCTAGGTGGGGTGCACAATGACCTGCCTGACCACTATGAACAAGGAGCAGAAAATTATAGGCACTGAGAAACTCAGATAAAACGGGAAGAACATAAATAAAGAGTCAAGAAGATACGATAAAAGGAGCGGAGAAGAAAATAATTAAAATTAATAGTCTGATAACAAATTTTTTCTACAGGTTGACCTTGTTGAAAAATAAAGTTTTGAGATCTGCTACAGGATTTGTGACGTTAGAGGCAATCTTTGTCTTAAACATGTCAGAGCAGAGACAGAGTGCTGCCGTTTCAAACACTGGAACTAACACAGTAGTGTTTACGGTACTGGTGGAAACAACGATATAGCTTTGGGGAGAAAAATTGAAAATTAAAAATTACATTTTTTGTCACCAGTTTGTGAGTTACCACAATAACATGAAACACATTTCATGATTCTTTACACTTATAAAAGCTTTTAGAAGTTTATAGAGCTGATATCTAAAAAGAGTCCTTTATGTTAAAAGAATTTAATAGCAATATAATCCTTATTTTGTTACATTGAGTGGTGTGAAAACACAACAGAAAATAATTTCAGTTGCACTAGAACATAGTTAGAAAATAGTCCTTAGTTTAGCAGCCTGGGTCATATGTATTCTGTATCCTCTAACTTCTCTCATCAGCAAAGAGAAGATATGTACATCACGGTGCTGGAATAAAATAAATTCCCTCAGGAATCGGTGAATGGCTTCACAATTTTTTAACAAAATTACAGCTGACTGTAAAAAGGAGACTCACATTTCTGGTTTCATGTTTTCTCTCTTTCAAATGAGAGCTCTTACAGCCTCCAATTTAGTTCCGTGTAAGAAGTTCTGCGCCTAGATTTCAGCAAAATAATTGAGTTTGAAAGAACTAGCTAATATAAAATTAAATATAAATTATTTCATAAACATAGTTACATTTAAGAGACATTTTCCGGATAAGATACTGAAATGAAACTGTCTTGTAGAATCTCCCTGCTGCAATTCATAATGAAATAAACAACAACAACAAAGGAAAAACTAGGCAAAAAAGTCCAAAGCAGCAATCAAAACCAGAAAGGGACGAAACTCAGGCTTCAAAGAGTTACAGCTAAAGAAAGAAACATGATTCTGGCATGGCAAGGCTCCTAAACCCACAGCACTCCCCAGGAGCCGTAGTGACGAGTCCATGAAATCCTGAGAATTCGCTCTAATATGCTTCAATCTGGAAAGAAGCAACCTGAGTAAGTCACCTTACATTTTCAAGTGATGATCTTTTAAATGAGAAATAGCAACCCAAGTTTGCAATGTTGTATTTTACTGTAGATTTCTTTCCTTTGTGGATACATGTTATCTAGAAAATAGCTATTATTTTATATACCCTCTAATGCACAGCACTAGAATATAGAGATTATTTTTTTTAATTTTATTTTTTTATAAAGAAGGGAGTCATTATTTTTTAAAGTATTTGTTTATTTATTTTTTATTTATGGCTGTGTTGGGTCTTCGTTTCTGTGCGAGGGCTTTTCTCTAGTTGTGGCAAGTGGGGGCCACTGTTCATCGCGGTGCGCGGGCCTCTCACTATCGCGGCCTCTCTTGTTGCGGAGCACAGGCTCCAGACGCGCAGGCTCAGTAGTTGTGGCTCACGGGCCCAGCTGCTCCGCGGCAAGTGGGATTTTCCCAGACCAGGGCTCGAACCCGTGTCCCCTGAATTGGCAGGCAGATTCTCAACCTCTGCGCCACCAGGGAAGCCCTAGAATGTACAGATTATTAAGTAGACTTTTGATCTAAAAGGGCTGGAATCTGTGTTTCGAATGATAAAGAGCAAAATGGCTAATATCTCCCACACATCAGCTCAGGGGGCCTGGCTCACGTTGGGTTCTACAGGACCCTTGTCCTCCTCTAGGATGTTGATTTCCAGCTGGGAGTGAGTGTCACTTCTAGAGATTTAAAAAATACAAATATCTCCTATTCCTTCTTCTATCCCCCCACCAACTGGAGTTGGGAGAGCTACATATGTATTTTTTTTTAAAAATTCCACAGATGATTTTGATATGCATTCCCTGTTAAACACTTCTTTGAAATGATATTTATCTTGTGAAAAAGTATGGTCAAATAAAACTAAAATAATTGTTCTGTGGTTAAATAAATGTGGATTATACCAGGTGAAGCAAGTTTCTTTTGTGCAGAATTATACACACATTTTAATATACTAATGTGATTGTGAAATTCCAAACAGGACTATTTTGTAAGCAAAGTCTGCAAACAATGAACAAAGGGCCATGCCAGATTCTTTAGCAAGAATATTTCAGTGCTGTCCAAACTTTTTATCCTCAGGTTCAGCATGAAAATTGTAATCTATTAAATCTGGTTACAATATGTCAGGTCATATTACATCAGAAAGAGCAAATGATTAGTCACTTTGACTTTGTTACAGAAAATATGAAGGGATATATGCATTAATCTTGTGAGTACACATTTGTTTGTTCTTTGGTTTCCCAATATTCCTTTCTGTTTGCAGGAGAGCCTTGAATTCCTGGTGGGGAATTACCATCACAAGTGGCCTTGATATGAAGGGGGTTCCCAGTTTTCCCTCTTAGTGCAACTGTCAAAAGGGCCAGATTCTTCTTCTCGCCCTGGGGACATTCAGTGTGTGGGCATGTGATCCACACACACTGTGCCAACCGGACACTTATTCCTAGGACTTAGCTAAGCATGTTATAAGAGGTAGGGGACGGCTAGAGTTCGGATCATCTCAAGGATACCATTTACTCTCTGAAGCGTCTAGAAAATTAGTTGATTATCACCATGGTGGAAATTTGGATCAGAGCATTATTAGTAGTATTATTCACAGTTATTTTTCCGAGATAAGGGGTGGTTACTTTACTGGTGTCACTGAAGCAATTGGGAACGTTGAGTGGTTCCCACTAGCATTTACAGCCTTCTCTTTTGTCTGCAGAAGGATGTCCCAGCCGGAAAACTGAGCCAACATAAGTAACGACTGAAAGAGGACAAGTATGTGTCAAAACAGAATATTAGAACACTGAATGTCTGGCCAAAGTTTATTTAGTGCAACAAACATTTATCCAGCACTTATACTCTGTGCTAGGCACTCTGTCATACAAATTATTGAAAACGAAAGGGTTTTTCATTTTTTAAAGCAATCTATCTGACTCAATTATTTTTCATGTGAGGAATTATACCACAAGAGATTAAATCTTTTCCATAAGTTTACAAAGCTGGTTAGTGAAGATCCAGGACTGAAACTCACATACACTGTCGCCTGACTCAGGGCTGCTTCTTCTGTCCCCATTAGGCTCCCCATGAAGGGCTGCTCTGTAGAGCGTGACTGTCCTCAGTCCTTGGAGGGTGAAGGCAGTGGAGAAGCAGAGACCAGATGGGATGAAAAGAAGGATTTGCCAGTGCGGGCTGTCATACATTCCTGTCAATTATTAGATCTCTTCTTTGAAAGGTTTGTAAATAAATATCATGGTCCATCTCTGGGAATCTATTTGCAGGTAGCTGGGTGGCTTGTACTCAAATTTAGAAAACCAGAGTATTGATCTTGGGCTCAGGAATGTAGACCCTGTTCTCTGATTTTAGGAAGGCCGTGAATCACACTGAGTCTATTTGTAAAAGGAGCAATTGAGCCGAAATACAGGAGGACGGTCTGGGGGGTACCGCCTGTGTGGCCAGACCGCCTTACATTCCAATCCTGATTTTGTCGCTTACTAATTGCATGACTGTGAGCATATACCTTAACTCATTGTGCTTTGGTTTCTTTGCTGTAAAATGACAATAGGCTTGTCTGATTTTTGTGAGGACTGCATGAATAATAACTACTAAGCTGTTAGTACAGTGTAAGTGTTGACTTATTATTACCTGATATCTGCTGAAGTCTCTTCAAGCTAAAAAAATGTGTACTCTGTCTATAATTCAGTTCTATACAAATGTATTATAAACCTTGGTTACGATCTAAGAAAAAGCAGAACAAATACACCTGCAAAGGAGGAGAGTCACTTTAGTTGTATTTAAGGCATCTTTCTTGAGTGTCCATTATGTAGCTAACATAGTTCTGAATAGATTAGGTGACTTTCTGCTTAGAGATGGGAGGAATAACTTCAGTAACATTGTCCTTTGATTTACGATGTCCGTTGTTTCCCTTTATTTTCACTGTAAAAAAGTATATAGAGGGACAGAGATATGAAAAATTAGATCCATGCTCTCAGATCCGAACAGAAATATCAGGAAAGTGTTAAAGAGTCAAGAGAGGGATAAATAACCCTGAGGGGAATCTGAGAAGGCTTCTTAAGGAAGGTTTGAGATGCCTTTATTGTCACAAATTACCTTTCGTTTCCATGGAAAAAAGCAGACAGATGCAGCATTGGGCTTCAAGAATATACAAATTGTCTTAAATAGTGAAATGTGAACATGAATTCTTCCTGAAATCCATTCCCTAATCTGGGTTAGAAGTCAGTAAATGAGAAATTCCACGATTTTCTCAGCTCTGTGCTAGTTAGTCTCTGTTGGCTGAGCTGGCACATTCTGCCATCTTGATGAAAATTAGTTATGGTTCCCACTGAAAACCCCTCTATGCCAGGTATGTGGGGTGATTTCCTGGGATTACGGCTGACAGTTCTGTCTCAGAGTCATGGGATCCTGATTTATTGGACTTTCCTTAAGTGGAAGCTTAGTTTTGTTTGAAATTTGAGCTCTAGTATCTTCTTTGTCCAGAACAAATTGTTCCCCCCAGATGTTTAGATTTTTTTGGAAGTAACCTTGAAAGACTCCGACATAAGACTTTGACTAAGCTTGAGTCATGAGACTGTGGTGCCACCCTGCGGTGCTTTTCTTGTGCCTAAGGCCTTAGGCAGCACCCCTTCTGTATGAATACCATTTGTAGTTTGCCTACACTTTTAATAAAACCTTTTTTGCTGGAATCCGCATGACTCCTTCCAAGTTGCTGCTTGCCCAAGAAGGCAATGCCCATAAGTGCCACCATATGACCAAATCTGTTGCAAAATTGTGTCTTTGGTTTTGTTCATAGAAGCTGATGAAGAGACGTTCTCCCTGAGAACTCAGGTTATTCAAGCTCAACTGCATTTTCATCTGAGTTGAAGCTTGTTTTAGAAAGTTTTTTGAAGGCACTTTCAGCAAATACTGGAAAAAAGTTTATGTAAATAAAAATAGTGAGACATTTTAATTTTAAGAAGAAAGTCAAAGACATGTTTTCCTTGAATAATATCCCTGCTTTCCTCCTGTCTTAAAACAACACGATCACTATGATAAGGTTATACAAACATAGTCCTTAAGGAAGTGGACAGATGCTGAACATCAACACGGGAGTGGGGACTCTGGTCCATAAAAACCCTAATCTGCCAGCTGTCTGTCAACCCAGGCCTTCTTCGTCTCTGTATCTCCTATCCCCTTGCCTAGTAGAATAACTGCTCTTTGCTGGGGAACCTCTATTTGAGGGTATCAGTACACAGATGCATACTCTCTAGTACCTGAGAAATGAGTAGGACAGAATCAGTCCAAATCCACCCATGTGACTGGAAAAACAATTCCAGATGATATTGATAGCATTTTGTTTACAAAACAAATGTCATTAAACTTCTTATGACAAATCAGTTAAACTGATGGTGATTAATTTTTAAGATCCCTAAATTTGGTTTTCTTTTAAGATTTTCCTTTTATTTTTCAAAATGAAAAAGGTTCTATTATTTATTTTAAGTGTAAAATAATACATGTAAAAAATCCCAACGTTAAAGAAAAATATTATAACAACGTAAAAGTTACCTATATTCCAGTATCCAGCAATAACGTCTCCTACCATTTTAGTGACTGTCCTTCCAAATGGTTTTCCATACTACAGTTCTCAAATTGTGCTCTCAGAACCCTGGTTCAGTTAATATATTATTTTTTAATGAGAACGGTTTAGTGATAAATTAAGTCTGAGAAATACTACTTTGAACAATGTTAAGCGTATTTCTTTATTGTAACTTCCTCAGAACTTTTAATATCTGGTTATGCTGTGAGAACCACGAAGAAAAATTTAGCATACAGTAGTTCCCAAACTTCGGACACTGGAATTCCTTTTTGGAAAACAAAACCAAAAAATATGGAAAATGCTGACCTTTGAGCACTTACTCATACATTCATACACTTTATACAAATGAGGTAACAAAACTCAAACCAATCTTTACTGTGTTTTCATGTAAACTCAACAATGTGTAATGAACGTGTGCTTGTATTCATGAATAGAGATCTACATCATCATTTTTAATGGCTGTGTAATATTCCATGGTATACAAGTACTATCCTCTACTCAGCCAAATTCTCTATTAGTGAGCACTGGGGCACAAAGCCAAAATAAAGACATGCACACTAAATTTACAAAAATATCTGCAAAAACTATAATAAAATCAATAGGCAAAACGTTAAACATATCATTAATAACATGTACAAAAACACAGACAATTCACAGAAGGAAGAACAATAGACCAATAGAGACACAAAATTATGATCAACCTTACATCTATGCCATGCAAATAAGGACATCGAATTATAATGCTTTATTGATTAGATTGGCAAAGGGTAGAAAGACTAACAAAACTGAGCACTGGTGAGGATTTGAGGAAATGTACACTTTTTCCCTGTTAGTGAAAAATGTAAATTGGTACCACCTTTCTTGGGGTTAGGGTATCTATAGTTATTAAATTTTCAATGAGCATATCCTTGGAACCAGCAGGTCCACTTTAGATTACTTTTTGGCTGAAAAACCACTACCATCTTCTATAAATTATCCCCTATTGAGGTATTGCTGCAGGCTGCACAGTGTGCTAGATTTGTGGGCAAGACAAAACTCTGTTCTTTACTTTTCCTCAAGAAGCTTATGATATGCAGACTTTGAGGAAATCAAGCTCACAGAGACACCACTGGCTTTTTCACCAAAAACTTTTGAATATCTGGTAATAATAACAATGCATTTGACTAAAATCGTGATTAGAACACTGAAATTAATCAAGCTTTTTCTAAACAGAATTTTTCCTCTTTCAGTAGGGATTAAAAGAAAGTTTATATTCCCAGGAGGTCCTGACAGGGCTAGCATTTGGTACAACTGGAAATCCTTCTAGTGAGTATAGGCTAGTGAAGGGCAGGCTTCAAGTCAGTGTTTCCTTTTCTGAGACACTCTGTCTTTTCCTTCTTGTACTTAGTTACACGTCTATCTCCATCATGATTCCTTACTTCAGTCGCTGAATGGTGGCTTTTCTTTTCAGAAAAATAAATTCTGGCATAGAGGGAGACATCAACTGTATAAATAAGATAAACCCTTTCAGCTGCAAGGTCCTTGAGGGGAGGGGTTGTGTGATACTCACTGTCCTTTCCCCAGGACCCAGTGCTAAATGTCCTGCCCAAGGGGTGGACTCAGTAAAGACTTGTTGACTCTAGTTGGGCAAACCTCATGAAAGGTGATGTTAATAAACTTAGATCTTTGAAGGTGCACTTTAGGTGGAAAGCTTAACCCTGATATCCACTCCACATCCATGTTTAATAACTTTTAATAACATTTAATGACTTTAAAAGTTATTTCCTAGACGTAAATTTAAAATCACTGTATATAGAGAGTAGAAGCTTCATGGCCAAATGGAAATTTAGCTAAATGAGAATTATAAAGAGTAAATATTTGGAAATGCTTCTCAAAATCAAATTGGATCATTAAGATGGAGTATCAAGAAATAGGTGATTCCACAGATATGAAAATATAATGAAAGGAGGAGGAAAGGGGGTGAGAACAGATATGTGTTAAGTACCTTAAGTATAGTTAGTGGTTTTATGTCTATATTGCACTTAGTCCCTCCTGTGACGGTGCAAGATTGATGTTATTGTGTTTATTTTGCAGATGATGACAGAGTGGGTCACCTGGAAAGATCTGCCAAACACAGTGAAGACCGCAAATCAAAGGAACAGCATCAGAAAGATCAGTCTGATAAACTAGGATGGTTGTTCTCAAACTTTTGTATCAGGATGACTAGAAAGCTTGTTAAAACAAGTTCTCTGGGCCTCACCTTTGGAGTTTCTGTGTCTGTAGGTCTGGCATGGGGACAGAATATCTGGATTTCTAGGTGGTTCCCAGCTGAAATCAATGGAATTTGATTACTATCATCTGTATTGATTTTAGAAAAGCTTTTGAAAAATCTTTTTGTAATACCCCTTTGGTCAAGATTTTTCCAGTATTAATCCATAATTAATTTATTCATTCAATAAACAATTCACTCAGCAAATTGTTTACTCAACAAATAGAGCAATGCTGGAGATAGACATGGATTTACAGATTGAAATCTTCTCCCAACTAATAAACGTTATTTGTTAGGAATTAAAGACAAGTTCTGATCATAAAGTCAATATATGGTTAACAAAGAAAAAAGGAGGTTCCAAAAAATCCTAAGGTTACCTCAGGATATATTAGTATGGGTCTAATATTATAATCATGGGAAGGAACTCATTGTACACTGGGTTGCAGAGAATATCTGGATTAAGAAGTTTAATTCCAGGTGGCACTTAAAAGAGTAGAAGAGAGTCCAGGTGTCCAGAGCTTGGCTAAACCACTCCATGATATTTCTGCCGGGACATCCATTTTGTTTGGTCAAGTGTCCTGCAGGGGCTGTAAGCTGATGCCGTATCTCCCTCAATCCAGAAAGTTAACAAGAGTCTTTTTATCCAAGCCCAAGGAAGTATTAAAGGTTTTGCTGCTTGTTTGGAATGGGAAACAAATTATAAATAGTATGTTGGTATGTTATAAACTATCTTATGTGCTCCCTTATTCTGGTAATGCACACATGGGGCTTGCTGGTCTGGACTGGTTTGGATTCTGTAGGATTGTCCAGGGCCTCTGTGTTATACACCTCAGGGCACCATACCCATCAGAGTCTGTGTGCCTGGCATCCCCTAGCACTGGGCAGAGCAGAGCCAGCAAGACTGCGTATAGCCATACACTTCAGGGTTGGCAATGCAGGATATCCTGGCAAACATGGCGGACGCAGTGTTAATCCTGAATCTTACCACCTCCATCCACCACGCCCTCAACCCCCTCCCCCTCCCCATGTGTGACTCTTGCTTGTTTCCTTATATTTGCTTTTATCACTATTGAACTCTATTTTTCTGATTTTCTGGTCTTGAGTTTCCCTTAGAAGCAACATTTTAAAAAACTTTAAAAATAATATATTCAATGAATTAGTCTTTTGGACATGTGGCAACATGTAGATGCAATTCATGCCAAAATAGCTTCTTTGATAGGTGTTTCCCAAAGCAGGTATCACGTCCATTTCTTTAAGGCAGGAGGGCTTACCTCATATATTTTTTAAAGCTTCAATGTCTAAAGGCATTATTTCTAACAGAAATGGAATGCCAAAGTTGTGATGCAGACTAAAATCCCAAACAAAAGACACAGATGATCTGTGAAATTCTTGGTGTGATTTCATAATATTTTTTTCTTTTGGTTATATTTTAAGTAAACAAAATGAAATATTATCTTAAAGCATACACATTAACTTCCAAGCAAATGAAATTGAATGATAGAAACTGAGTCAGTGACCAAGAACTATTTATTTGAGGCCTGTGATGGGCCTAATACTGTTTTAAGTGCCCAGTGGTGCACAGAAGACATAGAAGAATCATCTCTGCCCATAAGGATCTTTATATTTAGGTGGAGAAACATGCATAGACAATAATTCAAGGGTAGTGTAGAAAACACAAATTCCTTTTGATAGGTAAAAACGTTCAGCACAGTGCCAACCAGACTGTAATCTCATCATAGGTTCTGTTAAGAACGTGGAGCCCCAGTGGAACTGACAAACAAACAAAAATCGAAGAACTTTTCCACTTTACAGATACATTTGACATCTTGCTGATTCTGAATAGTCTTGAGTAAACTAAAGATACCGTTGGTCATGCTGAGAAGGAGTAACTCCCAACCTAGGCCAAAGGCACGGTAGGGAAAACATTCTGTCCTGGAGGGAAAATAAGATGAAAGATGAAACAATAAAGCACTTTCCAGGTTCAACAGAGATCTAAATAAACTGAAGAAGTGAGGGGAGAACAAGACAGAGTTATGAAAAGATCAAATGGAAAAGACTTGTGGACCAGGTTGTCTCTATGACTCACCTGGAAGTGAAACTGCTATCACAAGAGACATTGAGGTCTTTGAACTCTAGTCAGTCTTCCTCCAAAGCCTGTGTTCCTACATCTTTCATCTTCCTGTGAACAGTCCGTGGAGATGTTGTTCGGAGGGTAACATGATGGAATTGCTCAAGGCCCTTCTAGGAGACACAAGACGTTAAGGAAGGGGAGGTAGAACAGGGAGATTCAAACTCCAATGGCTCAAAAACGCTGCAGGTATAGGAGACAAGGGGGCTGGTGGGGAGCAGGGCTGGGAGAGGACTGCAGGTCTGAAAGCTCCCCCTGCCAATCAGCTGCCACCATCTGTTGTCACGGGGAGATGTGGACATGTCTGTTCTCTCAGGGTTTCAAGAGGAGCCAGAAATCCATTCGTTCATGTAAAGACATCTCTCACATTTGAAACATTGGAATTTAATTCAAGTTGGTTTTAAAAAAAAATACTGTGTAGGCTAACGAAAACATATTTCTAGTTAATAACTGACAGGTTGCAAACTCTGAGATGGTATGCCATGCTGAGCAGTCTTTATTACTTGAAGGTTTCTGCCTTTCTTTTACTCGAGAAAGCCTTTAGGGAGAAACTGGTCATCTCCCTTTGCGCTATTGACTTCAAGAAGGAGAGTGGAACTCTTTGGGAGAGAGAATGGTAATGGGTTAAAGGCTCAGAAATTGTGTGGGTCTCAATCACAGAAGCCCTAAACAGCCATTTGACTCTGTGCTAATCCGCTTGCAGTCTGTCCACCTAGAGTGTCAGCACTTGTAGGCAGAGGAGGGCTTGATATACCTTAGAACATAGTTGTAACTAGTGCAGGACAAAGCAGAAAGTGAGTGCCGAAGGAATGCTCAAATGTTGACTAAAACATTTAATGTAGATTGAGCTGTATGAAATGGGCAATATTTGATTGCTTTTGACCCAAAAAAGTCACTGTTGTGGTATTGTGACTGGCTCAAAGTCACCTCCTTTCTCAGATACTAACCCAGATAAGATGGTTGGCCTTGAGCATCAGAAGATATTTTGGGGGTAATTTAACATGATGAATAAAAGTGTGGGCTACGGAGCGAGACTGCCTAGGTTTGAAAACTGGCTCTGCCATTTTCTAGCTGCTTTGCCTCAGTTTCCTCATCTGTGCAATGGGGCTAAAAGTAGAACCTACCTTCTATTGACATTGTGAGGGTGAAAGGTGTTATTGAACGTGACATTTAAGAATCGTGCTGGGCACTTATTAAGCTCTTAGTAAAGGAGAGCTATGATTTCCATGTTCTCTTTCTCCACTTCTCATAATCTGTCTGCTTAGGAAAGTTCACTCTAGACACCTTACCCAGTCTAGCTTTCCCCTGACAGCACTTCAAAATGACCTATTCATCTCCTTATCCAAATTCTTTCCCAACAGCTGTAATCTTAATTTTCACAAGAAATGTAGTTGGATAGGTTATAACTGAGACCAGTTTAGAGGTGACTTTTCCCTGTGGCATTTGCATTTTAAATAAAACTCTTGAGGAAGCAATCTTTTGTTTCCCAAACCTGCCTGATGGCAAGAAATACTCAAGGCTGTTCAACCTTCTAATCCCATCCTTGGAGATTCAGGCTTAGGTGGTCCAGGATGGGCTCTGGGAATCTATATTTTAAATAACTACCTCAGGAATTAATATTTTGGGGGAAGTTTGAAAAAAAAAAAAAACGATTTTAGGCCAAATAACTCAATTTCTGATGATTACATGCCATCCTCTATGATTGGTATCTTTTTTTCTTCTTTCTTGGGGGGAGTTTGTTCTAATGGCCCTTAAATCACAAATATAGGCCACTCTCTTGTCCCTCCACACTGATAAACTGAGATCTTAATTTTGAAATTAATTGTGTAATTCTAAAATAAGTTACTCTGTCATAAAGTCTGCAAGGAGAGGATCTTGCTTGTGATCGTTGCTGATAAAAATACTCTTCAGACAAGTGCTATTCAAGGTGAGAAGGAACAATAGCACTTGCTTCACCTGGAAACTTGTTATACATGTAATCTCCTTTGGCTTCACCTTGGACCTCCTGAATCAGAATCTGCATTTTAAAGTGTCCTTGGGTGATTCACATGCATATTAAAGTTTGAGAAGCATAGCCTCAGAGCATGAAAAGACCTTTCTGACACATTTAATTTACTCAATATAGTTTGATTAGCAGTGATATTTAAAAATGTTGTCTTCTGTATTCTTGATGTTCTCTTTTTAAATAAGGTAATTTTGTGTTTTGTATTTTGACAAAATCATTTTATTATTTTTTATTTTTAATTTAATTTTTATTTTATATTGGGGTATAGTTGATTTACAATGTTGTGTTAGTTTCAGGTGCACAGCAAAGTGCTTCAGTTATACATATATTTATATACATTCTTTTTCAGATTCTTTTCCCATGTAGGTTATTACAGAATACTGAGTAGAGTTCCCTGTGCTATACAGTAGACAATATCATTTTAGATGAAAAGAAAAATATTTGATTATATATTTCTATCTGTAAAGAACCTCTCCTGTAGTTTAAAATGTCTTCCATATGTGTGATACTTTAAACCGTGCACTTTAATGAAAAAAAAAAGAACATGTAGATAACCACTATGAAAGTTAGCTCAACAAAAGTTCCAAGCATACATTCCACATGTAGCAACTTATAGAAAAGCACACTAGCATATGATCTATGTTGATGTATCTGTGGTTTCCTTGCAGACTATGTCCTAGCCACCTCTCTAACCTTTTAATGAAAAGTTACAGAGGAAAAATTAAACCTAGTTCAGATCAGTGACATTTATTTACTAGATAGTATTAATTTCTTCATGTTTAGTAGGGAGAGGTGCTTACATTTTTCAAAAAATCAAGCTGACTTAGATATATGTGATAAAAATTAACATTGTCTTTATGTCTTCTTAATTTTTACCTTTTATTCACCTACTTCCAGCCCCCAACCATCTCCTGTAGGGTATGTCCCACATACAGTAATTGCTCATTTAATACTTGTTGAGTTGAAATTGAATTGTCTCACTCATGGACTCTCCCTTTATGCTCTTTGTCCCGTATCAATCTTTTCAGTCTAAATACACATATAATCCTTGTGGTCCACACCATCGTTAAATATGAAAGAGTGAGTCAGCTCTCTATGGACACTTACTAAACACTCATTGAAGATTATGTTGTTTTTACAGAGTATGTTTCTTTGAGGAGAAACATGAACAGGACAACATGCTTACATGAATTTTTAGTCTATTTTTAGTCTGTTTTGATATGCATCAACTGACTCAGATGAAGCGTGTTATTTCACGTAGGAAGAAGAAGCTACTGAGTCAAGTGTCCAGAGAACATATGTTGTTTTACCAGAAAGGTAATCAGTTTCTTTGAGTCATCCACACTTTCAGTGGAACATATACTGGGAGAGGGGGTGTCTGGGTATAATTTTAAGTATCAGGAATCTATGGTTTATATAAGGGCAACCACAGATCACTGGTATTGCTGTCTTACTTTTGAAAACCACGACTTCTCTTTCTACCCATATTTGTAAGTCAGATCTATATGAAGAATTGGTTTGTTTAAAGTAAGATTTTAGCTAATACAACCAACAACCTAGAGATAGAATTGTTACTGCTTCTTAGAGTTGAAACTGACTTGGGAATGTCTGTATCATCAGAATATTGTTAGCATGGCTCTAGTATATAATTCAAAGTATGGCGAGGTGCAAAACATATAGTCAACACAAATTGGGATGGTACATAGATGACATCATGTATATAAATATAAATATTGTCTTATTTTATGATAGCCATAAAATTTTTCATAGCTCTTCACTGATGTGTGTTTCTATATTTTTAAAAAACCCCTTCTTTAAAAAATTCAAACAGTATTGAAATTATAAACATCTGGGGGAAGGGTTTTCTTGAAAATTTATTAATTTCATGGTACTTCATTATATTTCCAGAATATCTTACATTTAAAAACCAAATTACCTATATATTCCAACACAAAGACAGTAGACTCAAGTTCATTATATGGTAAAATGCCAAGACAGCTGTTTTTACAATGATCTTGGACATTTCTTTTCTAAGGGAATAGAAAAGTATTGGAGAAAAACATATTTAAAATGAGAAATCTGATAAACAAATTGCTTCCATATTTTTCTAGTTAGGAAGAAAATGTGATACATAATTATACTATTGTGAATTGTAAGCTTAAATTTTTTTTAAATGAAAGAATGCTACACATGGTGATGTAAGGCTGAGAACCCCTTATGAACTCATTCTTGGATCTACTGCCTCTTCTGGATGAAGCCTGTCTGTGCTGTCCAATAAGGAGCCGCTAGATGTAGGGGACTCTTAGGCACTGAAAGTGTGACTACCAAGACTAAAACAGTGAATTTTAAATTTTATTTAATGTTGATTTAAAATTGAGGTTTAAATAGTCACGTGTGGCTAGTGGCTGTAATCTTGGTCAGTGCAACTCTACAATAAAAAAGGAAGAGAATTTTAGTTCCCAGGGAACCATCTCTGGCTTTTCTTGTGGCTGGAATTTTGTTAGTAGACTGCTATATCCCAGAAATTGGGGTTGGACTCTCAGATTTTTCTGGACTAAACAGCTAATTTAGATCAAATTTTAAGCACAGTTTGTGAAGAGGAATGGTATGCATATTCATACCATATACATAGCAATAAGAATTGCTAATGTTACTACAGGTACATCTCTCTTCCAAATTCTCTCATTTTTGAAGAAGTTCACCCCAAAATTTTGCATGTGGGAGACAGCTTTAGTGTGAGCTTCTCATTCCTCTGGGTTCCATTCCACCGACCACTTCTCCCAAATAACATCTCCCCTGAATTACTCATTTAGGTGAAGGAAGGGATGGCCAGGATTGCAACCGTATCCCAAACCTTTTTAATCAGGTTGTTGAGACTGAAGGGCAATACAAATGTGATTTCCATTCATGCTGACGATGACTGGGAGATAAAGCCACAGGCACACATTGCAAAGCGTAAGAACTTCAGTCTTCTAATACAAGTCAGAGGAGTCACAGAGGCCTGAAGAGCCAGCCAAGCTCTTGAATAAAATGTCTGCAGCAGTGCTGGAGAAAGACACGTTTAATGCTCTAATTTAGGTGAGAAGACATGAGGGTAAGGAATTGACCAAGCAAGGTGTGGAATGATCAGATTTTACTGGTGCAAGGGAGCTGATAAAGAACATTTCAACATCTTAAGTCATAAATTTATCCAGAGAGAATAAATGTCTTGACTCAGATCACAGGTATATGGGAAGGGAACTATGGTCTATACTCTGAGTCAATTGCTAGGCCAGCGGTTTTAACTGGAGAATATGTTTCTTACTTTCCTAATTCCCTGAGAGAAAGCCCTGACTGTTGTTTCTGGGATAGACCTAGAAGAGGGCAATTGAGAGGCCAACTTACAGCAGGAATGTCTCGTCTCCTTTCTCCAGTGTGATCCGCAGAAGAGACAGTCCCCAAACAAGTCTTCAAATAGGGGCTTTTTAAGTACCCATAATAACCTACAATTTCAAGACTTTTAAGGTCACTCTGGGAGAGAGGTTTAAGATGAGAGAGTTCTTTTTCCTTTTGTAAAAAGAAACCTCTAGTTTTCCAAACATTTCATAAACCTCTTGAACTCTTTGGAATGAGCCAGAAGTGGAAAAAGTAACTGGAACTTCTT
This sequence comes from Balaenoptera borealis, assembly GCF_965194805.1. Classification (NCBI taxonomy): domain Eukaryota; kingdom Metazoa; phylum Chordata; class Mammalia; order Artiodactyla; family Balaenopteridae; genus Balaenoptera; species Balaenoptera borealis. Next base: position 112,730,658 of record NC_138873.1, on the reverse strand, counting down.
GGGAAAAATTAGTGGTAGCTGTTGAAAAGAGCATTTATCCATATTCCAGGCAGCAAGGAAGTCTGGACATTTCTGAACAGGCAGAGTGTGTTCAGTTGGGACATTGCTGATCAGGTAGCCTGGTCTAGAAGTGGCTGGGCTGTTTTAGTTTCCTGGGGTTACCATAACAAAGTACCACAAACTAGGAGGCTTAAAACAATGGGCATTTATTCTCTCACAATTCTTGAGGCTAGAAGTCCAAAATCAAGGTGTTGGAGGGGCCAAGCTCTTGCTGAAGTCTCTAGGGGAGAGTTTGTTCCATACCTTTCTCTTTGCTTGTAGACGCACATGTCAATCGCTACCTCTATCCTCTCGTGGTGTTCTCTTTTGTATGTTGTGATGTCTCTCCTCTTCTGCGTGTATCGGTCTAACTCAGATGTACTCCCACACACAGTGACATCTAGTGGGTCTGGACACAGGCATCTGAATCCCCTTGAATGCTGGGATTCCCTGATGGTTTGAGTATCTCTTATTCCTAGGACTGCAAGCTTATGTGTTTCCAAGGAACTTCGCTGACACTGTAGAGCTATCAACATGGAAGGAGGCTCAAATCTACTAACAACTCTGTAAACCTGGTAGATACAAAGTATGTTTGATTTTCTTTTCTTTTCTTTTAATTTTTTTGAGAACCAATAAAATTCCACAGAAGCCAACATGGAACATGAGACACGAGTCATTTCCTCTGTCTTTAGTACCTTTAAGCCGCAAGAGGGGCACAGTCCCATCTGAAAGAGACTTCACAATTGTATATGAAAATTTGCTTCATGAAATATGACTCTTAAAGGTAAAAACAGAGACTTTCCTTGTAGTGCAGTGGTTAAGAACCTGCCAGCCAATTCAGGGGACACGGGTTTGAGCCCTGGTCTGTGAAGATCCCACATGCCGCGGAGCAACTAAGCCTGTGCGGCCACAACTACTGAGCCTGCGCTCTAGAGCCCACGAGCCACAAATACTGAGCCCACGTGCCACAACTACTGAAGCCCGCATGCCTAGAGCCCGTCCTCCGCAACAAGAGAAGCCACCGCAATGAGAAGCCCGCGCACCACAACGAAGAGTAGCCCCCGCTCACCACAGCTAGAGAAAGCCCGCGTGCAGCAACAAAGACCCAACACAGCCAAAAATAAATAAATAAATAAATAAATAAATAAATAAATAAATAATAATAAAAAAAGGTAAAAACAGAGATATGTTTTACCCAGTCTCCTCATCAACTTTTCCTTGGCTCCCTTGCCCCTCTCTCATTGTCGGCTTTGTTTTCAGCCCTTGAGAGAGAGGCCTTTGTTCTGGTCACAGTTGAATTGGTGGATTGTGTTTATCTAGAGCTTCTGTACAAGGTCATAATCCTAGGGGAAAGCTACTTGAGATGTCCAAGTGTGGTTCGGTTTAAATATTTATAGTGAGTCGTATAGACAGCTGATATGAATGAGGAACTACACGTTAAATTTTAAGCATCAGGTGAATAACGTCAAACCAGTGGAAATGTTTGTTTCTTGTGCATATAATCATTGGATCAAATTTGAGTGTTAATATATTAACAGATTACTGAGTAATGTTCTCAAAGTAGGCAGGAAATAAAGTAGCTATTTGTTCGATGAAAGTTATTGCAAACTATATGCTACCATTTGTATTTTCTTTCTAAAAACTTAGCAAAATCAAAATAGCATTAGCCAACTACTTTAAATTTTTACAACGATGTTAAGCTTTATTACCTGAGAACTTTGTTAGAACATGCATCATAAAATACAGATATTGTTTTAAAAATTGTCCCCTGCTTCTGCTCCTGAGTTCCTGGGGTAGAGCTATTTTGGGCCTATGTTTAGTCCCAGATATAGTCCAGTTCGTAAGCCAAGAGTGGCCTGGTATGGTGGGTCTTCTCTTTGGCAAGGATTTAGTTTGATTGTGCTGGGAATGGCATGAGCTGAGCCAGGCCTCCTCGGCTGGGGCCTTGGTTAATGCTTGTCCTCTTCCCAGGGGGTTTGCTTCTGTTCTCTGAACCTCTAATCCTGGCTGGGGCCTTGCTGTGAATGCACCCACCTCCCAGTCACAAACTTTCCTGTTGCTCTGGCTGGTGCTTTTCTCCATCAGCTAGTTTGGAATTCTTGTTGCCATTGCTTCCAAGAAGCATGTTTTGATACAGCCATGAACTGCAGTGTTGCCTTCCCCAATTTGTGTTTCCTTAACTTTCCCAACTCAGCTTGTCAGAAACCAAATGCCACCCTCCTGCTCTCCAGAGTTTCCATATGCGGGGCTGTCTTTGGCTCTGCTCAGGGTCGGGAGGGGCCTGTGGTCTGGCTGATGCAGAGTTTGTGTAAGGAAATTAGGATGGGAAATCTGATTGGAAGGGAAATCTGTGAGATTTGCTGTGAAGGTACATTTGTGAACAGACACACCATTTTCTTCAGATTGAACACATATTTGAGGTGCTTTGGGAGAGGCTGATGGAGATTATGGGCAGTGGGGTTCAGTCTTCCCAGGGGGGCCCCTTTGTACTGCTGCTGAGCCCAGACATTGCTTTCTTATTTTCTAGGAAATATTATATTTCTTTCGTCTTAAGGCTTTAATAAATCATGGAAAAAAATAACTAAACATTGTTTGTTTCTTTCTTAAAAATAATATAATTATATTAAGACTTGACAAGTGGCCCTAAAATATCTTAATCCAAAGAAGTGACTAGTTACTAGTGACTAGTTATTTCCAGCAATCTAGGCTGTCAAGGCTGGGGGCAGCACTCTTGGCAACTTGCAGTACTTGAATCAAGATGTGGCTTCTGTAACTTTATGCCTGAGGTCATTCAAGTGATGGGAATAATGGTCTTACTCATGTATCGCTTTTCCCCCCTGAAGTCCCAGGTGTGGTCTTTATGTAGCTAGGACAGTAAACTTCCTCTTAAGAATGAGTATTTGCTTTCTGTTTCAATTTCTCCGTCAAAACACGGTCCTTAACATTGAAAAATTTTCACAGAATACCCGTTCAAGCCATTTATTCTTCATACTCTTCTCTTAGCTTCTTTCCTGTTTGGTCTTTTTTGCTGTCTTCCTGTAATAACTCACCCTCCGATGTGGCTACTTGCTGACAAAATGGAGTATGGGACAGAGGTGAACCAGGAGATAGTTTTCTTAGGGGGAAAAACCCCCAAATCTGAAATTAAGATAATCTTAAGCAAGATTTTCAGTAGAAGCCAGAACATCAGGATAATAGTTGAAACTGTTATTGAAGTACTATTTTCAAGTTTTGTTTTGTTTCATTGTTTTTGTTTTTTGTTTTTGTTTTAGAGAGCTCACTGACTATGGCCAAGACTGGTCAGGTTGACGCACTTTCCTCAGCAGGTGTGAGGTCAGAGGAGGTTTGTAACTGGTTTGTGAGTCAAACTTGGACAAAAGAATCAGGAACAAAGATGGCAGATGATAAGCTTTCTCAGTTATAACCTCATAGTGACCTGAATCATCACATTTACCTTGGCCTTGAGTGATAGGACAAAGGAGTGCAGATTTACCTTATCCTACCTTCAAAGTGGACAGTATGTCTTTCTAGACTAAATCCTTAAGGACATTAAAAAATAAAAAGCCTTCAACCTAGAAAACAGAAATCTATTTTTCATATGTGGTAAAATATGGCTACAAAAGCCTTTTATTATTCAGTTTTCCAGTTTAAAAAAAAAAATCATCTGTTTGCTTCCTCTGCCAGGTACATATGAAGAAACTTAAACACATTCTTCTATTTCACACAATATCAATATATTACTAAATATGTAGAAGAAAACCAATCAGAGCCATTCCCTCAGCATGGGTCCCAGAATGAAGACAATGTGGAGAAGTCTTGTGATGCACAGGTAGTTTGAGTGAAAATTTGCTTTATGGTGCAGGCCACTGGGGTTGGTTTTTGTCACAGTATGATTTGATGTGCATTGACTGCTACAGAGTTATAATTAGGTAAACAATAGCAACAACAACAGAGGCTTACAAGGGATCAGTAGGATTGTGTGTGTATGTGTGTGTGTGTGTGTGTGTGTGATCTTGTGCATGCATCCTTATTTGTGTGTAGACACTGGATGATAAAACTTTTCCCATTCTTCATGCTACGCATTCCTCTCTCTCCCTATAATTAATCTCTTCTATTTAGAGAAGTGAGTGGACAAGGAAGAGTGGTCAAGTCTGGGGTTTGTTTCCTCCATTTCTTATTGGGTGAGGAGGACAAGGAGAATACTGTCTTGTTTCTGTCTAATAATTAGGAAGGAATTGAATCTGGTTGCTTTTGCAGATCTGTCTAGCTTATGACTTTATGTTGTTATATGTTAATGCTATATAAGAGGCATGATTGAATCTTCATGAAGAAGAGGGACATTAAACCTGTTGTCCAGGGAGCTGAGCCATGAGAGAGGGCAGAGGAAGTAAGTCTATGAGACATTGACCCTTATGCACAAACATGTCTGCTGAGTGTGTAGATGCAACACAGAGCTAACAATGACCGGATTACACATAGATTTACTTTATCAGGTAGATTGTGTTATCATTCATCTTATCCCCATACACTTCCAGTAGAAGGATCCCTGAACTCCGGCCTGCACATCATGTACTGGAGTCACTTTTTGTTGTGTTACCCTTTGTAGGTATTGTCATAAAAATATACTCTGTAGAATGGACAATTTTGCATTGTTAAGGGGATTTCAAGAATCAGTGATGAGAAAGGGATGCTTAGGGATGAGAAAAATTAAGGAGGTGTGAACAGAAAAGGGCCTGTCTATTCTACGAATGATTGAGTTGTTCCAAATCTACTACAGACAAACTTCATGAGGGTGTCAAGCGCAATTTGCTAAAGAGAGCATGGGACTTGGGTTCTCCCAGAAACAGAATCTGTGATGAAATTCGTGTGTAGGAGGTTTACTGGGGAGTGCTCTTGAGATCAACACCCATGGAAGGGAAGGAAAGAAGGGTTAGGGTTAAGGTTAGGGTTAGGAGGGAGGAAGAAATCGAGCTTTGATGTAGCCGCAATGGAGACCTCAGCTGACAGTGACAAAGTTCTTACGATGGGATGGCCTTTCTGAGCTGTCTCGAGGTAGAGGAGAGGACCAAGCCTTTGTCTCTCCATCAATTAATCATTGGATGTGAGCCACCTTGGAAGAGGTGTGACTTTGGGTGAGGAACTGACTTCAACTTCTATTTTTTTGTTTAGGTGTTGGGCAAGCTAGGAAGACTTAAATTCCCATGAATTATAAAGAAATACTGTATCAAATGAGCCATAGAAGATAGAGAAACCTGTAAACAGACAAGTGTCTTTTAATGCTATTGTTCTTATGCTACACAGGCTGGAAGGCAGAGCTGCTGCCCTGAACAGTTCCTAGGGGCTTATCTCTATAATATGCTTCATATGAGTATTGTTCATATGAATTGCACTCCCTAGATTTGTGCAGTGAACAACCTGTACAGCCTTAAGCTGTGCTCTAATATAAGAAATATGGCAATAGAAATGAATGTGACTTTCTGAAATCCAAGAAAATTGCCTTTAATTTGTCAACATATAACTAATAGTCCAGATTATAGAATTGCCTTATTCTTTTCTTCACCTGGCATCACTCATTTTATCTAGTTGATTTTGTCTTCTTTTGAATCTGTTTGTTTTATGGCTAATCCTAACATATCTGATGTCTGGGGATCACATTTTAAATAATAAAGACATATTCTGCTTTCCTTAGGGGGCTGAAGTTCTCTAACTCTTTTTTGTAATTATATCTAAAATCTGTGACATTTATTGAAACAGTTGGTTACGTAAATGGGATGATCTCTTCAGCAATAAATGTGGACCAAAAAAAAAAAAAAAAAAATGTGGACCCAGGCTCTACACATATACACACCTCCAGAGGGGAGAAAACTGTCCTGAGAGTCAACTTAGCAAAATATCAGTTTCCACTTGCATTCTCACTCCTATAGTATCTGAAAGCACTGAAGAAGGGCAGTTATTCCAGGCAAGTGCCCTGGTGTAGTGAGGGCATAACCTCCATAATCCATGATTCCATCCATGAACCTTTTAACTGAAGACCCTTGAGTTCCTTACCTGTCATGCCATCTTATGAATTTCTTAGTATAATCTTCTTTTTCTGGTAAAGGGGTCTGGTTTTTGAGGAAACTAGCTAAAAAATGCAGTATTGCTTTTGTGTAGTTTCACCTCCCCGCCTTAAAGATCTGGAATTCTTCTTACGTACCAGAAGAACTAAGTCTTAGAGTCAGTTAAAAGAATTCAATAGACTGGCTACTGAAAATGCAAGTTGTCAAAATAAGAAAACAGAATTGGGACTTCATCCACCAGAACCAGCATTCTGAGTTTTGCTGAAAATCAGTTGGATAAAAGTCAAGAGTAACCAAGAAGATGTGGCTCAAAACTTGAGTGGAAAATACTGTCTTGTGGGGCACGCTACATTATAAATAAAACCTTTTATCAAGCTGTGGAGCCTGGCGACCTGCGCTGCATCTGCCAGAGGGCGTGCTCACCATGTACTATTTTCAATCTTGCTGAACTGACTACACTCATCCCCAGGCTCAGAGGCAGACCCGTGTTGCATCAGACTCAGGCTGTTGACTCAATTGTGTCCAGTTGAGGCTTGGCCAGTGTCTAAGGAGGTGGTTTGGCATGAAGCACCGTTCTGTTGGAGGAGCAGCTAGTTAACTAAGGTCATAGAATAAGAAGAGAACAATGAGGGTGAGATGAGAGCTGACCACATGTGCAGACAGAAGGATTGGCAGTCCCCTGGGGGTGGCGGTTCCAGCTGGACCACAAGTATCTTCAGCTGAAGTGAACTGAGGGAGCCTCTGTCCCAGACAACCCCAGCTTTCACACTTGACCCTACCTGTCAGCCATCATGGTGGCCTGCTTGTAAGAGCGATCTGATCACTAAGACTGGTTTCATCACGTTCAGTTAGGAAAGACTGCAGTACCTGCCTTGTGTAAAGGCGTTGACCACACAAAGCCAATGGGAAGTAAAGAATGACTGTGGAAGAGGAAAAGATCACGTTGTGCGAATCTTGGCGGTTAAGTGTCTCTCTCTCCGCATGCTTCTTCCTATCGGGAGATTTCTGCCTTCATCCAAATTGAGACAAGGCCCTAATTAGAACAAATGACAACTAGTTAATGCAAAAATGAATGACTGAAGTTGCTTTTGAACCGTGACCCAGATTTTAGGCACACCAACACTTTTAAAACCTGAACAATTACGGAAACAAGCTTATTTTAAAGTTGAACAGACAGGCTGACAGCAGAAAATCTTGAGACATTAAGCAAGGGAGCTCCTGAAATTTGTAAGTACGTCCATTTTAAGAATACGAGGGTGTGTCTGCATGCAGCTTTGGCAGCTGTGGGCTCTGTGGCTAGGTGAAAGTATTCAGACTAACCATGAATGGGAAAGAGTTGATAATTTAGGGCAGAGGACAGTGTGTTCAATTCAGCACACAGGGAATAAGATAGTAGGATATAATGCCAACTGTGTCCATATGCTCTATGGATCTGGTATATCAGAGAACTGGAAAAGTTATCTCCTCTGTTTGTGTAAGCATGCCACTGATATTCCTCATCCCAAGAGACATTCCAACCGTTTACATTTCATGCTTCCTGGAAAACAAAATCTCAGACTGCCTGGAAGGTTTTGCTACTTTATGACATTACTGCCAGCATTTCATTAGAACCATATTTAGTTGAATACCTTCGGAAGAATTTTATGTACAAAAAAAAAAAAAAAAGAGGACCCTGAATGAATTCTTTATATGTTGTTGTATTTTGACAAACAGTAATTAACTTGAAAGAGTGTCAAAATTCTCTGAAGGTAACATTATTTGTTGACTCAGTATTTACATATATAACAAACTAAAAATAACTGTGTTGCAGAAAAAATGATTGACTGAATGTTTGGTTTCTATGCTGCCACATAGACATAATTTTAAGGTGCAAGAGGAAAACTCTCAAAGCAGCATGAAATCTGATTCTTCATGCTGTCACGGGGCCAAACACCGGTGGTAAGAGGTTTGGCTTCAGCAATATCATTGTACATACATCACATTGATTGTTTAACAATGTCAATAATTTGTATTCTTATGTTGGTTTTGTGGCTGTTTGTTAGTTCCTGGGAACCCCCCAAAATGAAGTGTTACAGAACCAAAAATGGGGGAAATTTTAATTAGGATCAGTCAGTTGGTGTAAGGAAATTCATCAAACCATTTGGCTTGAAAATTCTATACCGTCCTAGCAACAGCTGATGAAGGACATTATCACAGCGTGTGTGGGAGTTAACCCTGAATGTGACTCAGTGCAACAATATCAACATGCCCAATGTGCGTTTCCTTATGAAATAGAGAAAAAACTAAATTGGAAATTTATTTTAAATATATTTAACTCTCAGAACATTCGAGGTTCCCCAATCTTGACTAATTGCTGGGAGGATTAATACAGAACTAAGCCTATTTTGTCAAGTTGGCATAGTCAGTAAAAGTCAGGGAAACAAAATACTGATGAGCTTGGTCAGCTGCAGCTGATGTATACTAAGATTTAACCAAATTCAGCATCTTCAGTGTCCATAGAGTTTCACAAATTCTTCAATAAGAGTATGTAATTATGAAAATTAAGCATGCTTCATGCAATTTTATTTACAAGATGAACTCGTCCAAACAAATCCCTTTTCATGGACTACTTTATGTAACTATTGCTTTGCGCCAGCTTAAACTTTTATATAGTTCAAACTTGTGAAGTCTAAATTAATGATATTTAAAACTACTGAGAATATGGACATAACAAAACAAAGACCAGGTTCATTTTTAATAATTTTAGATATTTTTACAAGAGCAATATACATCGTAAAACTCATCAAATCATTAACATGTGTATAAACAAGCACTGTAAATTGGGGACATCAGTAATTAATTTATGTTTTGGGATTCTTTTTTCAAAATGGAATCTAGTTCTGTCTTTCTGAAACCTTTTATGCAACATTTTGATGTGTGAAAAACTAAACATAAATGGTCAGGGTTAGATCTTCCTCCGATGGTAGTTTGGGGTGATTTGCAACAAGCAACACCCTTCCATACTGTGCATCTGTATCTGTGCTGTGCACCAGACACTCCACAACGATCGTGCAATGTGGGTGTCCTTTGTCCTTGAATCTGCACCCTCCTTCTATCTGGAGGCCTTTGGATTTTCTTTCACAATTTCCCTTCCTGCTTCTCCTCTTCCTCCCATTTCTCTTCTCCTCTTCTCACCCCTCCTCTCCTATTGCCCCTCATCTTCCTCCTCTCTCCCTTCCTCTTCCTTATCTTATAAATTTAGATATAAGTATATAGATATAAATGTAATGGTAGCAGTATTTTGCATTGTTAAAAATTAGAAAATCAGGTGAATAAACATCATATTGCCACCAACCCTAGCTCATCATTTTAAGCTCTAATGTACATCATTTCAGGTCTCATATCTGTATAGAACGTATATAATATACATATGTGGTTTTTCATATATATATATTTATATAGTTGTTATGTATATGTAAACACATTTGTATGTTTTGTGTATGTACATACATATAAAAATACATGCATATACGTGTGTGTGGTGTGTGTGGTTTGTTGCTTCGTAACCTGCTTTTTTCAGTTAACCATCTCCATTTTACTATTTCAGTGCATTTCTCTTTCATGTGATAACCCAAAGTTTATTGAAATTTCTCCAGTTGACTCCAGGATGACCTCTGTGGTTGGTGTGTCCAAAAGAGTGTCTGATTTACACCCACAGTTTGCTTTGGGTAGTTATGCCCCTTAAGTCTCTTTCCATCTAGCACAGACCCTTAGTATCATGACACCATTTTGCTGAGCAAACAGGGCCACTTGCCTGCAGGATGGGTCTCCTTCTTTTAAATATATTGTCCAACAACTACGGTAGGAACAACTTTGTGGATTATTTTGGGATGGGATTCAGTTTGTTCTCAACATTGACAACACTTCAGTTTTCTGTTCACAGGTTGAGAGTGAAATAAACACTGATAGGTAACTTTTTCTTCCTATCTAGATTTTGATGTATTTTTCTTATCCATCAGAACGTACCTAGATGTGAATTTTTTTCATGAAAACCATTTGAATCACAGTGTGCAGATTCAGATCTTTTTTCAGCCCCAGGAATACTTTTCTTTCATGTATCTGGTCCACTTTTTTCTCCCCAGACACCCATGATGTGTTTGCTAGATCTTCTACCACTCTTTCACCTTTTCCCACATGACTTCTACTTCTTTCATTCTTGTGCTTTAAGATATTTCTTCAAATTAAGCTGCTGATCCGAGCATTTGGTGGTCAAACTCTCCTTTATTATCTACTGATTTGTCTTAGTTTGAAAATGATTTTAATTTCTAGAAATTGTTTTTGTTTGTGTTATTCCATTTTGTTCTCCTTAAGCATTCATGATTAATTTTTATTCAGATAGTCACTTGTCTCTTCTAGCAGTTCTATAGTGTGTGTTCAAATTGTTAGTTTGATCCTTTTCTTTTAGGATTTTGGGGCTCCATAGATCAGTAGTTATTTTTTTCTGCCAGCACATTGGAGCTTGAAATATTGGTGGGACTGTTGGGAATCCTGCTGCAATTCATTCATTAGCCTATGGGCTACAGGCAGGATGTTAGCACCCTGTAAAGTCTCTTTACTCTCCACCTACCCATAGTTTCTTGGTCGAGTAAGGTAAGGAAGTCTTCTCATTTTCAGTCTCAGCAACTAGGAGACAAGCCATATAGAGAAAAGATTCACAGTCCAAGAATCCTATACATAGTCAAGACTCATTCATACGTCGGGGTGAAAGGCATGATCTCGGGAATAGGCAAGAACTCAGGCTGAATGCCACCCACGTTCCCCATATTAGGAAAATGCACGAAATAGACTATAACTAGACAATAAATTAACCAAAGTAGGGACTTCAACCTGAACAGCAATGAAGAGAGACAACCACAGTGGTGAGACAGTGTGGTCCAGAACTGGGAAACACAAGGTCTGAGTAGCACACCTGGATTCAATTCTCGATTGTGTCACATTTTCTGTGTGACATTAGGCATGTATTGAACATCTCTTTGCCTCAGTTTCTTCATCTGTAAAATAAAGAATGGGAAAAATGGTAGAGTTTATCCCATAGTGTGGTTGCAAAGAATAAGTGGTTTAATAAATGTAAAACATTTAGAAGAGAATCTGGCATGTAATATATGCTCAGTAAATGTTATATCATTATTAGTCTATACAATAGTTTAAGAAAATGCTGTCTAAGAATAGACAATATAACTGCTGGTTAAGGAGTCCTGAAATAGAGGAGACATTCCATAAGGGAAGTTTTGACACAGTGAGCACTTAAGAATCCTGGCAAACCTTTGCTCTGCGGGGGCAAGAAAGAAGAGATAAAAGTATCCCAAGGGATGGGGGGCATATGTCAGGAGGGAAGGATGGGAGGGTTGATCAGTTACTTTAAAGCTCTTTTGCTATTGGAAAGGTGGGAAAGAAGGTAGGATTAGAACATCATGGTGGGGAAAACAGGAATGTAGTTAGTACCTTGTTTTTAAAGCAATCGTAGTGACATATGTGTCTGATTAGGAGAGCAGGGAAAGAGATGGTAACCATTAAGGAAATGGAAAAATACACCAGAACCTTTAAATTAACATGGGGGAAATAGGAACAAGCAGCAATTCAATCAAACTAACAAAACCAAGGGGAAGAAAAACAGGGAAACGACAGTGTAAATGAGTAGAAGACAATGAAGTAAAGTGGAAAGAATAAAATCAACAACATTAGATCTTGTGCCAAATGTGAATGGACTGAATTCATCCATTAAAATCTAGAAACTGCTACTTTGGGCTAAAAAACAGATTCCAGATATGTGAGTTTGCAATGAAGTGCATATTGAGTCAAAAATAATTGTCTCTCTCTCTCTTCCTTCCTCCCTCCCTCCTTCCCTCTGTCCCTCCTTCCTCCCTCCCTCCTTCCCTCTGTCCCTCCTTCCTTCCTTCCTTCCTTCCTTCCTTCTTTCCTTCTTCCCAGTAAAGGGGTAGGGCCACATAAGGAAATGCAAACCAGAAGAAAACTGGAATGACAATATTAACATCACACAAGATGAAATTGAAGATTAAAAGCACTTAGAATAAACAGACATATTGTGTAATGATATAAATCTAAGTCAATAAAGATTTGTCATAAAATGACAAAGCAAAAACTATTAGAAATGCAAAGAAAACCTCATACAAGTACAATGATGGTGAAAAATTTTTGATAATATCTCTCTCAGAAATAGATCAATTTATTAGGCAGAAAAATAAGAATTTCTTCAGCAAACTTGATGTATTTGATGTATGGATCTTACATTCTTCAAATAGAAAATATTCTTTTTTCAAGTATCTAAGTACAAAGCAATTGATCATGTACTAGGCCACAAAGAAGTCCTTACTAAATTCAAAAAAAGGGAGAATTTAAAGGATATGTACTGTGTTAAAATTACAAATAAATCGTAAGATGGAGACCCCATCAAAAACTTAAAATATTTACAAATTAAGAAATAGTGCTAGATAACATTTGAACCAAAAAGGAAATTAAAAGGAAAATCATTTTCTAGAAATCCATGGGGAAAAAATACTTTATTCAAGTTCATTGAAACCTAGCAGCTGTAGTTCTCAGGAAAAAAAGTATAATATTAGATATCACCATTATTAAAAAGTAAGGATGAGACAAAATAACTCGCTACTTCTCTTACTGAAATTAAAAATAAACCAAAAGAAACTGGGAAGAGGGGATATAAGACCTAAATTTAATGAAATAGAAAGCAAAAATGATTAAAAGGAGAAATGAGTCCAAAAGCAGGTTTTTTTGAAAGAAAACTATATATTTCTATTAAACTTCACCTAAATATGTGACAAGATCAGGCTCCAACAAAAAAATAAATGGTTCACTCAAATGATTAGGATAATTCCAGGAAGGTTTGAAAAAGATACTGTTCACTAAGACAAGGGTATGGGGTAGGAAAAATGAGGAAAGTAGCACAGTATCTTCAGGTATTAACGGTAGAGATGTTATCACTATTCACTTTTGAAGGGACAAGGAGAGGAAGCTACAAGTAGAACGCGGAAGAGGAGAATTGTGCAGGGAAGCCATCGTCCATGGCTTTCAGTGCAGAGTCAAAGCCAGCCTGCATTGACCCTGCGGGGAAGGAGGCAAGGAGTATATGCCCCGGCCTCACTCCGCTCTCTCCTTCCTGTCTCCGGATGGAATTCCCCATTGGTGAACCCAACCGGAAGCCAACAGAAGGCCCTGGAATTCACTGATCTTGTCCATACAGGTCAGCCCCTTAGGCTACAGAGCAGAGTGGAGAAGGGTGGAGAGTTCATTGGAGGGGCCCAGCACTGTACCAGTTCCGAGTGTGAGTTCTCAATCTCAAGCAATACCTCTTACATATCATATGCTGGGAAATTGCAGATTGTTGGTTAAAAATGAGACATACATGGTAGATGATAGCCAATAAACTATTGATTTAAATCATAATATTGAGGGGTTTCCTTTGTAGGAAAAAAGAAATAATTGAACAATGATGTTGTTTCATCATCAAGTTGAGAAAGTTGTTAAAGTACAATTTTAATTGTCAAGAGTGTAACTTGCTTAAAGTTTTGATATAACATAGAGATTTCAAGTAAAGAATCTCAATTTCCCTATCTGATGAAGAGGGGAAGACAACAGCTTTTATGGTGACTTCTTCTATTTCACTGGTCCACTCATAGCGTTGGGGCTTCCATGTGGTTTTACAGTCACATTGATGTGGCATTGAAGAAACCCAAGTGTGAAGAACCAATCAGTATTCTCACCAATATTAATCAGCACTGTGGCTTGGCATTTTAGGCTGCTATAGACATTTCAGAATGGCTTCTTCACCTTTGCCAAAGAAACTCAGTTTTTCTCAACTGCTGCAGGTACTGAGTCTTTGGGTAGAATTGAATGAAAGGAAAAGAAAAAATATGATATAGGTTTACTTCCCTTGCTCTTATTCACATAAGAATAAGAATTCACATAAGAATATTCACATCCTTTTTGATTCCATCATACCAAACAGGACCATGTGAATGATTAATTCTCAAAAAGCTGTGATTTCTAAAATTAGTTGATTGGGGCACCACAGTTCTGCTTACACTTTTATATGTCAGTAATGACACGTGAAACGTCAGCATTTTGAGGAGTCTGGGGTCCATCCTATTCCTTTGATTTTCTGACCTCTCTTTTTTTTGTAAATCTTTGAAGTCTTCAAGACTTATGCTGGTAGCTTGGGTAGCAACTTAATCTATGATGGCAAGTAATAGAATAATAAAAATAAGTGATGAAAGAAATCTCAGGTATAATCGAGTACAAACTTTAATTTTAAGGATGAGGAAAATGAGATCCAGAGACTTATTAATTGGATAGAGGACACAGTCATTAGTGGCCAGAATGCTAGAATACTGGAACAAGCCAGAACTGGAAACCCATTTCTCTAACTAATTAATAGCTTTTTTGATTATTCCCTAATGTCTGTTAAAAAAATGTAACTTATAGAAAATTTTTATACCTACATTAAAAAATATATCTAAGAAAGCGTTTAAATTAAAATCAAAAGAGATTAATAAACAGATTGTGCTACTAAAAGTTATATGTATTCTTACTGTAATGCCCAGCGTAAACTATAATTATATGTCAAAAAAGTGATATCAATTATAATTTTTATTATAACTTTGTTAGGGTACTTATTTAATGACAACCTTCTAGTGTTTGAAAGATGTTCGATAATATATTTCTCTCAAGATTTGCTTAGGGCCATTGAGAGTAAGGAGAAAAACTTATTTCAAATATATTTTCTTTTGGGAGAAAATAGTTAAATATTTTGCTTTTAATAAAAGAATGGTTAGACTCATGGAATCTCAGAATTGGAAGGGCACATAGAGATTTCTAGTCTAACTTCTTCCCCAAAATAGGAATCTTTTCTGCAGTGTCTCTGAGAAGCAGTCCCGTGGTCTCTGCTTGCATATTTCTAGTAATAAGAAACACACTATTTGTGAAGCAGCACTTTTTACCAAGATGTCATAAAATTCTTCCATATTGAGCATAAGGCAGCCACTTCACCTCAATAGTATTAGTTCTTCCCTCTAAAGCAAGGGAAAAAAATTTATTTATTTATTTGGGTAGTCATTGCACAAAAATTTGGAGACTGTTATTCTGTCTGTTCTAAGTGTTCTCTTCTGCTGCACCAGCATTTCAAGTTTCTTTAGTTGTTCCACATAAAGCATGGCTTTGAGGTACACAGTCACTTCAGCAGTTCCACTGAATAGAGTGATGTATCAGTGTACCCCCAGAAATTGATGCTCACATAATCATTGTGGGTTCCCAACACTTTCTTGTATATTCCAGGTTCTGCTTACCAGATCAAGTATGATTGTTTTATTACACTCTTGGATTAGGGCATCAAGCCTCCAGTACAGGCCTGGCTCATGCTGAGCTTGGGGGCCAATAAAATATCCCAGATCTTTTCAACATGAAAATCATCTCCCTGATCCAGTCTTGGTGAAATTTGATTCATCTCTCTGATCCAGTCTTGGTGAAGTTTGGTCCATGAGACTTAAATACAGAGCTCTATATTTTCCCCTTCTAGTTTTTTTTTTTTTAAATAATTTCTGAAGTTATTTTCATTTATTTATTTATTTATTTATGGCTGTGTTGGGTCTTCGTTTCTGTGCGAGGGCTTTCTCTAGTTGCGGCGAGCGTGGGCCACTCTTCATCGCGGTGCGCGGGCCTCTCACTGTCGCCGCCTCTCTTGTTGGCAGCACAGGCTCCAGACGCGCAGGCTCAGTAATTGTGGCTCACGGGCCTAGTTGCTCCGCGGCATGTGGGATCCTCCCAGACCAGGGCTCGAACCCGCGTCCCCTGCATTGGCAGGCAGATTCTCAACCACTGCGCCACCAGGGAAGCCCCTAGTTATTTTTTTCATGGTTTGTTTCCAGTGTTCTAGCATTTTGAGCTGACATAGACAAGTGACAAAGCTTGGTGGGCATCTGGGGCTTATCCCATGTAAGGATAGATCCTGGTATTGTATCTAGTGAAAACTTTGGCCCCTAGGGAGCTTAGGTGGGAGAACATCTTAGTCTTTAAGGGACCACACTAACAGGGATAAAGAGGTATTAAAAGGGGAGTAAGGCGGAAGGGAAAAAGTGAAAGGCTTCCGAAGACAGAATTTGCAATTTTGTCTAGAGCTGGCTAGGAATAGGGCATTTTAAAAAGACATATTGATATTTTATTATATAGAACCCATCATTTATGCAAAAAAAAAGCTATAGGTGTAAATTAGGGGTAATTAGTGGAAGAATCTCTGTTATTCTGATTTAAATTTCTTTAGATCAGGGTTTTTCAACCTCTGCACTATTGACATTTTGGGCCAAATAATTTTTTGTTGTGGGAAGATATCCATTGAACTGTATAATGTTTAAAGCATCCCTGGCTTCTACCTACTAGACGCCAGGAGAACTCCTGCCCCAGTCGTGACAACCAAAAATATATAAGTTGCTGCCAACTGTCTTCTGGGGGGAATAAAAGTGACCTTGGTTGAGAACAGCTGGTCTAATTCAGTATATAATTAATAAACTACATCAATCACGGTAAAACACATTCTGTTAAATTTGTTGTTAAATAGCCAACAGCAAACATTAATTGTAAGCAGCATGACCAAAATAACATGTTCCATGCTCATTTCTGTACATGGTCTATATAAGGAATTGTTTATTTTTTACCCCGTGCCTTTATGCTCTTAGAAAGACCTCATGGAAATTTCTTTGCAAAATCTTTGAAATATTATTAATTAGTTAAGTAAATATTTGCTGAACTGAGAATGTGTTCTGGGTAGAATTATGCACACTGAGTTACAGAAAAAATTAGACATAAAAATCCCTGCCTTCATAAAACATACATTAATGTGTGTATGCATGTGTGTGAATGCAAGTGTGTGCATGTGTGCTGGAAGTGAGGGTGAAGAAACAATGAAAATTAAAAACAAATCATATAGTGCTACTAAAGCATTGAGGTGCCATGAAGAAAACTAAAGTAAGTAAAGTATAGGATGAAGAGGTCCTACGTGCTACTGTAAACTGGTATAGAAGACAGCCTGCTTGAAGAGATGATATTTAGGCAGAGGGCTGAATGATATGAAAGAAGGAACCATGAAAGTCCTTGGGAAAGAACATTTTAGGCAGAGGCAAGAGCACTGTTACGGCCTCAATTGTATCCTTTCCATATTGCGATGTTGAGGTCCTAACTCCCAGCACCTCAGAATGTGACTATGTTTGGAGATACAGCCTTTAAAGAGGCAATTAAGGTAAAATGAGGTCACATGGGTGGTCTCTAATCCAATATGACTGGTATCTTTATGAGAAAGGGGGATTTGGACACAGACACAGACACAGACAGAGATGGTCATGTGAAGACACAGGAAAGGTAGCATCTGTGAGCCAAGGAGAGGGACCTCAGGACAAACCAAACCTGCCGACACTTTGATCCTATACTTCCAGTCTCCAGAACTGGGAGGAATTAATTTCTATTGTTTAAGCCACCCAGACTCTGGTGTTTTGTTATGGCAGCCCAAGCCAACTAATACAAGTAGGTCAGCTGTCAAGGGCTTGATGTGTTTGATGAATGGCAGGTAGATCAGACTGAGAAGGGAACAATGAGTGGTAGGAGATAGGACTGAAAAGACAGACAAAGGCTGGATCACATGGTGATAAGGCAGCTGGGTTTTGTTCCTAGTAAGTGTGAACAGGTTTTTGCACAGGGGATTGACATGAGTGACTCAGTAGAGTGAAGCAGAAGTAGAAGACCAGTTCCCAGGCATGTGCTGTAGCCCACATGGCCGAGGACGTGGCTTGGACCTGGCCTGCTGCTGGCGAAGGAGGCAAGGAGCCAACAGATCTTGCTGGAAGTACCGTGTCAAGGAAAGAGAAGCCAACATGAATCCTATGTTTTGCTCCTATGTGAGAGGGCGAATGCTGCCTTTGAGGGGGGAAAACTTGAGGGAAGAATTATCCTAACTCTTGAATGTAGCTTGCTATGTTTTGTTACGTTAAGTGCACCAAGAAGTAGTTTTCCTTTACTTAAATATTTTTAAGTGTAATATTTGTGGGAAATGCAAAGAATATAAAAGTATACGAGAAAAATCTACCTTTGTAATCTCACTCCTTAGAGTTGAGCACTGTTAACAGGTCATAGTGCGTCTTTCTAGATCTTTTTTTAAGTACATTTAATCAATATCTATCTCTGTGTCTCGCTGTCTCTCTGTACACCACACAAGCACTTAGAAACTGATTTATATCATAATAAAAAAGTGACAAAATTCTCAAAAATCAGCATTCAATGGAACATGCATTTATCTCCTTTTTTTTCCTAAGAACTTTAAGGGAGCTTGTTAAAATTGTGCACAGAAGGACAGAGAGTGGGTGGTAAAAGCACCACTTTGAGGAAAAGAAGAGTGGCATTCTCAAATGGCAGTATTTGCTGTTATTCTGGGCTCCAGGTTCTGGATCTTTGTTTTCAACTGGATTTGGTTTTAATTAAGGTAAATTTTGTTCAACGTATTTAAATGCTGTTTGTCCATAATTTTACAAAAGGATCATTTTGGGGGCCTGGTGAAAAATTATAAATACCAATCAATGGAGCACTTTCTTAATTTCTTATTTGATTATTATTATTATTTTAAACACTAGGTATTTTTTACATAGTGATCTATTTTTTTCTGACATTTTTATATGATTAAACCAAATGTGAACAAGGCAATTCAAGAAACCAAATGTACTTGCTGAATTCACCAAGTCTCCAGATGGGAAAAACAGAAATGAACAGATTCCATATAAAACATGCAAAGGAAAGGACAAAATAAAGTTAAATTCTTCATCTGAAATAGTTTGAATAAAATATAGCCAAATTCCTAGTTTTGTGGTGTCATATTAAGCAATTGAATATTATTTGAATTATACATTACTTCTGAATCTTAAGCTTTTATGATACTTATAAATAATACATATTTATTTATATATAGAGTATATAATTCTAAAAACAGTTACTGTGAATGTCCATCATCTCATGTAGATACAAAATAGGAAAATATTTTCCTTGTGATGAGGGCTCTCAGGAATTACTCTCTTAGCAGCTCTCATCTGTGACACACATCAGCACTCATTATATTAATCATGTTGTACATCACACCCCTAGGGCTTATTTATTATATAGCTGGAACCCTTCATCACCATTCAAATATATTAAATTATTATCGACTATATTCCCCATTGTGTACATTTCACCCCCGTGTCTCATTTATTTTGTAACTGGAAGTTTGTACCTCTTAATCTCCTTACCTATTTCACTCATCTCTCCACCTCGCTGCCCTCTGGCAACCACCCGTTTTTTCTTTGTATCTATCTATGACTCTGTTTCTGTTTTGTTTTGTTATGGTTGCTCTTTTGTTTTGTTTTTTAGGTTCCACGTATAAGGGAAATCCTATGGTATTTGTCTTACTCTGTCTGACTTATTTCACTTAGATTAATGCCCTCAAGGTCTATCCATGTTGTCACAAAAGGCAAGATTTCAGTCTTTTTTATGGTTGAATAATATTGTATTATACGTTATGTATATTATCTATTATATATAGGGTATATATATTCTATTGTATATCTATCTATCTTTATATAGATATCTCACATAGCCTTTACCCATTCATCTATCAATGAGCACTTATGTTGCTTCCATATCTTGGCTATTGTAAGTAATGCTCAATGAACATAGGGGTGTTATATATCTTTTGGAATCAGTGTTTTCATTTTCTTTAGGAAAAACACCTAGAAGTGGAATTGCTGAATCATATGGTAGTTCTATTTTTTTAAAAAAGTTAATTAATTAATTAATTTATTGCTGCGCGCGGGCTTTCTCTAGTTGCATAGAGAGGGGCTACTCTTCGTTGCGGTGCACGGGCTTCTCATTGCAGTGACTTCTCTTGTTGCAGAGCACGGGCTCTAGGAGTGTGGGCTTCAGTAGGAGCAGCACGCGGACTCACTAGTTGTGGCTCACGGGCTCTGGAGCACAGGCTCAGTAGTTGTAGCGCATGCACTTAGTTGCTCCGTGACATGTGGGATCTTCCCGGACCAGGGCTCGAGCCCGTGTCCCCTGCATTGGCAGGCGGATTCTTAACCACTGCGCCACCAGGGAAGTCCTGGTAGTTCTATTTTTAATTTTTTGAGGAACCTGCACACTGTTCTCCACAGTGGCTGCACTAATTTACATTCCCCCCAACAGTGCACAAGGGTTCCCTCTCCTCCACATCCTAACACTTATTTGTTGTCTTTTTGATAATAGCCATTCTGACAGCTAGGAAGTAGTATCTCATTGTGGTTTTGATTTGCATTTCCCTGATGATTAGTGATGTTGAGCATATTTTCATGGGCCTGCTGGCCATCTGTATGCCTTCTTTCAGAAAAATGTCTATTCAGGTCTTCTACGCATTTTTAATCTGTTTTTTCTTTACATTGAATTGTATGAATTTTTGGTATATTTTGGATATTAAGCCCTTATTTATGAATATCTTTAGTTGCCTGATTTAGATCACAAAATTTTCCCATTGTAAAGAAAGGATAACTTTTTGCCATTAAGATGGAGACCAGCAGTCTTTTCTCTGAAAGAAGTAGGGTAAGATACAGACAAAGTTCCACCCAGAAAGGAAGAGGGAGTAGGAAGCCAACAGTTTCTCCCAGGGATTGTGGAAAGGGATAGATGGAGATTAGATAAGTGACAAAACTTCTAACTCTAGGCTCAAATCTTAGGGAACAGATTGTGTCATTTAGTTTAAGGGAAAAACCCAATGTAGAGGAATGTTAGGCCACTCCCCTTTTGGAACCTTAGAGAGAGTTTGTCTTAGTGTGTGGTCTCAAAAACAACATGGCAGAGGGCTAATAGTGGTTTCCATTAGAGTAGCAGTAGCAGAAAAAGACGTCTGGAAAAACAGGCTTGTTTGGGTCAAGCTGACCTTGGATTCTGGTATCATGGAAGGGGTCCAGAAATTCTGACATGCTCTCTGGATGAAGTGGAATATATTTAAGAGTTTGACTGGTGAACTTGCCAGAGGGTTTATCATAGTAGATAAACCCATAGTAGACTGGATGTTTCACCAGGACTGGAGAAAGGCAGACTTGTTGAGGCAGGATGCAATAGAAGTCACAGGCAGACCTCATAGGAGACCCAAGTGCAGGTGAAAGCTACAGTAGACCTAGTCATCAAGATATGCAGACAAGACAACACAGCTGCCTGGAGGCCAGCAGGGTACAAATGACCAGGCTGGCTGGGGACAGCACCATGGAGAGCAGAAATCCCCCCAGATGGAGGAGACAAGGATTGCTGTTCCTTCCCCGCAATGAAGGCATGTGGACCTCCTACACCTCCTGCTTTAACCCAGATCGATCTTGAAGGGGAGTATGGAGAGGGGAGGAAATTTGAATGATTAAGCCTTTATTCAAAAGAGACAGAGTCACAGAAAATTGTCCCTTGTACTGGAAGATGTTGAGATGCCACTAGTCTGCAAGGTTAAGATCTCACTCTCTTCAGCCTGGGATGAGGACTTGTGAGGAAGCGTAGATGCATTTTCTTTGCTCGTTTCTAAATGAGTGCAGTCCTGTAATTCTGGCTGACAACTTTCTTCAGGCATCTTTTAAAAAAACAATTATTTTTCTAGATTGTGACACCACTGAGGCAGAAAGCTCCTTGGAAGCAACATTACCTTGCCACACACTCTCTGCTTCTGATGACTTTAAGGGGTCGTGAACCCACTGAATTATTCCTGGGTGGTCATAATCTGTGGGTGATAGTGCTTCTATCAGGCTCAGCATTTAAGTTTTCCCTGCAGTCTTTAAGAAACATGGATGCTGATTCTCTAAATATACACTAAAATGTCTGTATTTGGCCAATTACATTTCCTTGTCTTTGGTTGATTGGTTGATTGATTAACTTATTCAACAAATATTTGTTGCACATGCGCCAGGCACAGTGGACAAAGCTGAAAAGTCAGACAGGATCTCTGTCCTCATGGAACTCACGTTTGAATTATTTGGATTAATGTCACTGCACAGGCACGATGCAACTCTTGCATGCCTAGTTTCTTTATTCTTCACAAATATTTCCATTGTCAAACGACTCATCCTGTATGGGGTACAACATTTGTCATTTTTTCTCCACTTTCATTTTTATTTTTTCTGTTTTTATTTCTCTTGTAATTTTATGCCTTTTAATAACACTTTCAACATTCTCACTGTGTGTTTGCACTTCCAGGACCTTATAAAGTCTCTAATGTTTGGAAAATAGTTAAAAATTAATCACATATAGAGAAAACACATTGACTAACAAAATCCACAATCGCCAGTTCTGTAACAACCTGCTACAAACACTAACACTATGTGTTGGTGATGAGCTTTTGCTCCAAGGCATAGCTTTGTTCCTATCTACAGAGACCTCTGAGTTGAAAATTTTTTAATTAAAAAAATTCTACTTTTTAGAAAACGGCCGATTTAATTATTTAATTGAAGTAAAAAGAGATGATAAAGTAGTAACTAGAAAGAGAAACTTTAATAATTAGAAATTCCTGCTTTTTCGAAACTTATTGCCTGGATGAAGAGACAATTATCTAAAAATAATCAACCTCACTAATCGTCAGGGAAATGCAAAGCAAAACCATAATGAGATATCACCTCACACCTGCTGGAATGTCTCTCATCAAAAAAGACAAGAGATAACAAGTGCCAGGGAATCTGTGGAGAAAGGGGGACCCTTGTGCACTATTGGGGGGAATGTAAGTTGGTGCAGCCACTGTGGAGAACAGTACGGAGATTCTTCAAAAAATTAAAAATAGAACTACCATACAATCCAGCAGTTCTACTTCTGGGTATATATCCAAAGGAAATGAAAGCAGGATATTAAAGAGATATCTGTACTTCCATGTTCATTGCAGCATTAATCACAATAGCCGAGATATGTCAATAACTGATGGATGAATGGATGAAGATGT
Organism: Balaenoptera borealis; assembly: GCF_965194805.1. Taxonomy (NCBI): domain Eukaryota; kingdom Metazoa; phylum Chordata; class Mammalia; order Artiodactyla; family Balaenopteridae; genus Balaenoptera; species Balaenoptera borealis. The sequence goes on along the minus strand of NC_138873.1, from coordinate 112,707,543 downwards.
GGTATTATACACACACACACACACACACACACACACACACACACCATGGAATGTTATTCAGCCATGACAAAGAAGAAAATCCTGCCCTTTGTTGACAACATGGATGGACCCTCCTATTTTAATTGGACAAATTATACTAAGTGAAATAAGCCAAACAGAGAAAAACAAGTCACGCATGGTATCACTTACATGTGGAATCAAAAATAAAAGTCAAAACTCATAGAAACAGAGTAGAAAAGTGGTTGCCAAGGGTTAGGGAGTGAGGAAAATAGGAAAAAGTTGGTAAAAAAGTTACTATGATTTTCACCTATAAGATGAATAAGGTCCTCAGATCTCATATAAAATACGGTGAGTATATTTTATAACACTGTATTGTATAATCAAAATTTGCTAAGAGAGTAAAACTTAAATGTTCACACACACAGAAAGATGTGATGTGATGGACATGTTAATTAACTAGATAAGGGGAATTCTTTCACAATGTGTACTTATAGCAAATCACCACAAGGTACACTTTAAATATCTTACAATCTCATAGGTCAATTATACCCCAGTAAAGCTGAAAAAAAGATGATTTATAAATTCTGTACTTGTATTTTAGAATATCTTGACTCATGGGAAGAACCTTTTGGTGGAACTCCTGTTTTAATTGGACAAATATTTATTATATATTGGAATTGCAGTGGAATGAGAGTGTCTACCTACAATTTTTCAGGGTCTGTGTTTGTAAAAGTATTTAAGGGGTAATAAATCAACTTATTTTAAGAACTTTCCTTAAAAGGAAACATTCTTTGAATAGACAACGCTGAATGAAATTACTTGGCCTACAAAATTGATCTGTTCCAAAAGAAAAAAGATGAGGAAAATAGAAATGAGGATAGACTTCCTTTAGCAGACATTTTTCTGAGTACCTCAAAACCTTTAGAAAGTATTTTTCTTAATTAATAAAAAGTATGTTTCATAGGAAAAATTCCATTGAAAGTGTTATAATTTTATATCTACTTATCAAAAATGCAATTTTGAAGAAGATTTCAGGAAACTTTATGAAAAATGTAAAAATAATAAAACTATCATGAAAAGAAAATTCCTCAAAAGATACTATAAAACAATTATAGATATTGAAATATGTATCATAACTAATTATTAATTTGTTATTTTTAATGTTCAGTTAGTCATGAATTTTTTCAATTTCCTTTATTTTTATTTTAAAACAATTATAATTTTGAAAAATTTTGAATAAAATTATTTAGTAGGTTTACTAATGTAATAAAACCAACTCTCAGTTAATAAATATTTCAAAAAGTCCTACAACTTTAATGACTTTTAGTGTTTTTGCTCATGTTCAGATGTATCCCAGTTGACAGCAGATTTTATAGACATCTTATTTTCGTAGCTGCATGACCTTAAGGAAATCACTTAACTACATTAGTCTTATTTTTCTTATGTACAAATGGGGATAATGTTACTTATGTCAAAGTTAAGTATGAGGGATAAAGAAAATAATAGGTGTCAAGTGCTAATCACAGTCTAGCAATATTATTAATATTATAATGGTTCTTAAAAAAGGACTGCAATCAACTAGACAATCCCAAGTATTCAAGGAATACTTTCTACTTGCCTAATACTTTTCTTGGTATTATGACCCGCAGGAATAAGTCTCTTATAACCTACTGAAGAGATACCACAAGCAGCCAGGAAAAATATGGAAAAAATGATTACATGTGGCAGATTATAGCTTTAAATGCATATCTGTATGCTTACAGAAGTAGAAAAAGCGTTAGCGATTGGAGAGAACATGCTGAGCTGGTGTTATCATTTGGTCTTTACAATATGCCTAGTATCATGTGAGGAACTGGAAATTCAAGAAGACAGAGTTCTTATTCTCAAGAAGGTCAGAATCCCCTGCATCAAGGAAGGCATCACAGTCAGGTGAGAGGCACTGTTTTGGGCAAAAGAATAGAGCATTACGGGAAGGGAGTAAGCATTTTAGGTGTGGTGAGCTTTGTTTACCTGAGGCATTGCCTTGGCTGGAGGGGAGGGGATATTGGAGAGTGGTGGGCGGTAGGGCTGGGTAGGCAAAGAGAGAAATTCCACAGTAAAAACACTTGGGATTGCTTTCTGAGCATGGCATCAGTGTGTTGCCTGGCAGAAGAATATTTTTCCTGAGCCCTGTTAGCTTGTTAAGTTTTCCATTATTAGCTTTATAATTCTTACATTCCTCCTGTATTATGCTGAGAACAAACAACATGGGCTTCAATCTTTTTAACACTTGTTCCTGTATCAACCAGTTCTCAACCACATGGAAGGATGGAATTAAGAGCCACACTGGTGTGGAGTAATCGCGTGGGTTGATTTTTTCCAGAAGTTGACAGAGAAAGACATTCTGTACCACTCATAGCATTTTAGATACCATCTCCTAATCTTACAAGAGAGAACCGAGGCTCACGGCAGTTGCCTAAGATCACTTGGAGTGCGTGGAGGGCTGGGATTCAGACCCCATCTCCTGATGCCAGGCAGTGGCTTATCCTGCTCGATCAGCATCCCCGGAATGGGCTGCTAGGGGCATTCATTCCAGAAGGTATTAATTGGAGCTCCCAGAACAAAGGGTTCTAGGGAGGAAAAGAGTCTTGGAAATATTGCATGTTAAATCTTTCTCTTGGGGATCCAAGTTTCATAGTAGCACATTAGAAACTTAAAGGAGTTCCAAAAGTAAAAACAAAACAAAACAAAACCCTCCAAAACAAAAAAACATCTTTAACAGTGTTAATAGTTAAAATGGCATATTTGCAGAGGAAGACTTTCTTTGTACATCTTGCTAATGGGGAATTATTTTCCCTTAACACCAGTTTGGGATGACCTCACACCCCTCATCCTCATTTCTCAAATTAGAGTAGCCCACAGCCTTTGCTGGGTGCAGCTGAGGTCAGAAGGACCAGGGTTCTTAGCAACAAGAAAAGTCACGGTCTACACAACAGGACTTTACACTCACAGGTGACTGAGGGAAAAACTGGCACCTCCGTTTTACTGAGTGTCACCAGACCATTGAAGCATCTACTGGGCTGAAATATGAGCTAAGTATATCTTATTTCTCATTTATTGAAAGCAGTATGGCTAGCAGTGAAGAGTTTGTATTTGGTGTCAGCTAACCTTGTTCTTGTCTAGCTATGCCATTTAGCAGTTCTGTGATCTTGGGGAAGTTATTTAAGCTTTTTGAGCCTCCATTTCCTTATCTGTAGAATGGGGATAATAATTCCCCACCCTCAGAATATTTGTAAGAATGAGATGCTATAATATAGAACATATAACATGTCACATACAGTGCATAATATATGTGTTTAAGAGTCTTAGCAGAATTCTTGGCATATAGTATGTGCTCATAGATGTAGCTACATGAGTATCATGTTATCGCTCCCTCGTACTGAGTGTATGTGACAGGCATGTGCTAAGTGCCTTTACATACGTAAACATATATGTAATACAAACATGTATATAAATGAGCTTTATATTTTGTATATTCACAATAGTAGTTGTCATTTCCTATGTGCCAAGTACTCTGCTAAGTCTTTTTATGAATGATCTAATTTAGTTTTGACAATAGGCATGAGGGGTTAGGATTTCCATTTTGTGGAGGAGAGAATTGAGGGGCAGAAAGGTTAACTTATCAAAAGTTAACCCCCTTATCTAGGGGCAGAGCTAGGCTTTGAACCAGCCGAATGTTACGCTCTTGTATCTCTTTAGTGAAGATAAAAATTGCTTAATTTCGAATTTTAAATTTCTATTTTCATATTAAACATACAGAGTGTAATACACTTGATAGTCAGGAATTGTTTTAAAATGTATAAAACAATATTAAAATTGATCGAAAAAATTTTAAAAAATCCATCATACAACCATCCAAACATAACTTTCATGTGTTATACTCCCTTCTAGCCCTTGTGCAAAAAATATTTTTCCTTGACTGTAATCAGTGTTGTGTTCTTATCAATGACGATTAAATCATAATGGTTTTAATGTTTCATTTTCATAATTATCATCTTCAGTAGCTGCATACTGTTTCATCGAGACAACATAACAATTAGCTCAGTCATTCCTCTCTACCTGTCAGACTTTGATATTTCTCTACCCTCCCGTTATTTGGCATGATCTAGGGTTACTTTTAACGCTACAAAACAAAACAACCCCCCCACCCCGAATCATCCATATTAATTGTCAGTTTTGAACTCAGTATTTCTTTAATAAAATGCATCTGGGATTCCAGGTATAGAATACGGCTATCCTTTGGAAAGGCTACTTAGTATTTTCTGGCGTTTTAAAGCCTGTGGGAGGTTGCACAGGTGTGATTCTTTCTTAGGGACATGGTACAGCCCGTTCATGCAAACGTCGCCATTGGACATTATCTCACACAACCTTTACATTCGGAAACAGACGAGGGAGAGACCGAGCGATGCCGAAGTCCCATAGAAGAGAAACCCATCTCCAGTTCTCAGTCGCCCCTTGAAATAAGTTACACAGTGTCAGTCACTCTGCTACAATGGACTTCCAGGTCTGGTGATTTGTTTTCCATCATCTTCCCCTTCTGGTTATCCTTTCAGTTATATATGCTCATTGCTATTAATAAAAGACTATCCCCCTCTTTTATTTCATTCAAAAGATACCTATTATGCCTCTGCAATTTCTGGATCCAAAAAAAAAAAACATTTTTTCCCCCTAATTGAATCCACCTGCACTAAAATTATAAGTTTTATTCTCCTTACTCCCTTCATTATTATAGGTTTTGACAGAATATGGGATATTCATACTCACTTCATTCACTGCACTGTTTTCTGAGGTTCTGGGATCCATACAGAAATGGCTTGGCTACCGTACATTTTGCCACCTAACTTTTAGCTACTGAACAATGCCACCTTATCTACTTTTGGATCATACTCATATTAGACCAAAAAAAGTTTATTGAGGGTTTAAAAACTTCTTTTTCTAGACTGAGGCATACACTGAGTTCAGTACTGCAATTTATCCCAACACTGCAGGAACTGCTTTAAAAATGGTTCATTTTTCCAGAGTATCCTGAAAGGTTAGGCTTTGTGATCTTTCTTGGAGAGGCAAGTACAGCTTGCCTCCATTTACAAACCTAGGGGAAATGATCATTGCACAAACTTCATATTTTTAAATGGAAACGAGAAAAGCAATAGCTCTCCAAAGACTCCTTTAAGACAGGCAAGTTTATGGAACTCAAATATTTTCTGAAATGTTTGGCATCATGATATATTTACATTAGGAACCCACTATTTTCCTTGAGCCTTCGAACTTTCATTTTAAGACCTATAATCATTCTACAGCTATAAATTAACTGCTGAAGGATGGAATTTTACAGGATGTGCTACGGAAAGGGTGTGAGCAGAGGAAAGCATATGTTTTCACACTTCAGGTTGTTAGGGGAAAAACGGTATTTGAGCATAAATTGGCATTAGAAGGAAGGAAAGTCTTGGTTGGTAGGAAAAAGAAGTCTGCTCTGTTGAACCACAATGTTTGAGTTCTTCAAAATCATGTACAATTTTTTTCATGTTTTACATTTTTAAGCAAACTTGAAAGAAACATGGGGAAGGAAGGGATCTTGTGATCCTAGATTGAGGTCGGATTTCCATGAGCGTTTTCATCTTCCACAGTGCCAGTGCTGCAAGAAGAACCGAAAGAAGACCTCATGTGGGAGAAGAAAACTGGATGATGGAGACATAGCGTTGAGAGCAGCAGGAGAAGAAAAGGAGACAAAAGAGGAGGCTGGGCAGTGGTGGCCCAGAGGAGGGATGATGGAGGCTGGGACTAGGGATTAGGGTGGGGCGGTGGAACTCGTGAAAAGTGGATGAGTTCGAAATCTATTTTGTGTGTAGAACTGACAGTAATTAGGATGAATTTTTTAAAAAAATGAAGACTGAGTGATGAGGCACTATCAAGAGTGATTCTCAGAATCCCTGCTTGAGTGACTGAGTGATGGAAGTGGCACCGGTTAAGGTGGAGAGCACAAGTGGAAGAAGAGATGTGCAAACGAAGTTTGATTTGTGAACATCAGGTGGAGGTATAAAGCAGACAGTTGAATGCATGGAGCTTAGAAGTGAGTGTAGGATGAAAACATAAACTTTGAAATCATTAGAATATACAGATGGTATTTAAATTATGGGACTGTGGTATATATATATGTGTATATATGTATATATACATATACACACACATACACACACAATGGAATATTTCTCAGCCATAAAAAAAGAATGAAACGATGTCATTTGTAGCAAAACGGGTGGGCCTAGAGCTTATCCTACTAAGTGAAGTAAGCCAGATAGAGAAAGACAAATATCATATGATATCACTTATATGTGGAATCTTAAAAAAAAGATACAAATGAACTTATTCCCAAAACAGAAAGAGACTCACAGACACAGAAAACAAACTTGCGGTTACCAAAGGGAAAAAGAAGGTGGGGGGGAGAGACAACATATTCACACTACTATATATAATATAGATAATCAACAACGACCTACTGTAGAGCCCAGGGAACTACACTCAATATCTTGTAATAAGCTATAAGGGAAAAGAATCTGAAAAAGAGTACACATTTTTGTATATATAACTGAATCGCTGTGCTGTACACCTGAAACTAACACGATATTGTACATCAACTATACTTCAATAAACAAAATTATGAGACTGGGAGTAATAATAGCAACTATATCAAACCTTGAACAACTCCAAGGCTGTTTGTTCCAAGAGGTACATAATGCTGTCTGACCCATTAGAATGACTCTTTTGGTTGAAGTCATACACCCACTCATCACTAATGGCCTGAAGTTTTAGTGGCCAAATCACGCAGATATTCCTTCTCTTTTTTATCCATGTTTTCCAAATAATACAAAAAATATTTTTTTGTATAAAAGAGTAGCTCTTGATTGGAGTTCTATCTATGTAATACATGTATTTAGATTTGAATTTGCACCATGAAACTCAGGTGGAAAAAAGGCACATTTTAATATATTTTGTTACTCAAGTATAACCTGGCTTCCAGGCTCTGTGCTTTATTGGTGGGAAATTTAACGGTAGTTCTGCTTTTATTAGAAGATTCTATTCTTCCAGAGGCCTTGGCAGAAGTTCCAGGGGCTTAACTGGTCAGAAAATTTGGGCCAGGACCCTCTGAGCGCCTCACTTTCCCATGGTTATAGCAGCCACAGCTCCATCAGCCAGTGAGAAGCTGCCTTTGCCTTAAAGGAAGCCATGTAGGATTTAATTTTGAGCTGAAAGTTGGGCTGATCTTCCAACCAGAATCTCTAACTGAGAATCTCAAAAATGTCATGTTTTAATCCCCTTTCTATTTCGACGGAGGTCCCTGGGAGAGGAGGATCCAGGCTGTGGACTTTACAGGCCCTTCCTGGGCCCAGGAGAGGCTGGCATTGCCACTTCACAGCCCATCCCTTTTCTACTGCGTGCCCATCACCAGGTGTAATTTCAGGTTTTGTTCTCTTCCCTACCTGGATCAGAGACTAGTTTCTTGGGGTGACCAGGACATTCTCTCTCCCCAGCTGGTTTGTGGTTTTCAAGCTCCACCAGGCCTGCTTTTGCTTTCACGTGAGGCCTATGCCCTTGATTTCAGATTGGTGGGTGCAGCTTGCTCCAGCCCCCTCGCCTTGCCCACACGTAAAGCTAACCAATGGGCAGTTGCACTTCTCAACCCCCTTGTTGTGGTTGTACGGTGGGATTCTTAGCCTCACTGGGGGCTCAGTCCTGCTCCTGCAAACCCTGGACCTTTGCCTGTTGCCCGACTAGTCACACTAACTAGTCTCAAGCTAGCAGACTGACAGGCCTGCCCACCAGTAGGTATGAGCTATCTTATCTTGCCAGTGTGTTTTGGAAGGGGCCTCAGGAAAGGTGCTGACCCCAGGCTTCCCAAAAGCTGCCAAAGCAGCTGACTCAGCTTTCAGCTGCTCTGATAATGTGTTGTCCACTTTAGCTGGTTACAGACTAGACCAGTTCCCCTGAAATCATCCATTTGACACCTGTTTCTCAAATACTGGATGCGGGCCATTACTGTCTTCCTCTGCTTTTTTTCTATTATGGCATCGGTAGTTGAAAAAAATGAGAGATGTGTCAGGGTTTAGTCAAATTGATCTCAGAGCAAAGCAAGTGGCTGAAAATTGTCCTGCTGTACTTGTTTTTAAGACACCATCCACATTTCCTGAGTCTAAAGGGACCGTGGCTAGAAGCCCTCCAATCGTCCACATTGTAGTGTGTATCTACACACACACCTGTTCAACTGGCCTCCTGGCGTTCATTCAAAAAACTGACATGCTCTGATCTCTGGTATTCAACACATCGGGGCATCTGGTTTCATTAGTGAGACAGTCATTCACATTCACTAAAGCCCTAATGGGTGGGAATTCCGTTTTTGGAAAATAAACTCGGTTATTGATAATTTACTTTTTGCATCAAAGGGAATACAGCTTCCCCCCACTGCCTGTTTCAGTGTGTTAGCTGCTGTCTTGGGTGGTGTGTTTAAGTGAGGGACCATGGGAGTGTTTTCATACCCCAGGACTTTGGCACCCAGGTCATCGTGGGCACTTCTTGTTTATGAAGACATTTCCTGTTTGGAAATTCAAGATCTGAGACAGAGACTTCAAAAATCAATTTCTATTTTCCTCTATTTTTGGTGTTTCTCTAGTAATGACAGAGAAATCCACCTCTTAGGCAAACTCTTAAGATTGTTCTCAACGATTTTTCCTTTCTAAACTTTTTGAGTATTGCTCTACACTTTCTTAGGAGATTTAAAGCATTCTGTACATGCTTTCAAACTCAGTTCTGTCACATCCACTGGTATTTCCCACATCCGTCGTTTTGAGAGTGCACGTTTATCTTTGCACAAAAGGGCTCCGACGGGGTCACAGCTGTAACTGGTTTCTTAAGCAGTCAGAACTCAGTGGGGAATGAATACGAAACCATCCAGTTTTCCTGTAGTCACTGACTGGGACCACGCTCAGATGAATTCCTCTTTGTTGTATCTTGGACAACATCTTGGCCAGATTAAAATTGGGGTCACTTTGGATGATTTAAAGTGATTCGATTTTAAAACTCTGGTCTCCTTTCTGACTGAAAACTGAGCTCCTCCTCTCTGCCAGTAGATCTGGAATGGGAGTGGGAAGGGTCTGCTCTTTTATTTCCCTTTCACTTGCAGAAAGGAGGCTGAGACTAGAATACCTCAGGGATAACTGCTCTTCTCTGAGAACAGGCAGACTCCGGTGGTCATTAGAGCTGCTCATTGGGGTTTCTGTTTTCCGCCCTGCCACTTGGAGGAGTTACACTTACCCACTCCCTTATGTACTTTTATACTGACAGATGGAGGAAAAAGGGAATGTGAGGGAATCCTACATTCTTAAAGTTTCCGCCTGGAAGTAGCTTATCTCACTTCTGGTCAGTTTTTATCAACCAGTGACCACTGTAGTCTACCTTTCTGGTCCTCAAATAGCTGGCTACCTCTTATCCAAAAGTTCCATCCAGGTATTGCGTTCAGCCCCAAGTCCAAAATCTCTGAGCGATGCTGCAGAATGTCTTTACCAGGTCTAGACATGGCCGCTCTTAAGTCTGAAGATCTGTGAATGCGATAGACAAATTACCTATCTCCCACACACCCATTACAAAGTGGTGGGAGACGCATAGGACAATCAAAGTCAACATTCCCATTTAGAAAGAGGGAAGAACAGGAGACACAAAGCAGCTTCAGGTCCGTAGCGATTCTGAAATCCAGCTAGGCTTACACTGACGGTGAGGAACATTCCTTGATTTAGACCCCAACTCTGCTCACTGGGAGATCTTCCTGGTCCACTGTTCCCCATGGCTTTTGAATCTGTCGCTCTAGAATAGTCTTTCTTTTCCATTATTCTTTGATATAATCAAAACAGATACTGGGAAGTCTGTCTGTCAGTGAGTACTGAGCAGTTTTATCAATGTGCTTCATACCTGTGGAGACCTGAGATCATTTTAAGGCTTGAACAGTCACCACCGTTTTTCAGTTCACATATATGGTTTCTGTGGTAGTCTAACTCTGTTGAAAACAGCAAACACCATATCTTTTAGATTCCATTCAGTTATATTTGCCAATAATCAGTTCATTTTAGACATACTAATTCATTTTGCTGAAGTTCTCCTGTCTCCACTTGAGTTAATTAAGAGCGTATGAAGCTTTTATTATCTTTTTTCCCTAAACCCTGTTTCCAGTTGGAAGAAATAAGCATTCAACCTTTAGCTGTACCTTGCTCTTCTGTCTCCTTAATCTATTCAGAGGTTTTAACAATGAATTTGAAAGCCACACCCTTGATTTTATTCTCCATGGGTTCTAACTGGTCTTTATCATTCTAAGGCATCCTTAATTCTTTCTTTTACAAATTGAGAAAGGAGAATTAGTAGCCTCTTGCAGCTTTTTTATTTGTGGATTTTATCTAGTCCAGTTTATTTGCTTTTACTTCTGCCCTGAAGCTAGCTGATTCTTTTCTGAACTCATCTATTCCTCATAATATTTTATCAAATGAAGCTAACAGCAACGAACACACAACAGTAACATTATTTCCTTATCTCTTTCACTAAAGCTACAGATTCTCTCTACATATTATCTTCCCTCCAAGTTATTTCAGGCAACAGTTTTACCAAAAATATCATTGGTACGTAGCATTGATGCTCATCCTTTCAGCTTCCAATAACAGTTTCCTAGCTGCCCATCACCTGATTACTAAGCAATGCTATGTATTTGTGGTTTTATGTTGTATATCATGACTGCATCTCACACTAAGTGCTAATTTGTGTATCAGTAAGGATATGCTATGTAGTGCTAGCTAGAATATGCTGTAGTAACAAACATCCCTAAAACTTCAGTGGCTTAACCCAACAAAGTTTATTTCCTCCTCCAGCTACATGTCCAACACAGGATAATAGAAGAACTTTTTTTCTTGTGGATGTTCAGGGACTCAGACTGACGGAGCCTCTAGTTGATAAAGGCTGCATGTAACTAGCGTTCATTGACTACAGCTAGTTACTTGGCTACACCTAACTTCAAATTGGATGGGGAAGTGTAAGACTACCACATGCCTGGAAAGAAAACTGGAATGTTTGTGAACAGCTCTAACGAATTTTATAATCTTTGGAGCAAAATAGTAATCGGTTCTAGCTTTTGCTATTTTAACTTGCCCATCTGTGGTGCAGATGTGGAATGCACAAGAATTCTTAGCAATCCTGATACTTCCCCCAAGCCTGTTTCTTTCATATTCTTCCCAATTTACTTAATAGCAATTCCATTTGCTCTGTTTTTTTGTTAAAAAATCTTATCTTCCATGTTTCTCTTTCTTTCACACTCAACCTCCAATCTGATAGTCAGTCCGATTGGTTTTACCTTCAAAATACATCCATACTATTACCACTTCTTTCCAACTTCACCTCTACCATTTAGCTCTAAGCTACCATTGTTGTTCACCTCCTAAATTGTTGCCCTTTTTCTACACCTTCAACCTGTAATTATTCTCAATACATTTCTCATCATAATTTTTTAATGCAAAAAGCATATCATATAATTCCCTTGCTCAAAACCCTCCAAAGGCTGTATCTTTAGCGTCTGAAACAGAACAATGCCTGGCACTTAGTAGACGCTCAGGAAAGTTTGTTCAAGAAATGAATTAAACAACATGGATCCATGAAAACACAAACAGATCCATGGAACCAAACTGAGTATTCACGTGGGAATTTTGTATATGGTGAAGGCGGCATTTCATGTCAGTAAATAACAAATATTGGTAAAGATGTGGAGAAAAGGGAACCCTAGTACACTGCTGGTGGGATTGTTAATGGGTGCAACCACTGTGGAAAACAGTATGGAGGTTCCTCAAAAAGTTAAAAATAGCACTACCATATGATCCAACAATCCCACTTCTGGGTGTATATCCAAAGGAAATGAAAGCAGGATATCGAAGCGATAACTGCACTTTCATGTTCGTTGCAGTGTTATTCACAACAGCCTAGATATGGAAATAACCTCAGTGTCTGTTAACAGATGAATGGATAAAAGGGATGTGGAATATTACTCAACCATCAGGAAGAAGGAAATCCTGCCTTTTGTGACAACATGGATGGCGCTTGAGGGCATTATACTAAGTGAAATAAGCCAGACAGAGAAAGACAGATACTGCACAGTATTACTTATGTATGGAATCTAAGTAAAAAGTCAAACTCTTAGAAATAGAGAGTTGAAAGTGGTTGCCAGGGGCTGGGGGAAGGGGCAAATAGGGAGAGGTTGGAAATGGGTAAAAACTTTCAGCTATAAGGTGAATAACTTCTGAGGATCTAATGTAAAAACATGGTGACTACAGTTGATAACACTGTATTATATTTAAAAATCTGAATTTCTTCTCTAAAGACAAAAAATAATGATGCCTGAATTACTGTTTCTCCCAGAACATTGTTTGAGTTATTCATTCATGCATTCTTTTGGCAAATACTTTTGAGAAGTAGACCCAGTCTCTGGTTAGGTCCTAGGTACAAGCTAGTGAACAAAATAGAGAAAACCTCTGCCATGAGGGAACTGAAACATTCATTGAGCATCCAATATGTACCAGACACTGTGTTGAGGCTGTAAAGATGAATATAATTCCCGCCTTCAAATACTTTTTAAAGAAACAGATATGAACATATAATCAACAACCCAGAAATATTATATACCATTATACCTCTAGAAAGAAAAGTGGTGTCAGAAAAAAAAAGATTGTATATGGCATATGTACTATAAAAAGTCAAAACAGATAACATGGCAGAAAAAAAGTAATTTCAAATTCATAAGACAGCTAACTGGTTAATTTCCTTGCTATAAGAACAGCTTTTACAAATTGATTTAAAAAAAAAAAAGGTCAGAAAAACCACAATAAAATGCACAAAGAATGTGACCAGAGAGAAATAGAAATAGAAATGACTCTTAAACATATGAAAAGAAAAGTCATGATCTCAGAGTCAATACTGAAAAAAAAAGAGCAAATGAGAATTTTAATGAGATACAATTTTTAAAAGCACAATATTAGCAGAAATAATTTTTTAAACATCTGATGTTTGACAAATAGGGTAAAGTCATAAATGTAGAAGAAAGGATAAACACCAGATTAAAAAAAACCAAACATAAGCTTTATAAACAAATAAAACTTCATCGTGAATTTATTAAGTATCTTCTGTTAATACTTTATTTTCCCAACAAATACTGATATCCTTTAAGATATTCTGAGGTTTGCATTTCATTTGGACAACAAATGATGGTGTCCATTCTAATGCCCGAAGCTGATCATAGGATTGGCAATTTAGTTTATGGAGAGTCGTCCTTGGATTCGTGATGTTATGTAGAAGGTTCATTGAGAAGACCTTCATCTATTCCTTACTGGGGAGCTCATTTACTGAGAGAAAAACCTTTTTAGTCTGTTCTTCCCAGATATAACAATGATCAGGGTCATACCTTTGTGGAAATCATGGATATAAAAGTAAGTAAGCCGCCTCATCCAGGACTGGGGACCCACGCAGGGAGGGCAGCTTCTCTGCAGGCAACATGGCTGTTGAACTCAGTTCTGGTTCCTCACACCCTCTGTAGCAACACCTCCCTTCTGGCAGGATTCTAGACATTGATTTACTTTACTATCTGTGGCAGCTGAGCTCTAGAGCATTTGATCAAAAGGAAAGGCAACAAATGAATGCAGTCCTTCCTCCTGGGGGTCTGGAGGGAGGAAGAAGGGCATTTAAAGCAACTGAAAAGGATGCTTAGCTGTTTGGATTCTCTTACATCCTCCCCTTACTCCCTGTTTTCTTCTGTTGTTTCTAATCCACCCAGGGTATCCCACAGAGGTGTCCTGGGCCTCCCAGTCTGGCCCTGTTTTGCCCAGGCACTGGATTTGGAAGAACTCTCTGCTAGGCAGGACTGGGTTTCAAGGAGGACCAGTCAGAGGATCTGTAGAGCGAACGGTCTGTGGGGCAGTGAAGCCGTTGCAGAAATCTTGCCTTGAGGCCCAGAACGTAAAACCAAACTACTGGTAGGAAGCTGTAAATTCTTCATTTCAGTGAAAGGATTGGAGTACACTTTCTCCAGCTCACATGGAGGCTTACAGAAAACATTTATCTTATCCAACCTTGTAAAGTTGGTCCAGAGGCAGACTGGTGGAAGGGGACAGAAATGATGGGAAAGCGCTAACCACCAAGAAGTCTTTGTCTTTCCAGGGAGTCCTCTGCGGGGGGCAGCATGTATCTACACAAAAATGTTTTCATGGTCTGGCTCCACTTCTCTGGCTTGCAGGGGAGGCCAAATTCAAGGGCTTCCTTCGGGGAGATCTGCTGGTGATTTCAGTCACCCTGGACCCCACTTCACTAGAGTTACATTTTTCTGTCTCTGATAATGATGATCTGTAAACAGTCTCAGCCTCTGTGTTGCAACCCAGATGTGAATTATACACGCTGATGCAAAGAGAATTAAAAAAAAAAAAAAAATTGGTCCAGTATGTTCTTTGCAACATTTAGAATTCCTTCGAGAGGAATTTTCCAACTTAAAGGTCTTTTTTTCCTCTCATAAGCATTTTGTAAGTCTTGCAGGATGATTACTCATTTTTCTAAATAAAACATTAGCTACTCAATGTCTAAATAAGGTATTTGAAATGCAAAGAGGTTTTCCTTTGGCTCTTCTTAAAATGAAACATTTCTGAAAATTTCTTAGATGAAAGGATATTGAGGCTTAAATGTGTCAAAAGTTTGAGCGGATGGGGATGGAACCTATTTACGTGGTGACCTGGTTGCACGACTGCCCTGTGTTTGTTTTCTGTTAAATGATTTGTAGGGTATTGAACCTGGGAGGCCTTAGCACTATTCCAACGCATCCATGAGGTTTTCATTGTTAATGTAATTATGGACTTTTACAGAATATCCAGTGTATATAAAAATGAATCATTCTGTTTCTGAAGGCTTAATGGGCTTCTCAAAAGAGAAGGGAGAGAAAAAAGATTGTGTCTATTAAGCAGGCCCCTTCCCTTCCCTCCTTCCTGCTCTTCCTCCCTCTCTCCCTCCTGTTTCCCAGTATAGCTGATTTCCTTAGTTACTATGTCTACTTCTTTATTCTCCCTCATTTCCAAGATTTGTCAATAACAGACTTCCAAACTCCCTGTCTTCACAACGATGGAACATGCCTAATTGTTTCTCTTTGTGGAAGAACGCTGAACACTATAAAGTACTGTAGTAACGTTAAGTAACTTTTGTTATGGAAATAGAAAGGAAAATTAATAGAAATATAAAGGAGACCAGAAGGCATAGATATTGCTAAATGTAATCACTTAGTGATAATCAGAGGAGAGCAGAAGTATAAGTTGAATCTTGTTCAGAGGTTGGGAAATTACGATTCCAGTGATCCCTGATTCAAATATGAACGTAATTTTGTTGCATGGGTAAGAACTTAGGTACTAGAATGCAGAAAAGGCACATGGACCTTTTAACTATTGTCTTTTATGTGTGATGTGGGAAATTGAAAGTATGGATGACTTAACCCAGTGGTTCTCAAGTGGGTTGTTTTCCCCCCAGGGGATGTTTGTGCTGTCTTGTCATAAATGAGGGTGAGGGTGCTACTGATATCTAGTGGGTAAAGGCCGGGGCTACTGATGAACATCCTATAGCACACAGGGCAGCCCTCACAATAAGAATTATCTGGTCCAACATTTCAATAATGCTGATTTTGAGAAACCATGGCTTAATCTAGTTCATCATTATTTGAAAATGAAAACTCAAAATAAGCAAACAAACATAAAAAACTAACCCTTATATCATCTTGAGCCATTCTTCCTTTTGTTTTGGAAACTCTGGTCTGTGTCTAGCACTACTGAACTCTAGAGAGTCTTACTATGTGGAACTTTTAACTCTGTGCTATAGTACTCTCTTCTTCATTTAATTTACATTTAAAGCTATTCAAGACTTTTCTTATAGGTCACTCTTACTATGTGAAGCTTTCTGTGACACTGTCTCCTTATGACTCTGTCTCCTAGGAAAAACAAAATATGTCCTAAACAACCACTGTAGTGTGCCTCTGTTACTTATTCTTCACATTCTATTGTTTGTTCCCATTTAAGAACCTTCCCCCCACTGTGAGCGCTTGAGGGCAGAAGCTGGATTCTACTCATCTTTAAAAGGCCTGGCAGAGAGTCTATCCCTCAGCAGCCTCCAAGAGATGTGGTTGAACAAATGCCTTCATGAGTGAAAGTCTCAGGGAAGGAGAATCCCTGGGTTAACTTCTCACTTACCTGTGCTTTGTTTATCTTTTGAATATTTTTGTGACATGTGAGCTTTGTTCAACAGCTCGTGATATCACTTTCTAGCCCAAAACTCTTTCCTGAGCTGCGTTATTGGTGTATACATGTATAATTATTTCCACTTTTTCCTGGATGTCTCTCAGGCACCTCAAACTTACCTACATCAAAACACTCCCTAACTTGCTTCTATTATTCCTCTCACATTACTTCCCTCCCTAACTTGCTTCTTTTCCCAAATACCCTGTATCAAGAGTGATCGAGCACTTCCAAACAGCTTCCAAATTTCTTTCTCATTTCCATGACCACTGCTTTAGTTTACAACTCTAACTCAGCATCCTACTTCCAGAATTCTTTTAATGAAAATCTCTTCTTTCCCCTGGTTAAATCATGCACGGATTCAATGGCTCCTCATTGCCTGTAGATAAAATCCACATTCTGTAGGCTGGGAATACAAGACCCTTCATGATACTATCTTGCGCTATTATCTCCCCAGCCCATATCAGCTCACACCTTCTTATGTGTTCCCAGCACACCAGACAATTTGTTGTTCCTTAACTTACTGTATTTTGTTAAATGCCTTCATCTGTGTTGTTCCCCTTGCCTAAAAGCACCTCCTCTCATCTCCCACCCTTTCTGTTATCCACCCACTGTCATCTACCAGGTGTCTCTCTCCGGAAACGATTCACTTTTATCTTCAGGCTGGATTGGCGTCCCTTTGCTGGGGTCCCAGCTCATACTGACTGTATTTCCAGGTCAACCCTTTTCTAATAGAGTTGCCAGTGTCTCTCTTCCCTATTAAACTATGAGCCCGTCAAGGAAGGAGAACGCATGGGACCCATTTCTTATTACAGAGTCTGACAGAGAGGAGTAGTAAACACAGAGCCTCTCCTGCAGGAAGTACTCGGTAAGCATGTACTCAGTTAAACTGAATCTCGGATGAAGAACCCATTGGGAATACATCTGGAAATGGAGCGGCTGTAGCATATTCAGCTTATTTCTCGTGTATCAATGTTATTTAAAGGGACAAAAACTCAACTCCCCTCCCCAGAGTGTGAGGCTCCGGTCTCTTAGTTAGTCTGCTCTATTGGATTTTGTTAGTCTGCATTCCTGTGGACGTTATTTAGCTATTCAAACTCACAAAGATACCATCCAATTACTTTACTGAATGGAATTTAGTTTGGCCTTTAGAAAGCTATCTTAATGCTTTCCAGCCAGTAGGTTATCATTTAGTTAGACTATTGAGGTGGCGAGTGGTTGGGGAATGAATGAGGAAGTGATGGTGGCCCCTGACAACATTGCAGGAAGCACAGAAATGGCAGGAGAAATCTCCAAGCGACCACGTGCGGGAAAGGATAAGTGGGTGTTTGTTAGGTGAGGGCCAACAATGAGATAATTCAAGTCCAGTTTCCAGGTTTCAGCTACTACAAAAATTTTGAAGATTTAAAAATAGATATAATCGGTTCCCCGTCACATTCCCAGATGTGGAAGCCTCCTCTGTCACATTCTCAGACTCTGTGGGTCCATCAAGACATATAAAATAGAGGAGGGATGGTTAAGTCTGGACAAAATTGAGGCATGACCTAACATTCCACATTCCAAACGGAAAAGAAAGAAACCTCAAAACAAAAATCACATCACTATATTCTTGCAGACATAGCTGAGGTTAATATTAAAAGTGTCACATCAGTTTTATTTTATTTTCTCTTTCTGAGGAATGAAGCAGCGGGAAAAGGATGAAATGAACTTGAGGAAGGTGAATACATGACTTATAGTTCATATTTTCCAGAAAAATGTAGCGTGTAAAAGGCTTTCTGGAAAAAATGCTGAAACTGGATTGGATTATTATAAATTTTGAATTCAGGTACATCAGCTATTTTATCAAAATGAAAGTCAAGTTGTGTTCACCCAAAAAGCATTCCTCAGGGGTGTTAAGTGTGATGATGGTTACAAACTTTCTCAATTAGATTTCAAGAAAAGAAAGAGTAAATGTAATTTGGCTTGTTATTCATACTCTACTGAATTATGTCAGATCCAAACTGCACAAACCCTTTAGGTTCATTTTGGAAAAAAAGAAACAAAAATCTTTTATGTGCAATTTTGTTGATACCATTTAAGCTTCAAACATCACATATTTTATTCAGTTCCTTTTTTCTTTCTTTCTTTCTTTCTTTTTTGGCTGTGTTGGGCCTTCGTTGCTGTGCGCGGGCTTTCTCTAGTTGCAGAGAGCAGGGTCTACTCTTCGCTACGGTGGGCGGACTTCTCATTGTGGTGCTTCTCTTGTTGCGGAGCACGGGCTCTAGGCGCACGGGCTCCAGTAGTTGTGGCGCACGGGCTCAGTAGTTGTGGCTCGTGGGCTCTAGAGCACGGGCTCAGTAGTTGTGGCGCACGCGCTTAGTTGCCCCGCGGCATGTGGGATCTTGCCGGACCAGGGATGGAACCCATGTCCCCTGCATTGGCAGGTGGATTCTTAACCACTGGACCACCAGGGAAGTCCCCAGCTGCTTTTTTCTTAATTATACTTTGTTACTAAACAGAGTGAAAGTATCACTTGATCACATGGTATCACCATGTTACCTTTCTAAAAGGTATAAAATTCTGAATTTTTAAACACACACAGCCCCAAAGCTTTCAGATAAGATTTTCCGTATTCTTAGGGATATGCTGTGGAAGATTGTTTCCCAAAAACGTCAACAACATTTCCTATTCCACATGTTCTTGAGAAATCATGTACTTTTTCAGGAAAACTATGCATATCATTAATAATTATTTTATTAAAAAGAGATGTTAAGAAAGGTTTTACTGAAGAAAAGTTGTGGAAGGAATTCCCTATTTTTTTGGTTTCTGGAAATATGTGGAAGTCAGGAACAAAGCTTGGGCTATCTTTTATTGTGAAAAGATTCATTTAGTTTACTTTAAATGGGTTTATTGAGAAAAAGAAAGCGGAGAAAATTTCTATAACAATGAAAGAAACTTCCTTGGGCAAATCTGCTAGCTGCTTTATGCTTTGGTTGCCTCATGTATAAAGTCAGTTTGGATTAACTATATAAAAATGTTCCAGGCTTTAAAATTCAATGTTTCTGCTATCTTCTTAATTATCTAAAGGGCAGTTGATTTAAAAAACATACAACACTATAAAGTGAGTACTACACATCTTGCTTTTGAAAAATAAAAATTATTAAAGATCAAGTAATATTTAATTCATCCTTATTTTGCTTTTGTAGTCAAGATAATTTTTTTTTTTAATGAAGGAGTAACGGTTTTACAGATTAAACTGTTCAAAGAGGTAACAAAATACACATTTTGGCCAGATGCTGGAAGTTTGGGCATTAAAATCAATGCCTAGTTTAAGTCAAGGCTGAAGATCACCATCGTAGAATGAGCCTCTGGGGCAATGGAGGAAAGCTGAAATTTTATCCAATAATTATTTATTATTAAATTGTCCTTGATAACTGTTCATAGTAAACATTTAAAGGTGTTAAGTAACTCAGGAGCAATGGTCTCTCAGCACTGCGGACAACAAATGGCTCTGAGCTTCCTCCAAACCACATTTGTGTTGTCAAATAAACATTCAACTGGTGGTTGAAAAGCCCCACTTTTCTCTAACACCATTGCTTTTTCTTCATATTCTTTATTACTTCTGGATAGAAGACAGTTTTCATGGTTGGATGTTGTCAACATGATTTTGGAAAATTTTTTCCCCCAAATCTTGAAATCTTGAGATGTTAAATTAATATTCTGCTTTCCGTGTATCACAGCAAGATATAAAAGTTACAAGCTAGTACTACTTGAAGGATGTATGACCTAAAAAAATGAATAATTAAAAAAAAGAAATACAGTGTTTAAAGATATATATCCATGAGATATCACTGACATTAATCTTTTCTTAAAAATTATAACTCTTGTTGTATAATCATTTATTTACAAATCCAAAACCCCAAAAAGCTCTGAAAATAAGTGTTTTTTCTTTTTTGTAAATATGTGGCAAATATTTGGTGGCAAAACAGGATCTGAGCTGACATAATGTCATTCCAAGGTTTATTTAGTTTACTTAGAATGACTGTTGCCCTGGAAAAATATTACTATTCTTGATTACATTTGCTTCCCTAGATCTGCTGGGGATTTTATATAGGAAGCATTCAGGTACCATGTTACCTTTCTAAAAGGTATAAAATTCTGAATTTTTAAACACACACAACCCCAAAGCTTTCAGATAAGATTTTCCGTATTCTTAGGGATATGCTGTGGAAATTGTTTCCCAAAAATGTCCTCAACAAAATTCCCTATTCCACATATTCTTTTAGAACCTTAACATGATCTCATCAAGAGGTAGGATCTAATTCCTTTCCTTTGAATTTTGGCATGTTTGGGGCTTGCTTATAATTAATAGAATGTGACATTATTAACACTATGTGTTTTCTAAGGCTGTATTTAAAAATGCCACAAATGCCCTTGTTCTTGTGGGACACTTGCTCTTGGAGTCCAGGCACCACATTGTGAGGAAGCCCAAGAAACCTATGAAAAGGCCAACATGGGGCTTCATTCCATACTCGTAGGTGAGTTATCCACCAATAGTCTATACCAGTGTGTCAGTCATGTGAATAAGCCATCTTGAAAGTTAACTATCCAGTCCCTAGTTGAATGACTTTAGCTGACACTGTGCTTAGACCTGCTCAGATTTCAGATTCATGAAATTTGAAGTCATTCATGAACAAATTAATGATTTTTTTGTTGTCACTAAATTTTGGGGTAGTTTGCTATGCAACAATAGTACTGGAGGCCTAAACTGCCTTGTAAGCAGCTCAGTTGTCCCAGGGAAGCCATTCATCAGGGAAGCCCAAGCTACCCCACATGGAGAGACCTTACGGAGAAGCTCTTAGACTGCATTTAGAAAACTAGATCCCAGCCAGTCACCTGCTCCAGCTGCAGCCAACATTTGACTGACTCAGAGAGAGACTGACTCAGAACACCCCATCCATGCTATTCCAGAATTCCTGATCCAAGAAGCCCAAAAGGAAGCACTATGAACTTAAGAAGTGGAAGAGGCAGCTAGGTGAAACCATTTTTAGGAAAGATCAAACTGCTTCTGAGTGGTTTCTGTAGTCATGGGTTCTGAGGTTTCCACTCTGATCACGCTCAAAGAGATCAGACCTGCACAGAGTATTACATATGTATGTATGTATGTATGTATGTATGAGAATATAGCATGTACAGGAATATAGAAAGGAGAGTAATTAATTCTGCTCTGGGGCATTTGTGAACAATTTGTAGAACAAATCAAATTTAAACTGGTTCCTGACGGTTGGTTAGGAGATGTTTCCAGGTTATAAAGTGTGGGTTTGTATGTGTTATGGCTATGTGAGGAGAAAGGAAAAGAGGAGGAGAGAGAGACAACTGGCAGAATGGCTACCGAGACTTCCAGAGGCTAGGTCTTGATTTTTGTCCTTTCTTCTCCCCTAAGAAATTTCTTCTTTGGATTTCCTTGAGATAATCCCATTTAAGGTAGTAAGGTTTTTTTTTTTTCTCTGAAACTTGCCCTCAAAAGAGCCTTGACTAAGACAATTCTTTTGGTTTATGACTACCCTATTCTAGGTACTGTGATAGTCATGGTGTATATGTTAATCAATTTAATTCTTACCACTACTTTCTGAATTTCAAAAATTCAAAATGGGGATATCATCATCCCCATTTTGAAAATAAGGAAGCTGAGACTAAATGCCTATTTAAGTCACAAAGCAGGAAAATGAAAATGGCCTGGATTCAAAATCTAGACTTTAACCCTTCACTGTACAATGGCTCCCGTGTTTGATTTTATTCTCTTTAGAGCTCATCTGGTATTTATATATTTGTGGTGCCCATATATTTCATATGTAGACCTGCTTTATCCCCACAAATTCAGAGTATAGTAGAATTTGTATTTTAATTTTATTTTTTCCTTTGAGTTGGCTTTGTATTTTGTCTAGAATAGATGATTTAATATTTAGTTGACTCAATTAGTGAAAAATAATGAAAAAGCTAATGGCAGATAAAAGCTTTGGATTATGATTAAGACTTGAATGAAAATGAGAAAGAGACATGTTTCTTCTGTTTCTTTCTGTGGGAAGGAGGAAAAAGGCTGTGACCTCGGGTGTGTGGGACTTTGCAGGGTATTTATACAAGGCTGGAGGTCTGTAAGGCTCCGCTACAAGAGCTGTTCATCTTTGTTTTATAGCTGTTTTCTATGACGAAATAGGCATTTGAAAGCAATTCTTGAATTCTTTGCAGATGACTAGATTTAATATTATTTTCTTTAAGAGATTCTTGCCTTTGTACAGTGAGATTTTCCTTAAATACTACTTCTTTAAAAAAAATATTCTGCACTGGTATTATTTACATACTATGTAATTTTTCTCTTGCCTCAGATATTTTTGGTCCTTTCCTGCTATTATAGTAAAAGATAACAACCACAGCAAATCCGACATTTAACTGACTAGCTTCTTTTGGAATACTGATAAATTAGATTAGATTTATATTCTGTTATATAATGTCAATTAAGCTTTTCTTAAACCTTTCACCACCAAAAATATCTCTCAGGTTAGCCTAATGTATTGCATGAATGCTCAAGTTGAATCATAGACTAATAAATTTTAGTATTTGAAGAAGAAAAGGAAAGTATGCAGAGTGGGGTCTGGACATTAAACACATACACACACAAACCCTCCAAGTGACTCCCAATGCCCAGCCAGGGTTGAAAAACCAGTGTCCAACCTTTTATCTTACAGATGAAATAATTGAATCAGAAGAAATATTGGTAAAATGTCATTTGGGTTCCAGAAGAATGCATAAAACTAAAAATAAACTTAAAAATTCACCTAACAGGAATGATTTATTACCATAAGATATTTAGTAATAACACTTATTGGCAAACGACTGCAAGCCAACTCCAAATGGCGTATGAATAAAGGCAAATGGGTTGGCTTATAGAATTCAGGAAAATGTTGACTACCAAACCCTGGGAAGGGCAAGGATGCAGTTGGGCGTGAGGCACATTCCACGCCAGGTACTCAAATGCCACCATTCCTGTCTGTTGTTGAACTTTATTCTCTTCCACTGAAGAACACACTTCTCCACATGGCAGAACATGTGATGGCCAGTGACTTCCAATCTTTACACTTCATCATTTAAGACACCAGGAAGAGAATGACCTCAAGATATCTCCCTAGGGCTGAATTAAAATACCCTAGAAAAGGATTCAACTTGAGCACAAAACATAAATCAAATTGGTCCAAGGGACAAGGTCACACCGTACTGAAAGAAGCATTTCCGTCTAAACCATAATGATGGGGGAAGAGGCAGTTTGTAGACAGGAGATCCTTAGCACACCACCTCAGGTGTCCACTAAAGTAACTTAGTCAGTTAACTGAGAGAAATGCATTTAAATATCTTTAAAATTCTTTCATTGGAAAATCTTTACCTGAAGTACATGATAATTTTCTTGGGGAATCCTTCTCTAGACTAGAATCTTCCAACCTTCTAGCAGAGGTGGCCCAAGAGCTCCATAGTTCAATGCATAGACTTTTACCTACTCTCCTTGCATTTCATCCTGTGCCTCATTTTTTGTGCTACATGAGGTCTGCATCCCCAGTTTAAAACAGCCTGGTTCAATTTCTCCAGGGAATAAGTCTCTCTTATCTGGCAAAGGAGTGGAGGAAGAGGAAGTCATTTTGTAAAAGTTGAGATGGGCCTGGGGAGACATTGCATAGCAGGTTGAAGCTCCTGTCTTTAGATGGGCCTGCTTGCAAGGTTGGTCCTTGGCTGGCTTCTGGTACCTTGGCTTTCAAAATGTTTCCTTTGTCCCTAAGTGGTAAGGTTAGTTGCTGTGCCTCATCTGTTTGTACAATACTGTGATTTATGGTGAATACCTGCTTTCTTGCTGGGAGTGTAGAGTTTTGTAGTTGCTAGGCAAAAGGTGCTTACATGATCAGCCACCAGTAAAAACCCTAAACTTTTAGTCTCAAACAGGCTTCCCTGGGCAGCAACATCACACATGTTGCTGCATTTTCCTCAATGGCAGGAATGTGTGCTCTGTGTGACAGAGGATGGAGTGTAGGAAGCCCTCACATTGATTCCTCCAGGCTCTACCTATGTCTTTCCTACGGATCCTTCTTGTATCTCTGCAGTAAATCTTCGCTGTGAGTACAACTATATGCTGAATCCTGTGATTCCTTCTAGAGAATCATCAAAATTGTGGGTGGTCTTGGGATGCCTGAAACAAGGGCCTCACTTTCCAACTTCACGGTTTGCCCCAATTCTGAACCTCTCTTCGATATTGCTTTCCAGGGCCAAAACATTGTAATTCATCTGCTTTCCTTCTTCCCAAACTTGGTTGGAATCTTATCTCACTGGTGTCCCCTTTCAAATTCTTTTGTCCATATGGACTTTCATTACCACTTTTCATTACTGTAATGTGATCTGAGTGCAGATTTATGTAAGGGAGGATAGAAACATGTGGCTAGCTTGTCATATTTATGTGAAAGCCCTCTATTATATCTGTGAGGGTTTTTTCCCTGTTCCATTTATCCTAGGCAATTTTCAAAGAACACCATATTTTGGGTCCCCAATATCTGTCTTCATATCTATCTATAATTATTTTTTATCTCTTTGTCCATTTCTTCATTTTGTGTAATTTTTCTGAAGTTACTTTTCCACACCATCATTAGAGTCTTCTGTGTATTAATGGTTCTAATTAAATTATAAACCCTTCATTAGCATTATTTTTCTCTGTAGTTTTTCTTTGTGCCTATTTGATTTTTAAAATAAAATATCACCCTAATGCCTTATTAACTCATGTTTCAGCATGTTTCATAGAGTTAGTGTTCTCAACATTCCTTGAAAGTACAGACACATGTTATTTAATTCTTTGTGATATATTTCAATTTCCTAAAATTGTTTCTCGTTTCTGACATCCTCTGTACTTTTTGTAATGTATACCTGAAGTCTTTTTGATGAAGTTTCAGGTTGCAATATTTTTCTATCTACATACCTTGGAATAAATGGTTATTTCTCCACCTATTATTTGTTCCAGAATACTGTAGTTGTAATTTCCTTGACTTTTTTTTTTTATTTACTTATTTTTATTATTTATTTATTTTTGGCTGTGTTGGGTCTTCGTTTCTGTGCGAGGGCTTTCTCTAGTTGTGGCAAGTGGGGGCCATTCTTCATTGCAGTGCGCGGGCCTCTCACTATCGCAGCCTCTCTTGTTGCGGAGCACAGGCTCCAGACGCGCAGGCTCAGTAGTTGTGGCTCACGGGCCTAGTTGCTCTGCGGCATGTGGGATCTTCCCAGACCAGCACTCGAACCCGTGTCCCCTGCATTAGCAGGCAGATTCTCAACCACTGCACCACCAGGGAAGCCCCAGTAATTTCCTTGACTTTGTTATTTGCAGCTACAATCTGAGTTTTTGTTTTTCTCTGTTTTGTTTCTTTGTTTGTGTGATTTTTCTTTAATTGCTTGAGACTATTGTGTTGGCAAATTGTGACACAACTTTTGCTCCTGGGTGAGCCAGCACTTTGGTGAGAATACAGTTTAGAAAAATGTTTGATTGACATTATTGTCTCTTAAGTCAGTACATTTTTTTACCCCAAAGTTACCTTTGTTCTGAAACTGCAGAGTTGGCTTTGGGGATATTCTTTTCCATCTCACACAACCCACTCTTACCTCCACACCTAACACCTAACAGTTAAGAAGTGAGGTTAGAGGAAAAGTACTGGTAATGCATTGGCTCCTGGTGTCCCCTCCAACCCCACCCCTACTGATGATCTGTGGAAGTGGGGAAATGTGCTCCAACTTAGGGATTCCCCATCTTTTCTTGTCTGTATAATCTCCAGTGCTTGTGCACGTGGGCTTCAGTAGTTGTGGCGCACGGGCTTAGCTGCTCCGTGGCATATGGGATCTTCCTGGACCAGGGCTCGAACCTGTGTCCCCTGCATTGGCAGGCAGATTCTTTTTTTTTTTAAATAGGTCTTTATTGGGGTATAATTGCTTCACAATAATGTGTTAGCTTCTGTTGTACAACAAAGTGAATCAGCCATATGCATACGTATATCCCTACATCCCCTCCCTCTTGGGCCTCCCTCCCATCCTCCCTATCCCACCCCTCTTGGTTGTTGCAAAGCACCGAGCTGATCTCCCTGTGCTATGCTGCTGCATCAACTTATATACACTACGAAATGCAAAACAGTTAGCTAGTGGGCAGGTGGATTCTTAACCACTGTGCCACCAGGGAAGTCCCCTCCAGAAGGCTTTTAAATGACAAACCTCTCAGACTGATATTATATGAACTTCCTAGCCTTAAAGGAAACTTTCGATAGTTTTAACTGAAAATAAAATGACCCCAAAGATGGGGCTACCCCATCATCACATACAGTTATTTAGAAAAGGTACAGTCTGAATTGACAAGCTAGAAAAAAGACTCACCCTCTGAGTTGATAAGAACCGAAGCCAAAGAGCAATGTTTGGTGAGTGAAGCAATAAGGATTTTGGTTGTCACTCAAGCTTTTTGGCTGGGCATAAACTACACAGCATAACAAGTCACCCTTCAAAAAAACATGGTAGATATCTAGTAAAATCAGTAGTGTTTAATTTCTAGGCAGAAGAAATTGATTGGAGTCCACAGCTAACATCATAGTCAATTGTGAAAAGCTGATAATTTTCCTCTAAGATCAGAAACGAGACAAGGATACCCAGTCTTGCCACTTTTATTTGACATAGTACTGGAAGTCCTACTCAGAGAAATTAGGAAAGAAAAAGAAATGAAGAGCATCCAAATAAGAAAAGTAGTAAAACCATCACTATTTGCAGATAACATGATACTACATTATAGAAAACCCTAAAGAATCCACCAAAAACTGTTAGAACTAATACATGAATTTGGTAAAGTTGCAGGATACAAAATCAACATATTAAGTTTTCTTTGCATTTCTATACACTAATAATGACCTGTACACTGAAAACTATATGACATTGATGAAAGAAATTAAAGATGATACAAATGAATGGAATGATGTCCCATGCTCATGGATTGGAAGAATTAACATTGTTAAAATGTCCATACTGCCCAAAACAATCTTCAGATTCAATACAATTGTTATCAAAATTCCAATGGCATTTTTCACAGAAATAGAACAAACAATCCTAAAATTTGTATGGAACCACAAAAGACTCTGAATAGCCAAAACAATCTTGAGAAAGAAGAACAAAGTTGAAGGCATCATGCTTCCTGATTTCAAACTATACAACAAAGCTATCGCAGTCCAAGGAGTATGGTATTGGCATAAAACAGACATATATATCAATTGAAACAAAAAAAGAGGACAGCAGTAAACCCATACATATATGGTCAATTAATTTATGATAAAGGAATCAAAACTGTACAACGAATGGTGTTGGGCAAACTAGACAGCCACGTGTAAAAGAATGAAACTGGATCACTATCTTACACCATACACAAAAATCAACTCAAAATGGATTAAAGACTTGAATGTAGGACCTGAAACATAAAAATCCTGGAAGAAAACAGGTGGTAGGCTTTTTGATATCAATCTTAGCTACGATTTTTTGCAAAACAACAAAAGCAAAAATAAGTGGGACTGCGTCAAAGTAAAAAGCTTCTGAACAGAAAAGGAAACCATTAACCACATGAAAAAGCAACCTACCAAATGGGAGATAATAGTTGCAAATCATATATCTAATAATGGGTTAATATCCAAAACATATAATGAATTCACAAAACACAATAATAAGAAAACAATCTAATTTTAAAACGGGCAGAAGATCTAAATAGACATTTTTCCAAGGAAGACATCCAGATAGCCAACAGGTACAAAAAATACTCAAAATCACTAATCATTAGGGAACTGCAAATCAAAACCACACTGAGATATCATCTCATGATGGCCATTCTAACTTATTGAGTTATAGGACCCATGATGGCATCTTAGTATAATTTCTAACAGATAATAAGTTTAAAAACTTTATAAATGTAGGCTATTTGTCCAACAGAAACTTGACTGCAAATTACTGTAGCACGTTATCAATCCTATAAATTTATGTTACTTGAAGAATAAAAAATATTTGTATTTTAATAATAATATTCATGAGGTAAATTAACAACTGAATATTTTCTGTACATCCTTACACTCTGTGTTTAGCTGCCTGGAAACTATGCAACATCTACTTATGATTGTTTTTTAGCACCTCTTAATGCAAACATTACATAGAGTAACTGTTAAATTTCTTTGGAGAGCAGAACTGACATTCTGGGTGGATAAAATGAGATTAAAATACTTTAAAAAATACCCTAAATCTGTCATGTAAGGATGTTTCCTGTTAGCACCAAGAGTTGCAGATGGTCTCATCACCAAATATATCTACAATGTATGTTATGGGATTATGAAGTTGAATTTCTAAAGCTCTGACAACGTTCTCTTGTTGCTACCACTTATAATATCTAAAGGTTGTTTACTTCTTTTTCTTAACACATCAGTACCAGTTTTCTCCTGGAAAAAGAGAAGGGAAATGAGAGGTTTTTCATAGCTACTATAGATATAGAGAAGATGAACTTTGTAATTTAGTTAAAAAACCGTTGTTGAAAAGTAATATTGAATTATCATCCAGCTATCTATTTAGACAAAATCTCTGGTATTAAGTCCCACAAATACTGAAATATACTTTAAAAATAAACACGGATAATTTTATCCCTTTGGTTACAAGTGTAAAGGTACTTGTTCTACAGAAATGTATACATATAAAATGGTATACATAATTTATGACATTATTTATAGTAAGTATATGAAAATATAATAATGTATGCATATAAACAAACTATTGTCTATATGGAATAAAGTGTGGCATTGCCATTCAGCAACCCAACAAGATTCCTCCAATTTTGACAAATTGAAACTTCTGAACTGCAGATAACATGATATATTAACTTCTAAAAATTCAGATATTTAGTTCATGGATCTTGGTTACTTTTTCCTCTACAATTTGGCATAGATATTTTGTTCTAGAAGGCTCCGATGTAATCAACACATTTCATTTTGGTACAAACTGTTATGAATGGCTTGGAAAATACGTGATTCTATAACTTGAAGAGTGGAAAGTTTCACACTCTAATTTAGACTTTCAGACTTTCTACTGAAACTTGGAATATTACATCTATTTTTAGAAAAGAACATTGTGGAATCCACAAAGAATTCATTAATATATTTTGTTGAAAGTATGGGTGTCTCCTCCCTGCACACACTTATCTGCCTCATTTCTAGGCATCACAATCCCAACCGATCCCTCTACTTGGATTAAATACTCAGAGGCTGCCCCCTGGAAAGTGAACAGGTGATTTTGAGGACAAGACAGGCCGTGGTCTGGAACCACATTATAATGAAAAATAAAAGCATACTCTTTATCATGAACAAAAAATGCTGCTGAATTATTGAAACACAGGCCCAGAAGATAGAATGGTTTTAAGACCAATTAGTGGGAGGAGTTGTTGGATAATGGGGTTTTCTCGTGAAATGAAGGAACTTTTCAGGTAAGCAAGGACTCTGAATTAATAGTCTTTGTTACACAAAACTCTTACAGACAAGATAGAAAGCGGCAACTGATCTAGAAAATCTGTGAATTAAAATAATACTTTGATTGATCCTATCAGCTATATAATAAAAAAAATACCCTAGATACCAAACAGTTTCTTAGAAGTGGGGAAATAAGAATCCCATGGTTATTATCCAATTGGCAATTTAATATCTCTAAGAGTTATGTATCAATTATTGAGATGGGATATACAACTCAATAATGAAACAACCCTGATGTGAACGTGTAATGATCTGATATGGGAGATCTTGATAGAGAAATTAAAGAATTTGTTCAAGTGTTACCCAACTTATAAATGTACATTCCTAGAATGTTGTTTAGTCTCAATTGTTCACCAGATTTTGGTGATATCACAGGTCAAAGCAAACAAAATTAACTTTATAAAACATATTAAAGAAGAAATATGATTTAAATTTGCTGCCTCTGAATTTGTTTGTAGAATTGATATAGAATGCTCTTATAGCTATGAGTAATTTTTAAATTAACACAAATGTCCAGGCATTGGAGAAGTGTAACCTCAACTTTAAATCTACTGAAAGTACTATTAGAGACTTAATTTTATTTAAGTCCTTGATAAATCATATGGTACTAAGACAACAGGTGATATTTAATGGCTCAGTAGCAGGAGCTAAGATTCCTGTAATATTTCAGTTGTGACATCTACTTAAACCATTCAGTGTTGGCATATTAATCATGTGATGCAGTTGGAATAACTGACATTTATAGACTCTAAGAACCATTCTGCTTGTGGACAGATAAAATTGGCTTAATTCTCCTTAGTTACTGAGAGTAATGGTGTCATCATAGGTGGTGGTGTAGATTAATAGACAGTATAAGAAACAAGAAGGTAGTTTGGTTTTTTCTTGTGATATTAAATTTTAAGTTATTGACTCACTTTCCCCTCATGTATTTACAAAATTTTTAAGGAAAATCTTGCCAAAGAAGAGACACACACACACATGCATGGGTAAATGTGCACAGACACACACACACACACACACACACAGATTAAATGTGGAATATTTTTAAAAGAAAATAATGCATCTAAGAGGAGAAAAATAATTATGCTCCATAATTCCTCTGACAGCATCAATTCTGATAACAGTCACAAAGGCCAAAAAGGTAGCATTTTAAGTTACATATTTTCATAATCAGAGAAGGGAGAACAGGATGGCTATTGAGAAAGACAATTCTGTTCCTAATTACCAAACTTAAAAAAAAATGGACAACAGTAGTTTTACAGTAAATGTAGAATCAGAATTCAAAGGTTTATTTCCAACATTCACCTTGATAAACTCCAAGGGCTAAAACTACATTGTAAGTCTGTGATCAACCCCCTGCAAGGAGTTAGTGTAACAAATGTTAATGTATTTATTTGGTATGGAGAGCTCTCAAGTAGACCTTTAATGACTCATTTGATTCAAGAGTAGCATTAGAATCCTTAAATGAATGTTCACAAAGCACTCATTCTGGATTGCAGACATAATATACCACTCATTGTCAAACAACACGTTCACTTTGGGAAGCCAGAGAAGCAGGAGTTTTGACTACTTTGTGGTAGTGAAAACTGAGAAGGCTGTCAGTGCTCTCCCCTGGATAGAAAGACTCTCTGCTTCCACAAGAGTTGGAAAGATGACATATATATATATATATATGTATATATATATATATATACCTGCCTCAATCATATATATATATACATATATATATATACCTGCCTCAATCATATATATATATACATATATATATATACCTGCCTCAATCATATATATATATATATATACCTGCCTCAATCATATATATATATATATACCTGTCTCAATCATATATATATATATATATATATATATATACCTGCCTCAATCATATGTCCTCCGACGATACCATGATTACGGAGATTTATAGTTGTGATGGGCTGTAGTGTGCTCCCCCATTCATATGCTGAAGTCCTAACCCTAGTACCTCAGAATGTGACCTTATTTAGAGATAGGGTTTTTACCAAGTTAAAATGAGGTGATTATGGGCCCTGATCCAATATGACTGTTTTCCTTATAAAGAGAAATTTGGAGATGGACCCACATACAGGGGGAAAGCCATAGGGACATGAAAACGGCCATCTACAAGCCAAGGAGGGAGGCATGGAATAGGTCCTTCCCTCACAGCCCTCAGAAGAAACCAACCCTGCCTACACCTTCATCTTGGACTTCTAGCCACCAGGCTGTGTGGCTGTAAATGTCTGTTTAATCCACCCAGTTTGTGGTATTTTGTTATAGCAGCTCTGGGAACCTAATACCCCAGCAATGATTTAGGACGTTTGACCATGCACCAGAATAAATCCAAAAACTAAAATAAGCTGAGGGAAAAATATAGCTTTCATTTTATGACTCTTCATATTTAGTTGCCATTTTCTGCTGAATATGACTATACAGTTGTAAACAAATATATACTTCTAAGCTGTTAACCAGACACAAATTCTTACATTTAAAATAATTTAAAAATATCCATAGGGAATATGTAAGAAAATTTTATTTTCATAACTGTATTTTCTAAAAAAAATAACTTGATTTTTATTCTAAAGTTTTATTATGGTTGTGTGTAAAAATATTTTTCAAGCTAATTTGCTTATCCTTTTGAATTTCCACTTTTTTTCTCATCAGAAAACATCCTTTACCTAAAGATCTTGATCTGTGGCGTATTTATACTGTCATAAGGTAGAATGCTGAAATGTGATCACTGCTTTTAGTCTGATTTATGTGGAATTTACCAAACACTGAAGGTTTAATAAAGTTATAGTAGGCTTTTTTCATTCAGTGAATTTACTGACCTTTCTGACAATAAAGTATTTAAATTTGAATTCAAAACTTTTTTATAGATGCCAAAATATATTCCTAGACTGAATTAAAAAATATACAATAAATTTAAAGTTAACCTTTATATATATCTATGTATTACAAAATACTTATTGATAGTAGAAGCCAAAGGTTCTTATTAAAATAATTGTTTTTACCGAAGTATAATCTGAAATCCTGAACCGAGGTTAAGTATTTTAAAATAACTTTTTATCTCATTTTTTGGTTCAGTAAATCTATTGCTGTTTGATAGCTTATGCCTATGCATTCAGAGTAGGACACACAAGCTGAATTCATGAATTCACATTGTAAGCAAAATGTTGTGTCTTTTTCTTTTTCTTTTGTAACAGTAATAATCATAGACTCCTCATGAATATAAGAGATATTCTAGATGTGTTTCTTTACATAGAAGTACCAGCCCCTGCTCCCATTCAGATGTTCATCCTCTGGCCTCTGTAATGTTGATTACTAACATCTCATGCCCTTTTTAAAATTCAAAACTTCACCTAACATGAGAGTAAGTTACAAGCTTTATTTTCCTAATCCGTATATAAATTATTTTCATGTTTAGAATTCTACTTAACCGAAAAATGGTCACATAGGAAAATGAGTATATGTCCTTCTTTGACATATTCCTTGTCACTTATGGGTTTTTAGTGTACATATAAACTCTTCCATTTGTCATTTAAGTGAAAACTGAGTGATTTTACCATATGATGTTTTTAGGCTTGAGTGGTTTGATGATATGGCTATTAGTGGTAATAGTAACTAAAACCAAGCATGCAAAATCCGTCATACCAGTCTAAACCATCTGGATTCTGCCCCAGCTCAAATCCCCCCAATTTCTATACATTTTATGATTTTTAATCTACTGGGAGTCTTGTTTTCTTAGGCAGCAGTAATCTTGCTCACTAGGTAGCATAAGGAATGTCTTTCAAGAGAGAAAAATTATTGGATCAGTGAGATTGGTGATTGTCATAAGAACTCATTGGCCACAAAAGGAGAGTCAGCAACTTGGGACGCGGCCGAGACCAAAGATGAAGCAATCTCAGCTGGCTCCTCCTCAAAAACCATGCGTAATGCAACACTCCCTAAATTAATAATCTCACTTTGATTAGCAATGCAATCAAAGATTATACTGGAAGCTGGGTTCTACCCTTCATCCATTTAAAATGAAACCTCAACTTTAGATTTATCATAAAAATCACTCAAGGAAATAATATCGTTCAAGATTTCATACACAGCTCAGTTTGAAAATTGTATGCAAATTGTTTACCCAAACGTTTTAAAGCCAAAGATTTAGCTGTGGCAGAGATGACTAGGGCTCATCAAACATGTACTTCTCCTTTCTTGGTATAGAATTGTCTCTGGGAAACAGCTACTCAACCAGCAACCAAATTTCCCAAGTCCTCGCAGCCTTGACATTTTGGTAAAGGCTCTGGGTAGAGGGACTGCCATGAGTTTCTGAAACCACCTGTGACTTTTCAGAATGCCATTATTTTCAGTATAGTCTATCTCTCCCTCTTGGAATCTTTAAGCAAAAATAATGCTAGTCCTGAATACTTTGCCTTCCTCAGTTGTCTAGCAGACACAAGAGCTACTTTTCCATGCGGTCAGGCTCTCTGAAGTCACCTGACCCACAGGTGCTGGCATGGACTCCCCTTTCTTGGATACCACCCCCACTTTACAATGGAGGTGGCCAGATATGATTTGCTATTTTTATCATGACTCAGTATGCCTTTGGATTCTTTATAAGATTGGCAAAGTCTGTGTAAATTTAAAAAATCACAGTTACAACTTAGGCTAAATCCAGGAGAACAGGTTGCTTCCCACACAGAACGCTTACCCTTTGTCCCCACTTCCACCCTCAGCCACTTCTCACATTTGCAGTTAGTTATGTGGCCTTTGTGTTTCTAGCTCACACTGTACAACAGATTTCAAAACCTCTCATAAAATTCCCCTTTTTATTAAGTGTAAAAATAATTCTCTGACAGAGGGGCTATAACAAAATTCACTTTATGTTTACCTCCCATGTGCAGCCATTGTGACAGTTTAAAAAATCCAATGTTTGCTATGTTGTATGAAATAAAAATGCGATATGCTTCCAGTCACTTCGCGTCATATACTGGGGAAAGTGTATTTGAAAGAGACTTGAACACGTGGAGGTAGGGATAATGACGCTAGGTTTCTTCAGTATAGAAGATGGTCCAAGAAGTTCAGCTTAACAGGAGAAAAATGAGGAAACAGCCAGTTATCAGGGCCAACTTCTTAAGAATTCTGCTGTAGGTACTTTCTCTTCAGTGTAAACAGTGAACCCAAGTGAACCAAAGAGAATTGGTTTAAGCACCACTATCCCTAAAAGTAAGAAAAGTTCATGGATTGGATTTTAAAAGCCAGTGGAAACAAAATGAAAAAATAAGACCTTACATTTGTGTTACCTTCTCGCCTGCCTCTCACAGCAGCCTTTTGGAAAAGATGAGGTCATGTTGTTTGATTCTATTTTAGAGGTAAGGAGGCTTTCACTTACAGAGGTGATGATGTGTGCAAGTTCTCAGAACTGAGACTTGGGTTAAGCCTCTCCTTCATTATTGCAGCCCCTGCTTCATATATAATGCTGCTTCGATTAGTCAGGACTGTTTAGTAGCGTGAAGAGATGGTGCTCTTTGTAGGCATACAAAGGGCATACAACACCCAAGAATAGGGTCAGTTGGCTTCATACTGGCTTATTTTGTCTACTTTGGAGTTGTAAAATCTGTCAAATGATATTCAGAATTTTTATATTACTATAAAGTGAAATCAAGTGTATGCACACACACACGTATCACTGAAATAATATCGTTTGAAAATTTAAGCTGAATACTTGCTATAACATTATCATCAGGGAGATATTCAGAATATTTAGGCACCTTTTATGGCATAGACACTAGCCCATCAAAATAGATCACTGGCCAATCAGAATGGAAGTTGATCATAAACAGCCAGTTTGAGTGTGTCTCAGTGGACAATCAGCTCTAACTCTGAAGTATCCATAGACCGGGATACCTGGGGGCAAAGATCATGAATGTCGGCTTCTTCCTGCTCTGTCCCAGCACCAAGCACAAGCACCAAATACGCTCTCAATACAGACTTTTAAATGAGTGAATCCACAGGCATTGAATTTAAAATTTTTCTGAACTCCCACGAGAACTTCCTGCCATGATGGACACACGTATTTATGATAAAAGAGGGAAAACTGGCTAACAGTGACTGAAAGAAAAATCTGTGAAAAATGATTCATAGACCATGCTTCTGTTCAGTCTCTTATTTTTCAAAGTTAATAGTTCAAAGTTTCACAAATTACTATATTCATCAAAACATTATCATATGTTAAAAGTCACACACTGAGGTTCAGACTCTTGCAAAACTGTGAATAAACTGGATCTCTCTCCTGGGCGTTTTTTTTTTTCCTAACATCTGTATTGGAGTATAATTGCTTTACAATGGTGTGTTACTTTCTGCTGTATAACAAAGTGAATCAGCTATACATATACATATATCCCTATATCTCCTCCCTCTTGCGTCTCCCTCCCACCCTCCCTCTCCCACCCCTCTAGGTGGTCACAAAGCACCAAGCTGATCTCCCTGTGCTATGCGGCTGCTTCCCACTAGCTGTTTTACATTTGGTAGTGTATATATGTCCATGCTACTCTCTCACTTTGTCACAGCTTACCCTTCCCCCTACCCGTGTCCTCAAGTCCATTCTCTACGTCTGCGTCTTTATTCCTGTCCTACCCCTAGGTTCTTCAGAACCAATTTTTTTTTTTTTTAGATTCCATATATATGTATTAGCATATGATATTTGTTTTTCTCTTTCTGACTTACTTCACTCTGTATGATAGTCTCTAGGTCCATCCACCTCACTACAAATAACTCAATTTTGTTTCTTTTTATGGTGGAGTAATATTCCATTGTATATATGTGCCACATCTTCTTTATCCATTCGTCTGTCGATGGACACTTAGGTTGCTTCCATGTCCTGGCTATTGTAAATAGTGCTGCAAAGAACATTGTGGTACATGTCTCTTTTTGAATTATGGCTTTCTCAGGGTATATGCCCAATATTCTCTATCCTGGAGAATGTTCCGTGAGCACTTGAGAAGAAAGTGTATTCTGTTGTTTTTGTATGGAATGTCCTATAAATATCAATTAAGTCCATCTTGTTTAATGTATCATTTAAAGCTTGTGTGTCCTTATTTATTTTCATTTTGGATGATCTGTCCATTGGTGAAAGTGGGGTGTTAAAGTCCCCCACTATGATTGTGTTACTGTCGATTTCCCCTTTTATGGCTGTTAGCATTTGCCTTTTGTGTTGAGGTGCTCCTATGTTGGGTGCATAAATATTTACAAGTGTTACATCTTCTTCTTGGATCGATCCCTTGATCATTATGTAGTGTCCTTCTTTGTCTCTTGTAATAGTCTTTATTTTAAAGTCTATTTTGTCTGATATGAGAATTGCTACTCCAGCTTTCTTTTGATTTCCATTTGCATAGAAT
Organism: Balaenoptera borealis; assembly: GCF_965194805.1. NCBI lineage: Eukaryota > Metazoa > Chordata > Mammalia > Artiodactyla > Balaenopteridae > Balaenoptera > Balaenoptera borealis. The sequence continues at coordinate 112,670,205 of NC_138873.1, read as the reverse complement.
GTCTTTTCCATCCCCTCACTTTCAATCTGTATGTGTCCCTAGGTCTGAAGTGGGTCTCTTGTAGACCGCATATATATGGCTCTTGTTTCTGTCTCCATACAGCCAGTCTATGTCTTTTGGGGGGAGCATTTAATCCATTCACATTTAAGGTAGTTATTGATATGTGTGTTCCTATTACCATTTTATAAATTGTTTTGAGTTTGTTATTGTAAGTCTTTTCCTTCTCTTGTGTTTCCTGCCTAGAGAAGTTCCTTTAGGATTTGTTGTAAAGCTGGTTTGGTGGTGGTGAATTCTCTTAGCTTTTGCTTGTCTGTAAAGGTTTTAATTTCTCCATTGAATCTGAATGAGATCCTTGCTGGGTAGAGTAATCTTGGTTGTAGGTTTTTCTCTTTCATCACTTTAACTATGTCCTGCCACTCCCTCCTGGCTTGCAGAGTTTCTGCTGAAAGATCATTTAACCTTATGGGGATTCCCTTGTATGTTATTTGCTGCTTTTCCCTTGCCGCTTTTAATATTTTTTCTTTGTATTTAATTGTTGATAGTTTGATTAATATGTGTCTTGGCGTGTTTCTCCTTGGATTTATCCTTTATGGGACTCTCTGTGCTTCCTGGACTTGACTGACTATTTCCTTTCCCATATTAGGGAAGTTTTCAACTATAATCTCTTCAAATATTTTCTCAGTCCCTTTCTTTTTCTCTTCTTCTTCTGGGACCCCTATCATTTGAATGTTGGGGTGTATAATGTTGTCCCAGAGGCCTCTGAGACTCTCCAATTCTTTTCATTCTTTTTTCTTTATTCTGCTCTGCAGTAGTTATTTCAACTCTTTTATCTTCCAGGTCACTTATCCATTCTTCTGCCTCAGTTATTCTGCTATTGATTCCTTCTAGAGAATTTTAAATTTCATTTATTGTGTTGTTCATCATTGTTTGTTTGCTCTTTAGTTCTTCTAGGTCCTTGTTAAACATTTCTTGTATTTTCTCTATTCTCTTTCCAAGATTTTGGATCATCTTTACTATCATTACTCTGAATTCTTTTTCAGGTAGACTGCCTCTTTCCTCTTCATTTGTTTGGTCTGGTGGGTTTTTACCTTGCTCCTTTATCTGCTGTGTATTTCTCTATCTTCTCATTTTGCTTAACTTACTGTGTTTGGGGTCTTCTTTCTGAAGGCTGCAGGTTAGTAGTTCCCGTTGTTTTTGGTGTCTGCCCCCAGTGGCTAAGGTTGGTTCAGTGGGTTGTGTAGGCTTCCTGATGGAGGGGACTGGTGCCTGTGTTCTAGTGGATAAGGCTGGATCTTGTCTTTCTGGTGGGCAGGACTGCGTCCGGTGGTGTGTTTTGGGGTGTCTGTGGCCTTATTATGATTTTAGGCAGCCTCTCTGCTAATGGGTGGGGATGTGTTCCTGTCTTGCTAGTTGTTTGGCATAGGGTGTTCAGCACTGTGGCTTGCTGGTCGTTGAGTGGAGCTGGGTCTTAGCGTGCAATGGAGATCTCTGGCTGAGCTTTTGCCATTTGATATTACATGGGGCTGGGAGGTCTCTGGTGGACCAATGTCCTGAACTCGGCTCTCCCACCTAAGAGGCTCAGGCCTGACACCTGCTGGAGCACCAAGACACTGTCAGCCACCTGGCTCAGAAGAAAAGGGAGAAAAAAGAAAGAAAGAAAGAAAGAATAAATAGATGAAATAAAATAAAGTTATTAAAATAAAAAATAAAAGAATTATTAAAAAGAAAAAAAGAAGAGAGAGCAACCAAACCAAAAAAACAAATCCACCAATGATAACAAGCGCTAAAAATTATACTAAAACAAACAAACAAACTAACAAAAAATGGACAAACAGAACCCTAAGACAAATAGTAAAAGCAAAGCTATACAGACAAAATCACACAAAGGAGCATACACATACACACTCGCAAAAGGAGAAAAAGGAAAAAAAAAAAAAAATATATATATATTAAAAAAAAAAGGAAGAGAGCAACCAAATCAATAAACAAATCTACCAATGGTAATACGCTCTAAATACTAAACTAAGGTAAACATAAAACCAGAAACAAATTAGATGCAGAAAGCAAACCCCAAGTCTACAGTTGCTCCCAAAGTCCACTGCATCAATTTTGGGATGATTCATCGTCTGTTCAGGTATTCCAGAGATGCAGGTACATCAAGTTAATTGTGGGGATTTAATCTGCTGCTCCTGGAGCTACATGGAGAGATTTCCCTTTCTCTTCTTTGTTCGCACAGCTCCTGGGGTTCAGCTTTGGATTTGGTCCTGCCTCTGCGTGTAGGTCGCCTGAGGGCGTCTGTTCCTTGCTCAGACAGGAGGGGGTTAAGGTTACAGCTGATTAGGGGTCTCTGGTTCACTCAGGCCGGGGTGGGGGGAAGGGGTACGGAATGTCGGGTGAGCCTGCGGCAGCAGAGGCCAGTGTGATGTTGCAACAGCCTGAGGCGTGACATTTGCTCCCCTGGGGAAGTTGTCCCTGGATCATGGGACCCTATTTTTAGTAAATTTCTATAAACTAGGTAGCAACTGATAAGGATACCTCCTTTTAGAAGAGGTATTTACTAACTGTAATGTAATATCCTGATTTATAGAGCTGGTTCCCCTGCCTTGCAATGACATATTTAAAGTCATGCTTTTATTTTCAAGTGAAATTGAGGGAAAACTGAAAATTTGTGTCTTTGTTTAACTCCTGCTTTCAACTTTCCCAGACCTTCCCCTGAGCATTAAATGTACTTTTTAATATACTAATAACATGTAACCACTGAATATTTATTTAGATGATTTTTGTTTGTTATGAACTGAATTGTGCCTATCCCCATTCGTATGTTGAAGTCCTTAACCCCCAATTTGACCGTATTTTGAGATAGGGCTTTATATGGAGGTATTTAAGATTAAATGAGGTCATTTAAATGAGGTTAAATGTGGCCCTAATTCCACAGGGATTGTGTCCTCATAAGAAGTTTTCATAAGAAGAGGAAAAGACACCAGAAATCGCTCTCTCCATGAGCACACAGAGGAAAGAACTTATGACTCTATTGCCTAGTAAAAGAGAGGGACATGGCATTGAAAAACTGGCAGTGGCCACCGATTTCATGCATGTGCTCTGATGCTCTTGTGGATCTCCAAATAACTTTGGAGACTGTTTACACGTGGTTGAAGAACTACAAGAACACTGATGTGCAGCAGATCCAGACCACAGGTATTTGGTCATCACTAAAAACAGATTTACCAATGGGAATTTGCCAGTTTCTGTTTTTCAGAGCAGCTGTTTGCTTCTATGTGCTCAGTAACATTCAGTTTTGTTTACTGATTTGCCCTTTTGGATAGATCACTGTGCTAGTCACCGTGAAGAATTATAAAGAAAATCAGACTTCTAGACTTCGTATTGAAGACACACGTATTTATCTGAAAATCTTCCACAAACCCCACTTGAATGAGTGTAGAAGAACAGAAAAGGTATAAACTTGTAGTCAGAATAGGAGCAAATGGCAAAGAAAAGGTCTCAGTTAAATTTTAGGTAGTGGGGGTCTGGATGAGGAATTGTGAGGCAAGGTATTGCTATTTTTTCTTTTAAATAAGATTTTAGGACTATTTACTTTTTCTCATTAAAAAGAGGGATATTATTTTGATAAGATAATTCTTTTTTTTTTTTTAAAGAAAGAAATTATGAACACAAGTCTTGCTATCCCTGGCTCTTCTGGGGAAGAGGTGGGTTAGTATTCAGGGAACTGCGGTGGTCACTGTCACAGAAGCAAAGGCACTATCCTTTGCTGTGTGAGGGGTGCCCCTGTCCCCATTCTCTTGCTATATGCAACCCTGATAATATATCTTGGCACTGGCAACACATCTCAAAGAGGCAACTGTCACAGGTTAAAATTTACAGTCACAACACGGTGGGGTGTTGCTCCAGGACCTTGCTTCAGACATATATCATGGGAGACTTACAGAGGAATACCCAGGCCCTACCTTCTCCCATCCTTTCCCCAATTTCAGAGGACTTGGTTAAAATACCTACTGTTAAGTACTGAATGCTGGTGTCCCCCCAGAATTCATGTATTGAAGCCCTAAGGAAATGTGATGGTGCTAGGAAGTGAGGTCTTTGGGAGGTAATTGGGTTTAGGTGAGGTCATGAGGATGGAGTCATCATGATGGGATTTCTGTTATAAGAAGAGGAAGATAGACCAGAGCTTCCTGTTTCTGTCATCACCTGAGGACACAGCAAGAAGGTGGCCATCTATAAGGCAGGAAGAGGGCCTTCACCAAGAACCGAATCTGTTGGCACCTTGATCTCGGACTTCCCAGGTTCCAGAACTGACCATATGGAGGAAATGTCTGAGGAAATGGTGAAATGAAAGAGATAATTTGTGAACTTGGCTGAAAGGCTATGCAATTCTTCCTGAAGTTTTTTCAAATTGTCACAAATCTAAAAAAAAAAAAATCCAATATGTTCACTCGAAAGAATTCACATATAAGTGGACCCATGCAATTCAAACCTGTGTTGTTCAAGGGTCAACTGTATAAAGAAAACTCCAGGCTCAAAGTGGATCAACAGCAGAAAACCAGAGTGAACAGTCTATCTGGATCAATGCCAAGCTCTCAAGATAAAAAGTCAAGATGGAAGGAAAAACTCATCAGGTTTTTGGTGACCCTCAGCAGAATTCGTCCAAATGGACGCCTGAGTAACAAGAGCAAATCCACGGGTCTGTGAGCTGGAAGTCTGAAGCCTGTGAGACTTGCTGATTGGCCAGATTCTCACCAAGTGTTGCAGTTCTCATGAGGTCTTCTTTGACACTCTGGGGCACACATGTGCTGCCTTCACGCTTTCATTCATGTGAATATTTCTCTCATCAGCCTATTTCACCAAGAAGGTTTTAGAATTACTGTGGCCATTTCAGGGAATTTCTGACATGAACAAGATGCAAGTGGGAAGAAAACCTTGGGAGGAGATTCTCTGACTTGTGTGTCCAAACAAGATGTTACTTTTTAAAAAAATTGAATTATAATTGTTTTACAATATTATATTAGTTTCAAATGTACAACATAGTGATTTGATAGTTTTATAGTTTATACTCCATTTAAAGTTATAAAATATTGGCTATATTCCCCATGTACATCCTTGTATCTTATTTATTACATCCTTGTATCTTATTTATTTTATACCGAGTCTTTGTACCTCTTAATTTCCTTCCTCTACCTTACCTCTCCCTCCAACCCCTTTCCCCACTGGGAAACACTAGTTTGTTCTCAGTATCTTTGAGTCTGTTTCTTTTTTATTATATTCATTTGTTTGTTTTATTTTTTAGATTCCACATATAAGTGAAATATCAATACCCATGATATTTTTCACAGAACTAGAACAAATAATACTACCACAAATACTAGAACAAATATTAGAACAAATAATGCAACCACAAAAGACCTCAAATAACCAAAGCAATCTTAAGGAAAAAGAACAAAACCAGAGGTATCAATCTCCCTGACTTCAGAATACACTACAAAGCCACACTAATCAAAACAGCATAGTATTGGCACAAAAACAGACAAATAGATCAATGGAATGGAATAGAGATTCCAGAAATAAACCCACACACATATGGTCAATTCGTCTATGACAAAGGAGGCAAGAATATACGATGGATAAAAGACAGTCTCTAAGTGGTTTGGGGAAAACTGGACAGCTACATGTGAAAGAGGTTAGTTTTTAACTTAAGAGATCCATCCCTCAAGTTTTCCTACTTTGGTGATTAACGAGTACCAGTTTTTTAATCATAAGTTTTGATGGAATAGTTAAAGGTCCTAGTTATTGTTTAAATAAACTGTAATGCTTTTTCTCTTGTGTGTATATCTGTAAAAATAGGGTTTCTTTCATCTGACCCGTTTCCCTTGCTTGCAGAGGTTAGATAATTAGCCTTTTATTGATAATTTTATATCTATCTTAAGCTGGCTTCCTCTTGTTTCTTCTTTCCCTTTCTTTTTCCCTTCTCTTTGGAATTTTGGAAGTTAATTTGTTCATGAACATTGCTCTGTAATGATGTGTAAATTCTAGAATATCTAGTGTAGATATAAAGTTTAAACTTTCCAAAATAAAAAAAAGGGACAGAGGAAATATTAAAAAAAAAAAAATTTACAGTCACAAACTCATATTTTTTGAAATGTAACTTAAACTTTCCCAAGAGTGTTTATTTCTGTTCAGGGGAAAACACTTAATAGTGCCACTTGCAGGAACACTGTTTCAAAACAGTTGCTTTCAGGGTACGTAGTTCAGTATACAAAAATACCTTTTTTTCCAGGTGATTTTCCCTTATCTAGGGCTTTCAAGGGGAAGCGAACCCTGGGTACCACCAGTGTGCAGGAATCTTGGTTATATCTCCCTACAAACAAGACCCTCCTCTTAGCTCCTTCTAGGAATGTCGATCCGCTACGTCTTGACTATGTCTTTCATCCTTTCCCTGAACTATCTCGCTCCTCAGTATAGGTTGCCAGATTTAGTAACTAAAAAATATAAAATGCCCCCGTAGTTACAAGATGGCAGCCCAGAGCTTGGCACTATTACACTGTTACACTGAAGTGGGAGATGGTCTCCTCCTCACTCTGAACATAGCAATGAGGCCCCTGGGAAAAGCAGTGTTTGAGACTCTGGGCTTAATAACCATGAAGTTTTCGGAATAGCATGAGCCCTAGAAATTCACTGGGAGCAACCAAGCGCTCTTCCAGGAGACCAGCATCTACCTCAGACTCGAGCTCCTCTATCGTGACCTTGGACCTGCCAAAAGAATCACAGAGAAGGAATAAATGGAAATTGGGATCAAGATGACAAAACAGAAGATGTGGGAGCATTCTCTGTGGTCAGTGAGGAAGTCTTGAGGAATAGTCATTAAAAGAAGCAAAGTGTAGGAAGGTTAAATTTCAATCTGATAGCGAAGGGGCTTTTAAATGTTTCAACGGTGTGGTTATACTTTCTGGAGGAGGACAGTTTTCTGGATTTGGTAAAGGCACTGGAGTTCAGCCTTCACAAGGACTGTCAAATGGAAAGAGCAGTAATTAGTGCCCCTTCCCTCAATAGTCCAAAGACTGGGACGTGGACCAAGGCAGCCTTTGATTCTATTACTTCAAAAGGTTAGAAAAAGAGTTCAAATCCCAAAACTAGTGGCCCTTTTCCTGTCTTTATTGGGATAAAGCATACCAATGGAATGCTAGTAACAAGAAGTCAGCTGTGTTAAACTTTTTCTTCATGATTGGATAGTGAAGCATGTGACACAAACCCGCTCTGACCTGGCACCTATCTTTAAAGACTGTAAGAAATATTTAGCAAACATTAAACATGGGAACAGTGGCAGTAATAATTATCAAAATGGAACTAACAAAATGTTGGTTGAAACACAGTCTCTTTCCCTATTTGGTTCAAACAAATTACAACAAGAATCATCATTTTTGTTTCATGACAGCAAAACGAAAGCTACATCTGAAAAGAAAGTGAAGTCTGTGTCTGAAAAGACAATGGACCCATTGCTAGGAGCAACAGACGCTTTTGCAAGAAAATTGATGCCTCTGTTTTAGGCTTGTTAAGCTTTGGCCCCCTGACTGGATTTTTATTTTCCCTTGGCAGACCAGGTTTTTGGCAAAAATATTACACAAAGTAAACCAGTTTCTTCACCATTTTTCACTACAACATTGGTGAGCCAAGCAGAAAATGGCAGAAATGAATGCAAAGGTAGAGATAAAGGAAGAGATGATGAACCACCCAAAATAGTAATTACTCAAGTAAAAGGAGATGCTTTTTACTCCAAAGATGATAAACTATTCTATAAGAAAATGAATTTAAAGAGAAGGGTATAGGTACCCTGCATTAAAAGCTATAGTAAATCAGAAGCACAGCATTTACTGCAGGCAGACACCAATTCAGAAAATATATTGCTGAATGTTTTGATCCCACCTATAACTGCTCTAAAAAATGAAATTTACTTTAAAGGTGGAGGGAGTCTGTGAGAATATATGATGTCACATTAATATTTAATATTCAAAATATGCTGCACCTCTGTGTTACTTCATAGTCTCTCCAGGTGTACCTAGGAGTCCTCAAGGTTGTCTCACAGGTGTCAGTAAATAGTGTATTCATGGTCACTGACTCAGGCTGCTTATGTGAGGTCCACTGTGCTAACAATCTGAGAAACATGCCCTTTACCATCAGCACAGCTGCTAGAGCCCCTGAAAGGAATGCTGCACTGCAAGGGGCAGGTGCCCTGTGGACCTTCTTGTCTCTGTTTCCAGCAAAACAGAGTGGTGTTCCATAGTGGTTGCCTTGACTGGTCTAGCCAGGCTGTTATGAGGAGGGTAGGATGAGGACCCATCCCCTTTATTTTTTTCTTCCTTTCACTTTCTCATTGGAATTGAAAAGTCCAATAACTGAAATAAAAAATTAAAATCATTAGAGGCATTCAACGGCAGATTTGAACAGGCAGCTTAAAGGAGGTAGGGAACAGAGACATATTAGAAGAAAGTTTTTGTATACTACTAAAATTAAGTTAGTATTAACCTGAATAGGTTGTTATAAATTAAGATGATGATGATGATAATTCCCAATGGAACCACTAAAAGAAAAAAAAAAAAAAACTAAAAATTATATAGTAAAGGAGCAACAAGAGAATTAAAACGGTAAACAAGAAAATAGCCATTTAACACAAAAGAAGACAAAAATGGAGGAAAGGAGGAACAAAAGGACATGAGATATATAGAAAATAAAGAGCAAAATGACAGGCATAAATCTTATCTGTAATTTAGTTAAAGTAAATTTATTAAACTCCCCAGTTAAAAGGCAGCGGAGATTGGCAGAATTAGTAAAACAAACAAACAAACAACTGAGTCCCCAAATAGATGAAAGAAAAACTGACAGAATTAAAGGGAAATATAGATATATCAACAATAATAGAAGATTATTATTATACCTCATAAAAATGTATGGAACAACTAGAAAGATGATCGACAAGGAAATAGAAGACTTGATTGATACTATAAACCAGCTAGACCTAACAGACATCTATAGAACACTCTACTGAAGAACAGTTGATTATACATTCTTCTCTAGTGCATATGGAGCATTCTGCAGTATAGATCATATCAAGGCCATAAAAAAGCCTCAAAAACTTAATAGGATATAAATCTTACAATGTATGTTCCCCAACCACAATGGACTAAAATTAGAAATCAATAACAGAAGGATATTTTGGAAATTCATAAACATGTGGAAATTAAACAATGCATTCCTATATAACTAATAAGTGAAGGAAGAAATCAGAGATACTAGAAAATTATTTGAGATGAATAAAAATGAAAAGAAAACATATCAAAACTTATGGGATTTAACAATAGCAAAAGGGAAATTTATAGATGTACACGCTTACAATAAAAAAAACCCCATAAATCCATTACCTAATCTTCCTTCTTAAGAAACTGGGAAAGACAATCAAACTAACCAAAAGAAAGAAATAATACAGATTTGAGTGAAAAAGTCAATTAAATAGAAAAGAGAAGGTATAGAGAAAATTAATGAAACTTCCAAAAAATAGGGGACAGGGAACCATTCCTAACTAACTATTTTAGGCCAGTGTTTTCCCGATAGGAAAACCAGACCAGGATATCACAAGAAAAGAAAACTATAGGCCAATACACCATATGAATATGAACCCCAAAATCCTCAATAAAATACTGGCAAATCAAAACAAGCAGTATATGAAAAGGATTAAACACCAAGACCAAGGGGGATTTATGCCAAGAATGCAAGTTTGGTTCAACAAGTGAAAATCAATGAATGTAATACATCATATTAGTAGAATAAAGTAAAAATACATACATACATACATACACCAAACGAACCACCTGATCATCTTAAGAGAGGCAGAAAAGAATCTGAAAAAATCCAAACTTCCTCAACCTGATAAATGACATACATGAAAAATCCATGGCTAATATAGTATATAATAGTGAAACACTGAAGACTTTCCTCCTAAAATCAGGAATAAGACAAACATGCCAGCAATTTTCACTTCTATTCAACATTGTACTACTGGATCTGGCCAAGACGATTAAGCACGAAAAAGAAATAAAACGCATCCAGATTAGAAAGGAAGATGTAAAAACTCTTCTATTTTCAGATTATATGGTCTTTCATGTAAAAAATCCTTTAAAGTCCATAAAAAAACTATTAAAGCTAAAAAACAAGTGTAGTTTGGTTGCGGGATACAAGATCAATATAAACATTGGTTGTATTTCTATATACTAGAATTAATAATTCTAAAATGAAATTGAGAAAACAACTCCATTTACATTAACATTAAAAATACTTAAGAATAAATTTAACAAAAAATGTACAAGATTTATAGACTAAAAACTACAAAACGTTGTTGAAAGAAATGAAAGAAAACCTAAATAGGTGGAAAGACATCCTGTGTTCATGGATTAGAAGACAATATTGTTAAGATAGCAGTAATCCCCAAATTAATCTACACATTCATCACAATATCTATTAAAATTCCAACTTCCTTTTTTACGGAAATGGAAAAGATGATCTTAAAATTTATGTGGAATTGCAAGTGTCCCAAAATAACCAAAAAATCCTGAAAAAGAAGAAAAAATTGGAGAGCTCATACTTCCTGATTTCAAAACTTACTATAAAGATACATAAGTCAAGATTCTGTGGTACTCAAAGATATGCATATAGATTAATAGAATAGAACTGAGAATCCAGATATCAACATTTATAGTCAATTTATTTTTGACAAGGTTGCCAAGACAATTCAATGAAGAAGAGTGCTCTTTTCAACAAATGGTGTTGAGAGAACTGGATATCAACATGCAAAAAAAATGAATTTTTACCTCTATTTTTACCATGTAATATAATTTACACAAAATTAATTAAGGACCTAATGTAAGCACTAAAACTATAAAACTCATAGAAAAAATCACTCATGTAAATTTTCACAACCTTGGATTAGGTAATGATTTCTTATTTATAACACAAAAAGTACACAACACCAAAGAAAAAGTAGATAAAGTGGACAAAATTAAAATTCAAAATTTTGTGTTTTAAAGGGTAGCATCAAGAAAGTGAAAAGACAACTAGAGACTAAGAGAAATATCTGCAAATCACTTATTTGATAAGAGTCTAGTATCCAGAATATGTAAAGAGCTCTCACAACTCAACAATAAAAATACAAATATCTCAATTTAAAAATGAGTAAAGTATCTGAAAACTTTTCTTTAAAGAAGATGAACAAATGGCCAATAAGCACATGAAAAGATGATCAATATCATCAGCAAATCAAAACCACAATGATATACTACTTCCAACCCCCTCAGGTAGTTATAATAAAAAAAGTGGATGATAAAAAGTGCTGGCAAGGTTGTGGAGAAATTGGAACCATCATACATTGCTTGTGGGAATGCAAAAATGTGCAACTACTGTGGAAAACTTGGGCAGTTCCTCAAAAAGTTAAATATAGAGTTACAGTATTACACAGTAATTGCACTCCTTGGTATGTACACAGAGAGAAATAAAAACACACAAACACTTTACACAAAGACTTGTATACAAATATTAATGGCAGCAGTCTTCATAATGGCCAAAATGTAGAAACAAACCAAATGTCTACCAACCGATGAATGGATAAATAATAGCAGTATGTCCATACAATGCAATATTATTCTACCGGAAAAAGGAATAAAGTTCTGGTAAATGTTGCAACATGGATGAAACTTGAAAACATGCTTTGTGCAAGAAGCCTGACAAAAAAGGCCACAGTTATATGGTTCTATTTATGTGACAAGTCTAGAAAAGGAAAATCAGACAGAAAGTAGATTAGTGGTTGCCAGAGATTGGGGATTAGGAGGGGAATGGAAGTGACTGCAAACACCTACAAGTTTTTGTTTGTTTGCTTGTTGGTTTTTTTTTTCTGAGTGATTGTAAATATTCTGAAATTAGATAGTTGTATTGGCTGCACAACCTCTTGAATGTAGGAAAAACCACTGAGTTGTATATCTTAAATTGGTGAATTTCATGGTATGTAAATTATATCTCAATGAAAAAAACTGCAGGAGGGGCTTCCCTGGTGGTGCAGTGGTTAAGAATCCGCCTGCCAATGCAGGGGACGGGGGTTCGAGCCCTGGTCGGGGAAGATCCCACATGCCACGGAGCAACTAAGCCCGTGCACCACAACTACTGAGCCTGCGCCCTAGAGCCCGTGAGCCACAACTACTGAAGCCTGTGCGCCTAGAGTCCGTGCTCCGCAACAAGAGAAGCCGCCGCAATGAGAAGACTGCGCACCGCAACGAAGAGTGCCCCCGCTCACCGCAACCAGAGAAAGCCCACGTGCAGCAACGAAGACCCAACACAGCCAAAAATAAATAAAATAAAATAATTAAAAGAAAAAAAAAAACTGAAGGAGGACTTCAGTCACAAACAAAAGTCTTTATCACATTAATTCAGGCAAGTAAATGCATGGGACTTTGACAGACTCACATACCAATTTATACTCAGCTTGAAATTATACATATTTATAAATTTATTTTGATACAGAGTACAAGACACATAACATTTTACAATTTCTCCCTGCTGTCTCTTCAGGGGGCATAAAAAGTTCTGATTGTCCTATGCTACGTGTCCCATTCAAGGAAAAGCCTCATTCTGTGTTGGTTACCACTGATGTAATCGTTCTGAAGCTTGTTGGTGGGGGGCCTGAGTGCATTCTTGCTGGCCTTGGTCCAGCATAGTTTCCCATGGCCTTCCACAGCTCAGTTCTTAATTTGGGGAACCTTGCATATCTCTTAGCTTCTCAACAAAAGTCCCGTCACGTCTTGTGGTATTTCTGCAATATAGAAGCCACCGAAAGACAAGATTTGGCTAACTTCTCGGGACAAAGGAAGAAAAATACCTACAGCAGATAGAAGAAGACACTCAACAAATTATCTGTCCATATAAGCAGAGGGGAAAAAAAATGCCTGGAATGATTTATACCAAAATGTGTTGAGTGGTTATCTTTGGATAGTGGGAATAATAATGGTTTTAAATTCCTTCCCTGTACTTTTTGTAGCAAAAATATATTCTTTAGTACTTTAAAAAACCCTACTTAGAGAATTCAAGTTACCCAGCAAAGTAGACTAACGACCAATTGCAGCTAAATATAGCAAATAAATGCCAAATAATTTGCAAAGTAATAGGAAATGTGATCCAGTTGATAATGTGCAATAATAGAGCAGACGTCATCTGAAAAACATTTCCTTTATTACTTTCAAATGGGAACTTGCAGAGGAAAATAGCTTCTCATTTCTACCTTCTATTTTGGCTCAGTAGCAAAAGGTAATCAGAACACATAGGGATGGATCCTTTAAAGCTATGATTTCCTTAGATATTCATCAATAAATATTTATAATATTTATTTCAGTTAAGGTCATGGGCTTCGGAGCCAGACTGCTTGGTCTTCAATCTCAAATCTGCAATTTACTAGCTGTGTTACCATGGGCAGGTTAAGTTTGCTCTCATTCATATGTAACAATGGCTCTTCCTCTTCTAGGTATGTTTGTGTGATCATATAGAGAGCACTTAGTACCATGCCAGGCATTTAATAAACATAAATTTAATAAATGCTGCCATAGACATTTAGCTTAAGCAACCCCATAGACACAGTTTATTAATAGAAGTCAATTTGGCCTTTGGTATAGTGTATATCCTATAAGCATTTAAAAATTCAAAAGCAAAGACTGTATGGTACATAAGTTGATTTTAGAAAACACTCCTAATATTAAGACTCTCAATTTAGCTGTAAAGTCACTTCCAACACGAGACATCAGTGGTTATTGAGCTTGAACAATTAGAGAGCTGCTTTTGTAAACTCTAATCTGAATTGTGGCTTTGAAATTCTAACGATCAAATTTAGTTCTAATGATTCTAATGATTAAAATAAGTGTGCTTTAGAGAAACAGAACCCAGTGTAGGCTCTTAGAACAAAATATTAACAATTGTGTTAGTGGTCATAGATGTGCCTGCCATCTGCGGTTAAGTGTTTTGATTAAGTCTATAATCTGAAAATGTGTTGTTTTACTCAGCTTGAGGCTTGTAGAGGAAGGAGTCCTATTCTATTCTGACTGCACGATGCCATTTGGTGGGGATGCATGCACCCTGTTTACTCCCAGAATCATTAGACCACGGGAAAGTTTGCCAAGTTCCATCTATGCATGTGTAGCTTGAGGTCAGATCTGTTTTTCCTTAAAGTTCAATTTCCTTATAAAGACAACCCTGGCCTCCAGACATCCCCATGCAGTTTTCTTTGGGAAAAAATAAAATTAAAAAAAAAATCTAGCACATTCTGCAGTTCACGTGGGCTTCATTTCCATTGTTCTATTTTTTTTTTTTTGAGTTGTTCACATTGCAGAAGAAACACGTTAATATCCTTTCAAATGAGCAGAGACGATTTTAAATAGATTAATAAATAGTGACTTTATAGATAGATATCAGGATTCAAGGATATGAAAATTAATGCTAATTTATTTTCATTTTTGAACGAGCAAGATTTGTTCCCGGAAACACATAATTTAGATAAAACAAGCAGAAATTGGAGATTGTATTTATGCATACTTAAGGCTAAATGAAAACATTCTGGATATAATGAGGAATGAATTATTATTCTCTAATACAAAGGTGGTTTATTTTGAAAATTAATGTCAATTCTGCTGAAACTTAACGCACCAAAAATTGCCGAATGTTTTCCTACTTTGTTAGGAATAAAATGGATTATTATTTTCTTCAAGGGACAGAATGAGGTTTTGCAGGGGACAACATTGTTATTAAATCTCAGGGACAACATGATATGCTGAATTTTGATTGGAACAAAATATTGGCTGTTCTTTTAGTGGTCATGGATGCACCTGATATAAGTGGTTAAACATTCTGATTAAGTCTATCGTCTGAAAATTTATCACTTTACTTGATATTTTATGTAAAAACCAAGACACTCTCAATGTGCAAAATTTTCTCTCCCTCTGCAATAAGCCAGGTCTTTTAACTCATACTTAGATATTCAACACGCTTATAACCAATTTTCCACTTTCAATTTATCTTTCTTTTAATACCAACATCAAATTAATCATTGTAGGTGGTGTCTCTCTGTTCCATAAAAATTATTCTCTATGGCTTTGAGGTGAAGTGCACACTCTTTAAATCGAAATACCCAGCCCTTTAAAACGTGGCTCAATCTGGCTTTTTAGCTTATTCTTCTAAAATTTTCCTTTATGGACCCTCACTTCATTTCAGTCAAACTGTCCTAGTTGGCCTCTTATAAATTTGTTCATGCTTTCGTTTCTCTAAGCCAGCAGGGTGTTTGGAGCCCATGAATCAGAATCCCAAGGAGTGTTTGTATGCAGCAGATGCTTATTAAAAATGCAGATTTCTTGGTCACACTCCAGATCTATTGAATCAGAATATCTGGGTGCAAGGCCCCCAGATCTGCATTTTGACAAGCATCTAGATGATTCTGATTCACATGAAGCATTTGTCTTCATCTTTCCAGCCATCCTAAAGTAAGTATCATTTTCCTAGTATGTCGACCTATTGGGATTCTTGTATGTAATCATGAGTTCTTCAGAACTCTGTTCAAATCTCACCTCCTTCAAAAAGCCTTTTCCAATTCCCCAAGGAAGATGTTTTTTATTTTCTTTACCTTCCTGTTGCTTATTGTTAAGACTCCTCTTATAAGACTTATATGCTATGTCTCTGGTCCTGGAACAACACTGAAAAAGGCATAAGAGCAGAAGATTTGAACTGTTTTTTCTCGATCCACATATAAGAAATATATTTTACATCCAGACATAACACACACACACACACACACCCCACACACACACATCGAAGTTGAAACAAATTTCACAAAACAATATTTATCCTTATTGCATTAAATGCCATTTAGTTATTCCCATTTTGTATTATATTGTATTGTACTCTATTATATTCTATCTATTTCATTATGAAATACTTACAGAGACATACTTAAAAATATCATGGCTCACCCATAGGCCACAATAAATGTTTTGAAAAATACAGATATAAAGGGCTAGTTTGCACCCAGCAGAACACGTTGTAATGTTTTCCCAAGAGTTTAATTCCTTGAGAAATCATTAGGCAGATTACTTTGAAACGATTAGATTATGGATTGGCAGAAATTAATATTCAGATGCAATGAGTTTAACTAGCTACATGATAATTTTGATTTGAGCTAGTTTCTGACAGTAATACTTGCCTGATCAAATAATTTTAAAAGGCTAGAGTAGTTTGAATTCATCAATAAAAAGATCATATTAAAAGACATAAAAATAGTTGGATTTCTCTGAAGACTCAGGTATTGCATCTGTCTCTTAGAGTCAGTTTTTCCCTTACATTTTCAAAAATAATCCCCTGTCCCTAATTAAACCTCAACAGTTTATGTGACAGAATCTGAGCATATCTATTAAGGATGATGAGCTGCCTTGAGGATTGTAGCAGGTAGACTTGGTCATTTTATAATCCATAACCTAGCACAATGCTATTCATACACTAAATTATCAATACATATTTATGAATAAATAAATAACTTAATGAAGAAACTATGGATTAATATCTGAATTTCCATTGGCTGAATTCATAAAGTTATATTTTACTTAAGCCATTGCAACCCACTCTAGATTTAAAATTTTTACTTAGAAATAATTTAATTTTACTACTTGAGTAGTATTCCATTTCAAATGGACATTACCCTCTTCCATTATTATTTGGTTAGGTGTTTAGCGCATTGCAATTTCATAGTATTAAAAAATTGCTTTATTGTGGTATATTCACATTAATAATGAAAAACATACCTATTCCCTAAATGGAAAATTGTGTGACTCTGACAAGTTGAATATTCTGTTATACTTAATGCAAAGTAGTTGACTTAATTTATATCTATGCATATATATGTGCATATATAAATATATGTGTATATATATAGATTTTATATGTATGTGCATGTTCTTTTACTACAGTTCAGACATGTAGAGGAAAATGTGTTACATTATTTGGATAAAGCTGATCACTGCTTCACAAATCCTCACAAACTTTTTAGCTGGAGAAAGAAGGAACTCATACATTCTGGTTTTTAAACCTAATCTGAGCTGATATTTTCAATAGTCACTTTGGTAATATTTTGTCTCTTAACATCATCGTCATTCCTCTACCTCTTCCTTTAGATAGTTTTGGGTATAAGTGAACAAGGGAACCTTAGTGGTAGAGAGGGAGATGGTAGTGGTCTTTTGTCTTTGAGCTAGTCCTTAGATATGTACTGTCTGGGGTCCACTGGTTTCTGGAATGATAACTTTGTATTATCTCTAATGTTTAATTGCTTGCAAAATCTAAAGCAAACATGACAAAAGACTCAGATCTGATAAAGTTCACTGGTGGTCACATGGTTGTTACTTTTTCTTTATATGTCTCTGTGTTTTTGACCTATCTGATAAAAAAATTTAAAAACAACATGCAAGTCATCTGAAGTTAATTGTTCACTCTAATAG
This sequence comes from Balaenoptera borealis, assembly GCF_965194805.1. Lineage (NCBI taxonomy): Eukaryota > Metazoa > Chordata > Mammalia > Artiodactyla > Balaenopteridae > Balaenoptera > Balaenoptera borealis. The sequence goes on along the minus strand of NC_138873.1, from coordinate 112,652,644 downwards.
TAATTTGGGTTAAGATAGTTTGGCAAAGAAAGTGCAAAACAAGAAAGTAAAATTACAGGCTAAAGCAAAATTCAGGAATTTTGTTTATTCATACTTTGCCCCAATTATCTGAAATAATAGAATCATGATTTTTCATGTGTTTTCTGCTGACTGTCCTTACACTTTAACTTATTCCGAATTCAGTATCCTTTTTATCTGTGGTAACTAACCAGTGATAAAATATAAAATAAGACAAAGCCAGTCAAACTTGAATTCACAAGATGCCAAATATTGGAATGGAAATTTCACTAAATCAGCCAGCAATTTCAAAAGATCTAAATTTTTGACACAGTGTAGTCAAGGAGCCACAGAGCTAGCTGAATTTTGCAATATTTATCTAAATATTTTTATATGTTACTCATGCAAAAATTTACCCAAGCTCCCCAGAACTTAAAACTGTGTAGTTTCATGGAAAATTTAATCAAAATAATGGGGTGCAAATAAATCAAAATCTATTTTATGTCTTACACTCTCAAATCATCAAATTTATTCACATCCTGTAACATTTAAACACTGAGTGTTATTAAACCAATCACGTAAGATGCTTGGCTGAAAGAAGAGGGGCCAACTAAACGTTCATCATGAATTTGAGGTCCCTCATTAAATTGTGCCACCAAAATTTAATCCCATGTAAACTTAATTATCTAATGCTTATTTTCCTTTTTTTATTAGTTTGGTAGTTTCCAGCCGAGGTGTTATGAAATCTAGCAATAAAACAAAGGAAACCCATATTAACTATTCATAATGTAGCTATGAAAGCGACTGAAAATGATTAGTTACATAGTAAACTTTATATTTTCTTTATTTTGGGGTTAGCTCTGTAAAAACTTTATGAAATATGTACACTGATACAACCAAAAATAGAAGTAGGAATGCTGGGAGGCTGAATCGTTTTTATTTATTTTATTAAAAAAAGTTAATTGCCACACTATGTATGAAAAACCCAGGAGATAATATATTGAGGAGAAAATAAAGACATCTGGAGAAGCCAGGCAAAATTATAGAAATGCTCGCATAGCCATTAACTTATAAAATCATGGTTGTAACCACCTCGAGAGCATATTGCCAAATTCAAAAAGGAGTATTTTTAGATTTTTAAAAAATAAGCTATGGATGTCGCAGCACATTATACTGTGAAAACAACATACATAAAAATCTATTTTAAATGCTTGTGAATAGAAAGGATGCTTAAATATAAGAGAATATTTTTAGGATAGAAGAAAAGTTATGTTAAAATTGGATGAAATTTATAAAGTCTTAGATAATTTTTGGTAGTACTTTAACCATGTAGTCAACAGGCTAGACTAGGTGTTAACGTATCTTATGCTTCATACATTTTCTTCTTCTTCATGCTCATTCACTGACCATGTTTTAAAATATAAATACTAAATAGCAGTTTGTGGGCTGTCTGCTATTTGATTATTTGAACTCTTTAAAGAGAACTGGATCACTGGTAATATGACAACAATCCTTCTTTCTGTAAAACTAGAGTCATTTTGATTCCCTAGGTTTCCTTTTCCCATCCCTAAATGAAGAGTTGAAATACATTATCTCTGAGTCCCTTCAAATGTTCAGTTTCCATGACAATCTGTGAACAGAATGAAAGTTCCCAGAATTTCACTGTGCAAATGACAGAGAAAGGGAGATGGGAAAGTACAAAAAAGACCAAGTAACTTCCTTTCTAACAACTCATGTACCATCCAGGTCATGAAGCAGCAGATAATAGAGACAACCACATTTCCAGTTGGGGGAAAAGATACTGTGCCAGAAAACACTAAGAATGGATTTTTCTGCTTTTAAAATAGTCCAAACATAGGTTAAGGCACAGGGGTGCTTGATAAGCATCCGGGTGAGCCTCTCAGCATCCTGGTTTTGCCTGATGAAGGGATATTATTTATTAACTCCTTCCAAAGTCTCCTTTGTTGAGTAAGTAGAGTTGCGTACATATTGTCAGACATACAAATCAGATGTCTACTCTCACTAAAGTCAAATAAAAAACCTAGTAGAGTGCTTCCACTTTCACCTCAGAGATATACAGAGCTGGAAAGAGCATCGTTTCTATCCTAACAAAATGAAAACCTAGGCGAACTACAAATTAATGACTTTTCTTGCACTCACCAGAGAAATAAAGTTGCAGGTTAGGCAGCTTACCTGAAATTTGTAGGGAGGCACCTGTAACGAGAAACAAGATCCATGCATTTGCTTGCCTCAGATAGAATGCCATCTAATTTGGTAGAAAGATTAAGGTAGAATTTTTTAATGAACTGCTGAAGACTGAGTTTAGGCTAATGTGAGAGCACTAACAAAAAGAAAGTTTGAGTAGTTGTATTAATTTCATACAAAGTAGACTTTAGAACAATAAAGATTATCATGGATAAGTAGGATACGTTATGATACAGGAATCAATTCTCAAAGAAGGCGTGGCAATCCTAAATGTGTATATTAAAATCTCCTATTATAGTTGTGTTTCTGTCTATCCTGCAAACTCATGTAGTTTTTTCCTTATGAAATTTCTTTACTATTGGATGCATAAATATCAGTAATTAAATCTCTGTTGTAAATTGTAGCTGCTAGCACTAGAAAATATCCTTCTTTGCCTTTTTTAATGTTCTGATTGCTATCTCAACAGATTCTAAAATTTCCAACTTTGCTTTCTTTTTATTTTTATGGTGGTATATATTTGTTCATCCTGTCATTTTTTTTTTAAACCTGAGTCTAAATATTTATTTATTTATTTATTTTTGGCTGTGTTGGGTCTTCGTTTCTGTGCGAGGGCTTTCTCTAGTTGTGGCGAACGGGGGGCCACTCTTCATCGCGGTGCGCGGGCCTCTCTCTTGTTGCAGAGCACAGGTTCCAGACACGCAGGCTCAGCAGTTGTGGCTCACGGGCCTAGTTGCTCTGCGGCATGTGGGATCTTCCCAGACCAGGGCTCGAACCCGTGTGCCCTGCATTGGCAGGCAGATTCTCAACCACTGCGCCACCAGGGAAGCCCCCATCCTGTCATTTTAATCATTATGAATTTCTTGGTTGTAGGTACATCTCTACTAAATAGCATATCTTTGGATTTTGCTTTGTTGACAAATTTGAACATCCTTTTCTTTTGATAGCTATGTTTTGCCAATTTATGTTTGCTGACAAAATTAATGTGTTTGGCTTTAGTTCTGCAATGTTGTGTTTCATTATTTTATATGATGAATATAAATATACTATATTTATATGATTATATATTCATATATATACATTTACATGTTTATATAAATATACTTTTAAATGTAATTTCATATATTTGTTCTTACTTTTTGTTTTATCAAATATTTAGAAAGTTTTGTTTTCTTGTCTTAATAACTCCCTGTATATTAATTCTTTTATACAGTAATCTTCATACCCACCCTCTTTTTACAGACCATTAATCTGTTCCCCCCACGCAGGAGAAAAATGAGCTAGTACTATCTTCTACTCTTCTCCATCTCCAGTGGTCTAATCTCAAGCAACATACTTGAAATCACTGAGTTTGTTCTACATTTTATATACACTCCCAATTATTACAACATTGTTGTAGTTGCACTGTTTCTACCTTGTCAGAGAATATAACTATCATATACTATTCCACCTCCCTGAAAATCATTATCTAGTCTTTGTTCTACAGGTAAATGTAGATTCTATGGCCATAACCAGTCCTTTATGCCAGTGCATTTCTGGTCATTTTTGTTTTTTGAAGCTTATTCTCAAGTAGATTATTATTCTCAAGTAGATTATTTGAAGCTTATTCTCAAGTAGATTCAGCAATAATATTTCCTATGTTATTTCATTTTCCTCGTGGTTTGTCTATTTATACAAGAAGATCAATTTGATCTGAAAAGAATTCTTTATTGATAATTTTTTTCTTAAAATCTTACACGTTACTCCATTGCATTCTAGTATAAAACACTGATCTGGAAAGGCCTGCAATCTATTTATTTATTTATTTTTTCATTTTAAGTGACTTGGTCTTTGTGCCTGGATTCTCCAAATATTCTTTCCTTTAGTTTTCAGGTCAATAGTTTTATTAAAATATATTGCAACATTGGCTGTTCTGGGTCAATTCCCCCCAGTAGGTGGCATAACCTTTTAAATATAGTTTCAAGCTCTTTTATAAAGTTTAGGAATTCTTTTCTGAAATTGTAATGCTTAGTATTTATTCTGTACTAATGCTTTGATATTCATTTTCAGTGACTCCTGGTGTACTTATATTAGATCTTCTTTACATGTCCTCTATCTAGCACTTTCTCTCAAATCCTTTCCATCTCTTTCATTACTTGTTTTAAAATTTTATTTCTATATTCTCTTTATCTTTTACATTAGTTGTTATTTTAATATGCTTTAGTGTTCTTTCTAATTTGGTCTTCAAATCTATAGTTATTTTTTTCTTTTAATTCTTTTATTTTCTTCCTTTTCAGTTCATCTTACATTCTCACTTATGGGTTTTTATAATTCTGGTTTGTGTCGATCTTTTATTGCTTCTAGCATTTCTTAATTTCTTTTAGCTTGATTTGAAATTTTTGGTTAAATTATGTATTTGTTGCATGGGCATACCTTTCTAATGTACACTTATTTTATCGATTCATTATTTTCTTTTCCTACAATAAATTTTTAAGTGATTCAACTAAGTTCATTCCTACTACTTATATTTAATTGGTTTTTTAAACTGAACTCTTAGGAAGAGATGGTGGATGAGGACAGCCCAGTTTCAAGACTTAGAGCTTCCCCTTCCATTGTTATAAATAAGTTCACAAATATGGCCTCATACTGAGACCTCTTACCTTTATCTGGGCTTTCTCTGTCCTTTCTTCCTGGTGTTTTTTTCTTGCTCAGTTTGGATTATATCTTCAGCAGTTTCTACCCAATGCAGGATTGTTTTTCTAGAATGGAGTTTCAATTGGTTAAGTTTCAGAGTTCATAAGGGGCCAACCAACCAATTTAACACCATCTGAACTTCCATGGGTGCCTTGTTCTTACCTGTGAATTTGAGCCTGCAGAAGTCCACATTTGTTTCAGCCACTAGCCTCAAATTGGCCTGCTGATTTTGGAGTTCTCCAGCTCTTAGAGCCCCCAGAATGTCTAGTCCTCCTTCACTTCCTTCTACATAGTTAATATAGGAAATAGTCTTCTTGTTATCTTTCTTTTGTCCTCACCCACTTGCACATTAAAGTTACTGGGAATTCTTAGTTTTTCTGTAGATATTGTCTGTGTATTTTATGTTTTATTATCCTAATTGTTTTACATTTTGTGAGGGGAGATTTGAGGCAATTACAAAACTATACCACCATCACCATCTTTCTCACAATCATCTTCAGTACTTGTAAAACAGAATAAACTAGTAAAGAAAAACCTACAAAAAAAGCAAATGAAATGCCTATTACTTTAACCTTAAGAGTACAAAGTACAAACAAAGGCCCCCTCTTCAGTTCAGTATAAAAGATCTCAAATACTATGATCACAATTTCATATGATCTGAGAGTAGGATTCTAGAGAAGAAATTTAAATTAAAGGGAAAGAAAGCCCTGAAACATTCTTATGCTCTCAGTGATACAATTCACTTTCTGCATTGTTGGAAAGTGATCTCGATTGTTATTTTTCCCTGGAGCCATGTTGTCCTATACAGTAGCTACTACCTGCAGGCAGCTACTGAGCACTTGAACCATGTCTAGCATCACATATAGAAGTGATAGTATTCTTGATATACTGGATTAAATTAAAATATTATAAAATTCATTTCAATTATTTCCTTTTACTTTTTTATTTATTTAAAAATTTTTTTATTTTATATTGAAGTATAGTTGATTAACAATGTTGTGTTTGTTTCAGGTGTACAGCAAAGTGATTCAGTTATACATACACTTGCATCTATTCTTTTTCAAATTCTTTTCCCATTTAGGTTATTACAGAGTACTGAGCAGAGTTCCCTGTGTTATACGGTAGGTCCTTGTTGGTTATCTACTTTAAATAGAGCGGTGTGTACATGTCAATTCCAAACAAAATTCAGAATTATATATGTGGCTTGCATTTGTGGCTCACATTATCTTTTCATTGGTTAGTACTGCTCTGGAGCATGAGAATCTGCATTTTCCTTTCTCCCTCCTCTGTGTCCGACTGAATCTCAAGGTATTCTGTAATATTATAAAATATAAGCAGAATAAACATTGGTATGAACTCATGTTTAGCTTAATATAGAAGAATATGGTTACATATAGAAATGTTTATTGCTGTGTGTATATACATGGGTTAGCAGATATACAAATAATTTATGTAGATACTCTGCCCTCAAGGAGGTGAAGCATAACTCCTCACTTCTTAAGTGATATAGCATAGTGATTTCCTTCCACAAAGTACAGTATGGAAAAATAGAAAGAATAAGGTCAACACAGGAAGAGGGTGAGAGAGTGAGAGTAAAAGAGAGAGACAGAGGGACTTGTTTAAATTCTTAAAACCAGTGATGCTTGATTTCAACCCCACCATTATCCCTTCTAATTTAATGAACCAGTAAATTGCCACTTATATTTTGCTTAATTGTTCTAATTTATCTCTTCCAAATATAAGATTTGTATTTAACAGGATTCTCCAAAGAAACAGAACCAATAGGGTATAGCTATAGATATAGATATAGATACAGATAAGAGATTTGTTATAGGAATAGGCTCATGGGATTATGGGGGTTGAGAAGTCCCACAATCTGCCACTGCAAGCTGAAGAACCACAAAAGCCAGTGGTGTAACTCAGTCCTAGTCCAAGGGCCTGACGATCCAGGGAAGCCAATAGTCTAAGTCCAAAGTTCTGAGAAAGAGGGCCCAGTGGCATAAGTCCTGTTGTGAGTCCAAAGACCTGAGAACCAGGAGCGCTGGTGTCCGAGAAGAGGAGAAGATGTATGTCTCAGCTCAAGCAGAGAAAGCAAGTTTGCACTTCCTTTCTACCTCTTTTTTCCATTCGGGCCCTCAGCAGATTGATGTCCCCCAATCTTCTCTAGTCAGTCTACTGATTCAAATGCTAATCTCTTCCTGACACACCCTCACAGACACACCTAGAAATAATGTTTTGCCAGTAATCTGGGCATCCCTTAGCCAAACTGACACATAAAATGAACAATCACAACATTCGAAAATATACCCTCTTCCCGGAAACCCTTCTTTACTCTTCACTCCCTAAGCTCTTGCCTCAATTAACTAATTTCTTTCACCAATAAATATCTCAAATGAGTAGTCTAAACTTAATTTTTTATTCCCTGGTTACCATGGAACCTTTTTGCTTTCATCCTGCCCGCCACTTTTTTTTTCTTCTGTGACGTTGGTATTTATGTCCCCACTTTCATTCTTCATAGTAGTAATTTGAAGCTTCTCTCTCTCTCTCTTTTTTTTTTTTTTTTTTTTACTTTATGAGTCAAACTAAAGACTTGCCAATTGTATCGACTTTTAAAAGAACCAATTTTAGTTTTATTGATTTTTCTCATTTTTTTCTATTTCCTATTTCTTTTATTTCTTCTTTAATCTTTATTTTTTTCTTCCCTCAATTTGGGTTTAGTTTGCATTATTTTGAATTCTTTAAGGATGAAATTTTAGTTATTAATTTTATTCTTTTTAAAATATAGGTGTTTAGAGCTATCAATTATAGTTTTTATAGTTTTAGAGCTATAAATTATAGTTTTTATAGTTTTAAATTTTCTGATTTCATTACCTTAGTGAAGGGTTTGACTAGGACTGATATTTCCTCTCTAAATAGCAGTGAACTCTTGCTGGACTTGTCAGATGAATCTGGCCTTAGACTGCAGGACAAGGAGACAGTCCTGATGCAAAGATGTGTCTGGGGGCAATGCAGAGCTCAAGAGTCAGGTGAGCAGTCCCTCTCAGGTGGCAACCTGGAGAAGCAGAGGCAAAGTCCAGATAGGAATCAGGAGTCCCAGAGGAGAGCAAATTCTGAGTGAAAGGAAGGAGCTATGCCTCCATCTGGACCATATGTCCCATTTTTGCAAAGGCTGGCTGGATTGGGTGCTGGTGAGGGTGTCATTAGAAGCATAGCCACGGAGAGAGAGAGAATTATAAATGATAAATTAAACTCCTTCATTCTTATTAAAAAGGATAAGAAAACCAAAAAGACCAACTTTGAAAGGCTGCCATGTGCTATTCTTAGCTCACTCCTACAGAGACTATCTTTGACCTCAGTTTGGCTCCCTAGTGTCTTTCTCTGGTCTAATCTTCTGAGTTCCTCAAGGTATTAGAGGTTGGAGGGAAAAAGTAAGGAGCAATCTTGTGCTCTGTTGATGGCTGCAAATAGGGTCAAATTAAATGTTTGTCTCTTCCATTTTATATCTGAATTACTGACAACATAGAGTGTCACCAATCACATTGTACTAACTCAATATTAAAAGATATTTAATGATGATTTTTGTAATTAATATACAGAACATCTCCAAGTCAGAAAAGGAGCCGATTTATTTTTTCTCCTACAAAACTGCTTTTGGTGTCATTTAAAATTATCTAGATATATAAAGATAAAACATTTTAAAACCCTAACTAGATATCAAAAATATTAATATTTTTCTTAAATCACTTGATTCCATTTAATGCTTTTATATAATTTTCATAGGTCAGCATGTATGTATATGTATGTATATACATATGTTTATTTATCTGAAAGTATAAGCATAGTGAGACAAAATAGAAACATTACTATGTGTGTCCCTTTCCTCTTATACACTCCATTTCAACCTTTGCTTTTAATTATATTTTAATTATTATATATTTTAATTATATTCTTTCTTAATAGCCAGTGTACCTTGGGACAATATTTATATATTTTTTAATATCATTCACATATTAAGTAATTGTAAAAATGGTACATAGAGTATATAATTAAATATGATCAATAAACAAGTGACATGTATATAGTAAATAAAGAACTTTTTATGGTAATCAAAGGGCACTAGATATAAGTAACAGTAGATAGAAAAACCTTATCTTAACACAGATATGTTTCATAAAATTAACTAAAGACCAGTTTTATGTAAATTCACACACATAACACCTCAGGGTGATAACTCCTCAGACTTTCAGAGAGTATTTTCAGGTTAAGATTGACAGAGAGGTTGTTTGCTTTTTCTGTTTCTTTTCATTCATTTATTTATTTGCTGGACACATACCAGGTGATAAGTAAACAATACAAGCAAAGTCTCTATTCTCACGGAGCTTCTTTTCTACTGGGGGAAGGCAGCATGGAAACATGTAGACAAATGTTAAAAATGATAACATTTCAAATGCTTTTCAGAGTTATAAAGAAAATAAAGGTGGGTAGTGGAATATGGGAATAATGACTGGAGAATGCAGTATTTTAGGTATAGAGATAGAAAAGGCATCCTTGAGGAGGCGTATCTATTCCAAAACCTGATATATGCAAAGCAGTTAGGCATGTGGAAATTTGAGGCAACCTGCTCCAAGCAGAGAGACCCCAAGTGTGAAAAGCTAGGGGCAGGAACAAGATTGATCATCTGTGGAAGTGGAAGAAAACTAAGTAGCTGGGTTCTAGTGAAACAGGCTGTAAAAGATGATGTAGGAAAAGTAGTCAGGGGCCGTATGGTGTAGGGCTCTGTGGGCTCTGGTAAAATTTGACTCTATTCTAAAAGTCAGGAGAAGCAATAGGAAGATTTTAGGCAGGAGAGTAAAATAATCTGATGATGAACCACGTGGACTAGGGAGCCGGCAGGGGACCTTCTGGTTTGGCTTTAACAGGTGCATCTGATCAGCCGTCCTAAATTCTCTCCCCATTTATCTTGTTTTAACTGCATCCAAAGCCGAGCAGGGGACTGTGGAAAGGCAACCTCTTTTGAAGAACCTAATGGTTTAAAGGAATCTGTTTCTTTTGGAGAGTATTGAAGACCATAAAATGTTGGAATGTTGGTAGATTACCCATGAGAGAATGATTGCCAAAGGGATTTAAAAATGCGTATCAGGAACAAAATGTTCCCTTATCCACAGGATAAAGAGTAGAAAAAGTGCAATCTCTCTTTTTTTTTTCCTCTTTCTCATTACAACAACATTCTTCTTTTTTTTTTAGTTAGTATATTGCTTAATCTATAGAATTTGTACCATTGTTGAAAAAGACATGCCACTTCTCAAGTGTTAGTCATGTATTTTATAATAAAAGTCAAACAAATGAGAAAAAACTAAAATTATATTTCTATCTCTTTCAATTTTCTTCTCTTTCAATGATCTTTCAATAGATGATAAATTCTCTTCTTTTGCTAGAGGTTCAAAAGGAAAAAATTGATAGGACAGACAATCATTTCACTTCATTTTGGAAGAACTAAAACAGATTAAAGTGTTATTTATTACTGTCATGTTACTATTCCATAGAGTCCAAAATATCAATGGTAAAAATGATTATGTAAACACTTTTGCATATTTCCAAATAATTAGGTAATATTTTTAGAATGTCATCAAATCAGTTAAATACCATTAGAAATAATGAAAATGCTTGAGGAATTCTTTACCTAACTATAAAGCACTTGGCTTTTAAAAGATATATTTGATCTCATTGCCTACCAAATCTGAACAATCAATATCTCCAGCTATCTTTTGAATATTTTCATAAAAATTGAGCTCATAAATTTTACTTTTTTAGATTAATGGTTTTATTATTTTATAAAAATTATGTATACTTGGGATAAATATTTAAGAAATACATAAAATGAGAAGAAGGATTTTTAAAAACCATTCCATATCTAACCAACTAGAAATAAAAATGAAAGATATGTGATTTCATCCAGAAACTCTCTCCCCCCCACTCTTTCACTCACTATATCTATCTATCTATCTATCTATCTATCTATCTATCTATCTATCTGTCTAACATCTATTTATCTATCTATCATCTATCTATTATCTATCTATCTATCTAACTTTCTATCATCTATCTGCACCTGTATATCTATATCTATATCTACACACACACACACACACACACACACACACACACACACACACAATATAAGAAGTAATAGGTCGGGGGGGAGGAACCAAGATGGCGGAGTAGAAGGACGTGCTCTCACTCTCTCTTGCGAGAACACCAGAATAACAACTAGCTGCTGGACAATCATCGACAGGAAGACACTGGAACTCACCAAAAAAGATACCCCACATCCAAAGACAAAAGAGAAGCCACAATAAGATGGTAGGAGGAGTGCAATCACAGTAAAATCAAATCCCATAACTGCTGGGTGGGTGTCTCACAGACTGGAGAACACTTATACCAGAGAAGTCCACTCACTGGAGTGAAGGTTCTGAGCCCCATGTCAGGCTTCCCAACCTGGGGGTCCGACAATAGGAGGAGGAATTCCTAGAGAATCAGACTTTGAAGCCTAGTGGGAATTGATTGCAGGACTTTGACAGGACTTGGGGAACCAGAGACTCCACTCTTGGAGGGCACACACAAAGTAGGGTGCGCATCAGGACCCAGGGGAAGGAGCGGTGACCCCAGGGGAGACTGAACCAGAACTACATGCTAGTGTTGCAGGGTCTCCTGCAGAGGCGGGGTGTGGGGGGGCTGTGGCTCACCGTGGGGACAAGGACACTGGCAGCAGAAGTTCCGGGAAGTACTCCTTGGCATTAGCCCTCCCAGAGTCTGTCATTAGCCCCACCAAAGAGCCCAGGTAGGCTCCAGTGTTGGGTTGCCTCAGGCCAAACAACCAATAGGGAGGGAACCCAGCCCCACCCATCAACAGTCAAGTGGATTAAAGTTTCACTGAGCTCTGCCCACCAGAGCAACTGTCAGCTCTACCCACCACCAGTCCCTCCCATCAGGAAGCTTGCACAAGCCTCTTAGATAGCCTCAACCACCAGAGGGCAGACAGCAGAAGCAAGAAGAACTACAACCCTGCAGCCTGTGGAACAAAACCCACATTCACAGAAAGATAGACAAGATGAAAAGGCAGAGGGCTATGTACCAGATGAAGGAACAAGAAAAAACCCCAGAAAAACAACGAAGTGAAGTGGAGATAGGCAACCTTCCAGAAAAAGAATTTAGAATAATGATAGTGAAGATGATCCAGGACCTCGGAATAAGAATGGAGACAAAGATCGAGAAGATGCAAGAAATGTTTAACAAAGACCTAGAAGAATTAAAGAACAAACAAACAGAGATGAACAATAAAATAACTGAAATGAAAACTACACTAGAAGGAATCAATAGTAGAATAACTGAGGCAGAAGAACGGATAAGTGACCTGGAAGACAGAAAGGTGGAATTCACTGCTGCAGAACAGAATAAAGAAAAAAGAATGAAAAGAAATGAAGACAGCCTAAGAGACCTCTGGGACAACATTAAATGCAACAACATTCGCCTTATAGGGGTCCCAGAAGGAGAAGAGAGAGAGAAAGGACCAGAGAAAATATTTGAAGAGATTATAGTCGAACACTTCCCTAACATGGGAAAGGAAATAGCCACCCAAGTCCAGGAAGTGCAGCGAGTCCCATACAGGATAAACCCAAGGAGAAACATGTCAAGATACACAGTAATCAAATTGACAAAAATTAAAGACAAAGAAAAATTATTGAAAGCAGCAAGGGAAAAATGACAAATAACATACAAGGGAACTCCCATAAGGTTAACAGCTGATTTCTCAGCAGAAACTCTGCAAGCCAGAAGGGAGTGGCATGATATACTTAAAGTAATGAAAGGGAAGAACCTACAACCAAGATTACTCTACCCGGCAAGGATCTCATTCAGATTCGATGGAGAAATCAAAAGCTTTACAGACAAGCAAAGGCTAAGAGAATTCAGCACCACCAAACCAGCTCTACAACAAATGCTAAAGGAACTTCTCTAAGTGGGAAACACAAGAGAAGAAAAGGATCTACAAAAACATACCCAAAACAATTAAGAAAATGGTCATAGGAACATACATATCGATAATTACCTTAAACGTGAATGGATTAAATGCTCCAACCAAAAGACACAGGCTTGTTGAATGGATACAAAAACAAGATCCATATATATGTTGTCTACAAGAGACCCACTTCAGACCTAGGGACACATACAGACTGAAAGTGAGGGAATGGAAAAAGATATTCCATGTGAATGGAAATCAAAAGAAAGCTGAAGTAGTTATACTTATATCAGATAAAATAGACTTTAAAATAAAGAATGTTACAAGAGACAAGGAAGGACACTACATAATGATCAAGGGATCGATCCAAGAAGAAGATATAACAATTATAAATATATATGCACCCAACATAGGAGCACCTCAATACATAAGGCAACTGCTAACAGCTATAAAAGAGGAAATCGACAGTAACACAATAATAGTGGGGGACTTTAACACCTCACTTACACCAATGGACAGATCATCCAAAATGAATATAAATAAGGAACAGAAGCTTTAAAAGACACAATAGACCAGATAGATGTAATTGATATTTATAGGACATTCCATCCCAAAACAGCAGATTACACTTTCTTCTCAAGTGTGCACAGAACATTCTCCAGTATAGATCACATCTTGGGTCACCAATCAAACCTCAGTAAATTTAAGAAAATTGAAATCGTATCAAGCATCTTTTCTGACCACAACGCTATGAGATTAGAAATGAATTACAGGGAAAAAAATGTAAAAACAAAAACACATGAAGGCTAAACAATACGTTACTAAATAACCAAGAGATCACTGAAGAAATCAAAGAGGAAATCAAAAAATACCTACAGACAAATGACAATGAAAACACGATGATCCAAAACCTATGGGATGCAGCAAAAGCAGTTCTAAGAGGGAATTTTATAGTTATACAAGCCTACCTCAAGAAACAACAAAAATCTCAAGTAAATAATCTAACCTTACACCTAAAGGAACTAGAGAAAGAAGAACAAACAAAACCCAAAGTTAGCAAAGGGAAAGAAATCATAAAGATCAGTGCAGCAATAAATGAAATAGAAACAAAGAAAACAACAGCAAAGATCAATAAAACTAAAAGCTGGTTCTTTGAGAAGATAAACAAAATTGATAAAACGTTAGGCAGACACATCAAGAAAAAGAGGGAGAGGGCTCAAATCAATAAAATTAGAAATGAAAAAGGAGAAGTTACGACAGACACCACAGAAATACAAAGCATCCTAAGAGACTACTACAAGCAACTGTAGGCCAATAAAATGGACAACCTGGAAGAAATGGACAAATTCTTGGAAAGGTATAACCTTCCATGACTGAACCAGGAAGAAACAGAAAATATGAACAGACCAGTCACAAGTAATGAAATTGAAACTGTGATTAAAAATCTTCCAACAAACGTCCAGGACCAGACGGCTTCACAGGTGAATTCTAGCAAAAATGCGCAGAAGACCTAAATAGACATTTCTCCAAAGAAGACATACAGATGGCCAAGAAGCACATGATAAGGTGCTCAACATCACTAATTATTAGAGAAATGCAAATCAACACTACAGTGAGGTATCACCTCACACCAGTTAGAATGGGCATCATCAGAAAATCTATAAACATCCAATGTTGGAGAGGGTGTGGAGAAAAGGGAACCCTCTCGCACTGTTGGTGGGAATGTAAATTGATACAGCCACTTTGGAGAACAGTATGGAGGTTCCTTAAAAAACTATAAATAGAATTACCATATGATCCAGCAATCCCACTACTGGGCATATACCCAGAGAAAACCATAATTCAAAAAGACGGATGCACCCCAATGTTCATTGCAGCACTATTTACAATAACCAGGTCATGGAAGCAACCTAAATGCCCAGCGACAGATGAATGGATAAAGAAGATGTGGTACGTATATACAATGGAATATTACTCAGCCATAAAAAGGAACGAAAATGAATCATTTGTTGAGACATGGATGGATCTAGAGACTGTTATACAGAGTGAAGTAAGTCAGAAAGAGAAAAACAAATATCGTATATTAACACATGTATGTGGAATCTAGAAAAATGGTACAGATGAACTGGATTTCAGGGCAGAAGTTGAGACACAGATGTAGACAACAGATGTATGGACACCAAGGGGGGGAAAACCGCAGTGGGGTGGGGATGGTGGTGTGCTGATTTGGGCGATTGGGATTGACATGTATACACTGATGTGTATAAAATTGATGACTAATAAGAACCTGCAGTATAAAAAAACAAACAAAAAACCCCAACTAATACTAAACTTTGTTTGGGTTATTTGTATGGAAATATGTTAATATAAATGTTTCAGACATTACATGAAATTTCTAAAAATCTTATATGTTCTGCTATAATGTTATAAGTCATAATTCTAGTTATTACTTTAAAATGTATATCTCAGAAATAACTAAATTTCCTTGTCAATTGTATTATTATGAACTTTCATCAAATCTTTAACCGTGGTCAATTTTAAGTCTTTTGTCATTTACAGACAGTTCTGGGTGTACTCTGATGCTTTCCCAAAAATGTTCCTATAAAAGGGTTTCATTTTCAAGGAATTCATGGAAAAGACTCTGACAAGTGCACGTTTCTGGTAACTGACTATACTGCTGAACTGAATGAATAAGCATTTTCAGAACTCTAATGGAAAACTGATGAATTCATAAAAGTGCTAACAAAAGATCAAGATGAAAAAAAAATTAATTACATGGGACTGAGTGAAGTGATGAGGATGATTATAATTTTTGTGACTTTCTCTTTGAATAATAAAAAAAAAAATCCCACAAGGACTCACAGGCAAAAAATATACAAATCAATTTTCACTGCAAAGTAAAGGAGCTGTTACAGTGGAGGATTACTGGACCGAATGTCAATACTATGGCTTAGTATGAGTGTGTTTCGTGTTTGGTAATTGCAATCATTGTTGCTTTTGTTGTGGTCATCCATTTACAGTGCTTGGTGTCAGTTTATTTATCTCTTGTAAAAATAAAATACAGTGTGTGTGTGTGAGTTGTGAAAAAAAAAGGAAATAATTGGCCATATAAAATATAATGTATATTTTAAGGAAAATAGAATCACAAGATACATTCTGTTTTAATAAAAATATATTAAATTTTTCTTGAATTTAACCAAAGTAAAGTTAGTAAAGGAATTGTTAAACTTCAAATGATTTTTTTCTTCCAACAAAAGTTAACAAATCTTAGAAGATGCTTCTAAAGTTAATTAAAAGATTATGAAAAATTTAAAAGCTGGTGGCTCTTTTTAAGCTATACATTTCAACAAAAGACAGAATCAGTTGACTACCCTGCTAAAAAGATGAGAAAATACCCCATTTAAGCTTCTCCCAATTTTCCTTCCCCACACCTCCTATTCTTTCTGACATTGATGTGTTTTAAATTTTACATTCTCTTGTGTAACCATAATTTCCATAATTGTTTAGTTTTGCACTAATCTAAAATACACCATGAATCCATTTTACTATGGCTTCTCCATTTCAGAGTTCCTTATTAGATTTATCTTTTATTTGGTTTTCTTTCATTGTCGGTTTCCTTTGTTTGCTTTCATTCTGAAGAACTACTCATAAGTGTTGCTTTCCCTGAGTTCTTGAAGGTTTCTGAATGTTTTTCTGTTTTCTTCACAGTTGAGAGAACTTAGCTAAATTTACCAGTTGGTTAGTATTTGCTACCATTCATCCATTTACTCAACATTATTAATTAAGCTCCTGCTATGTACCAGGTATTGAAGACACAGTGAACAACATTGTGCAAACAACACAACCAGTGCTCCAGCCTTTGTGAAGCTCACAATCCATTGTGGGTAGCAATACAGGCAAATACATGAATTTTATATTGTGGTGTATGTTGTGGAGAAGAAAGGCGGGGTGATGGGATAACGTCTGTGCCCTTTTAAGTGTTATGGTTATGTAGTGCCTCCCTGGAGATGACATTTGAGTTGAGATAGTAATGACAAAATGAGCCAGTCATGTGGAATCAGTTGGAAAGCATTCCAGGCAAAAGAAACAGAAGAAAAGTAAGTGCATGGACCCTATGATAGAAAAAAAAAAAATGCTTTCTGAAGATTTCGAAGGGCAGAGAGAAGGCCTTTTTTGGCTGAAAAGTAGTGAATGGGGCAGAGGCCATTGTTAGGAGATGATTCAAAAAGGTAGGGAGAGTGGACCATGTCAGGGCTGATAGGACAACATGAGAGATTTGGGATTTTTCTAATTGCAATGGGAAGTCCACATTCTACTCTAGACACTGCCCCCTTTGTCTATGCCTCTTCCTGGCAAATTTTTGAAAGGATAAATTTCTTACATAATGTTATTTCCTTCACCTGCTCCTTTCAGGTTTCTGTCATCACTACTCTAAGACCTTGCTGACAAAATTATCACTTATATGTGGAAATGGTGGTTATCAGGGTCTGGGGGCTGGGAGATACGGGGAAATGTTAGTCAAAGGGTACAAACTTGTAGTTAGAAGATGAATAAGTTTTGGGGATCTAATACACAGCATTGTGACTATAACAATATACTGCATTATATACTGAAAGTTGCTAAGAGACCAGACTTAAATGTCCTCACCACAAAAGGAAAAGATAATTATGTGATGTGATGGAAATGTTAGCTAGTGCTACGTGGTAGTCATATTGCAATATATGTGTATCAAATCAACACCTTGCACACCTTAAACTTTTATAGTGTTATATGTCAATTATATCTTAATTAAAAAAAGAAAAAAAGAGGAAAGAAACCTGGCAACCATCTTATGAAAACAAAACAAAACAAGGTTAGAAATGGCAATTAGATTGCTTCATCTAGTGGTCATTTCTCTGCTCTTAGCTTTCTTGATCTTTCAGTGATTTCATTTGATTAGCTGACCACTTCCTCCTTTTTCTGTTGGCATGTATGACATGGCATTTCATAGTTTTCCTTTGATCTCACTGAGCACTCCTTAGTTTTCTTCTTTGTGTATTTATACACTGTTTCTGTGTGATTTCTTACAGTCACATGACTTTGATATCATCTATGTAACAATATCTCCCAAATCTCATTGTCCTGGCCATCCCCAGAACTCCAGTTTCATGTATCAGCTGCCCACTTGGCATCTCCTCTTGGATGTTGTAATATGTATCTCAAACATAACATGGCCAAAATCAAACTCCTGTTAGCCAATCCCAAATAAGTGATCTCACGGACTTCCCCATCTCAGTCAGTGGTACCCTCATCCACTCAATTGCTCAAATATATAAATGTCTCAGCATTCTTGATTATTCCATTCTTCAGCAAGTACTGTCATTTTATGTCTAAAATACACCCCCAGTCAGAACAATTCCCTCCAAGATGACCAGCCTCAATTTTATTTTCATGTACAGTTCAGAGATTAGTTCAGAGATTATAGAAATTCTATGGGTTTGGATAATTCTTGGAGTAAGGGTAAAAGTTGGGAAATAAATGTTAGTTCCTGTAGCCATTTAGAATTGCATTTAATTACTTGTAACAGCCAACAACAGTGCTTCAACAATTTAGGGGTTCATTCTCTTGTGGGATAAAAATCTAAAAGTAGGCTCTTCTGAAACCATTAATGTCCCAGTTTTCCTCTGACTTTCTGCCTTGCCATTCTTTATGTATTTCACCTTTGAGGGTGCCTTGTGATTACAAGACGGCTGCTGCAACTCTAGCCATCTTGTTCACTTTTAAGGAATAAATTAGGGGAAGGGGGTGGAAAAAAAGGCACTTCTAGTTGAGTAAGCTTCTTTGAAATCTCTTTAAAGATTTCAGAAGACTTACCTAGTGACTTTTACTTTGCTATTCTAACTGCAAGGGAGCTCACCACCACCTTGAATAAAAACATGTTTGTGCTACAAAAGAAGGTAAGAAGCGTGGATATTGGGTAAACTGATAGCAGTCCCTGCCACAGTTGCTTTCCCTCCTCTTTCCACAAAGCATGTCTCTTCCTCCATTTAATATCTAAAATCAACTCTCCAGGAGAAATATTTTAAAACAAAAAACATTGCTTTAAAGTTTTAAAAATCGCTTGTTGGTCTTTTAATTCCATTTGTTTGCTCACTAATATTATATCGTAAAATGTTAACTCCGAGGGAACGATAAAAATGACCATAATAATGTAAGCTTTTCAAAGTGTGGTGAAGATCAGTGCCAGTTCCTGGACTATTCATCACTGTGTTTTGTCAATTAAATATACAAATTAAGTGTTTTTTATAGCAATTTTGTAGTAATTAGATTGATTAATTATATGCCTGATCTTTTAATAATTTTGAAAAATGTGCTTATAATTTGTTTTTCTTTTTTTTTCACTTCTTTAGTCATTTACTTTTATTGTTTTTTCCATATCATTAATTTATGACATATAGGATATTTTAAAATAAATAGAAATAAATACAATGACAGATAGTCTCTCCTTTCAGTTTTTAGACAAGAAAAGTAAAGTTTATAGGGCTGAGAGATAATCCTAGAATTACTATTCAATAATCATAAAACACATTTTACCATACTATCATCACTACTTAATAACAATGTTAAGCTATAAACTCAAAATCTTAACCAGTAACCTCAATATCTAAGCATTGCATCTTGGTAGCTTGTCAAATTTTCATCACACTGGAATTCTTTATTTACTAATTCAATTGTAGTGGAAAGGTGTAACCTAATGGCTGCTGGAAGCCCTGGGTCCTAGAATTGATATTCTAGGGTGGAGATAGAAAGATTTGAGCTAGGTAATTTTGGTCTAAAATTTTTGCACAAAAATTACACTAACCCATCAAAAATATGCAGTTTATTTGTTCCAGAATAATATCAAGCTATGAGGAAAAAAATTTACTGTTATTAACTATCTTCTTACATTTCCACTGAAGTCAATTGATTAATGTGGACATAGCAAGTCTTTAAAAAGTACAGAGTAGTAACTGGAACCAATCTTTAAGGGATTTATAACATGATTATAAGTCAAGAACAGTTTTACTGTCTTAGGTTAAAAATCTGATGCTCTAGGAAGAGGAAATCCAATTATTAAACATTCTCTATTCTGTCTAATTTGCTTTAATTATTTTATAAACCCAGCCATAGTTTTTAATTCTTCTGTTTCTCCTCTTCTAGTGCTTCCAAATTGGTAGTGTGTTGGGATTAGACACATTATTTATAACAAAAATGTCTGCTTGAGCTTGGGATTGTTTATTAGCTCTGAAGCTAATACACAGCATGACAACCCCTTCTACCTACCTGCTTTTTAATTTGTTGCAAAATGTTTGTTTACTTGTCAACAGAAGCCCTAGCACCCTTGACAAGTCTAAGAAATATGTTTCACAGAAATTATAAAAGAAGTATCAGGCACCCCAGTCATGCTCTGAGCAATCTGCTCAGAAAAACACAGAAACCAGAGAACAGCAAGTAGGAAGCCAGACTAGACTAAGAGAAAGAGTATGAAGATTAAAAGATGAATGGTACAGAGACACAGATACCACCCACTCATTACTTAACATGCTTAGAATCGTAGTAGACCCTCAATATATGTCTGTTCAAGGAATTATAATTTAAAAAGTCAAGGACAGAACTTAGGCATGGGTGGTGGACAAGATAGACCCTAAGAGAAAGTATTGAATAATTTTACTTACTGCACTACAAATTCACTGAGATCAAAGACAATATCAGTTCCTTTTTACATCCATTGTACCTACCACACATTATCATCAATGTATGGAATGAATGATTAAATGATCAATGGTAGCTCCAATGAAAGTAGATACAGAGAAACACTAAAGTCAAGATAAGATTGAGGTGGATTTATAAACAAAATGGAAGTGAAGACATGGATGTAATTTCAACATAGGAGAGCATAAGAAGAAATGGAGAGTGAGGATACCAGGAACAGGTAGAGGCAGAGATGAGGAGAGGTAAATGTAGAAGGGTCTGCGTGTATGTGTGTATGTGTGTTTACATGTGTTAATGGAAACAATGAGGGTAGAGGAAAGATTGAAAACGTAAGTGGGATGGGGTAACTGAAAGAGTTAAGGACCACAAATTTACAAAACTATATCCTTCCTGTTTCTTTCTCAAATTAGAACAAAGAGAATAGTAATTAAAAAACATAGTAAAACAGCTTGAAAATGAATTATACAATACTATATGCAGATATGATTAAGATGCAAAGCTTCCAATTTAATTGATTACTTGATGTTCAAACAGATAATTTCATAATAAGAAAAGTGAGTGAGATGTTATATCTAAAGAAAGATACTTATTTGTAATAAGTTAAACCAACCAATAATCAAGTCCTTCTGAATTTTCCAACCAAACTCCTTGAAATCAGGGACAACAATTGCAATCAGTTTATAGGAATATATCTTATACAAGCATGTCTTTAAGCGTGTCATTAAACTCAATCATACTCAACTAAGTTTTCTGTCCTATCTTTCTTAATGAGCCAAGGAAGAGTGGCTGGATCAGGCATTTTTATCTGATGGAATCTTTTAAGGATGGAGGTAGGTATACTTCTAAATGTTGTACTTCAGTTATAAATATGCGGTTCTCAGTGTCAATCAGGGCTGGTCAGAGTTCCTCATTTTGTCTCACCTGAAGTGTTCTTTGAATGTTTATTACTGCTTGATAAAGGTCTACTGTGTCCTTTTACTCATCTACCTTAGGGATATCAAATGTCACCAAGACAGGCATGAGTCCCAGCAGATCAGATCTACCAACACCTAGGATTTATTGCTGATGTCCACAATCTAAGATAACTCTAAGCAAACATCTCACTTACAGTACAACCTGCCCAGATGACATTTTTCTAGCCAATGACTCTTTTTTATTTTCTATTACCAATAATTCTTCCACATTTCTTTCTTAAATCCCTGACAACTTCAATCCATATTCAATCTCATTTTCCCAATTATGATGTCTTCCCAAGACAAGGACCAAAATAACTCTGTAGAACTTTCTGAGTGCCCCCTTTTAAGATAGCCTTGTCTATGAGACTCTTACAGTGTTCCAGCACAAGAAAATGGCCACCTGTGTTTTTTCTCTTCCACCGCTACTGGTACTAACACTGGTACCAGCTACTACTACTGCTGTCTTTCCACCACCTACTATGACTACTTCTACTACTATTACTTTTACTGCCACCACTATAGCCACCTACTACTACTACTGCCTCTGTCACTGATGCTACTGATTCATGAAACCTCTATTGTGAGCCATTGTGGTGCTAAGTTCTTTACTCAGGACAACCTTGTAAGACAGACATTTTATTCATTCATATTTTATAGATGATGTTATCAAAACTAAAACGAGGTTATGTAATCTGCTATTAAATGTCAGGATGTGGATTTAAAACCAGGCCTCCTTAGCTCCAAATCTTGGATCATTTCTATTCTACCAAGAACAGAATGACTATATTTACCTAGGAAATCACCAAGAAACCAAGATCCCTTAATTCGGAATCTGGAAAAGCTTAAGTGTACACGCTGGGATTGACTTGGCTAGTTGGAAGGCAAGAAGAAGTGACTTTCTTGGTATAGGACATTTTGTCCTTTCTCACACTCTAGTTTACCTGTGGGTTATTTAGAATGAGAAGCTCAGTTTGGGGACTAGGTATTAGGTACATACTGCTCTCTAAGTAGATGTCAAGAGATGGAAAAGTTCAATGAAGTTGACTAAGCCTCATTGTAATTCATGGAGAATTATCTCAGGTTTAACAAAGATAAGGGTCTACTAAAGTTCCAAAGGGCATTAATTCATGAAAAGAGATTATTCACTTTATGCCTGCTTGCTTTAATTATATCAAAATTGAAGCATTTGAAGTTCATTTTGTTCACTTATATGTATGAATCTGTGAAGCCCCACATTATAAAGAATAACTTCATTTATGGTCTGAGGTCAAGAAGATGGGAAGAAAGAGTTAGGTTGGAACCCCATATTTTCAACTTTAGCCAACATAGTCTTTCTGGTTAAAAAGAAAAAGAAAAGAAACAGCAAAATTAGAAGGTGCACAGTGAAAGACTTTAAAAGATATTCCTTTCTGACTCAAAAATTAAATCAAATGAAATGAACACTTATTGGTGTAAGAAAATACTATACATAGCAGATATTTAATAAATATTTGGTAAATAGTTTTACATTGGCAAATATATTTAAGCTCTTGCAGCAAATGACATTTTTAGACCTCTCATATACTATCATCTGATTTTTAGAATACAGTTTACAACTTTAAAATTAACCGTGTGGTAATTTTTTAAAAGCTTTTGGAATAATTTAGTGAATGCAAATATTTTTGCCATTACACTCTAGGAACTGATTGCTTAGAAACATGAATTAGGTTTTTAAAAATCTATGTAAATTGTTATACAACACAAACAAACAATATTTGCAAGCAGTAGAAATCACTTTTTAAAAGAAGAGATTTCACTGAAATTTGGCTTTTTAAACCTTTATGAAAAATCTTTATTTGAATCTCAGAGGATCTACCACTATATAATGCAATAAAAAAGGAATACAAAAAATACGCAGGAAAAATGTTAAACATGTAAACACATGCATGAATTAATGCACAATTTCTTATATTCCCCACAGACCCCAATAACCTTCAGTGTCAAGTTCCAGAAATGTTAATGTGAATGTGGTTACAAGTATTATTATTTCTGGGGGGTAAGATTATACCTTTATTGAAAATAAGGTCCTCCATATAACCTCCTGCTTACTTTCCCTGTATGAGGCCACTGTTTTTTAAATTGCTGTTCAGCTCCTGCTGTTGCTCCCACAGGTGATTCTGTAAAAAATACATCAAATTTTTAGAGAACTTGAGGGTTCCACATGTTAGGTGAAGTTGAGCTTGGAAAAGCTGCAACAGTATTGGGGAATTCATACTGGGTAGTGTCTGAGGCACAACCAGTGGGCCTGAATGGTGCCAGCTCACCATTTCCTAAGGGTGTTTCTTCCTAAAGCCTGAATATATTCCCTTCAGTTTACATTATTGCTTAAAATTCCACCAATTCGGGCATATACCCAGAGAAAGCCATAATTCAGAAAGACACATGCACCCCAATGTTCATTGCAGCACTATTTACAATAGCCAGGTAATGGAAGCAACCTAAATGCCCATTGACAGATGAATGGATAAAGAAGATGTGGTACATATATACAATGGAATATTACTCAACCATAAAAAGGAATGAAATTGGGTTATTTGTAGAGACGTGAATGAACCTAGAGACTGTCATACAGAGTGAAGTAAGTCAGAAAGAGAAAAACAAATATCATATAATAATGCATACATGTGGAATCTAGAAAAGTGGTACAGATGAACCAGTTTGCAGGGCAGAAATAGAGACACAGATGTAAAGAACAAATGTATGGACACCAAGGTGGGGCAAAAGTGGCCGGGGGGTGGTGGTGGGATGAAGTGGGAGATTGGGATTGACATGTATACACTAATATGTATAAAATAGATAACGAATAAGAACCTCTGGTATAAAAAATAAACTAAATTAAATTAAAAAAAAGTAAAATAAAAAGGAAAAAAATTCCACCAATACATTTGAGTTATAAATACAGATACTTCTGGGAAATGTATGGAGTGTTAGAGAAATGAGCTCAATCAGATTGGTTTTTTTGCTAGGAACTAAAGTGAGATCCCACTCTGGGACTAGGAGTTTGTACAGAAAGCAGGTGGAGTGATTAGGCAGGATTCCCTTCAGCAAGAAGTCCTGGCACAGCAGGATGGAATGTTCTAAGGCTCTGCAGAAAAAAAAGGTGCATGGGTACCTACAGGAAGTTTAAAAGGGCTTTATCCTGAGCCTGGGAAAGGAGTGACAGAAGCAGAAGTCCAGTTGTCAAGGTTTAGGGAAGAATAGGGATTAGAGGCAGTTAGGATATGAGTGATATCCAGGGAATTTGTAAAGAAAGAAAATAAATTGCAAAGCAACTGAAAAGGGTAGTGAAATTGAACTTTTCCCCCTTACTCCTAAATTACTCATTCCCGGCTCTCAGGAATTACACATAATATATTAACAGTCTCACTATGTTTCAGTTTTTTTAATGGTAAAAAGAAAAAGCCCCTTGCTGAGGAGAATGGGAACCTAATCATTATTGTATGTGCATTTTAAATTCCAAAAAAACAAACTCCTTAGAGTTCCCATCAGAAAATGCCTCAGAATGGCAAATAATTTGTACTTCATGATCTACCCTTATTTTGAGCTAAATCTGCAGTCTCTCATTATTGTTAATCAGACAGAATGTTTGTAGTTCTGGGAACACATAGGGAGGTCTCATGTCTTTGGGATCTGCTCAAAACCTCCAGCCCCTGCCCTCACTCCCACCCATACCCTCAGCCCAACTTGCGTTGGATTTCCTAGATTAGGTGATAGGAAAATAGTGTCTCATTTTTTAAGACAACAGACAACGGCTCATTTTTCAGCCTTTTATGACTCTCCCAGGACGATTTGGCTGTTCTCTCCATCACACCCTTATGTATCTTGTTTCTTCTCTTGTCATACCTGAAATATTTCTTTGTTCTTCCCTGTTTTCATATCTTTCTTCCCCTATTAGAGGGCAAATCTCTTAGAACAAATGATCGTATGTTTGTCTTTGCAATCTCAGGGCCCATCAAAGTAAATTCTTCCCCCCAAATGGGTGAATGAGTGAACGCATGCATGGATCCTTCAGTGAATGAAACAGCAGCCTGGCAGTTCCCCTTTGGGATGTAACCCATTCATCAGTTGGAGCTGCTTACCTACCAGGAATTACTCAGAACTATGGCTTTGGTTCCTGTGCTGGTTTCCTTTTCTCAGATATCAAGATAATTTTAAATACTCAGATGTGAAGATTGTAGGCAATCTAAGGGGAAAATTAAATCTTTTTATTTTTGTATTCCTGTGACGATTCAAGAAATTCTCCCTTCCATAATAAACATGAACTAGCAAAAAATAAAATAAGACCCTGTTCACTCTGGCTACCTGCCTACATATATAGCTGGGAAACAAAGAAAGGGGAGGGATTCCAAGCCAGGATTGATGGTTAGAGATAAATAAAGATGATGTATTTCCAATAAAACAACTTACAAACCTGCTAGAGATATTAAACAAAGTAAAAATGAAAGCTTTCTTCTGGATTGCTATTGGCCACATCAGATTCTCTAGATGATTTGAAACTTCCAATGAAAAGCAGCTCAGAATTTATGCAGTGTACTCCTTCTCTTCAGAACTGTTGTTTTGCAGAATTAAAGGAGAAATGTGACCTTGACTGCATTCCTGGAGGCCAAGCCTAATCTAATTTATTCCTAGTAGAGCTGAACAAGGAAGAGTTGGTGCAGTCTGCTGGCCAGGTCTACCACCAAAATACTTTCTTCAGAAAGTTTTGCCATCTGGAAAACGCATAATTCAGCTTCACTGGCATAAGTACATCATATGTAGGAAATAGAAGAACAAAGATATTAACTGAACAAGCTTCAAAATAAATATGGACTATTTGAAAAGGAATGCTAACCAGTTGCTGAAAAGTGAATAGGTCTAAATGGCTTTCATCTTGATGTTCTGGACCATCCATTCCAGTCTGTTTTTATTTTTGGAGTAGAATTTACTTATTTTTCAATGTAGGGAGTATAAAGAAAAAGAAGAGGTAAGTGTAAAATGTAAAAGAGCATATCCAGAGGAAGGGAGCCCTGAAATAAAGGAATTCTGGAATTGGAATATTTGATTTTTTTTTTCCATGAAGAATTTTACTCATAAGAATTCTGTCACAAGCAATGGAAAAACAGTGATAATAAGCTCAATGATAGTGTTGAGAGTGAAATGCTTGACTTGTATGGTGTCGGAACAGCCAGCTTTAGCAGCACCAATGATATCCTGAAAAGTTGGTCACTGTCACATGTGGAACTAAAATTGTTGCCAGGTGACACCTCCGACCATTGGTTTTCATGTTCATTTTGCACAAGTCTTTTAGCCTGTCCATAAATGCACCAAATATCAGGCACA
Source organism: Balaenoptera borealis (assembly GCF_965194805.1). NCBI lineage: Eukaryota > Metazoa > Chordata > Mammalia > Artiodactyla > Balaenopteridae > Balaenoptera > Balaenoptera borealis. The sequence goes on along the minus strand of NC_138873.1, from coordinate 112,625,713 downwards.
CATTCCCCAATATATAAACACACTTCATCAGGCACAAGGACACTTCTCCCAGCTAATATTCATCATTATTATCACCATCATCATCGATAAGAATATTTATTTATTTATTGAGAACCGTCAACATTTCATCATTTCTAAGATGAACGATTTTTTTTTCATATTTTAACATCTCTGGTGTCAGAATGTGTTTTTCAGTCAATGTCTTATAATTGTTATCAGTCAGATGATTAATACGGCATAGTTGTTTTACCTGACATTTTTGGAAATATTAAGAAATGGTCAAAATATGTATAATGAGTGTCGTCAGCTTGAGCTAACACTCTGGGTACAATGATGAAATCTTTTAGGAAATGCTGTATGATCCATGATCATGAAGACATTGAAAAGAATATCTTGTGGAGAAATACAAAAATCAATGAATTTAATTCTAAAATTAATTCAAAATGTTCTGAATACTTTAACCAAATTATTTTATTTGTATTGATCTTTTCATTTATGTAAAGAGTGATATATGATAAAAATAAGGAATTAGCTCACATAATTATTGAGACCAAGACATTGCAAGATCTGCAGTCAGTAAGTTGAACATCCAGGAGAGTAGATATATATTTCTAATCTAAATTCTAGTTTGAAGATCTAAGAACCAGGGGAATTAATGATAAGTTTCAGTCTGAAAGCCAGCAGCAGTCTCAGTATCCAAGAAGGGCCAGTGGTTCAGTCTGAGTCCTGGAAAGCTAGAAAACAGTGTTCCAGCTCAAACAGACAAGGGGATGGTTCCCTCTTATTCACAGGAGGGTCAGCCTTTTTGTTCTATTCAGGCATTCAACTGATTGAAGGAGGCCCACCCACATTAGGGAGGGCAATCTACTTTACTCAGTCTACCAATTCAAACGTTAATCTCATCCCCAAACACCCTCACAAACATATCCAGAATAATGTTTGACAAATATTTGGGCAACCCATGGCTCAGTCAAGTTGATTTAGACATCACGTGTCCTCCCCTTGTCAACTTGGCACCTATATGCATCTCCTTAAGCCATGCTTAATCTCCAAATAAAGGCAATAGCAAGGTCTTAATTCCACTAATGTGATACAACTTTCTTGCGTACAACTGAAAGTGCATTAACTCTTTTCCCAGAAGAGGAGCTAAAATCCTTGAGTGATGTTTACTCTTCTCTTTGATGTCCTGAAACTTAAATACTGTGATGTAAAATTAATAGAACTTAAATACTATGATATTATGGATATATTGATATATATATATATAATTTTATTATAACATATTTTATATAAAATACACAAACAAATGTATTCATAAAATAAGGAGGAAATATTCATGAAAATTATAATCCTAATTTCTGCTACTGGTCACATAACCATACCTGGTATTTATAACTATCTCCTTCCACTACCCATTTTGTATTCTCTTTGCCTCAAAAAGTTCTTCAACTGGTTTTTATTCTTTGCTTGGTGGGGGCACCCAAACTTTCATTCCTGAAGGGTCCAGGCCATTAGTAGTCCTGCCTGAATTGGGTTGTTGTAGTTTTCCATTGACCTTAATCTCAGAGCATGGTGTTGCTAAGGGACACCCTAGGGGATCTCCTGTATCCAGACCTACTACTCCTCACCTCTACTGTAGTCATACAGCTTCTTCAGAGTAGTCACAATCAATCCCCCCAGACAGCACAGTAACTCCCTTCTTTGATTCAGAGACATAAAGAGCCCAAAAAGTCAATGGCAGTCTTAACTTCCTGTTCAGTGGCATCACTGCTGTATCTTCTAGAGGAAGCATTCCTCCCTTTGGAAATAAGACCTCCGGGCCAGCAGAGCATAAAGTCTTGGAAACAGGAAGCAAAAACTTTGCTAGTGAATCACTAGGAAGTAGTGCCACTCCCATTTCCACTACTTAATTCCTAGACTCATGAATTCTAGCTAAGGAAGAAACAACACCATGTATTGAAAACTGGTTGAGAGCATAGACAGCCTTCTGGAGAACCTTGTCTCGACCTTGCAAGTTATTGCCACCTAGCTGGTACTGTAACTGTCTTAAAAAGGCCATTTCACAATTCTGTTGAGCCAGCTGTTTCAGAATGGTAGGGAACATGGTAAGACCAGTGAATTCTATGGACATGGACCCGTTGACACACTTCTTTTCCTGTGAAGTGTTCCTCGATCAGAAACAATATTGTATGGAATACCATGATGGTGGATAAGGCATTCTGTATGTCTATGGATGATAGTTTTGGCAAAATCATAGTGTGCAGGGAAAGCAAATCTATATCTAGAGTAACTATTCCAATAAGAACAAAACACGGTCTCTTCCATGATGAAAGCAGTCCAATGTAATCAATCTGCCACCAGGTAACTGGCTGATACGTGGAATGATATGATATCAGGGACTCAGTGTTTGTCTCTGCTGCAGGCAGATTGGGCACTCAGTGATGGCCGTAGCCAGGTTGACCTTGGTGAATGGAAGTTCTTGTTGCTGTGCCCATGCATAAACTCTATCCCTGCCACCATAGCCACTTTGCTCATGAGCCCATTTGTTGATGACAAGTGTGGCTGAGCAAAGAGACTGACTGGTACCCACAAAATGGGTCACCATCCCCCCCACTTGATTATTAAAATCCCCTTCTGTTGAGGTCACCCTTTGGTGAGTATTCACAGGGGACACAAATATCTTCACATATTTTTTTGCCCTATTCAGAGATGTCTATTCATACAATACCTCTTCCCCAAATTTCTTTCCAACCAATTTTTCAATCATCTTCTTTCCAAGTCCATGACCATTCAACCAAACTATTGGCCACAGCCCATGAATTGCTATATAACCACACGTCTGGCCATTTCTCCTTTCATGTAAAGTGAAAAACCAGGTGCGTTACTCAAAGTTCTGCCCACTGGGAGAATTTCTTTTCACCACTGTCCTTCAGGGATATCCGACTAAGAGGCTGTAGTGCTGCAGCTATCCACTTTTGGGTGGTGCCAGCATATTGTTCAGAACCATATCTAAACCAGGCTCAAGACTCTCCTCCTCTGTCAGCTAATCATAGGAAACTCCCCAGTAGGCCATAGGTGCAGTCTGGGAAAGAGAAGGCAGTATAGCAGGAGCTTGAACCATGAGTATTTGGGCTACATCTTCATGTGTCTTTGGGGTTTGCTTGGACCTGATCACACATATACCACTTTCATTTGATGGTGGAGTACTGCTGTTCATGTCCAGCTTTATGGTTTGCTGTGTCAGAAAACACCCAGTTCAGGATGGTCAACTCAGGTTGCTTAGTTAACTTGGAGACCCATGGTTAAGCATTCAGCCTCTACTAAAGCCCAGTAGCAGGCCAAGGGCTCATTCTCATAAGAGGAACAGTTATTTATAGAGGATGGCAGTTTTTTGCTCTAAAATCCTGAGGACCTGCACTGAAATTTATCTACAGGACCTGCCAAAGGCTCCAAACAGCATCCCTATTTGCCACCAATACTGCAGGCAGAATTGGGTCTGCGGGATCATATGGACCAAGTGGCAGAACAGCTTGCAACAACTGCCTGGACCTGTTGCAGAGCTTTCTCTTGTTCTAGGCCTCACCTAAAACTAGCAGCTTCACTCGGTAAATGGGCCAGAGTAACACACCCAAATGAGGAATATTTTGTCTCCAAAATCCAAAGAGGCTCACTAGGCATTGTGCCTTTTTTTGACTGTAGAAGAGGCTAGAGCAACAACTTATTGTCTACATGCCCACACCACTGGACCCCTGGAAGACCCTTGAAATTTGGTCAGATTTATTTCTCAGCCAATGACATACCAATAAGTCTTACCAGTAAGTCTAAGGTAGTCATGTCTTCTTGCTCACTAGTTCCAATCAGAATATGTAATGGACCAGTGTGTTATCCTGTGGAAGGGAAAGGTGATCAAGATTCTTGGAAACTAAATTATTACATAGGGCTGGAGAGTTGATACTTTCCTGAGGTAGGGCAGGGAAAGTGTGCTGCTCATCTTGCCAGCTGCAAGGAAACTGATTTTGGTGCCTTTTGGACAAATATGGAGAAAAAGGCATTTGCTAGATCAACAGCTGCACACTAGGTACCAGTGAATGTGTTAATTTGCTCAAGCAATGAAATCACATCTGATACAGTAGCTGTAATTGGAATCATCACCTGGTTAAGCTTACAATAATCCACTGTCATTCTCTAACCTCCATCTGTCTTGTGTACAAGCCAAATAGACTAGTTGAACAGGGATGTGGTGGGAATCACTATCCCTGAGTCTTTCAGATTCTCGATAGTGGCTCTAATCTCTGTAATCCCTCCAGCAATGCAGTATTGCTTTTGGTTTATGATTTTCCCAGGTAGAGGCAGTTCTAGTGGATCCCACCTGGACTTTCCTACCATGATAGCCACAGGTAAAGAATCAATGTGGGAATTCTGCTAGCTGTTGAGTATATATATTCCAGTTATGAATTCTGGAACTGGAAACCATCCACAGGATGGGTTCAGAGACCCACTGGGCCCACTGTGAGACAGACTTGAGCTAAAACTCCATTGATCACCTGACATCCATAAGTGCTTACTCTGACTGGTGGACCACAATGACATTTTGAGTCCTGAAATTAATGTCAGTTCAGAGCCAGTATCCAGTAGTCTCTGAAAGGCTTGATTATGTCCTTTCCTCATAGCAGTTACTCTGGTAAAAGGCCGCATGTCCTTTGGTGAAAAGCTGGGATAACAGTTAAGAGTATGAATTTTTGGTAGTGTACTGAGGTCCTTCCTCAAGGGGAGCTCACCACCTCCCCTGCTTTCAAAGGGTTCTGCGTTTATAAACCCACTTAAATCTGGGAATTGATCTAGGGACCATGACTTTCTTGGGACAGTTGTTCATCACTTTGGCCTACATAATAGTTTTCCAATAGTGTTTCTCACAGCTACTCAGAGAGCTTCTGAAAATGCAGATATCAGGGCCTCCTTACTAGAAATTCAGATTTGGTACATCTGCGGTGAGGCCCAGGAACCTCAATTTTGAATAAGTACTCCAGGCGGTGCTAAGGCTAAGCTTTTATAAACACTGGTTAAACAATTAACAAATAATTATTTGACGATTCAACACACAAAGAGCACTTTGGAATCAAGTTTATGGTATTGAGAACCAACCAATTAGGTTTCCCCAGACTTGGAAGGCATTTACAATCCACCTAACATTACACTGTAACTGTTGTTGAACCCAAGCTTGTGTGCCCGATGCACAGGGAGACCAAACAAGCCAAAATGTTGGAGTTTGGAGCACAGAAATTGTATTGCAGTGGATGAGCAAGGATAACGGGTTGCTAGTGCTTAAATGACTAGAACTCCCCAATGGTTTTTGGGGGAGAGTTTTTAATGGTAAAATTTGGGGGGAGAGCTGCAGGGTGTGTAACCTTCAACTGACTGGTTGGTGGTGATGTAACAGGTTGGTGTCCTAGAAATTTCAATCATCAGCCTTATGGTTCCAACCAGTCTGGACCCCACATGCTTGTGCTTAGCCTGAAGTTACCATCCTCTGCCCGGGTGGGGGCCTTAGTTCCTGTAGAAGAACTCAGAGGTATATTGTTATGTATGTCCCTTGAGGAGGAACCAGGACACTGATTTATCCCTGCACTATTGTTTCTTGACCACTCCTCCTTAGTTTCTGCATTCCCTCCCTTCCCTAATTAGTAACTGTTTGAATCTGCCCTTTGGAATTCAGGGAAGGTCTAGGAGACTGAAGCCTTTTTCCTACAAATGAGAAACATGGCACACTGAAAGGGTTTTGTACCCAGGAGGGCCCCAAAGTGTCCTGCTCAGTTTCATAATTGTTAAAATAACCAATATAAATATTTACTAAATATTTTAATGTAAATAATTGTGATATACAAATTACAGTAATAATAATAATTGACACTATTAACTGCTGTCTAACTGCTTAATGTAAATTACCCATCAGCTTCCTTTCCTTCCTCATCCTCACCCCCAATCCAAATCCCAACACTAACCCTAACCCTAACGCTAATCCTAATCCCATCAAATCCTCCAAACCAACTTCCAGCGTATACCCATCAAACTTATGAATCTTTTCTAAAACTCGCGCTTGGATATTTGCTTCTGGTTCTTCAAACTTCATTTTGAACACTTGGTCGCAATTGCCCTCTTAGAAAGCATTATATTCATGGTCAAATAACTAATGCATAGTTGAGCCAGAATTTGAACCCAAATCCATCAAAAGCCAGAGTGAATTGAATCAGTTCACCTGGATCTTGTTCTACTACAGTTATAAATCAACACTTTTTTTTTGCTATGGTAGGAAGAGAGCTTAATTTAGCCCTGTCTCCAGTTTTACTAAAGGTCTACGAGTGAATACAGTAAAATAATTTCGACATAGAGGAGTTTGGGGGGAAACATTGTCAACCTTCTGCATCACTCTAGTTATTCTCTTCCTCAAGAGATTACTGCCATGGCCACTGTCACCAGGGCCTGAAGGCAAAGGAAGCATCCTGGACCCAAATTGTCTTATGCAGCTAGAGATAATGAAAAACCCATGTTCACCTGAGCATTCCAGTTATCTATTGATGTAAAATAAATTACCCTAGAATATCATGGCTTAAAACAGAGTCAGTTTACTGTCTCTCACAGTGTCTGTGGGTCAAGAATTTGGACAGAGTTGGACCGGGTGGATTTGATTGAAGTCTTTCAAATCATTGCAGACAGATGAGATGGTGAGAAGAACTGTAGCAGAGTGTAGTCAGGAGCTCCCCAGGCATCTGTCTCTTCATGTGGCCTTTTGAATACACTAATTTGGGTTTCTTCATAGCATGGCAACCTCAGGGCAGTTTGACTACTTATATGGTAGCTGACTTTCCTGGAAGTGAGTGTCCTAAGAGAGCCAGGCAGAAGCTGAATCTCCTTTTATGACCTGACCTCTGAAGTCACATAACATCAATTCCACCACATCTATTAACTGAAACATTACAAAAGTACACTACTCCCTGGTGGTAAGAGTGTTGAAACTTCTACAGACATAATTTAAAATCACCATGTTGAGCCACTGATAATGTCTCTTGGTTCTGAGCTTCTCTGAGTGTCCATGGCTGGAAAGTGGAAAAAGGCAAAAATACAGGTGTATGTGATATATGTTAGCTTATACGTACACTATACATATGTATACATATATTATGTATACAAGTTACTTATATGTATATGGTCCAAAAAACAAATGTCATGGATTATAAGGGTATGAATATTTAAATCCAGACATTTATATGGATTTGTTGTTTTCCAAAGTATTTGAGAGTCTCTAAGGGTAAGCATACACGTATTATGACTATATGGGTGTCTTGCTTGAGTAGTGAAACCACTCTACATTTCTATTTAAAGTTATTTTCCACATTGTTTTATTTAAATAGTTTGAAAATATTCCAAGAGGAAAAAGCCTGGTCCCTTAAAAAATCGAAAGCAGACCCTTGGTAGATGTTACATTTTTAAATGGCAAAATAAATATAGAAAACCACTCGATGATTAGGCATTGCTTATGAAGGAGGGTGGGGTTGAGTGAATGAATTAAATCCATTGCCAGAAAATTCCTTCCTGATTAGAAATAAAATTTCACAGGTTTTTCATACAGATTCCACCCTGTTTGTGCATAGCATCTGAGAAGACAAATTTACTTCTTCCAAATTAAATTAAGCTCTATATAATTGAAAGTTTACTGAGGTGGACTTGACAGATTCAGGAAAACTTATGAAAGAAAGTTGAAGAAGATGTCTTTCTGTGACCAGTTGTGAGAACATTAAAGGTTGGATTGAAGACTCCCACTAATGATTTTATTCCCAAACATCTCAGCAGAAGAGCTGCAAGTCAAGACAGAGAATGAGCTCAGTGGCCCCAGGTAGGGCTCAGGATGTAGAGGGTTTCTTTTACTCCATATGGTTCCCAGAGTTGCTGGAAAGTTTACTGTCATTAAAGCATCTTCCAAGAAAGGTCTTCTGGGTCCTGTCTGGGGGTAGGATAGCTAACTACCCAAGCAGCAGTCACAGCTTGGGTTTATGGCAACTTTTCACTTAATCTCTAGCCAACTAGGCCCAATTTCTTACTTCTTTCAAACTAGAGTGCAAGTAAATCTTACAATCTGAGGTGCCATTCTCTACATTTCCATTGTAGAAATAAAAAAGTGGATTTAAACTCTTTTGTCATTGTTCTTCAAAGTAAGTGTCTTCATGACTTTACTACTTGGATTGATTTTGATTTCAGTAAGATTAAGAAAGGGATTGGTGCCACATTTGGCTGAGAAAATGTGCCCTAACTTGCCAAGATTGCAAATTTCATCATCCTTAGTTTGTTTCTTTCTTACTCTTCTGCCTTGTTACTAGCACTTGGACTCTTGAGAAAGCCTTCTCATTGAGTTTAAAATGCTTACAACTCTGTCAGAATTTGACTCAGTTCTTTTTTCCTCTTAATGCAGATCTTCTAGTCTCCTCAGTGTTCTGCATTTTATCATCTGAGTCCTCTCTTCATGATTTTAGCTTGTCTAGTACTGAGCTATGTTGTACTCAGTGTTAAAACTTGTACTTAGAAATTCTAGCCCAGGAATGAGAAGTTGCATTTTAGTAAATTTTGTCTTTTCTTGTTTTGCTCAGGGTTACCTTACTGCCAAATCAGATTAAAAGATCTGTCTCTCGTTCCTGAAAATTTTCTCCTCTGCTAAGATGCCCCAGAATCTTGAATTCTATCTCTAGACAGTCTTTACTTAGGGAGGTTTCCTAAATTTACTTAATTGTTTTTTTCATAAGCATTATAAGAAATCTTGTTGAGCACAGAATTTCTGCTTCACCCCAAATCGCTATAATCAGAATCCAAATGGAGGAATGAGAATTTCTGTATATAACAAGTTCTTTTATATATAATAGGTAGTAGAATCTGGGTAATTTGGGAAATACAAGTTGGCAAACTTTTTCTGTAAAAAGCCAGGAAGTAAACATTATTGGCTTTGTGAGCCACCTGGTCTCCGTTGCAACTACTCAGCTGTACTGCCATTATAGCAGCCACAGACAATATATAACAGGTAATCATAGCTATATATATTGTCCCCCCTATTATTTACAATACTCAATGAATAAGATTTCAATATTCCTATTTTGCAGAGGGGAAATTGGAATTGGACATTAATTCTGGAACATAGTGTCTGGAAGGAGGTACTCAATAAATATTTGGTGAATATATGGAGAATGGATTGGATGGATAGAATTTGGAATATATATTATAACAAGACATAAAAGTTTGAAATTTCATTAATTATTATATATTTATGAAGTATTTACTCTATCTTCTATTTTATGCATAATTATCTGCAGATATTATTAGTAAAGACATAAGGGTGAGTGAAATTATCTTGGTAACAGAATAGCAGAAGCCAGACAATAAAACTTGGAGGGAAGTGACATATAATTGTATTTTACCAAAGCAAAAAATCTAAACTGATATCAATTTAGGCTGAGATTTTTTCAGTCCAGCTTCATGAAACACTTATTTAATCTTGTCTTAGAGAATCTGGTTAATCAAAATTTCTAAAATATCATTATTTCCTCAAAAATACCATACCCTGAAAAGTTCATGGGTTCAACCCTGACTTGGTTTACTAATATAACCATATTCAACCTCAGAAAGTAACTAAAAGAGTTAGATATGAAAATAAAACATTTTTTTCAAAATAAGTATTATTAAGAAAGTCATCCCTAGAATTGGAAATAAGATGCTTTCAGAAAGACCAAAAGACTACTATAGAGAGAAAAATAGAATGAATATCATAGATGTTTTATTGATGTATTGAAAAATATATTTAAAAGTTATGATGTATTTATGATGTATAAAATATGTTTGAAAATAAACTATAAATATATACTACCGAAACTTCCAGATACACCAAACTTCGGACACAACTGGAAAATAAATATGCCGATGCAGTTTTCATACCCACTTGTATTACTTATTCAAAAGATTCTGTCTTGGACCATCTTTAAAACTCTAAGGCAAATTTCCTGCAGTTTACTTTGTGCCTCAATTTTTTATTTCTGTAAAGTGGAGAAAATAATCTTCCTTGTCTTGCAAAATTGTGAAAATTAAATACATTAATACACATAAAGCTCTTAGAGCAGTGCTTTGCACATAACACAAGCTCAAAATGTATTACCTATTACTTTTTAAAATTATAAATTTATGGCACCTACATCTTTTGAAGTTCTCCATGAAGAAAATCTTCCTTTATAAAAAAATAAGATAGGGAGGGAAAGAGTTCAATATGGTAGCATAGGAGGCCTATCCTCATCTCTTCTCATGGACACAACAAATTTACAGCTACACATAGAATAATTTTCCTCTGAAAAGGACTTGAGAACTAGATGAAAAGCACCTGCACAACAGAAGATAAAAAAGATGTATTGTATGGAGACAGTAAGAGAGGCAGAGAATCAGTCTCTCGTCTAGGACTCCACGCCAGGTTCAATGTCCCACAACTGGGAAGGGGTCCCCAAAATATGGACTTTCCTTCATGGAGTGAAGGGTCTGTGCCCTACATCAGGCACCTTGACCCCTGGGTTCAACACTAGAAAAACGAGCCCCCCAAATGCCTGGTTTTGAAAATCAATAGGGATTAAATCCAGGGGAACCATAGAACTGTGGGGAATGGAGAACACACTCTTGAAAAGCTCATGTGAGAACTCACTTGCCCTGAGATCCAACGCAAAAGCAACAATTTGAAAAGTGAGGGAGACCCACCTACAAATCCTAAAGCAGCTGCTGGAGAGGGAGGAACCTGCAGTGACATTCTCTGAGGATGGCAACACTGACATGCATCATTTCTGCAACCTCATTCTAACTTGCCTGTGATGGAGCTGGTGGGTGCTATTTTTGGTGCCCTCCCTCTAGCCTGCTAGCACTGGTGGGCAGGTCCTATGTCCCACCCATCCCACACAGCAGCTGAGGACCTGCTTTAAAAGACCTCCCACACAGACTCAGTTACCCTGACATCCAGAACAAAAACAACAGTTTGAAAAGTGCCTAAACTAGAAGTGAGAGGGACCCACTTGCTAATCCTAAAGCAGCTGCTAGAGAGGCAGGAAGCTCCAGTGATTTTCTCTGGGGACATAAATGTTGAGTGGGTGCCATTTTTGCAATTTCATTCTAAATTGCTGGTGATGGAGCTGAGGACCCCAGTTTTGGTGCTCTCCCCATAGCACCAATGGGCTTGTCCCAAGCCCCACCTGCCCTGCACAACCAAGTTGGTTGAGTGCCCTGGGCCCAGCCTATCTTGTGCAGCAGCTGTGGCCCCACCATACCTTGCAAGGGTGCTCAGTCTGCTCAAGGGATGACCCTTGAGTGCTGGGCTCTGGAGACTAGGAGAGATTGTGCTTCTGGGCCCCACACACCACAAGACCCCACAAGACCCCATGAGACCACATCTTCAAGACTGGGAGAGGTAGCTGTATTGCCTAGTACATACAGACACAGAATCAGGCAATACGGGGAGACAGAGAATAAGACACCAAAGAACAAGACAAATCACCAGAAAAAGACCTTAATGAAATGGAGATAAGCAAGCTACCAGATAAGGAGTTCAAAATAATGGTCATAAAGATGCTCACTCGGCTGGGGAGAAGAATAGATGAACACAATGAGAACTTCAACAAAGAGGCAGAAAATAAAGAAAGTACCAAACAGAGGTTATAATTAAAATGAAAAATATACTAGAGGGGTTTGAGAGCAGAATAGATGAAGTAGAAGCACAAATCAGTGAACTGGAAGAGAAAACAATGTATCTCACCCACACATAGTGGCAATATTTTAACAAAAAGAGTTTTAAAAACTAAGGATACCTTAAGGGCCTCTAGGATAACATCAAGCAGACTGTCATTCATGGTATAGAAGGAGAAAGAGAGAGAAGGGGTCTGAAAAATTATATAAAGAAATAATGGCAAAAAGTTTTCCTAGCCTGGGAAAAGAAACAGATATCCAGGTCCAGGAAGCACAGAGTTCCAAACAGGATCAGCCCAAGGAGAACCACATCAAGACACGTTATAATTAAAATCATCAGAGTTAAGGATAAAGAGAGACTCTTAAAAGCAGCTAGAGAAAAACAATTTAATACTTACAAGGGAAACCCCATAAGCCTGTCAATAGATTTTTCAGTAGAAACTTTCTAGGTCAGAAGGTAGTGGCATGTTATATTCAATGTGCTGAAAGGAAAAAACTTACAACCAAGAATGCTCCACCTGTCAGGGTTATCATTTAGAACTGAAGGAGAGATGAAAAGGTTCCCAGAGAAGTAAAATCTAGAGAAATTTATCGCCACTAAAGTGGCCTTATAAAAAATGTTAAAGGAATTTCTTTAAGTGGAAAAGAAAAGGCCATAACTAGAAATAAGAAAATACATAAAAGAAAAATTCTCACTAGTAAAGGCAAACATATAGTAAAGGTAGTAGATCAACCACTTATAAAATAAAATCAACTATAACTACAATAACTAGTTAAGGGATACACAACATAAAAAGATGTAAATTATGATGCCCAAAACACAAAATCTGGGGAAGAGTGAGGGAGTAAAAATGTAGAGCAGAGGCAGACTACTATATATATAGGTTGTTGTATATGAACCTCATGGTAACCACAAACCAAAAGTATATAATAGACACACACAAACACACAAATAATTCAATAAAGAGAAAGCAATCCAAACATGACACTAAAGAGAGTCATAAAACCATAAGGAAAGAGAGCAAAAAAGAAGAAAAGAACAGAGAAGAACTACCAAAAGAAAAAAAAAAAAGCAATTAACAGAATGGTAATAAGTACATGCTAATCAATAATTACTTTAAATATAAAGGGATTAAATTATCCAATAAAAAGACATAGGGTGGCTGAATGGATTTTTAAAAAGTCCCATATATATGCTACCCATAAGAGACACACTTCAGATCTAAAGACACACACAGACTGAAAGTGAAGGGATAGAAAAAGATAATCTCTGCAAGTGGAAACAAAAAGAAAAGTGAGGTAGCAATACTTATATCAGACAAAATAGACTTTAAAACAAAGACTCTAGCGAAAGACAAATAAAGGTATTACATAGTGATAAAGGGGTCAATCCAAAAGAATAAAACATTTGTAAATATTTATGCACCAACATAGAAGAACTTAAGTAAATAAACCAAATATTAAGAGATATAAAGGGAGAAATTGGCAGCAATACAATAATAATAGGGGATTTAGCACCCTACTTACATCAATGAATAGGTCATCTAGACAGAAAATCAAGAAAACATTGGCTTTAAATGATATATTTGACCAAAGGGCTTAATAGATACATACAGAATATTCCATCCCCAAAGAGCAATTCACATTCTTTTCAAGTGCACATAAAACATTCCCCAGGATAGATCACATATTATGTCACAAAACAAATGTTAATAAATTTAAGAAGATTGAAATCGTATCAAGCATCTTTTCTGACCACACTGGTATAAAATGGTATCAAAACAAAAGCAGTTCTAAGAGGAAAGTTCATAGCAATACACATCTACTCAAGAAACACGAAAATTCTCAAATAAAAAAAAATAATTTTAAACCTAAAGGAACTAGGAAAAGAACAAACAAAACACAAAGTAATTAGAAGGAAGAAAATAATAAAGATCAGAGTAGTAATAAATGAAATAGACTAAAAAACAATAGAAAAGATCAATGAAACTAAGAGCTGATTCTTTGAAAAGATAAATAAAATTGATAAAACTTTAGCCAGACTCATCATGAAAAAAAAGGTAGACCAAAATAAATATAATCAGAAATGAAAAAGAAGTTACAACCAACACAGAAATACAAAAGATAGTAAGAAACAACTATAAACAATCATATGCAAACAAATTGGACCATCTAGAATAAACAGACAAATTCCTAGAAGCATAAAATCTTCTAAAACTGAACCATGAAGAAACAGAAAATCTGAATAGACCAATTACTAGCAACGAAATTGAATCAGGAATCAAAAAACTCATGACAAACAAAATTCCAGGACCAGATGGCTTCCCCCGTGAACTCTTCCAAACATTTAAAACAAAATAATAGCTACTCTTCTCAAACTATTCCAAAATATGAAGAGGAAGGTATGCTTCCAAACACATTATTTGAGGCCAGCATTACCCTGATACCAAAACCAGACACAGGTACTACAAAATAAGAAAATTACAGGCCAACAATGAACACAAATGCAAAAACCCTCAACAAAATATTAGCAAACCTAATTCAACAATACATTAAAAGGATCACATACCATAATCAAGTGGGAATTATTCCAGGGATGCAAAGACGGTTCAACACTTGCAAATCAATCAATGTGATACGTCACATTAACAAAACAAAAAATAAAAATCATATGATCATTTCAATAGATGCAGAAAAAGCATTTGACAAAATTCAACATCTATTTATGATATTAACTCTCAACAAGGTGGATATTGAGGAAATGTACCTCGACATAATAAAGACCATATATGACAAAACCCACAGGTAACATCATATTCAACAGTGAAAAGCTGAAAGCTTTTCCTCTAAGATCAGGAATAAGACAAGAATGCCTACTCTCACCACTTTTATTCAACATATTGGAAGTCCTAGCCACAGAAATTAGGCAAGAAAAAGAAATAAAAGGCATTCAAATTGGAAAGAAAGAAGTAAAACTGTCACTATTTGCAGATGGCATGATACCAATATATAGAAATCCTAAAGGCGCCACCAAAAAACTATTAGAACTAATAACTGATACAGTAATGTTGCAGGATACAAAATTAATACACAGAAATTTGTTGCATTTCTGTAAACTAATAACAAACTATCAGAAAGAGAAATTAAGAAAACAATCTCATTTACAATTGCATTGAAAAGAATAAAGTACTTAGGAATAAATTTAACCAAGGAGGTGAAAGACCTATACTCTGCAAACTACAAGACATTGATGAAAAAAACTGAAGATGACACAAATAAATGGAAGGATATTCCATGCCCATGGATTGGAAGAATTAATGTTGTTAAAATGTCCATACTGCCCAAAACAATGTACAAATTCAATGCAATTCCTATCAAAATACCCATGGTATTTTTTCACAGAACTAGAACAAATAATTCTAAAATTTGTATAAAAGCACAAAAGACCCTGAATGGCTAAAACGATCTTGAGAAAGAAGAACAAAGCTAAAGGTATTGTGTTCCCTGAATTCAAACTATACTGCAAAGCTGCAGTCATCAAAACAGTGTGGTACTGGCACAAAAATAGACACATAAATCAATAGGAAAAAATAGAGTTTAGAAATAAACCCACACTGGTATGGTCAATTAATCTATGACAAAGGAAGGAAGACTATACAATGGTGAAAAGACAGTCTTTTCAATAAATTGTGTTGGGAAAACTGGACAGCTACACCTAAAAGAACGAAATGGTACCACTTTCTCAAACAAACAAAAATAAACTCAAAATGGATTAAAGACTTGACTGTAAGACCTGAAGCCATAAAACCTTTAGGAAAAAACATAGGCATTATGCTCTTTGACATCAGTCTTAGCATTTTTTTTTTTTTTTGATGTGTCCTCAGGCAAGGGAAACAAAAGCAAGAATAAACACATGGGACTATATCAAACTAAAAAGGTTTGCACAGCAAAGGAAACCATCAACAAAACCAAAAGACCACCTACTGAATGGGAGAATATATTTGCAAATGACGTATTCAATAAGAGGTTGATATCCAGAATATAATAGATAAAGAACTTATATGACTTGATATAAAAAAATCAAATAATTCAATTAAAAAATGGGCAGCAGACCTGAACAGACTGTTTTCTAAAGAAGACATACAGATGGCCAACAGGCACATGAAAAGATGCTCAGCATCACTAATTATCAGGGAAATGCAAATCAAAACCACAGTGAGACATCGCTTCATAACTGTTAGAATGACTACCATCAAAAAGACAAGAAATAACAAGTGTTGGTGAGGATGTGGAGAAAAAAGAATCCTCATGCATTGCTGGTGGGAATGCAAAGTTGTACAGCCACTATGGAAAACAATATGGAGGTACCTCAAAAAATTAAAAGTAGAACTACCATACAATACAGCAATTCCACTCCTGGCATTATTTACAATAGCCAAGATATGATAGCAACCTAAGTGCCCATAAATAGATGAATAGATAAAGAAGATGTGAGATATATATATATATATATATATATATATCTCGCTTATTTGTGGATCCTAAAAAATAAAACAAATGAACAAACATAACAAAACAGACATAGATACAGAGAACAAACATGTGGTTGCCAAAGGGGAAGGGGGTACGGGCATGAGTGAAAGGTAAGAGAAATTAAGAGGTACAAAACTCCAGTTACAAAATAAATGAGTCACAGGATGAAATGTACATTGTGGGGAATATCGTCAATAATAACTTAATATCTTTGTATGATGACAGATGGTAACTAGACTTATTGTGGTGATCCTTCCATAATGTATAAAAATAGAGAATCCACATTTTTTATACCTGAAACTAATATATTTTAAGTCAATTATAATTCAATAAAAATTAAATTTCAGAATTTGGAATAAAAAAGAAGTTATTAAAAGAAAAACAAGTAAAAAATTAATATATGGAAAACAGAATGAGAAAGATAAAAGGATTAATTTAGAAAAAAATTCCAATTGAAACCTAAATCCAGAAATTACTTCTTTTACAAAAGTAACAGGTCTATATAAATGAGAGAAGACATAAATATAAATAATATTGGGAATAAGAATGGGGTCATAATGAATATGGATGAGATTGAAATAGTAAAAAAGTATTATGATAGTAGGAAATTTTAATTGAAAATTTTATTTTTAAAGAATACATTAAAATTTAAACAAAATTAAGGAGAAAGAGAAAATCCAAATGAGACAATAAACATAGTTGAAATAGAAAAAAAAAATTTTAGTAGCAGATCATTTAAAATCATGATTCAGAAACTCATCAAAGTATTAAATATTCAGAAAGTGTTGAGCAAAGAAATCTATTCCAGTTTGTTTAAATATTTCTTATATTTACTTGAACATAAAACTTGGGGTACCGGTTACAAATGTTATCATTATTCATGTATTCTAAGGAAACCATCTCGGGCATTGTTGCTCTGAAAGAATATAACTGTATTGATTTAGCAATGAGGTACAGGTCATAAGCTTGGAAGATATAATAGACTTTACTGGCCATCTACAACTAAATGTTCTAAGTCCCCTTCCCTTGAAGTTCCCAGAAGGATTGAGCACCTTTTTACTCATAGTGGTGCACAAACAGTGACAATTGTGTTGACTCTCTCCCTCCTTCCTTCTTTCACTCTCTCAAGTCCCTCACTACTATAAATAGGATCAGTTCTCAAATGACCTGCCTGCATACAAACTCTTGTCTCAGGCTCTGGTTTCTGGGGAACCTAAGCTAAGTCAATATTAGATAGGTCCTTATATAAGATAAGGACCTATCTAATATATGCTATATACTCTATATGGAATATAATATAGATAACAAATCTTGTGCTTTCTATCTTTTGAACTTAGTACACAAGCTATGAGGAATTGTGTATGAAACAAAACTCACATTCTACATCTGATAGGGAGGGAAGAATAAAGATTTTTTTCATATTTAACACAAGCCCACCTTATTTCAAGGTTTATGTGAGTTTGACTTATAAGTGAATTATCGCTATCATTTCCACCTTTACTTAATAAGATCTTCAGTGATCTTGACCTTTGGTAAACAAGGTATAAATTTTACAACAAAAAGATAATTGCATGGACAAAAAGAATTGTGCTCACTGATATTGCTGATAACAGAATTGGTGTGTCTATATGGTATAGTCTATTCATTTTCTTCTTAAACCCATTGTGTCCTTTGGTAGGTATGTTTGTTGAGACATGAGGGCACTTAGGTTATTTTGCTTTGTCAAATGATTTTCAAAATTTGTTTTAAAGAATGAAAGAGAAATTCATATCATAAAAGAAAAATAAATGAAATTCAATAGTTCAATAAATAAAATCCCTTGCCATCAGTAAAATAAATGGGAAGTAAATGAAATTCAACAAATTCAATAAATGAAATTCTTTGTCGTCAGGAAAAAAGAGAAAATTAGATAGAAACAATCCACTTTCTAAAATGAAGCAGGTTTCAATGGCTCAAAATGAAGAAGGTTTTAATCCACATTTACACTTGACCATTTTATTAAGAATAAGATAAATGAAGGCCTTTTGCTTTTAAGCAAACGATTGACCTTAAAATATATCAAATTTAAGTATTGCCCTCATTAATCAAATAGGAAAGCCAACATCTCATGGCTTGGATTACCCTTGTATTTGGCAGAGCCACTGGAGACGGGCCCCAGATTGACTTTAGTTGGTATGGCACATGCGGATCACTGAGTGATTCATTTCCAGATGGAAACATGTGCTCTACAGTTCTAAGATGAAGCAATCATGGAGAAAATTTTTCTGAAATTGGGAAGGTCATTGTGTCTGGCTGGAAATGAAACCGTCATAGAGCATGGTCATATAGCAAAAATAAAACCAAAGCCATCCCGGTGGCTATCGTACTCCATAAACATTTCACCTTCTACTTACATTTACTACAGGCAAAGGAGTATGCTTTTATGAAACTGAGAAGTAATGGCAATGTCTTGTAAGCAACTGCACTTTATTTTTTTCCTTTTTATTAGATAAAATTCAACACTTCAAATGTCAAACTATTGGAAAGTACAAACAAATATTTTCCTTTGAAGAAATAACAACCTAGATTGCTTCAAGCATACATAAATGTCAAAGGCTACAGCATACATTATAAACATATAAAGAAAAAGCAGTCAGGAAAAGTTACAGTAAGTTGTCACACAAGGAAGGGAAAATAAAATCATATTCCCCTGATTGAAACAATTCACATTCTGCTTTATATTGTAATTATTTGTGTATCTATCTTATTTCTGAACCATAATAAGAGGACAAAGTGAGCATTTTGTTGTTGCCTAGATGACCTCCTCTAGTGTCAACACAGTACATTCTCCAAAATGTTGTTTAAAATAAATTTAAATTTAAAAAAATCAAAGCTCTTTGAAGAAATCACACATACGAAATAATATGACTCTGGTTAATTACACGTTTGGAAAAATGTGTTCTGATGTGTTCCCATTTCCATTTGGGAAAGTCAAGACTATAAATCTAGCACTCAGGTAATAATAATATAAGAAGCAGAGGATGAAGATGAGAAACTGATTCTGACTATCATCAAACATGGCATTACATCGTGTGGTATATGGAATGGCATGTGCTGTGTGGTGTGAAGCACCAGAAGGGAACCTACGCTCAGAAATACGTGTACTCTCGGGTAGAAATCAAAGGTTGGCATATTTTCAGTCTCTCACACTCCAGTCTCAGCCCCAAAGATCTGGGTTCTAACCCACGGTGGGAGAAAGGTCAGAGATCCCTCCTTTCCAGTCAAGTCAATTGTTTTTTTGTTTAGTTTGTTTGGCTTTGATTACTTGTATGGTACATAATCTCTGGTGGAAAATAAAATTCATGAAGAATTTCATAGCACTGTACACCCATGCTTTTGAAAAATTAATGTAAAATTGTCTTTCCTTATAGTGGATTTAAGAAAAATGTTACAAAAACAACGAGAAAAACTTCTGGAATAAACAGCTGTTTTGCCAAGGAGACTTCAAATCAGGACTCTCAACCAGGCACAGGTTAGTGAATCCTGCAAGACAGAGAACGTGTGAAAATCAGCAAAGTCAAACTTCAGGGTACTTCAGCGAGTAATTGAACAACAGTGCGTCTTGAATCTACTGTTTTTGGCAGTTTTTGTGTTTGTCCTAGGATAACTTTAAATACTGAGCTCTGTTTTGTCAGAATGAATATGACCAGATTAATTATGAAAAAATTATTTATTGTCTTAAAATAAAAAAAGATCTGAGTGTAGCTGAACTAAAAAGTTGGTAAGGGTCTTTAAGAGAAAAGACTCATGGATACCGTTTGCAAACTCAGTATTTCCCTCGTTTTTCTCTTTCACTGGTGTTTTACTGAAAAGCTCATGATTTGATGGAATGGAAAAGAGAACATTCTGACACACTTTTAAAATTAAAAGAGGAAAAAATTTCCAGAGAATCCCATTCCATTTAAACTCTTCTGGCTCTGTGAACAGAAGTGTCACTGCTATTCCAAGTGACAAATTACAGTTAGAATTATTCAACCTAAAACAAAATGACTTTATAAATACACAAATTGGCTTTCAGCCAATATCTTGATGATTATAACAATACATCCACAATGAGGATGATCACTTTTGTTCTGTGATCCAGGAATTGTCCTCAATAGACAACAGGTCCTTCTACACAATCTTGTTAGGTATTGGTATGCTGCAGACAAACAAACAAAAAAAAACAAAATAAGGCACAGATACTGTTTTCAAAATATTATTAATTTTTCCTTGATATAAGCAAAATCAAGACTACTTTGTGTGGTTAACCAATTATACATGATCATTAAAAGACTTGTGACTTCTTTGATGATCTTTGGGTCACATTGCTATTCCACATTCCACAGTGTTCCTTCTAGTTTAATTATATAACAGTAGACAAAATATTCCAGTAAGATGAGAACTAACATCCAACTACAAACACGAAACACATGTGTTTGCAGGGTAAGTAAGGAAAGGGCACATTGGTTAATAATCAGGTGGGGATTTAGTCCAAACTGCAAAGGCACTGCCGGGTTTGCTGGTCTGTGAAGGCAGCATGAGGGCTGGTGCTCAGAACATGTTTTCCCTCCCAGCCGTCCATCACGGGGGCTCACTTAGTTCCCAGCTTCTCAGTCTGCCCATCCATAAAATGGGGAAGAATTTACCAGCCTTACATGTTTAGGGGTCTTCAAAACTTCATGAAAGAACTCAAACATTGAATGAATATATCGAACCCGACATGATAAATATAACCGCCTGCCCTTTTACCTTCAAATTCAGGCTTATTTTTTGGGGGGGACTCTAAATAAGAATTGTTGAAAATTAGTTTAAAATGTGGTATTCATTAAATTATATTTATTGAGTATATAATCTGTCATGTTAGGAGCTCTGTTTCACCTGCTTCTTGGCATTTAGGATGTTAATATTGTGAGCACAGTTATATGGGCAACTGGACACTTACAATGTCTTACCCGTATCCATTGTCAGTGCGCAAGGAAAATGGCACACAACATGCCAACAATAGTATTTAGATACCACACTGTTATGTACTAGTCATCCTTACATAAATGATTTTGTTTTATTCTTGCAATCATCCCTTGCAGTAGGAAAGCCAGGTGTAATATTAAATTCATCTTACTGATAAAGAAAGTGAGGCTCAGAGAAGCTGAGGTTTGTCCAAGGCAAGAGGGTTAGTAAGAGGGAGAGCACAGATATGAGCATAACTTTTGTTGTAACTACAATTTTCCAGTGTTTAAGTTAGCCCAGGTTTAAGGCCTTAAAAAAATTATAATAAGCAGAAAAATAATCATATCATAAGGAAACAGACATTAACATTTTTAAGTTTGATTGGCCCTTGTAGTTTTTCAAATGTTTAATTGCTATGTGTCATTTGATCAGATTATTGATAACAATGAGAAAGATAGAAAAGGATGGACTAAATTCTACAAAACGAAAATATCAACGAGTTTATAGCATACTTGAACCTATCTGGAGAGTTTCTGTAGAACAAATATCTGATTATCTGGGATGAAAATTAGCCCTGTCACCATGTGTAGTACAAGGGCTGGGAAGTACTTGAGAAGAGGTTCAGAAAAAGATAACAAGGGGCAGAGGAATGGCTCTATTTCAGGGTTTTCCTGTCAGAGGTGGTAACATTGGGGGAAGCAAGTCTGTTCTTCACAGATGGGATTGAACAGCTAGTAACATGGAGCAAAGTGAGGAAAGATTGAGGCTAAGGAGGAATCAAAGAAAGAAAACTCACTTGAACTTCATTTTTATCTTTGGTGTACATAGGCACACATGTTTTGAAACTCAGGAAATATTACTTTAGTCACTGGACACATTAATAGACTCAGAAATCTTGGCCAGAAAGTATATTCTGACTGGTCTGTTCTTTGTTAGATGTAGTCTTCCTCACAGACTTAGATGCTTTATCAAAGTAGGGCTTTAGGTTTTTTTGTTAAATGTTTATTCTACTTATTTGCATTCCATGTTAATTTTTCATATTCTAATCACTAGCAGATTCAGAAAGTTACTTAAATATGAGACAGTTCTACAAATTCTTCTCAAGTTCCCAAGGACCTTGTGTTTGCAGAAAAATCCATTCAGGTAGTTTTTGTTTGGATGGGATAATGTTCTAAGTCTTGCAAATAATCCATTAGTTGCTCATTATCTTCATTAATCTTTGACTATTTAGACATTTCTAATGAAAAGAAATATTTTATGGACATGCAATATTATTGTTGGATAAATACAGTCAGAACAATTCATTCTTTTTAAGATGTAAAATTATATCTGTTCAGAACAGCCAATGACCTAATTTTTAAACCATTAGATAATTTTTTCTATAATAAAAATACTTGGATTGTTTACTCATTATTGAGCACATAAGCTGATTATTAAAAGATTATTCAGGGACTTCCCTGGTGCTCCAGTGGTTTAGAATCCACTTTCCACAACAGGGGGTGGGGGTTCCATCCCTGGTTGGGGATAAGATCCCGCATGCATGGGGTATGGCCAAAAAAATAGATTTTTCATGTTTGAAAATATTCTTCCATTGGAAAACTTAAAACTTGATTGAATCAAGATGAAATCCAAACTTGAACTTATAATTCAGTTGCTTTGATCTACAGGTGTACACTAATTTTCCTTGTTCTGTTTAAACATTTTGAACATGTAGACATTTAAGTCAGAAACTTCAGCAATTCAGAAGTTTGTCAACATTTTATATATAGGCCTCATTTTGGAAAGGATCTAAAATTCTTTAATGAGTTTTCTTTTTTTTCAACAAAGAAATAAAGATGCTATTAAACGTCTCTTACACGCCATATCCCCACATCCATGCCTTCTAGCCTTGCCGCTGTCACAGCCATGTAACACTGTACCTCGACACGTAAACTTTCCCTAACTGAGCACTTTTTTTTTTTTATTTATTTTTTAACGTCTTTATTGGAGTATAATTGCTTTACAATGGTGTGTTAGTTTCTGCTTTATAACAAAGTGAATCAGCTATACATATACATATATCCCCATATCTCTTCCCTCTTGTGTCTCCCTCCCTCCCACCCTCCCTATCCCACGCCTCTAGGTGGTCACAAAGCACCGAGCTGATCTCCCTGTGCTATGCGGCTGCTTCCCACTAGCTATTGGTTTTACGCTTGGTAGTGTATATATGTCCATGCCACTGTCTCACTTTGTCCCACCTTACCCTTCCCTCACCCCATGTCCTCAAGTCCTTTCTCTAGTAGGTCTGTGTCTTTATTCCCATCCTGCCCCTAGGTTCGTCATGACCATTTTTTTTTTTTTTAGATTCCATACATATGTGTTAGCATATGGTATTTGTTTTTCTCTTTCTGACTTACTTCACTCTGTATGACAGACTCTAGGTCCATCCACCTCACTACAAATAACTCAATTTCGTTTCTTTTTATGGCTGAGTAATATTCCATTGTATATATGTGCCACATCTTCTTTATCCATTCATCTGTTAATGGACACTTAGGTTGCTTCCATGTCCTGGCTATTGTAAATAATGCTGCAATGAACATTGGGGTGCATGTGTCTTTTTGAATTATGGTTTTCCCAGGGTATATGCCCAGCAGTGGGATTGCTGGGTTGTATGGTGATTCTATTTTTAGTTTTTTAAAGAACATCCATACTGTTCTTAATAGTGGCTGTATCAGTTTACATTCCCACCGACAGTGCAAGAGGGTTCCCTTTTCTCCACACCCTCTCCAGCATTTCTTGCTTCCAGATTTTTTGATGATGGCCATTCTGACTGGTGTGAGATATCTCATTGTAGTTTTGATTGGCATTTCTCTAATGATTAGTGATGTTGAGCAACTTTTCATGTGTTTGTTGGCAATCTGTATATCTTCTTTGGAGAAATGTCTATTTAGGTCTTCTGCCCATTTTTGGATTGGGTTGTTTGTTTTTCTGATATTGAGCTTCATGAGCTGCTTGTAATTTTAGAGATTAAGCGTTTGTCAGTTGCTTCATTTGCAAATATTTTCTCCCATTCTGAGGGTTGTCTTTTGGTCTTGTTTATGGTTTCCTTTGCTGTGCAAAAGCTTTTAAGTTTCATTAGGTCCCATTTGTTTATTTTTGGTTTTATTTCCATTTCTCTAGGAGGTGGGTCAAAAAGGATCTTGCTGTGATTTATGTCATAGAGTGTTCTGCCTATGTTTTCCTCTAAGAGTTTGATAGTGCCTGGCCTTACATTTAGGTCTTTAATCCATTTTGAGTTTATTTTTGTGTACGGTGTTAGGGAGTGTTCTAATTTCATTCTTTTACATGTTGCTGTCTAGTTTTCCCAGCACCACTTATTGAAGAGGCTGTCTTTTCTTCATTGTATATTCTTGCCTCCTTTATCAAAGATAAGGTGACCATATGTGTGTAGGTTTATCTCTGGGCTTTCTACCCTGTTCCATTGATCTATATTTCTGTTTTTGTGCCAGTACCATACTGTCTTGATTACTGTAGCTTTGTAGTATAGTCTGAATTCTGGGAGTCTGATTCCTCCAGCTCTGTTCTTCTTTCTGAAGATTGCTTTGACTATTCAGGGTCTTTTGTGTTTCCATACAAATTGTGAACTTTTTTTTTCTAGTTCTGTGAAAAACACCAGTGGTAGTTTGGTAGGGATTACATTGAATCTGTAGATTGCTTTGGGTGGTATAGTCATTAAACATCTGTGAGATTGTTCCCAATTCTTTTCATTCTTTTTTCTTTATTCTGCTCTGCAGTAGTTATTTCCACTCTTTTATCTTCCAGGTTAATTATCTGTTCTTCTGCCTCAGTTATTCTGCTATTGATTCCTTCTAGAGAATTTTTAATTTCACTTATTGTGTTGTTCATCATTGTTTGTTTGCTCTTTAGTTCTTCTAGGTCCTTGTTAAATGTTTCTTGTATTTTCTCCATTCTATTTCCAAGATTTTGGATCATCTTTGCTATCATTATTCTGACTTCTTTTTCAGGTAGACTGCCTATGTCCTCTTCATTTGTTAGGTCTGATGGGTTTTAACCTTGCTCCTTCATCAGCTGTGTTTTTCTCTGTCTTCTCATTTTGCTTAACTTACTGTGTTTGGGGTCTCCTTTCTCCAGGTTGCAGGTTTGTAGTTCTCGTTGTTTTTTGTGTCTTCCCCAAGTGGCTAAGGTTGGTTGTGTAGGCTTCCTGGTGGAGGGGACTAGTGCCTGTGTGCTGTTGGATGAGGCTGGGTCTTGTGTTTCTGGTGGGCTGGACCTTGTCTGGTAGTGTGTTTTTGGGTGTCTGTGACCTTATTATGATTTTAGGCAGACTCTCTGCTAATGGGTGGGGTTGTGTTCCTGTCTTGCTAGTTGTTTAGCATAAGGTGTCCAGCACTGTAGCTTGCTGGCCATTGATTGGAGCTGGGTCTTGACGTTGAGATGGAGATCTCTGGGAGATTTTTGCTGTTTCATATTACGTGGAGCTGGATGGTCTCTGGTGGTCCAATGTCCTGAAGTCTGCTCTCCCATCTCAGAGGCACAGCCCTAATACCTGGCCAGAGCACCAAGACCCTGTCATCTGCATGGCTCAGAACAAAAGGGAGAAAAAAGAAAGAAACAAACAAAATAAAATAAAATACAATAAAGTTATTACAGTAAAAAATTATTATTAACAATAAAAAAATTTTTTTAAGTAATAAGAAAAAGAAGGAAAAAAGACAGAAGAGAGCAACCAAACCAAAAAACAATTCCACCAATGATAACAAGTGCTAAAAACTATACTAAAAAAACAAACAAACGGGCAGACAGAACCCCAGGACAAATGGTAAAAGCAAAAGCAAAGCTATACAGACAAAATCACACACAGAAGCACACACATACACACTCACAAAAGAGAAAAAGAGAAATATATATATATATATCGTTGCTCCCAAAGTCCACCACCTCAATTTGGGAGGATTCCTTGTCTATTCAAGTATTCCAGAGATGCAGGGTACATCAAGTTGGTGGTGAGATTTAATCCACTGCTCCCAAGGCTGCTGGGAGAGATTTCCCTTTCTCTTCTTTGTTCGCACAGCTCCCGGGGTTCAGCTTTGGATTTGGACCCGCCTCTGTGTGTAGGTCGCCTGAGGGCGTCTGTTCTTCGCTCACACAGGACGGGGTTAAAGGAGCAGCTGCTTCGGGGGCTCTGGCTCACTCAGGCCGGGGGAGGGAGGGGTACGGAGGAGGCGGGGCGAGCCTGCGGCGGCAGAGGCCGGCGTGACGTTGCAGCAGCCTGAGGCGCGCCATGCGTTCTCCCGGGGAAGTTGTCCCCGGATCACGGGAGCCTGGCAGTGGCGGGCTGCACAGGCTCCCGGGAGGGGCGGTGTGGAGAGTGACCTGTGCTCGCACACAGGCTCCTTGGTGGCGGCAGCAGCAGCCTTAGCGTCTCATACCCGTCTCTGGGGTCCGCGCTGATGGCTGCGGCTCGCGCCCGTCTCTGGAGCTCGTTTAAGCAGCGCTCTGAATCCCCTCTCCTCGCGCACCAGGAAGCAAAGAGGCAAGAAAAAGTCTCTTGCCTGTTCGGCAGCTCCAGACCTTTTCCCGGACTCCCTCCCGGCTAGCTGTGGTGCGCTAACCCCTTCAGGCTGTGTTCACGCCGCCAGCCCCAGTCCTCTCCCTGCGATCCGACCGAAGCCCGAGCCTCAGCTCCCAGCCCCGCCCGCCCCGGCGGGGGAGCAGACAAGCCTCTCAGGCTGGTGAGTGCTGCTCGGCGCCGAGCCTCCGTGCGGGAATCTCTCCGCTTTGCCCTCCGCACCCCCGTGGCTGCGCTCTCCTCCGTGGCTCCGAAACTTCCCCCCTCCACCACCTGCAGTCTCCGCCCGCGAAGGGGCTTCCTAGTGCGTGGACACCTTTCTTCCTTCACGGCTCCCTCCCACTGGCGCAGGTCCCGTCCCTATTCTTTTGTCTCTGTTGTTTCTCTTTTCTTTTGCCCTACCCAAG
Organism: Balaenoptera borealis; assembly: GCF_965194805.1. Taxonomy (NCBI): domain Eukaryota; kingdom Metazoa; phylum Chordata; class Mammalia; order Artiodactyla; family Balaenopteridae; genus Balaenoptera; species Balaenoptera borealis. Next base: position 112,598,488 of record NC_138873.1, on the reverse strand, counting down.
TACGGGGGGAGTTTCTTGCCTTTTGGGAGGTCTGAGGTCTTCTGCCCGCGTTCAGTAGGTGTCCTGTAGGAGTTGTTCCACGTGTAGATGTATTTCTGATGTATTTGTGGGGAGGAAGGTGATCTCCACGTCTTACACTTCCGCCATCTTGAAGCTCCGCCCCTGAGCACTTTCTTGACATTAGTTCTGACTACCTGATAAATCACTTTTAAAAACACCAAAGCCCAGATCCCCACCCCCACCAATTATCAGAATCCCTGGGTGGGATGAAGGTATCATTTTGTTTAGAAACCTCCCCACGTAATTTTAAAAGCCAACCAGGCTTGGGAATCCACTGCTCAACATTTCCCTCCCAGTTTAGCAGTGAAAAAATTGTTCTCCACCATCACATGCCTGGGCAGGGCCCAGCACACTTCTGGGCACACATGGGTTTTGGCTCAAAAGAAACCATTTACCCTGTGACCATTCTTTTGACCCAAAAAGAGCAAACTGCTCAACTTCCAACTACCAACTTAGTAACTTGGTGTCTTTAACCTAGAGAACAGCAAATGATTTTTTTTTTAATATATATCTAATGGCAAATTCTCGTAAAAGGGTCTAATCACAGCCTTGTTGTCTCTCTCCCACCCTTTTATTTTTTTAAGGAAATGCAGAGGGTAAACTAAAAAAAAGTCAGCTTTTGGAATAGACAGATGTGAACGGAAACCTCAACTCTACCACTCATGGGCAGCATAAATGCCCAGGTTAACGGCTTCATTGTGTTGAATTTCAGCTACCATAGGTGTAATGTGGGAATAAATATCCCATCTACAGAGTTGATTCAAGGGTGAAATAAGAATATATGTATGAAATAACTGGCACATAAGTTTCCTAGAAGTAATATTCCATTCTTCTAAAGAATCTTATACTTTAAAACCACAGTTTTGACATCAGGAATTTCTAGAATCATACAGCTTCTGTGGCAGTGCCTTGGGGGACACGGTTGGGACAAGGGAGAGGTGCCAGGAGAAAGAGCTCTGACCCCATAAAGTCAGGTTCCACTAGAGGAGCTCCACTTTGATCTATTTTATTCAGTAGCCTTTGACATCAGATGTCATATAATGAGAGAATTCTGTCAAAGGAAAAGAATGCATAAAAGCCACTGATTTAAGTTATTATGGTAGCCACCACTTGTGTTTTTCTTTTACGTTCACATAATTTACTACAAAAACACATGTAGATTTATTTATATCATCAACTATAATATTGGTTTTAATTTTGTTTTTACATATTTAACAAAAAACAGTTTGGCAATTCTGTACTTGGACCACAATAAAAGGTCAATTTCAGGAAAAAAAAATTCTTGGTAAGGTTTATCATATCGTAATAAACCAGATGATAAATGATTAAAATACCATGTCTGATTAAGCCAAAGTACCAAACACAGAAGTCACAAGTAGAAGATTCATATTTTAGATGTGGATATAGAACATAACAAATGTTGCATTAGAAAGGGTTTTAAGAAAGCAATGGAACTTACTCAATACCAGTAAGAAAATGGTTAAGGTAGCTTAGGCAAAATGATCTTATAGAACATGTAAGCGTTCCCTTATTTCAATTATAATAAGAATTAATGGGACCAACAGCAGTCTGGAATTTCTATAGATACCAGTCTTTTTAGTTGTTCATTGTTTCCCAAAATAGCAGAGGATACATGACCTTCTTGCTGTTCTTAATTTAGCAAACGTAATCACACTATTATAAACATAGTTTCTTATCATATCCATCCACATTTCTGGAAAATATTAAGATTTATTGTCAAAATAATAAAAACAAAAGAAGTTGTGCCTTTGCATATTTTCTGTTAGGCATTTCCTGTTGCTTTCTGCATATTTTTTATTGCAATCATAGTTGCAGCTGAACCTCTTAAATATTCTCTCTCTCTCTTTCTCTCATTTGTGGATGTGGCATTAAGTGGCTAAAATTACCAGGTAAAGTTCATCCCTAAATTCTTTAATGGCTCACCCACAGTGTTTTCTTCCTTGGAACATAGATCGCTGGAGTCTTTTGAAATCCATTTTGCATGTAGCACAAGATGGCCTGTAAGAACAAATGCCATAAAATGCACAATTTAGCCAGAGGCAAGAAACAGCTAATCAAAATGCCAAATGAAAACCTTGGTAGTTGAAATTTATTTGGTGTTTTGAAGACTACACAACTTGGGTTCCTGCAATTCTACATACATTATCAGTATTCATAGCTATAATATGTGTATTCTTTAGTCTTTAGTGTGTTCTTTAGTTTTCAAAGTAACCTTTTGATAAAATTAATAAGGAAGTGAGATACTCCTGGGATCACACTGTCTCTCTAATTCAATTTGCTTCCTGGAAGTGAAAAAAATTACAGGCAACTTCTAGCAATTTTGTTCAAACAATGTTAGCATATTAGTCTACCTTACAGATTTACAACAATTTTGTTTGTGGAACAAACATTGCCAAACAGGAATCAGGATAATGCTTTTAGACATTGTAAAATCAAGACAGCATATGATACAAATAACTGTTATTAACTTCATGTTGACCAGACACATATTCTCTTGGAAAACCAGCAAAGCTTGTCCCTTAATTAATTTTTTTTGATGAAACGAAAAAGTGAAACTTTAGTTATCTGAAAACGATTTTGAGATTAGTTTACAGTTCTCTTAAAAATTTTTATAGGGCTTACTGTGTGCTAGCTAGATATGGTACTAGGCCTGGAGATAGAACAAAGGATAAGATGTAATCTCTCCTTCGAGGAAATATCATAGGTATGTCAAAAATTGTGTCAGAACAATGTGAAAATTGCAATAATGGACTTCGACACAGTGTACAGTAATGGAGGGCATAAGAAAGGACTCATTCGTTCTGGAGAACAACCACATGAGGTTCCACAGAGAAGAGGGACTGAGCTTAGTTTGAAGGATATAAAGGAGACGTGAGAAACAAGATGGCCAGGAAATAACGGGTAGACAAATTACTTTGGTCAAAGTGAAGAGAGACAACAAAGCACTGAGGAGAGGAGTAGTATAAGGAAATGTTTGAAGAAATGCAAATATGTCACAATTACAGGGGAGTGAAGTTTGATACTACACATGGCAAGAATTAAAGTCACATATGTAGGAAGGTTCTTGCATGCCAGGTAAGGCATTTTTTTGGATACCAGTGGTATACAAACTTTTTAGTTTTTACACATACAATTTGTTAAAAAAAAAAAACAAAAACACTCTTTCAATATCTGTATGTCTATTTATTTATTTAATTGTCTGTAACCTCCATAAGGGCAGTTTTAAAAAACATCTGTCTTACTTATTGATATCTTTCAAGTGTCCATAACAGTACCTGGCACAAGAGGACTCAATAAATAGCCGTTCAGTGAATGAGGCACATTACTAAACACAAATAAAAATAGAATTTTCAAGAGGATGTGCTAAAGATGAAATAAAATGGAGTTTGAAGGGTTTTGCTAATTGGGATAGCTTTATATTATCATTAGCTGATATCTCTAGGTACAAAACATACTTTGAGGTTCATCTATAATAATGGTAGATGTTAATCAGTATATTTAATAATCTTCTTGATAATTTTGAACTTTTTTGCCCCATCTTCTCAACTCTTATTAGGTCACCCTTCTCTTTACCTTGCGATGTGGCTGGGAGAAAGCTTGTGTGAAGGGAAGAAGAAGATGTCTTAGCTCTGTAATTTTTTAATTGCTCTCTTTGCTTACATTATTGTCTTCAATCAATGGTTTCTTCGAGAGAGTGTTCTTAAGCAATTTGCTCATTTTCTGAGATTTAGTCAAAACTAAATAATATAAATGATACATTCACTTGCTGATTCATATAAACTGCAGTACATTGCAATACTTTGAAAGTAAGTGAAAGAGTGAGGGTGTCATCATAAACTGCACTGAGGCACCCAACTCTTGCTTGTGAATTCTTTATGTGGCCATTTATTATCAGTGGAACTGAAGGAGGGCACCAGGGCCCACCTGTATATCACATATCAACAGAGTGTAGTGAATTTCTTTTTCTTCTTACAATACAGTGTAATGAATGCAAAAAATTCAATATTTTCTTCCTTCACTCCAAAAGATTGTCTCTTCCCCCCTGAGGTACATGTACCCCCCTTTGGAGACCATAGTTGTGGAAATAGAAACCAAAGTAAAACACTAAGCACAGAAATGACACACTTAGACTTGAATTGGAAAAACTGCTCTGTAGCCCAGTTTCTTAGAGAGCTTTAAGTAAATATTTTAATTCTGTCATTTTGGATGGATAGAAAGCTTTCTAATATGTAGTTTAGACTTTTTTGATTTGTTAATCACTATCTTTACAGGACTTAATTTTTTCTTTATGACATTATTACTATTATACTGTGGCATGATACAGAGAGGTCTTTAAGTCTACTCAGTTTTTTAAAATCCTGAGTCTGTATATTAAGTGACCCCACATTATTATTATTTTGAAATTCCTATTATTGATTTTCAGAAAACTTTAGCCTCTTCTCCTTCATCTAGTTATTATTATTATAAGTTCTTCTTGACTCATCCAATTTAATTTATATTCAGAGAGCATGAAACCCAGATTACCAGGCTTAGTAAAATTGTATCTAAATTAAGGCAAACACTTTCTGAATTCAGAAATTCAGAGGATGCTGAATTCAGAGGATGCTCCTCTAACCAAACTTAATATGTGACTTAGTATGGAAACACAAAAGACCCCGAATAGCCAAAGCAATCTTGAGAAAGAAAAATGGAGTTGGGGGAATCAGGCTCCCTGACTTCAGACTATACTACAAAGCTACAGTAATCAAGACAGTATGGTACTGGCACAAAAACAGAAATATAGATCAATGGAACAGGATAGAAAGCCCAGAGATAAACCCACGCACATATGGTCACCTTATCTTTGATAAAGGAGGCAAGAATATACAATGAAGAAAAGACAGCCTCTTCAATAAGTGGTGCTGGGAAAACTGGACAGGTACATGTAAAAGTATGAAATTAGAACACTCCCTAACACCATACACAAAAATAAACTCAAAATGGATTAAAGACCTAAATGTAAGGCCAGACACTATCAAACTCTTAGAGGAAAACATAGGCAGAACACTCTATGACATAAATCACAGCAAGATCCTTTTTGACCCACCTCCTAGAGAAATGGAAATAAAACCAAAAATAAACAAATGGGACTTAATGAAACTTAAAAGCTTTTGCACAGCAAAGGAAACCATAAACAAGACCAAAAGACAACCCTCAGAATGGGAGAAAATATTTGCAAATGAAGCAACTGACAAAGGATTAATCTCCAAGATCTACAAGCAGCTCATGCAGCTCAATAACAAAAAAATAAACAACCCAATCCAAAAATGGGCAGAAGACCTAAATAGACATTTCTCCAAAGAAGATATACAGATTGCCAACAAACACATGAAAGAATGCTCAACATCATTAATCATTAGAGAAATGCAAGTCAAAACTACAATGTGGTATCACTTCACACCAGTCAGAATGGCCATCATCAAGAAATCTACAAACAATAAATGCTGGAGAGGGTGTGGAGAAAAGGAAACCCTCTTGCACTGTTGGTGGGAAAGTAAATTGATACAGCCACTATGGAGAACAGTATGGAGGTTCCTTAAAAAACTAAAAATAGAATTACCATATGACCCAGCAATCCCACTGCTGGGCATATACCCTGAGAAAACCATAATTCAAAAAGATTCATGTACCACAATGTTCATTGCAGCTCTATTTACAATAGCCAGGACATGGAAGCAACCTAAGTGTCCATCAACAGATGAAAGGATAAAGAAGATGTGGCACATATATACAATGGAATATTACTCAGCCATAAAAAGAAACGAAATTGAGTTATTTGTAGTGAGGTGGATGGACCTAGAGTCTGTCATACAGAGTGAAGTAAGTCAGAAAGAGAAAAACAAATACCGTATGCTAACACATATATATGGAATCTAAGAAAAAAAAAAAAAAGGTCATGAAGAACCTAGGGATAAGACAGGAATAAAGACACAGACCTACTAGAGAATGGACTTGAGGATATGGGGAGGGGGAAGGGTAAGTTGTGACAAAATGAGAGAGTGGCGTGGACATATAAATACTACCAAACGTAAAATAGATAGCTAGAGGGAAGCAGCCGCATAGCACAAGGAGATCAGCTCGGTGGTGTGACCACTTAGAGGGGTGGGATAGGGAGGCTGGGAGGGAGGGAGACACAAGAGGGAAGAGATATGGGAACATATGTATATGTATAACTGATTCACTTTGTTATAAAGCAGAAACTAACACACCATTGTAAAGCAATTATACTCCAATAAAGATGTTAAAAAAAATATATGTGACAATCTGTGGACTTGATGTTCTCTACACTTTTCAGATGCTTTTTTATTTTATTTTTTGTCTCAATATTTAGGTTGTGGGACATATTCCAGATAAATTTAAATGCCAGATCCCCAAGTTCTGGACAAAGAAAGCATGACTCTACCTGTTCCACTTTGTGTTTTCATGGTTGCTCTTTATAAAGACTTGTTAACATCTCTTTTTTATTATTAGGACATTTGCACACCTCTAAACTTGCTGATTGGAGCTCTAGAGAGATTTGAGAAGATAAAAACAGGGAAACTTTGGCCCTGATGTGCAAATTGAGGACTGCCAAAAAGCAAGGTGAAGAGGGGGTAAAGAGGGTAAATGCAAGCAACACCTAGGACTTGATTCTGAGTGGGAGACTCTCATGAGCGAGAGTGAATCTTGCATGACGTCGTAGTTCAGATGAATAAGAAGAGGTACCTGGGGTGATTGGCAAATAGAGAACAGAAATGTCTCAGCCACCAAGTCAGAGAGAAGGGACATAGCCACTGTCTGGGACACAGTACAGTAAATCCCCTACATACGAACCTTCAAGTTGTGAACATTCAAAGATGTGAACATGCATTCGCATGTCCAGTCACGTAAGTTAGTTCACGTGTCTGGCGTGCATTGTCACGTGTGTGCATCCTCTGCAAGTGGTTGTGCTTTTGTGTACTTTACAGTACTGTATAGAGTACAGTAGTACAGTATCTTTATTTCAAGCTCAGGATGTCCAGAAGCAAGCGTAAAAGCAGTTGTGATGTAGCTGGTACTACTCTACTTTTCAAGGTACTGTCCTGTAAGATTAAAAATGTTTAATTTTTGTGTTTCTTTGTTTTTTATGTATTATTTGTGCAAAAAGTATTATAAACCTATTACAGTACAGTACTATATATCTGATTATGTTAGTTGGGTACCTAGGCTAACTTTGTTGGACTTAAGGAACAAATTGGACTTACGAACACACTCTCTGAACGGAACTCATTTGTATGTAGGGGACTTACTGTAGTGACACGTTGGCAGTGCCCAGAGCTGGGCAACCACTGCTTGGGAGGGTGGGGTTTGAACTGATTCTCAAATAAATGAATTTAAGATAAATCAAACTGTCTCTTCCATATGCTGTTGGGTACCTAGTGAATCAAGATTTTATTTATTCCACTGACTGTAAGGTTATTCATCTATCTTCTGTGAAAATTTTCATAAATATGGAAAAGCACTGAAAGCAATACAAATATACATATACATCTGCTCAGAATTAACACTTATTACTATCTTATCCTATTTATTTCAAATTTTTGTTAAGGAATAAAACATCAGAGTTTAACTTCTCTTTGAATTCCTATCCAGCCTCAGAATTGAGACATTGGACTTCCTGCTAATAAGGGCAATTTGGAGTTTGAGAAATTAACTGGAAAAAAAAAATGGATATAACTGTATTTTCATACCAAACTCTGAGTTATGCTGCACATAGGACAAAGGGAAGTATTACCGATTTCTTTTACTATAGATTTTTCTTTTTCATCATATAATAGTGCTTTAAATGTCTCATTAAATATCCATTAGCTCTGCTTGATGGTTAGCAGTACATTTGTTTTGGCACATACATCATGGGTAAGGAGTTTCTAAAGTCCTGTTTAATGGATTTACATAGTTTAAATTCCTGACAAGGGAGTGCCTGGACTGAGCCACCAACAGGAGAAATAAAAGGATTAAAACCTCCTAGCTGCTGTTCTTTTTCACTTAAGGAAACACAGAATACCAGATGCAGGTATTTTGGAAGCAAAATGTGCCTGTGAACAGATTATTTTTCTTTCCCATATTATACTTTCTCTCAGATCACTTTCTTTTCCTTCCTGAGGCAGGAAGGTCCCAGGTTGAGCTCTCAGGCAGCAGACATGAAACAGGTTTGTGTGCAGGGGTTATTGAGTAATGCCTTGGGATTACTCCTGTAAGGGCATGAGGGAGCCAGGCGTGGGCAGAGGGAGGGTTGAGCTGTGATGCAGATTCAAAAGAGGTCTTAGCTGGTTCCACTGGGCTCATGGGAGCAGGAATGGCTCTCCACAGTTGTCCTTATTTGAGGAGGAAGGTAAGAAAGGCTGCTCCTGGGGAGGGGATAATAGCCTTCAGCCAGGCAGTTCCTCATGGTCTAGGAAAATTTCTAGAGAGGGCTTCATGTTTGTACCATCAGCAGGCAACACTGAGGGCCTCAGTCCTGGAGAGGGAATCTGGGCAGCTCACCATGCCTGGGTCCAGCTTGTGCATGCAACGTATGGAGGGTAGCACAGAGCAGATGTTACGGCACACATATTATTAATAAGTAAAATAGCCACTCATTTCATCAGAGACAGCTATCCAAATTAATGCAATTTGGTTTCTTTGGAAATAAATATTTTATTTTGTGGTAGTAAAATTGTGTAAACTATATGACTATTTTTCCTATCCATTACTTTAGAGTTAAACCACTTAAGAATGATTTCAAAGGAGGCGTGAAAAAGAAAAGCCATGCTCACTCCCTGAGAGGAAACAACAATATAATTTGACAGATGAAACACACAGATAGAGAACACTTAGGGAACAGTTATATAACCTTTCATAAGGAAATACATAATAATGTTCTAGGAATAAAAATGCTAGTGAAACTTAGGTTGGAGGAGTTTCCAGAATGGATCAGTATCTGAATTTCTGGAGAAATATCATTAATAAAAGCACCAGTTGAATTTTTTCTTTTGCATTTTTCCCAAGACATTGTTTTTAGCAGGTAAAAGGTAGTTATTGCCACATTATATACTAACTTCCTTTTGTAAGTACCTAGGTTATCGAAAGTTATAAAACAAAAAATGGAACACAGATGAATTAGTTTCCAAAATGTTTTAGTCCAGTAAAACATCATATAAAGGACCTTGCAATACTATGACTTTGCTGACAATCTAGATTAAGTCATTTCCCCATATAGTCCTCCCTTTCCTATAACTCAAAAGACATAAAACAAAGCTATTGTTCTTGTGTTTATATGAGAACAGAGAGTGTCATCGTGTTCCGCTAGAACTCAGCATTCTAGCGGAAATGCATGGACCCTGTCATTTACAATATCTCTCAGAAGTACAGATGTTGGCCTCTACGTGATGGCTTACGATGCTAAATCTTCCTTAAGTTTAGAAAGAGAACAACTCAATTTAAAAGTGTTGGGCTTCCCTGGTGACGCAGTGGTTGAGAATCTGACTGCCAATGCAGGGGACACGGGTTCGAGCCCTGGTCTGGGAAGATCCCACATGCCACGGAGCAACTGGGCCCGTGAGCCACAACTACTGAGCCTGAGCGTCTGGAGCCTGTGCTCCGCAACAAGAGAGGCCGCGATAGTGAGAGGCCCGCGCACCGCGATGAAGAGTGGCCCCCACTCGCCGCAACTAGAGAAAGCCCTCGCACAGAAACGAAGACCCAACACAGCCAAAAATAAATAAATAAATATTTTTTAAAAAGTGCTAATATTCAGGATTTCATGAGTACTAATAGAGGCTGATTTACTTATTGATCAGTTGCCTGTAAGTATATGACTTTTAAGTGAAATGTCTGAATACAGGCGTTATATAGTACAGGCATACCTTGTTTTATTGTGCTTCACTTTATCAGGCTTCACAGATACTGTGTTTTTCACAAATGGAAGGTTTACGGCAACCCCACGTCCAGCAGCATTTATTCACTTCATATATGACACACTGTGTCATATTTTGTTAATTCCTGCAATATTTCAAACTTTTTCATTTTATTATATTTGCTGCGGTCATCTGTGATCAATGACGATGACCAGTGATGTTACCACTGTCATTGTTTTGTGGTGCCATGAACCATACCTATATAAGATGTTGAACTTAATTGATAAATGTGTGTGTTCTGATTGCTCCACTGACTGGCCATTTCTCTACCTCTCTCCCTCTCCTTGGGCCTTCCTATTCCCTGAAACACAGCAACATTGAAATTATTCCAATTAATAACCCTGCTATGGTCTCTAAGTGTTTGAGTGAAAGGAAGATTCACATGTCTCTTACTTTAAATCAAAAGCTAGAAATGATTAAGCTTAGTAAGCAAGGCATTTCAAAAACTGAGATACACTGTTAGCTAGGCCTCTTTCACCAGTTAACCAAGTTGTGAATGCAAAGAAAACGTTATTGAAGGAAATGAAAAATGCTACTCCAGTGAACTCATGAATGATAAGAAAGTGAAACAGCCATATTGCTGATATGGAGAAAGCTTTAATGGTCTGGATAGAAGATCAAACCAGCCACAACATTCCCTTAAGCCAAAGCCTAATCCAGAGAAAGACCCTAACTCTCTTCAATTCTGTGAAGGATGAGAGAGGTGAGGAAGCTTCAGAAGAAAAGTTTGAACCCAGCTGAGGTTGATTCACGAGGTTTAAGGAAAGAATCCACCTCCATAACATAAAAGTGCAAGGTGAAGCAGCTGATGTAGAAGCTGCAGCAAGTTATCCAGAAGATCTAGCTAAGATCATTAATGTAGGTGGCTATACCAAACCACAAATTTTCAGTGTAGATGGAACAGCCTTATATTGAAAGAAGATGCCATCTAGGACATTCATAGCTAGAGAGGAGAAGTCAATGCCTGGTTTCAAAGCTTCAAAGGACAGGCTGACTCTCTTGTTAGAGGCTCATGAAGCTGGTGACTTGAAGTTGAAGCCAATGATCATTTATTCTTTTAAAAATCCTAGGGCCCTTAACAATTATGCTAAATCTACTCTACCTGTGCTCTATAAATGGAACTACAAAACCTGGATGACATCACGTAGATTTACAACATGATTTACTGAATATTTTAAGCCCACTATTGAGACTTACTGCTCAGGAAAAAGATTTATTTCAAAATATTACTGCTCACTGACAATGCACCTGGTCACCCAAGAGCTCTGGTGGAGGTATACAACAAGATTTATGTTGTTTTCATGTCTGCTAATACTACATTCATGAAGCAAGGAGTAATTTTGACTTTCAAGTCTTTTATTCAAGAAATATATTTTGTAATGTTATAACTACCGGAGATAATGATTCTTCTGATGGATGTGAGCACAGTCAATTGAAAACCTTCTAGAAAGGCTTCAACATTCTAGGTGCCACTAAGAAGATTTGTGATGCATGGGAAGAGATTAAAATATCAACATTAACAGGAATTTGGGAGAAGTTGATTTCAACCCTCCAAGATGACTTTGAGTGGGTCAAGACTTCAGTGGAGGAAGTAATTACAGAGGTGGTGGAAACAGCAAGAGAACTAGAATTCAAAGTGGAGCTTAAAGATGTGACTGAATTTCTGCAGTCTCATGATAAAACTTGAATGGATGAGGGGCTGCTTCTTATGGGTGAGCAAAGAAAGTGATTTTTTGACATGGAATCTACTCCTGGTGAAGATAGTGTTAAGACTGTTGAAATGACAACAAAGGATTTAGAATATTACACAGACTTAGTTGATAAAGCAGCAGCAGGGTTTGAGAAGACTTACTCCAACTTTGAAAGAAGTTCTTCTGTGGGTAAATACAATCAAACAGCATTGCATGCTACAGAGAAATCATTCATGGAAAGAAGAGTCAATCAATGTGACAAGCTTGTTGTGATCTTATTTTAAGAAATTGCCCTAGTCGCCCCTACCTTTAGCAACCACCACCGTGGTCAATCAGCAGCCATCAATATCCAAGCAAGACCCTCCACCAGCAAAAAGATTATGACTTGCTGAGGGCTCAGGAGGTGGTTAGCATTTTTTAGCAATAAAGTACTTTTAAATTAAGGTATGTACATGGTTATTTTAAGCATAATCCTATTGCATACTTATGTTACAGTATAGTGTAAACATAACTTTTATATGCACTGGGAAATCAAAAATTTTGTGTGACTTGCTTTACTGAGTTTGTCTGGAACCAAACTTGCAAAATCTGTGTCTTTCAGGACACAGGCAAGAATAGATTTTGTTCTTAAATTTCATTTGAAAGTTAAAAGTTTATAGGAAAATTTACCTGCTAAGTACATTTTTTCATAAAATAAAGTTACAAATGAGAGGTAGTCCCAAGCTAGTGCACAGATGTCTAACAAAACTCTATTTCATTAGACCTAACTTTGCATCAATGGTTTTTCTAAGTTCTGATCCCTTGGGAGATGTGGGTTTCAGAAGTGATACGGAACTCTGGTGGCAAAGGAGGGCCTCAGGAAGAGGAGAAAGAAGGGGCAGAACTTTGGACACCCAGGATCTCGCTGTAGAGAGAAAAAGTTCTACAATGGGGAGAAGGAGAGGTGAGTAGTAAAGGATAGATTCTGTTTAATTGATTAATGTTGTTTTGATCTACAGGTTGAGTTTCCATATGTTAAGGATTACTTTGGATGGTATTTCAAGACAATGCTTTAAATAAATAGTGCTTCATTTCAATTTGATATTTTTCACTTGCCCATGGTAGTTTTACAGTTTTTAAAACTTTTTAGTCTTTATTTTTGCTTTCTCTTATCTTGAATTTATTGCCTAATCAACATTATTGCAACAATAAAGGATATCAAATAGGAGAAAAATTTACTCACATTGTCCTCATGCTGACATATCAACAGTTCTCATTTTTCTTTTTTCTAGTTTGTCCATATCTAAATATTGTTGTAACCAAAGCAGGGATACTTCCATGCTATGGTCTTTTTCATATGACATTGTATCCTGTTTCATGATTCTTCATCATTTCCACTTCACTACTCAAAACTGGCCTTCTAGATTCCAAGTTGGATGCCCAAGCTTGTAAACCTCTGACCTGTTGTCGAATTCCATGCAGCTTCCTTTAGAGATGGGGCCGTGAGTGCCACCTCTGTTTGAAATACAATACAATCAAGCAAAAGGAAATAAAATAAAGTGAACTTAATCACTCTACTACAACTTCTTAACAAGAAAAGAATGAGAGATTGAATGTAATCCTTGATTATATGTAGAAATAAGTTTAAAAAATATATTTATCTCACACTTTAACTTGATGGCTTGTATATTCTTGAATGAATATCTAATTACTTATGAAATTATGAACATATTATACTCATTCATTTTGAATAAACTGTAATATTGAACTATTTATATATCAACCAAAAATACAACCTTAAAATTAAAAAAAATATTTCTTAGAATTTCAATTTTTAGGAAATATTGGCTGTTGGTAGTTATAATTTAATATTTGTAACATTAACACTACTAATAATAATGGAGGGGTTTTTTTCAACCACATATGACTCTAAGCATCCATTAGGTAATTGTTGCCTTCTTCAAATCACTGGGATATTTAAAAAAAACATTATCTAGGCATTCCTAAAAATACTCCAAGAAATATTATTCCACTACATAGACATAGCACATCTGTCAAAAATATTGAATGTCTGGACACTATAGCAACATTCTATTTTAGAGTCAGGAATCAATTTAGTAAATAGAATCTTATAATGTGATACAATAATTGCAAGGGATAGAAATGTTCTGGGAAGGTAAAACCATAAGTGACAAAATGAGACAATTTTAAGTGAAACTGAATGTTTCTTTTAATGATAAAATCAGTTTATTTGGTGTCATTTAAAATACATTTTAATGTGCTGTTCGATTCTGTTTGCTAGTATTTGCTGAGGATTTTTGCATCTACGTTCATCGGTGATATTGGTCTGTAGTTTCCTTTCTTTGTGACATCTTTGTCTGGTTTTGGTATCAGGGTGATGGTGGTCTCATAGAATGAGTTTGGGAGTGTTCTTACCTCTGCTATATTTTGGAAGACTTTGAGAAAGATAGGTGTTAACTCTTCTCTAAATGTTTGATAGAATTTGCCTGTGAAGCAATCTGGTCCTGGGCTTTTGTTTGTTGGAAGATTTTTTTTTAAATTTATTTTTATTTATTTATTTTTGGCTGTGTTGGGTCTTCGTTTCTGTGAGAGGGCTTTCTCTAGTTGCGGCAAGCGGGGGCCACTCTTCATCGCGGTGTGCAGGCCTCTCACTATCATGGCCTCTCTTGTTGCGGAGCACAGGCTCCAGACGCGCAGGCTCAGTAGTTGTGGCTCACAGGCCTAGTTGCTCCATGGCACGTGGGATCTTCCCAGACCAGGGCTCAAACCCGTGTCCCCTGCATTAGCAGGCAGATTCTCAACCACTGCGCCACCAGGGAAGCCCTGTTGGAAGATTTTTATTCACAGTTTCAATTTCAGTACATGTGATTGGTCTGTTTATACTTTCTATTTCTTCCTGGTTCAGTCTTGGAAGGTTGTGCTTTTCTAAGAATTTGTGCATTTCTTCAGGTTGTCCATTTTATTGGCATATAGTTGCTTGTAGCAATCCCTCATGATTCTTTGCATTTCTGCAGTGTCAGTTGTTACTTCTCCTTTTTCATTTCTAATTCTGTTGATTTGAGTCTTCTAATTAAAAGGATCATACACCATGATCAAGAGGACTTTATCCCAGGAATGCAAGGATTCTTCAATATATGGAAATCAATCAATGTGATACACCATATTAACAAACTGAAGGATAAAAACCATATGATAATCTCAACAGATGCAGAAAAATTTTGACAAAATTCAACACCTATTTAGGATAAAAACTCTCTAGAAAAAGGCATAGAGAGAACTTACCTCAACATAATAAAGGCCATAAATGACAAACCAACAGCCAACATCGTTTTCAATGTTGAAAAACTGAAACCAGTTCCTCTAAAATCAGGAAGAAGACAAGGATGCCCACTCTCACCACTATTATTCAACAGAGTTTTGGAAGTTTTAGCCACAGCAATCAGAGAAGAAAAAGAAATAAAAGGAATCCAAATCGGAAAAGAAGAAGTAAAGCTGTCACTGCTTGCAGATGACATGATACTATACATACAGAATCCTAAAGATGCTACCAGAAAACTACTAGAGCTAATCAATAAATCTAGTAAAGTAACAGGGTACAAAATTAATGCACAGAAATCTCTTGCATTCCTGCACACTAATGATGAAGAGTATGAAAGAGAAATTATGGAAACACTCCCATTTACCACTGCAACAAAAAGAATAAAATACCCAGGAGTAAACCTACCTAGGGAGACAAAAGACCTGTATGTAGAAAGCTATAAGACACTGATGAAAGAAGTTAAAGATGATACCAACAGATGGAGAGATATACCATGTTCTTGGATTGGAAGAATCAATATTGTGAAAAAGACTGTATTACCCAAAGTAATCTACAGATTCAATGCCATCCCTATCAAATAACCAATGGCATTTTTTATGGAACTAGAACAAAAAATCTTAAAATTTGTATGGAGACACAAAAGACCCCAAATAGCCAAAGCAGTATTGAGGGAAAAAAACAGAGCTGGAGGAATCAGACTCCTTGACTTCAGACTATACTACAAGGCTACAGTCATCAAGACAATATGGTACTGGCACAAAAATAGAAATATAGATCAATGGAACAAGATAGAAAGCACAGAGATAAACCCACACACCTATGGTCAACTAATCTATGACAAAGGAGGCAAGGATATACAATGGAGACAAGACAGTCTCTTCAATAAGTGGTGCTGGGAAAACTGGACAGCTACGTGTAAAAGAATGAAATTAGAGCACTCCCTAACACCATACACAAAAATAAACTCAAAATGGATTTAGACCTAAATGTAAGACCAGGCACTATTAAACTCTTAGAGGAAAACATAAGAAGGACACTCTTTGATATAAATCACAGCAAGATCTTTTTTGATACACCTCCTAGAGTAATGGAAATTAAAAGAAAAATAAACAAATGGGACCTAATGAAACTTCAAAGCTTTTGCACAGCAAAGGAAACCATAAACACGATGAAAAGACAACCCTCAGAATGGGAGAAAATATTTGCAAATGAATCATCAGACAAAGAATTAATCTCCAAACTATATAAACAGCTCATGCAGCTCAATATTAAAAAAACAAACAACCCAATCCAAAAATGGGCAGAAGACCTAAATAGACATTTCTCCAAAGAAGACATACAGATGGCCAAGAAGCACATGATAAGGTGCTCAACATCACTAATTATTAGAGAAATGCAAATCAAAACTACAATGAGGTATCACCTCACACCAGTTAGAATAGGCATCATCAGAAAATCTACAAACAACCAGTGCTGGAGAGGGTGTGGAGAAAAGGGAACCCCCTTGCACTGTTGGTGGGAATGTAAATTGATACAGCCACTTTGGAGAACAGTATGGAAGGTCCTTTAAAAACTAAAAATAGAATTACCATATGATCCAGCAATCCCACTACTGGGCATATACCCAGAGAAAACCATAATTCAAAAAGACACATGCACCACAATGTTCATTGCAGCACTATTTACAATAGCCAGGTCATGGAAGCAACCTAAATGCCCATCGACAGATGGATGGATAAAGAAGATGTGGCACATATATACAATGGAATATTACTCAGCCATAAAAAGGAACGAAATTGGGTCATTTGTAGAGACGTGGATGCATCTAGAGACTGTCATACAGAGTGAAGTCAGTCAGAAAGAGAAAAACAAATATCGTATATTAACGCATATATGTGGAACCTAGAAAAATGGTACCGATGAACCAGTTTGCAGAGCAGAAATTGAGACACAGAAGCAGAGAAAAAAACGTATGGACACCAAGGGGGGATGAGGAAGGGTAAGCTGGGACGAAGTGAGAGAGTAGCATTGACATATATATACTACCAAATGTAAAATAGATAGCTAGTGGGAAGCAGGTGCATAGCACAGGGAGATCAGCTCGGTGCTTTGTGACCGCCTAGAGCGGTGGGATAGGGAGGGTGGGAGGGTGACGCAAGAGGGAGGAGATATGGGGATATATGTATACATATAGCTGATTCACTTTGTTATACAGCAGAAACTCACACAACCTTGTAAATCAATTATACTGCAATAAAGATGTTAAAAAATATATATTTCAGACTAAGGCAAGAATGATACAAACCGGAAAATAGAATTAAAATGTCTACCTATATTTGTATAATATATATCTCATGAAATGTGCTTCTGACTTGTAATATCTCTTAAGATTTTCACTAGTAAAGTTATAGAAATTTAGAACATAAATCTACAGATTTAAAACTACAAATGCACTCAACATACGATGTTGGAATTTCAAAAAATTATTGGTCTGCAATAGTAACTATGTCACAGCTAATGATTAAACTGAAGACAGAAAATCGGTAATGAACAAATTCATGTTATATGGCCCTTTCACATATCTGCTGGAGAGTATAAACTTTAGTATATAAATGGTCTTCCTTAGAGTTAGGAGAGTTTCTTGATATTTGTGGCCAAATGAAAATATGTTTGAGCCTTATGTAAATCTACCAGAATTCAGATTTCTCATTCACATCTGCAAAAACATTAGGTGAGTTAATTTTATCGCCAGCTTATTTGTGTAAATGACGCGATTAAACAAAGAATCCCCCATAGTCGCCATGAAGCACGTTTGGTGAGCATTGGCGGTGAGCCAGGGACCCCTCCTCTCACGTAACTTCAAACAACCCTGTGAGCTGGAACTACTAGCATTCCCACTCTACAGACGGGAAACCAAGGCTTGGAAACGGAATTGATAGAATTGCCATAGAATTATAGATAATTTAATTTTCAAATATACTTATGTTTCTTCCTTGCTATATCTGAGTTATAACATATACAGACCTTGGTATAGAACTAATGTAGTAGTCTAACTTGTTTAGATTGGGGTTTCAAATGATCTCTTTCAGATGCATTTTATTACCTTCCTTAGAGGATTTGTCTGGTACCAACAACTTTAAAAATGTACTCCTGGGCTATTAGAAAATTTACTAACTAACTCCATCTTTAGGGTTAAGATTAGACATTAGTTGAAACAAATTCATCAAAATCTACCATTTTTACTACGGGTGAATAACTAGTGAGTAGGAATTAACCATGTGATAAATTTTGGGGGGGGATTTTATTGCAATGTAAAAAAAATGTTCAGCCTAGTATTATAAAATATACAACAGCTTGATACAACTAAAGGTAAACAGGTATGAGTCAAACTGAATAGTGATCAGAAGAAAAAATGTCAGAATGACTAAACTCATCAGAAAGGGCATATGCTTTTATTTCTCTTGGATAAATATCTGGGAGTGAACAGCCTGAGTCATCTGGTGGGTCTATGTTTAACTTTTTGAGAAACTATGAAGCTGTTTTCCAAAGTGGTTGTACTGTTTTACATTCCTACTGGCAATATATGAGAGTTCTGAGAGTTTCAGTTCCTCCACATCCTTGCCAACATTAAGAAGAGGTGTATAGTGGTACCTAATTGTGGTTTTAATTTGCATTTCCTCATGACCAATAATATTGAGCATCTTTCCTTAAGTCTATTTATTTTTATATCTTCTTTATTCTGTTATAATTTTTTACTTAGTTAAAAGATTGGTTAAAATCTTTTGCCCAGTGTTTTTTTTGGGATGTTTTCTTATTATTGAGGTTTGAGAGTTTTTTATATACTCAGGATACAAGTTCTTTAACAAATATATCATTTGCACATATTTTCTCCAGTCTGTGTCATGTCTTTTCATTCAACAGGGTATTTTAAAGACTTGGCCACAAATGTTCAGAGAAGCTTGGTTTGCAAAAGCCAAAATCTGGAAACAATCCAAATACACATCAGCAGGTGAGAGGATAAACAAATTGTGGTATCCAAACACTAGAATAGTATTCAGCAGTAAGAAGGAATGAACTGTTGATATGTGTGATAAAATGAATGATCCTCAACATAACTATATTGAGTGGAAGAAGCCAGAAGAAAAAAGTGTACATACTTTATGATTCCATTTATATAAAATACTAGAAAATGTAAACAAATCTATAGTGAAAGAAAACAGATAACTGGCTGCCTGGGAATAGGGGTTAGGGAATGGGAAGGATTATACTAGGGCACAAAGAAATGTTTGGAGGTGATGGACACATTAATTATCTTGCTTGTAATCGTGGTTTTATGGGTTTATACATATACCTAAACTTACAAATTGTACACTTTGAATATGTGCAGTTTATTGCATGTCAATTATACCTCAATAAAGCTGTTTAAAAACATCAGCAGAAAGTTTGCATTGTACTTAATTTGTTTGTGTTTTTAGTTGAATCACCAACCAAAAAAAAGGAAAGACAAAAAAAATTATAGAGTATATAGCACTCCATGAAAAGTTATACTGCATCTCATTTATATTGTTTTAACACCATTTGGCTCATTCTAAGGCAAAACATGACCAGTGTAAAGAGATAAAATTCTTACCCTTCCCCTATAAACTCTAAGATGAATAGAATTCCATTCTGAAAGATTCATTTTAGACAACAATGTATCATAAAATTCTCAATATTTATACTGACTGCAAGAAGAACATATTATGAAAGCATTAGCTTTCATGGAAAACACAATAAATTCTGTCCTTGGCAAGGCATGTAATTAAAAGTTTAAAAAAATACCACCAGCCAGTCATTAATTTCATGTGTCAGGTCATACAATAAGAAATAATTTGTTTTTTCAGTTGGCTGATTAAAATGGAAGGATATTAATAAAGAACAGTGCAAGGTAGAGCAGGTCAGCAGGATCATTTTAGGAAAGGATATAAATTTCACCTAGTGTTATTGGCACGTTTTCTGGGTTTTCTCTTTTAAGGCCCTTGAAATACACAGCATAGTTCTTAACACTGAGCTAAACAGGATCATATTCCAGCAGAGGCAGGAGGTGGTTTCCATTAGATTTGCTAGAAGTAGCAGCAATTTACAGCTCACCACTCACGGGCAGCAGACAGTCCAGGATGGTTCTCCCAATCTCTACTCTCCGTCAGTGCTCTCCTTCAGATTCTGCAGAGAAAGGAAAAGGGTTTACGGTCCTGGCTCCATTAGCTCTTTGTTCTTATATTTTTTTTCCCCAGAAAATAGATCATCTTTTCAGTTTATCTGAGTTCCCTAGCCATAGCCTGTGAACTGAAATAAATATTTTCATCCTACATTGCTATCGAATCTTACTTGATTTTTCTTGTCGCCTTCCTCAATCTTATCTGCTCTTCATTTGCTGATTCAAACCAGTTTGGAATGTTTAAAATATGATTAAAATTGCAGCTACTACAGAGACTAGAGAAAAAGAAATTCTGTACTGCCTGCTTTCTTTTTTCCAAAGTTGCTAAGAGTGCTTTAGCCTTTGATTTAGATTTTTATTTTGCAACACACCTTCTTGTCTTCCTCTATAGGTAATTGTGGATATCTAATTAGCAGATAATTATAATTTAGTAAATTTCCCTTAGTATTTTCAATGACAGTGGAACTTCTCAAAAGTGAGTTTATAAGAATTTATATGTGTTCTCCAGGCATAGTCAATATTTAATGACAGTGTGAATTACTTCCTAATAATTAAGGCATACTTCAACTTGAATACAGGAGACATCTTTATTTGGGCTAGAGCATAAAGCTCAAAATGTCCTTTTGTTTTAATAAACTTAATTTAGAAGATAAGATTTACAGAAAATTTGTGAAGATAGTACAAGCAGTTCTCATAAACTCTGCATCTGGTTCCCATTTTGTTAACGTTTGCCATGACTACGATACATTTGTCACAACTAATGAACCAATATTGACACATTACTAACTAAACTTTATAATTTATTTAAATCACTAACCTAATGTCCTTTTTCTGTTCCAAGATTCCATCTAGGACATCACACTACATTTTTTTTTTTTAATTTATTTATTTACGGCTGTGTTGGGTCTTAGTTTCTGTGCGGGGGCTTTCTCTAGTTGCGGCAAGCGGGGGCCACTCTTCATCGCGGTGCGCGGGCCTCTCACTATCGCGGTCTCTCTTGTTGCGGAGCACAGGCTCCAGACGCGCAGGCTCAGTAATTGCATCACATTACATTTAATCATCATGTGTCCCTAGGCTCCTTTGACTGTGACAGTTCCTCAGACTTCCCTTCTTTCTTTCTTTTTTTTTTTTTTTCCTTGATAACTGATAACTTTGAGTTTATTGGGTTTATTGGATGCTCTACTTGTGGCTATATTGGGGTTATGAGTTTTTGAAAGGGCAAACGCAGAGGTAAAATGCCATTTTCATTATATCATATCAAGGGTGCCTGCTATAAACATGATTTATCACTGATGACGTTAACATTGATTACTTCATTGAGGCTGTATTTGTCAAATTTTTCACTTATAAGGATATCTCTTCTCCCTCCCCCCATACCCAGTGTACCCTGCACTCCAAGGGGTAGGGTGTTAAGTTCCATGTCCTTGAAGGGGAAGAGCTACATAAATTATTTGCAATTCTGTAGAGATTTGTCTCTTTCCCCTCAGTTATTACTTAATCACTTATTTATATCAGTATAGACTCATGGGTATTTATTTTGTACTTCAGGGTATAATACAATATTACTTTATTTTGTCATTCAAGTTGCTCCAGCTTTAGCCATTCAGAGCTCATCACTGCGCTCCTGTGTCACTTTCTCCTACCCCCATTGTTTTGTGTTTTGAGCACTTCCTTACTTCCTGGCACTTCAAGATGATCCAGCCTCATCTGGTATTTTTCCTGTCCCAATCCTAGAATTATCCATTTCTCCAAGGAGACTTGGTTCCTTTTTTAAGAGAGTGTTATTAGAAACTAAAATCTGGACATTAAGTGTGCTTATTGTTACTGAAATGTTACTGCTTCTAAGACTCCTGTTGACAAAGCTAGAGTCATAGGATATAGTTAAAGTTTCCACTCTTCCACCTCCTAACCATCTTATGTCTTTTGTACTTGGGTTGATGCACATGTTGGACTCACAAATTCACATTCTCCAATAACTGGAACTCCAGTTCAACTGGTTTCTTTTATCACATATAATGAGGAAAACTTAATGAAGCATTGAGGACACTCCTTGAAGGAAGCCTACTTAAAAATCTTGAGAGGCAGCCCAAGCAGTCCTACTTCAATCCAATTTATTTGATATAGAGTACAACACTAAAACAAATATGAGGAGAGTCTAAATAAATAAATAAATAAAAGAATAAGTAGATAAAGAATGATTTTGGAAAAATATTAATGGAACTAATGGAGAAGAGAAAGGTCAGAATAAGCCAGGTGCTGTTTTCCTCATTTTTTAATAAGGTTGAATTCCTCTTTTAGATGCTAAAACTTAGGATAAACTTGACTGCTACATATCAGTCAATTAAAGAGGATGGGCCATAACAATAATTGCATATCAAAATTATAATCCTCCAAAACTTATCAATTATAAGTCTCTGAAAAGCAATTAAGGTTAAAGAAGGTTGCTTATGATGAAAACGTACTGCAACAGAAAGAATTGTTCTAATATTGTTACACTGAGAAACCCAACAAGCAGGTGAATACTCACAAGAATATTGCCTTGGTAAAGGAGTTAAGTTAGCCTTACCCTAAAGTCTAATCTGGACCCACTCTAACAAAGCTTAAAAGACAGTCACAAAGGAGTCAAAAGGTTCAAAAAATCTAATATTCTTTTAGGGAATACAACAAAATCTAGCAAGGAAAAAAGTGAAATTCAAATTGTTCACCATCCAATTATAATTCAACCATAAATTCTAAGAAGCAGGAAAATATGATCCCTAACCAGGACACAAAACAATCAATAGAAAGAGATCCAGAAATGGCAAAGTTTGTGTTTTCTAAATTATTATTAACTGTTGAATTTTTCTCCTTGTGAGAAATCTACTCAATGGGATTTTGTTTTATTCTTGTTGGTAGAATTCTCATACATTGCTGGTGGGAAATGAAAAATGCCACAGCCACTTTAGAAAACATTTTGGATGTGCTTAATAGGTTATACTTACACTTACCATAAGATCCAGCAACCCTTAACTGGACTCTCTTAGGTATTTACTCAAGAGAAATTAAAACATATGTTCACACATATATTTGTATATAAATGTTCATAATAGCCAAATCATTGATGGTACCCAGTTGTCCATCAACATGTGAGTGAGTAAACAAATCATGATATATCTCTATAATGGACTACTACTCACTAATGAAAAGGAACAAACGACTGATACACACAACATGGATGAGTCTCAAAGTCATTACTCTAAGTGAAAGAAGCCAAATACAGACATTTATAAAACATTACAAGAAAAAGCACACCCCTAGTGACTGAAAGCAAATCTGAGTTTGTCAGAGGCTGAAGTTGAGGGAAGGAAATTGACTACGAAGTGGCATAAGGGAATATGTACACATGGATATATATTTTCCAAAACTCACTGAATTTTACACTAAAATTGGAGAATTTTATTGTATGTAAACTTTACCTCAAGAAACTGAGTGAAAATAAGTGGAACAGATTTGGGGGTAGAGCAAGTTTCTAAGACTTGGGACGGCCTGACCAAATTTCAAGTCAACTGTTCTTAAAAGAGAAACAATTTGGTAGTAAAAATCAATAGCAAATAACTACTTGTGGTAGATAAAGCTCCTTGAATTAACATCAAACATGGGAAAAAGTCTGCTTACATTCAAAGAAAGCCTTGAAATAGCACCAAGTAAACTGATGGGCAGTAAAATTGGCAAAAAGAAACACTACTTCAGTATATTAAGAAAACTAAGAACTCCTGTGTTCTAATGCATACTGGAGATTTCAAATCCCTACTATTTTGTGAAGGAAAAAATAACTGAGTAATTTTTATAGGAAAGTAATCATGTTCTCTCCTGCAGGAGTTAAACCATTTGAAAGTGAGGAGGGGAGAGGTGTTGTCCAAAGTTTTAACAAAGTCTGAAGGTAAAAAGTTTAATGAGAATTTTAGGGGCCAGCCATTCTGTACAATCTTATGGAATATGGGTAGATTTCAAGTACTAGTCAGACCAAAACAAGGAAACCATCTAAATCTTACATCATACTTGCTTTTAACATAGGCTCTGCAGGAGGGCAGGTCTCCCAGTACATCTTTCATTGTTCCCAGAGTATTGGCCCTGAGAAGCCAAAACCTTCTCCAAATCAATGAAAATAATTTAAAGACCCAACAAAACGTTTGGGCCTTTTAAAATAAAAACTAAATGATCTCTGATGTTTGCGAAGGATTCCTTCTATTTATCATTGAAGGTTGGAATTACTTAAAGCATATCTGCTTCATTTTTCTTTAATGGAAGGCTCCCAAAGGTCATAGAAGTTCTGAGAAATCAAGCCCTGAAATTTTCTTGGCCTTCTGGGCTATTGAAGCTGGACTGAGTTATGTTTATTAAATCCATCTCGAAATTTTTTGGCAATCAGTTTCTTACACCTTGAGTTTAGAAATCTGGGAATCATTGGCATGCCAAACCTTCAAAGTATATGAAGCTAATTTTTCAGAAACCAACATGCCTAATTAGTGGTATTACTTTTTGAAATGTTTTCATTACTGATCCCCTTGGGATTCATTCATGGCAAAAGCATTTAAAATGATGTCTATCCTCTGAACCCCTATTATTAAGGCTGCAGGCAGATGTTTTTGTAAACAATTGGCCCTTGAAGGTATCCTTGGAGCCAAGAAGCTCATGTTTCATTGGACCAAGAGAAGAAGCACATTCCATAGTTGAGGATCCTCTGAGGACAAAACTGTGAGTCAATGTTCACCACATTATATCATTAATCAGCTTGATTCAAATGATGTCATAAATTCAAGGTCAAATAGAACCAATAAATTCCACCTCCAAGGACCAGCTTTTACAGCTTCTAGGGTATCCTGTGAAATTTTCCTTCTAATTTAAAAAATTGAGACAATAATTATGAACTATAAAATTTGAAGACCAACTATAAGTCAAGAGTTTAGTGTTATAATAAAAAAAGGATAGAACTAAATGCATCTAATAATCAACATAATTATGATTACAAGATAAGGTAAGTAGTCATAAATAGAAACTAACAATGAGATTGGTGACATTTACACCACTGATTTGAGCATTTTAAAATCATTTAAAAGGTGATTGGTAGGCTCAGCTGAAAAGGAAACTGCTCAGAGATTCTACTCAAGACATTGTAACAAAAACCACCTGAAGTGCAAGTTAAAAACATGATTCCTGAACATCATCCCAGTAGGGATGCCAGATAAAATACAGAATACAGTTAAATTTGAATTTCATGTAGATGATAAATAATTGTATTCCTATATTTTATTTCACATAAACAATGAATAATTGTATTTCTATATATTTTTTTCTAAATCTGGCCATATATAGAGAACAAACCAAAAATTTTTATTAGAATCCCAGAGGATTCTTAATATCAGGAAAGTTGGAGAAATATCGCTAGAGGTAAATGCTGACTTCTTTCTTCCCCAGTAAGGAATGCCCAAAGCATAGGGTTCCAGGGACTTCTACAGACAGGTGTGCCCAAAATCCAGGCTTTGGAAGTTCCAAATCAATTTAAACTGAATATGAGGAAACGTGTCTCCTCATCTGAGTTAGAATTATTCTCCTTTATGGAGGAATAAAATCAGGCAACATAGCCTGGGTTTTAGACTCCAGGTAGGGAGAGAGAAGCAGAAAGGAGATTGAGTCCCTGCATGGACTAGGGTACAAGGTAGATGGTGTAATTTCCCTGTCACTTAATCTCCTTCTCCTTTCCTCCTGTTCTTTTCCACAGTAGTCCTACATGGAGAATTACCCGAATTATGTGTATCAGCTGTAACCCCAGCCCACCTCCAATACAAGAGGGAGTTCCCTCCAAGAGCGAAGGCTCATGGGAATGTTAAATGGCAAAGGTTAAATGTGTTCTTCTGAAATTTTTCAATTTTTTTTTGGCTATGGAACATTTCAAACATATACCAACATAGAATAATATCAGACACCAAAATACGTAACATGTTGCTTCAATAATGATAAACTCATGCCAATCTTCTTTTATTTACATTCATTGCCATTATGTACAACCCCATTATTCTCAATAAGATCTATATCTTTTAATTTCATACATGTGCCCGTGTGTGCATGTATACATGTGTATGTGTGTGTATATATGCACATATATATTATCAGACAAATTAAGAAACATTTTATGTTATATATATATATTTTTGAGACTGTATCTCTAAAAGATAAGGAATTTTAAAAACATTACACAAAAAATATCAATAATCCTTAATGTCATAAAATATATGACAGCGTTCAAATTTCTTTGATTCTATTTTTTAACTACTTCAAATGGAAGTGCTTATAAACTCCATATATTGCAGTTGATTAATATATCTTTTTATAGATCTCCTTTTTTTCCCCTTGCAATTCATTTGTTAAAGAAACCAAGTTATTTTCCCTTTTGAGTTTCCCACATTCTGGATTTTGCTGATTGCATTCTTGTAGTGCTGTTTAACAGGTTTCTCTGAGTTAACAATGGAATGAGAAGCTTGAGAGACAGAGGATCAAGATGATGACATAAGAAGCTCCTGAGTTCCCCCGCTTTCATGGTTGCACCAGCTCTATAGCTATTCACATGGCACTTTCCAATGAAAGAGATACAGAAACCAGCTGAGTGGCTCCTACACGTTGAGCCAGTGAGAAGGTACACAATGAAATGGGTAGGAAAAGCTGAGACACAGTCTGGCCATAAACCCCATGCCTGGCCCAGGGTCATACAATCTGAAAAGAATGCCCAGTTCCCAGTTTCTCCCTGAGGAGCAAAGGATTTGACCACACGATCAGCATCCCAAATTTAAAACTTTCACCTGAGGGATGGACCTCCCCAAAACAGCTACCTCTGAAAGCCAAAGGGTCTTTAATCTATGATACCCACAAAACTATACCAAAAAAGAAGCAGTTGTTAATGTGAGAGCACTCACTGTGTCTGTCCCCCAGGGTTTAGCACAGAGGAAGCAGGCAAAATTCACCCATCGCCCAGTGTTTCCCTGAAAACAGATTTATCTGCATACTTTAAAAGCTACCTAGCAAGAATAAGCTACTCAGCAAAGTTGTCCTTCAAAATTGAATAAATGATAAAAAAGAGTTTTCCAGACAAACATATGCTGTTGGAATTCATTACAACTAGACCAGCCTAACAAGAAATGTTAAAAGTTCTCTGAGCTGAAACTAAAGGAAGCTAATTAGTAACAGGAAAACATGGGTAAGTATTGTTGACTGAAAAAAAAAAATGCACAACTTAAAAGTTGTGAGTTATGTTTTATTTGGGGATTTTATTGAGTACAATAGCCCAGCAGACAGCCTCTCAGATAGCTCTGAGGAACTATTCCAAAGAGGTAAGGGAAGAGCCAGGATATATAGTAGTTTTTCCTGAAAACAAACAAACAAAAAACAAACAAATGTGGTTGAACATCAAAATATTACTGCTAATCACAAAAAACAGACATTTCAAGTTAATGATTTTAATGCTTTTTTGCATATGGGAAGATGCAAGAGTCTGGGCTCATTGAAATTATTCCTTTGATATGCATCTTAACTATCTAGGGCCAGTATCCTGTTTTTCTCCATCCTGAATTCCCCTCAAGACTCACCACCTAGGGGGGGTTGCTGTGGCTGATGGCTTGTTGGTGGGCAACATTCATTATTTACTGAAATGGCAGGTAACATTTTTTGTCCACGGTATAAAATTCACTGATAAATATAAATATATAGTTAAATTCAGAACATCCTAATGTTACAGTGCCGGTGGATAAATCACTTTATGATTCACTTCACTGTATGAAGGTTAAAAGACAAGTATTAAAAATAACTATAATTGTAATAATTAATGAATGGATACACAGTGTAAAAAGATGTAAATTGTGACATGAAAAACAAAAGGAGAGTGGGAGTGTAAAAATCTAGAACTCTGTACTATGCTTGAAGTTAAGCTGTTATTGGTTTAAAATAGAATTGTTATAAATATGTTTTACGTAAGTCTCATGGCAATCACAAAACAAAAGTCTATAATAGACAATGCAAAAGATAAACAGAAAGGAATCAAAGCATACCACCTGAAAAAATCATCAAATCATAGGGAAATAGAACAAGAGAAGAAGAAAAGAATAGAGGAAATACAAAAAAGTCAGAAAATAGTAAACAAAATGATAATAGTAAGTTCATACCTATCAATAATTATGTTAAATATAAATGACCTAAATTATCCAATCAAAAGTCATGGAGTGGCTGAATGGATTTTTATAAAAAAGACTCAACTAATTATATTCTGCCTATAAGAGGCACTTCAGCTTTCAGGAACATACAGACTGAAAGAGAAAAAATAGGAAAATATTTTCCATGCAAAGGGAAACCCAAAAAAAACAGGAGTAATTATATCAGACAAAATAGAATTTAAGCCAAAGACTGTAACAAGAGATAAAGAAGGTCATTATGTGACGTAAAATAAGTCAGACAGAAAAAGGCAAATACTGCATGGCAAATACTCCATTCACTTACTATGTGGAATATAAATGTTTTAAAAACCCTCAAACTCATAGAAAAGTGGTTGCCAGGGACTGGGGGTGGGTGGGGGAAATAGGAAGAGGTTGGTAAAAGTACACATTTTCAGGAATAAGATGAATTAGGTATGAGGATCTATTAACGTAGTGACTATAGTTGATAATACTGTACTGTATAATTGAAATTTGCTAAGAGAGTAGAACTTAAATGTTCTCACCCAAATGAAATAAAAGGTAAATATGTGAGATGATGGGTTTTTTAATTAACTTGATTTGGGGAATCCTTTCACAATGTGTTTGTATATCAAATCATCAGTTTGTACACTTTAAATATCTTACAATTTTCTTTGTTAGCTATGCCTCAATAACACTGAAAAATAATTTTTAAAAAAGTTGATAGAAAGAAAAAGAGGGAAAAATAAAAGAGAGGGCAATATAGGAAAGGTTAATGAGTATGGAGAACAAGTAAAGAGAAAACCAAGAAACTAGTGTGGAGAATAATTGTGGAAATATAAATGAGAAAGGAGAGAGGAAATCCGGGAGAATATGTCAGTTTCACTCACTTGTTTTTCCTGTAGAAAATGAGATATATATTCAGGGACACTCTAAGACACATGTGGCCAAACTCATACAGAGCTCAGTAGGAATTGTGGTTAATATTGACATTTAAACCTCACATAAAGATGACACCCTTACTTTTTTAAAAAAATTTTTTATTGGAGTGTGTTGTCAGTTTCAGGTGTACAGCAAAGTGAACCAGTTATACATATAAACATATCTATTCTTTTTTTAGATTCTTTTCCCATATAGTCCATTACAGAGTATTGAGCAGTGTTCCCTGTGCTATACAGTAGGTCCTTATTAGTTAACTATTTTATGTATAGTAGTATGTACATGTCAATCCCAATCTCCCAATTTATCCCTTCCCTGCTTACCCCTAGTAATCATAACATTATTTCCATATCAGTGACTCTACTTCTGTTCTGTAAATAAGTATATTTGTATGCTTTTGTTAGATTCCACATATAAGTAATATCATATGATAATTTGTCTTTCTTTGTCTGACTTCACTCTGTATGACAATCTCTAGGTCCACCCATGTTGCTGCAAATGGCATTATTTTGTTCTTTTTTATGGCGGAGTAATATTCCATTGTATATATGTACCACATCTTCTTTTATTCATTCTTCTGTTGATGGACATTAAGTTTGCTTCCATGTCCTGGCTATTGTAAATAGCGTGGCAATGAACACTGAGGTGCATGTGTCTTTTTGAATTATGGTTTTCTCTGGGTATATGCCTAGGAGTGGGATTGCTGGGTCATATGGTAGTTCTATTTTTAGTTTTTAAGGAACCTCCATACTGTTCTCCATAGTGGCTCTACTAATTTACATTCCACCAAAAGTGTAGGAGGGTTTCCTTTTCTCCACACCCTCTTCAGCATTTATTGTTTGTAGATATTTTGATGATGGCCATTCTGACCAGTGTGAGGGGATACCTCACTGTAGTTTTGATTAGCATTTCTGTAATAATTAGTGATGTTGAGCATCTTTTCATGTGCCTTTTGGTCATCTGTATGTCTTCTTTGGAGAAATGTCTGTTTAGATCTTCTGCCCATTTTTGGATTGGGTTGTTTTTTTTTTGATATTAAGCTGTGTGAGCTGTTTGTATATTTTGGAGATTAATCCCTTGTTAGTTGCTTCATTTGTAAATATTTTCTCCCATTCTGAGTGTTGTCTTTTTGTCTTACTTATGGTTTCCTTTGCTGTGCAAAAGCTTTTAAGTTTAATTAGATCCCATTTGTTTATTTTTGTTTTTATTCTCATTACTCTAGGAGGTGGGTCAAAAAAGATCTTGCTGCGATTTATGTCGTAGAGTGTTCTGCCTATATTTTCTTCTAAGAGTTTTATAGTGTCTGGCCTTACATCTAGGTCTTTAATCCATTTTGAGATTATTTTTGTGTATGGTGTTAGGAAGTGTTCTAATTTCATTTTTTTACATGTAGCTCTCCAGTTTTCTCAGCACCACTTATTGAAGAGACTGCCTTTTCTCCATTGTATTCTTGCCTACTTTGTCATAGATTAGGTGACCATAGGTGCATGGGTTTATCTCTGGACTTTCTATCCTGTTCCGTTGATTTATATTTCTGTTTTTGTGCCAGTACCATAAGGTTTTGATGACTAACTCCAGCTCTGTTTTTCTTCCCCAAGATTGCTTTGGCTATTTGGGGTCTTTTGTGTTTCCATACAAACTGTAAAATTTTTTGATCTAATTCTGTGAAAAATGCCATTGGTAATTTGATAGGTTGCATTGAATCTGTAGATTTCTTGGGTAGTAGAGTCATTTTCACAATATTGATTCTTGCAATCTAAGAACATGGTATATCTCACCATCTGTTTGTTTCATCTTTAATTTCTTTCTCCAGGTCTTATAGTTTTCTGTGTACAAGTCTTTTGCCTCCTTAGGTAGGTTTATTACTAGGTATTTTATTCTTTTTGTTGCAGTGGTAAATGGGATTGTTTCCTTACTTTCTCTTTATGATATTTCATTGTTAATGCATAGGAATGTAAGAGATTTCTGTGTGTTAATTTTGTATCCTGCTACTTTACCAAATTCATTGATGAGCTCGAGTAGTTTTCTGGTGGCATCTTTGGGATTTTCTATGTATAGCATCATGTCATCTGCAAACAGTGATAGTTTTACATCTTTCTTTTTTTCCAGTTTGGATTCTTTTGTTGCTTTTTCTTCTCTGATTGCCGTGTCTAGGATTTCCAACACTATGTTGAATAATAGTGGTGAGAGTGGACATCCTTGTCTTATTCCTCATCTTAGAGGAAATTCTTTCAGTTTTTCACCATTTTCACCCATGTTTGCTGTGAGTTTGTTGTATATGGCCTTTATTATATTAAGGTAGGTTCCCACTATACCCACTTTCTGGAGAGTTTTTATCATAAATGGGTGTTGAATTTTGTTGAAAGCTTTTTCTGCATCTATTCAGATAATCATATGGTTTTTAATCTTTAATTTGTTAATATGGTGTATCACACTGATTGATTGATATGTTGAAGAATCCTTGCATCCCTGGGGTAAATCCCACTTGATCATGGTGTATGATCCTTCTAATGTGTTGTTGGATGTGTTTGCTAGTACTTTTTGTGAGGATTTTTGTGACTATGTTTATCAGTGGTATTGGCTGGTAACTTTTTTTGTGTGTGATATTTTGCCTGGTTTTGGTATCAGGATGATAGTGGCCTTGTAGAATGAGTTTGGGAGTGTCCCCCTCTCTGCAAATTTTTGAAAGAGTTTGAGAGGGATAGGTGTTAGCTCTTTTCTAAATGTTTGATAGAATTTGCCTGTGAAGCCATATGGTACTGACTTTTGTTTGTTGAAAAAATTTTATTCACAGTTTCAATTTCATTATTTGTGATTGGTCTTTTTATAGTTTTCTATTTCTTCCTGGTTCAGTTTTGGAATATTGTACTTTTCCAAGAATTTGTCCATTTCTTCCAGGTTGTCCCTTTGATTGGCGTATAGTTGCTTGTAGTAGTCTCTTATGGTCCTTTGTATTTCTGCAGTGTCCATTGTAACTTTTCCTTTTTCATTTCTAATTTTATTGATTTGAGTCCTCTCCCTTTTTTTTCTTGATGAGTCTTGCTAAAGGTTTATCAATTTTCTTTATCTTCTCAAAGAACCAGCTTTTAGTATTATTGTTCTTTGTTATTGTTTTCTTCATTTCTGTTTCATTTATTTCTGCTCTGATTTTAATGATTTCTTTCCTTCTATTAACTTTGGGTTTTGTTTATTCTTCTTTCTCTAGTTGCTTTAGGTGTAAGGTTGGGTTGTTTATTTGAGATTTATCTTGTTTCTTGATGTAGGATTGTATTGCTATAAACTTCCCTTTTAGAACTGCTTTTGCTACATCCCATAGGTTTTGGGTAGTCTTGTTTTCATTG
Source organism: Balaenoptera borealis (assembly GCF_965194805.1). NCBI lineage: Eukaryota > Metazoa > Chordata > Mammalia > Artiodactyla > Balaenopteridae > Balaenoptera > Balaenoptera borealis. The sequence goes on along the minus strand of NC_138873.1, from coordinate 112,565,772 downwards.
GCATTTATTTCTAGGTATTTTTTGATTTCCTCAATGATCTCTTGGTTTTTAGTGGCATATTGTTTAGCCTACGTTTGTGTGTGTTTTTTACAGTTTTTTTTTCCTGTAATTGATTTCTAATCTTGTAGCATTGGGTTGAAGAAGATGCTTGATATGAGTTCAGTTTTCTTAAATTTACTGAGGCTTGATTTGTGACCCAATTTGTGATCTATCCTAGAGAATGTTCCATGTGCACTTGAGGAGAATGTATTCTGCTGCTTTTGGATGGAACGTCCTATAAATATCCATTAAGTCTCTCTAGTCAAATGTGTCACTTAAGGCTTGTGTTTTCTTACTTTTCTGTCTGGATGATCTATCCATTTATATAATTGGAGTGTTAACGTCCCCCACTGTCATTGTGTGACTATTGATTTCCCCTTTTATGGCTGTTAGCATTTGTCTTATGTATTGAGGTGATCCTATTTTGGGTGCATACATATTTACAATTGTTATATCGTATTCTTGGATTGATCCCTTGATCATTATGTAGTGTCCTTCCTTGTCTCTTGTAATAGTCTTTATCTTAAAATCTATTTCATAAGATGTGAGTATTACTATTCCAGCTTTCTTTTGATTCCATTTGCATGGAATATCTTTTTCCATTCCCTCACTTTCAGTTTTTATGGGTCCCTAGGTCTGAAGCAGGTCTCGTGTAGAGAGCATATATATGGATCTTGTTTTTATTTTTTATTTTATTTATTTATTTACTTATTTATTTATTTATTTTTGGCTGAATTGGGTCTTCGTTGCTGCATGCAGGCTTTCTCTAGTTGCAGCAAGCGGGGGCTACTCTTCATTTTGGTGCATGGGCTTCTCATTGCGGTGACTTCTCTTGTTGTGGAGCACAGGTTCTAGGCACGTGGGCTTCAGTAGTTGTAGCATGCGGCCTCAGTAGTTGTGGCTCATGACCTCTAGAGTGCAGGCTCAGTAGTTGTGGTAAACAGGCTTAGCTGCTCCGTGGCATGTGGATTCTTGCTGGACCAGGGCTCAAGCCCATTGCCCTGCATTGGCAGGCAGATTCTTAACCACTGTGCCACCAGCGAAGTCCCTGGATCTTGTTTTTTTATCCATTCAGCCAGTCTGTGTCTTTTGGTTGAGGATTTAATCCATTTACATTTATGGTAATTATCAATAGGTATGTTCCTATTACCATTTTCTTGTTTTGAGTTTGTTTTGGTAGGTCTTTTTCTTCTCTCGTGTTTCCCACCTAGAGAAATTTCTTTAGCATTTTTTGTAAAGCTGGTTTGGTTGTGCTGAATTTGCTTAGCTTTTGCTTGTCTGTAAATGTTTTAATTTCTCCGTCAAATCTGAATGAGATTCTTGCTGGGTAGAGTAATCTTGGTTGTAGGTTATTACCTTTCATCACTCTAAATATGTCCTGCCACTCTCTTCTGGCTTGCAGAGTTTCTGCTGACAAATCAGCTGATAACCTCATAGGGATTCTCTTGTATGTTATTTTTTGCTTTTCCCTTGCTGCTTTTAATATTTTTTCTTTGTTTTTAATTTTTGTTAGTTTGCTTAATATGTGTCTTGGCATGTTTCTCCTTGGGTTTATCCTGTATGGGACTCTCTGCGCTTCCTGGACTTGATTGACTATTTCTTTTCCCACATTCAGGAAGTTTTTGACTATAATCTCTTCAAATATTTTCTCAGGCCCTTTCCCTTTCTCTTCTTCTTCTGGGACCTCTATAATTTGAATGTTGGTGTGTTTAATGTTGTCCCAGAAGTCTCTGAGACTGTACGTACTCATTTGTTTTCTTTTTTTTTTCCTTATTCTGCTCCTCGGCAGTCACTTTCACCATTATATCTTCCAGCTCACTTATCTTTTCTTCTGCCTTAGTTATTCTGCTATTGATTCCTTCTAGTGTATTTTTCATTTCAGGTATTGTGTCATCTATCACTGACTGTTCGTTCTTTATTTCTTCTAGGTCCTCGTTAAATATTTCTTATATCTTCTCTATCTGTGCCTCGATTCTATTTCTGAGATCTTGGATATCTTTACTATCATTACTCTGAGTTCTTTTTTGGGTAGATTACCTATTTCCTCTTCATTTATTTGTTCTTGTGGGATTTTACCTTGCTCCTTCATCTGCAACATATTTCTCTGTCATCTCATTTTGTCTAACCCACCATGTGTATGGTCTCCTCTCTACAGGCTGCAGGGTTGTAATTCCTCTTGCTCTGTTGTCTGCTCCATGGTGAGTGAGGTTGGTCCTGGTGCCTGTGTAGGTTTCCTGGTGGGAGCAACTGGTGCCTGTGCTCTGGTGAGTGGAGCTCAGTCTTTTCCTCTGATGGGCAGGACCATGTCAGGTGGTGTGTTTTGGGATGTCTGTGAGCTTAGTATGACTCTAAGCAGCCTGCTGCTTGTGGCTGAGTCTGTTTTCCTGTCTTGCTGGTTGTGTGGTGTGAGGTTTTCAGCACTGGAGCTTGCAGGTAGGTGGGTGGAGCTGGGTCTTGGTGATGAGTTGGATACCTCCTGGAGAATGCATGCCAATTAATATTCCCTGAGTTTGTGAATTCTCTGGTAATCCAGCGTCCTCGACTTGACACTCTCACCCCAGAGGCCCTGGCCCAACCCCTGGCTGGGGAGCCAAGAGCACACAAGACATGTAGCACAGCCAGAGAAAAAAGAAAGAAAAGCAAGATAAAAGAAGAAAAGAAAACAAACAGACAAACAAAACCCAAGAGAAATAGCAAAGACAAAAACAAACACACAGTAGCAACAACACAACGCACACACAGAAAAAAAATAGAAGAAAGAAAACAAACAGACACACCAAATCCAAGATAAATGATAACAATAAAACCAAACTAACAGAAACAAACAAGAAGCAGACTGAAAAGGAAAAGAAAAAAAAAAAACAAACCCCAAAACCAAAAACCAAAAACCTCAAGAGAGCAAACAAAGAACTGAAAAATGAGAAAAATCAATAAGGACTAAACTAAGAAAAACAAAAAATGGAAAATAAAACAAAAACAGAAAGCAAATTTAAAAAATCGAAGAAAACATAAAAAAACACATAAAAACAATCAAAAAAAGAAAAAGATAATAAAATAAAGTAAAAAAAAGAACCAAATACACCAGAAAAGAAAAGACACAGAACAACAAAAAGTAAAAATAGAAAAGTTAACATATATATATTAAAAAATTTTTTTGAAAATGAAAATAAAAAATAAAAATTAAAAATAATAAAAACAACACCACCAACAACTGAACAAAATGAAGCAAAAAAAGCATAATATTAATAAGTATATTTTCTTGGGACCTCAGCTATCAGTGTCCTTGCTCTCACAGTGAGCGAGAGCCAATCCTCACCTCCCCAGGAGGCCCTCCAGTACCACTAGGTAGGTCTCTGGACCTGCTGTGTGCACTGTGGGACCCGCTCAGACACTGACCTGGCCCAACTCCTGTGTATACTTGTCCCCAAAGTCCATTGCTATTAAGGCTATACCAGTATCAATTGTGAGAACACTTGTTGTCTATTCAGCTATTCCACAGACACAGAATTTCCCAAGCTGATGTTGGGGGTTTAATCTGCGGCTTGTGTAGTTGCAGGGAAAGGTTAGCATTCCTCTTCCTTAGTCGCCCTACCCCTGGGGCTCAACTTTGGCTTTGGCCCCACCTCTGCATGTGTGCCACCCTCAGGCATCTGCTCCTTGCCCAGGCAAGAGGGAGCAAAGGCAGCAGCTGATTGGGGCACACTTACTCCCGCAGGCTGGGGAGGGGTACGGCTGCCGCAGTTGGGGTGTGCATGAGTTGCCTGTGGTGGCAGAGACCAGCAGGCAGTTGCAACAGACTGGGGTGTGCTTGCTCTTCTGGGAGTCCCTCCCAGTGCCCGGGAAGACAGGGACTGGCGTGTGGGGGCAGTGGCAGTCCCGCCCCTTGCATGCCTCTCTACAATAGTGACTCATTTCTTGGACAGACCACGCTTCCACTAGGGGCATTCCCGGCCATGGAACCCCTCACTCCCATCCCCTCTGTTGTATTCGCTCAGCCAACAGCAGTCCTCTCCCCAGATCTGCTCTCTTAACCTCATGCTTTAGCACTCAGCTCCCACAAGCACTGGTGGATTTCCATCTCAGGCAGGGCCACCCAGGGCGATTCCCCAGGAAGCTTTGGGATGGGTGGCGCTCAGTACCCCAGAGCCTATGCGGGTGGAGGAGGTCTTGGCTTGAGGGACGGGCAAGCCTACTCAGATGGGAGCCCCTCCCAGTACCTGCAGAGGCCAAAGAAGCTGGTGGGTGGGGAAAGGGATTGTAATGGTGGCCCTGCCCATTGCATGCCACTCAGCAATCATGCCTTGCTTCTATGGTGACCCAGGCTTTTTTTGCAAACTTTCCTGGCTGTGGAGCTCCTTACTCCCATCCCTTCAGCTGTCTTTTCACAGCCAATAGTTGTCCCCTCCCTGGGTCTGCACTCCAAACCCCACTTTCTAGCACCCATCCCCCAGTCTGAACTGGAGACTCACAGCTCAGGCTGGAATGCTCAGAGCTACAGTGTAGACTATGTGCACAGTCCTTACTTTATCCTGCCTTTCACAGACTGCCTGCTGCATTATCCTTTGATCCCCCAAAGATTTCTTTCTGTTCTGGCTGATTTCCCACTGAGAGGGAATTTTTCTGAGTGTGGAGACCTCCCCTCACCTTCAGCTTCCCACCAGGATTGCTGGTCCCTTTTTTGATTCTTCTTTTCTTTTTTTCTTCTTTCTTTTGTCCTACCCAGTTGTGAGGGGATTTTTCTTGTCCTTTTAGGTGTCGGAAGTGTTCAACTAATGTTCAGCAGGTGCTCTGTGAGAACTGTCCCATCTGTAGATGTATTCTTGATGTGTTTGTGAGGAGCAACAAATTCTGCATCCTCCTATTCTGCCATCTTGACTCCTCCTCTCCTCAAGCACATTTCTTAGCTTCCTTATGCTAAAAAAGTGAGGACTAGAATAGTACCTATCTCGTAGGGTGTGTCTCAGGATTAAATTAGTTATCATATAATATGTTTGTGGAAACAGTGTCTGTCACTTGGTAGGTACTAGATAAATGTATAACCTTCTTTTTATTCTCCTTCAGTTCCCTTAAAATAGAATTTTCCAGAAATGTACAGCTTTCTTTGAGTTACATATATTTGACTCTTCAGCCAGAGCAAGGTGATGAAGCATCCCACACTTTAAAGCTGATGAGACCAGCTTTCTGAGTAGACCCATGCAGAGGTTAGCATTGAACACCTATTTCATGCTTAACCTTCACTGTTTATTTGATAGTCAAAATAACCATATAAGGTTGTTTTTATTCTGTCTGTTTTACAAGTAAGGAAACCAAGACTCAGAAAAAGGCTGAAAACTTGTTCTTATTCAGGCCTAGTAAGTGACAGAGCCAGGATTCAGAGTCAGCCTTTCTTTCCAGTGAGCTCTTCCCACTCTATCACTGCCTTTCCAAGGAAGACCTCCCTTGTCTAGTAGAGTGGAGTCTGAAACCTCACTGTTGCAGGTTGATCCCCATGGCTTACCTCTTTTCCTCTATTAAATGCAACTGTCTTTGCAATAACTTGTCTTTGCTTTCTTGGTCACAGAGTAAAAGTATATTTGGAAAAAAATTACACTTTCATTTTATATCATAGTTTGTGTTCTCTGGATTATTCTCAGAATCAATTTGTCATAGGATTTGAGCAAGAAAAAGCACTTTTATGATGCTGGTGGAAGAAATAGTACAGAATTCTTCCAGTGAAAATTACTCCTTGCTCAACAGCTATGGAAGAAGGGTCCTCCAGAAAACAAACATTCACTGGGTCGTGTTTTTTAATTTCCTAACACATTATTCTGGTGTCTTCCTCTGCCACTCCTAAAATGCAATTTTAGATGTGAAATTGCCTAAGGCATTTATTTTAGACTCTGGTATTTTTCCAACTGGGAGTAGTAAAAAAAAAATGGGAATCATGGTGTTAGTTATAAAATTAAATCCAATTTTAGAATAATTAGTAACAGAGTTAGCAAGATAATTCAGAGCATTTTAAGATGCAGCCAAATTTTGCCATCTTCTGTTCTTAATTTTAAACTCAGGAAAATTAGATGTGATAAGTTGATTCATTTTCCTTAACTGTGTAAACACAGTTTTCTCGTTCTGATAAAACATAGAATGGATGGAAGTAGAGGGAGGAAAAATGAATTAAATGCAAGAAAAAAGGAAATGCCATGAATAAGTGGTTACTGCATAGTACGTATTCTAGAAATTATTTCTATATGCTTGAAATGGCTATCTCATATATGAATCATTTATTATTCTAAAATCATTTAGCATAAATGAAAAGAAATAAGTGAAGTTTGCATGAGTTATACATATTTGCAAAGGAAAATTAACAGGATTTTTTATGAAAGCAGATTAGCTAAATTTAAAACATCCTGAAATCCCCAGCACAAAATCATGGTTATATTTTTTTCTCTGTAAGTATTTTATATACATTCTAATTTATACCATTCTAAATTGTTAGGAGAAAAATGAATAGATAAAATACAGTGGCTATAGGAATTTCTAAAATTAACTTCTATCTATATATGCAAATTTAAACAATTTGTCAGTTGCAGTTTTTATTTCCAAAATCTTAATGTTGATAATGGGTAGGTATTGACACATACAAAAAGCTTAAAACAAAATGATTAAGTTTGGAACAACATTCTGCAGGAGACAGAAACAGATAACCTTTCAAAACTATTAATGATGCTGTAATGATTTCATTAAAAGCACAATTTGATTAGTAGAAACAAAGGGGAGGAAGAAGAAAAATATAAGTATAAAATACATAAAATATAAACATAAAATATAAAATATAAAAAATATAAAATATATAAATATAAAATACCTTTATTCCATTTTAGGAAAGTTGCCCACACTACAACCCCCTTCCCCCTGCTCTCCCACACATAAAGGAATTGCTTAATATTATGTTGAAAAATGCTTTTGGAATGAAAATCTTTGAAATAGGCAAAAACATGTCTGTTTCTTGCACCGTCTTGGGGGTTTGAAAATTCCAAGACTTTCAAATTTTCTTCTAGATTATTTTATGATCTCTGGTTCAGTTTTCAATGTGGTTATTTAGGAAATTCTTGATTTTACTTACAGGTTAAATTATTTTCTATCGAAATCAATTAGGAAATAGATTTCTTTCGGTAGGACAGTTTTTTTAGAGTCATTTCTTTCTCTAACCATAATCTTTAATAATTAGATGATACACACCATAGAATCTGGTAAGAGTCTGTAAAAAGATACATAGTTTTCTATTGATACTTCTTTGCTGTGGATGAAAATACCTATTCACTAGAAAGGTATGGCTTCTATTTACAGTTTAATTGAGGTAAGAGTACAATGGGATGGCATGACATCAGTCTGTGAGAATCTGGAATTTGCATCATAATTGGACTGTTTCTCTAGTCGCAGGGCTCTCCTTGAGAAACTGGATTTGTCTGTGTATAGAACCCTTGGCCCATCATTACACTTCTAGTGTTCCTGATCTTTTTTTTTTTTTTAAATAAATTTATTTATTTATTTATTTTTGACTGTGTTGGGTCTTTGTTGCTGTGTGCAGGCTTTCTCTAGTTGCGGTGAGTAGGGGTTACTCTTCGTTGTGGTGCACGGGCTTCTCATTGTCGTGACTTCTCTTGTTGCAGAGCGTGGGCTCTAGGCGTATAGACTTCAGTAGTTGTGGCATGTGGGCTCAGTAGTTGTGGCATGTGGGCTCAGTAGTTGTGGCTTGTGGGCTCTAGACCTCAGACTCAGTAGTTGTGGTGCATGGACTTAGTTGCTCTGCGACATGTGGGATCTTCCTGGGCCAGGGCTCGAACCCGTGTCCCTTGCACTGGCAGGCAGATTCTTAACCACTGCGCCACCAGGGAAGCCTGCTCCTCATCCTTTTTAATGCTGGTCTATCCATCCAAATTTGTAGGAATCCAATCACTCTTGTTACCCTCCAGGGCCCCAGAGCTACCCATAAGAAATCTCAGCTGAACCTGCTCCCTTATGGAAATATGAGTCTAACCAAATCTAGCCTATGTTTTATATTACATTCATTTCCACCTTGTAGTCACGAACTCAATTTATACAACAGGGTAGCTAATTATTTCATGTACTCTCCAGCACTTTCTTAATTTCTCTTTACTTCTCAATTAGGATAAATAATTCCATTATTTCTGGGTCAGTTTAGATCCCAAAGACATTTTTAGATTTGATGAAACTTGGCAGTAATATTTATATTCCTGTTAAACTGGAATTAAGACTATTAAATTATTAAGACAGTTTGGGCTGGGCCAAAGTGACCCTTTGTAAACTATGACAGGGACAGGTCATTCCAGTGATCCACGAGCAGAGGCTGAAGGTGAGTAGAAGAAGTGCCACACTTGGTGCGCACTCAAAGGGTGTTAGGGGATCTATGGGGGGAGTAGAGGCCCCCTCTACATTCAGGACCAGCTGAAATCCAAGAGATTTTCTATCTCCACTCTCTCAAACGCGTCCATCTCCTGTCATACTATGCGCTGTACCCTGCCCTCTAGACTAGTAAAATCTACTTATCATTCTTTACTTCTCCAAGTTTTCATTCCTGCTTAATCATTGCATCTATTCCCTAATCTAATATTTTCTTCATCACTGTATACCTATCACCTACATTCTCCCTGCCTCCTTCCTTCTTTTTTGCAGAGTGTCTTAGGTAAAGCCCCTGAGAGGTCACTTTGAGATGGGGATTTGCATGCAGGTGGTTTCCTAGAGAGGCCTGTCTGGAAAACATGTATAAATGAAAGTAAGGAGCAGGGTTGAGCCAGGAGAAATTGGACTTTGATGCAATTGGAAATGAGATTCCAGCAAATCTTACAGGGGGCTCTGGAATTGGCATAACCTTCAGTGTTGCCCCTTTTGAGTTAAGAGGGTGAGTCATTGTCTTCTAGACCATCCCTTGCATCAACAAGTCATTGGATAGGGGTGAGTGGCAAGATGATCATAATGGATAACCTTGAGACAAGCAGCCTGCTTCTGCCAAGGGCGATTCAGAGGAGGGACTCAGCTTTGTATAATCTATTCTTTGGATGCAAATTACTAAGTCTAGCCAGCACTTGAGGTTAAGTTCCCCCTCCTGGAGGTTTGAATATCTGCTTATATTGTTTAGAATTCTTCCATATGGAAGATTTGTCCCTTCTCTCCCATATATTTATTCACTCATTTCTTTTTATCAGTATGGACACATGGATATTTATTTTATACTTTGAGATGTAATATAGTACCACACTGTTTATTTGGTTTCTCAGTTTCTTCTAGCTTTGACCACTGGAAGCTCTTTCTAGATGTTTTCTGCATCCCTTTTTCGTAACTCCATCATTTTGTGTTTTTGAGCCCATCCTTACTTTCAGGCACTATGAGATGATCCATCTTCATCATATATATTCCCCGCTCAGATTTGGAATCATCCACTTCTCTGAGAAGCCAGGTTTCCTTTCACTGAGAATGGTATTTAGAAATCACGATCTGAGTGCTAAGTGTGCTTATTGCTCCTGTATTATCACCATTCAAGACTTTTCAAGAGGGCAGATCAAGGGAATATATGTATGTAAACTAACCCATGTGTACACACATATCTATAATTATTTTTGTATTTATCTAAATATAAAGTTAAACAGCATTCATATTAATGCATCCACACCAATTCAGTTCCATAGGGTTCAGTCTAACCTTTCTCCCTCCACCTTGCTTATCTGTTACTTCCCTCTGCAACAGTGAGAGCCCTGGCTCCCAGCATCCACCATCCATGAATTTGTTCAACCCAGTATATATGTAAAGCAGGTTCAGAATTGTTAACACAAGCCGCAGCCAGAAGCAAGCTTGCCAATTAGAGTGCAGTGTTCATATTCACTTCCTTTTGTCTTTATCTGGTCAAAACACATTTCTCATCAGCTCATTTTCCCCCCACCCCCTTCTGTGAGGCAATGCCATATATACCTTTATAATACAGTTAGATTTGTTTGTTGCAGTCTGCACTCCATCCAGAATCCCCAAAATTTTGATTGATTTTTAAATTGTACACATTAAAACTCATTCTTTGTGATGTACAGTTCTAAGATATTTGACAAATGCGTGTAGGCATGGCCCACCACTCCAGTACCATACAGAACAGCTCCATCTCAAGCTCCACAAAAGGCAGTGACCCAGTGAGGCATCAAGTCATAGCCTAGCTGGTAGATGCACACAGTGGTCTGACCAGTTTGATCTGGGCAAGACTAACTCCATGTTCCTAAAAAACAATTTAAGCAACCTTTACTAGAGCAACCCATACATCAGAGGTGTTATTTACTGGGGGCAGGTAAAGGAGTCTTGTGGTATATTGTCTAAGCTGTGTGAAGTTGGGAGGGTATGCAATTTGCAAGAATGATTAAGACAAGCTTGATTTATGAAGGCAGGTTACAAGATATTGTTTATTAAGCAAGCTATAGTTTAAGGGATCTAACTGATGACTCAGTTTCACAATCCCATGGCCGTTCCCCAAACCTTGACAGTCTGTTAACTGAACTTCTGCATAATTTTAACCATGTATCCCAATTACTAACCAACATCTTTTAAGCTCATTTCCATTAGAACCCCAATGCCAACAACCTAGCAGCCCTACTGGGACTTTCAATCCACTGATTCTCTCAGTGTTATCATTCTTTACCTCATTTATGTCTTTTTACCTTCACTGCCTAGAATAAACCTTAAGGTAAGTTCTTATACAGATACTACCTAGCTGTAGTCTATGAACTTTTTCTGCTTTCTTTTCTTTCTTTAATTAATTAGTTTATTTATTTTTTCTCTTATTAGTCATCCATTTTTTTAATTTTTCTTTTTAAATTTTATTTATTTATTTATGGCTGTGTTGGGTCTTTGTTTCTGTGCTAGGGCTTTCTCCAGTTGCGGCAAGCGGGGGCCACTCTTCATCGTGGTGCACAGGCCTCTCACTATCGCGGCCTCCCTTGTTGCAGAGCACAGGCTCCAGACGCGCAGGCTCAGTAATTGTGGCTCATGGGCCCAATTGCTCCGCGGCATGTGGGATCCTCCCAGACCAGGGCTCGAACCCATGTCCCCTGCATTAGCAGGCAGATTCTCAACCACTGCGCCACCAGGGAAGCCCAGTCATCCATTTTATACACATCAGTGTAGACATGTCAATCCCAATCTCCCAATTCATCCCACCACCACCCCCCACCCCCCGCCACTTTCCCCCCTTGGTGTCCATAAGTTTGTTCTCTACTTCTGTGTCTCAATTTCTGCTCTGCAAACTGGTTCATCTGTAACGTTTTCTAGGTTCCACATATATACGTTAATATACGATATTTGTTTTTCTCTTTCTGACTTACTTCACTCTGTGTGACAGTCTCTATATCCATCCACGTCTCTACAAAAGACCCAATTTCGTTCCTTTTTATGGCTGAGTAACATTCCATTGTATATATGTAACACATCTTCTTTATCCATTCGTCTGTCAATGGGCATTTAGGTTGCTTCCATGACCTGGCTATTGTAAATAGTGCTGCAATGAACATTGTGGTACATGTGTCTTTTTAAATTATGGTTTTCTCAGGGTATATGCCCAGTAGTGGGATTGCTGGATCATATGGTAATTCTATTTTTAGTTTTTAAAGGACCCTCCATACTGTTCTCCAAATTGGCTGTATCAATTTACATTCCCACCAACAGTACAAGAGGGTTCCCTTTTCTCCACACCCTCTCCAACATTGGTTATTTGTAGATTTTCTGATGATGCCCATTCTAACTGGTGTGAGGTGATACCTCATTGTAGTTTTGATTTGCATTCCTCTAATAAGTAGTGATGTTGAGCAGCTTTTCATGTGCTTCTTGGCCATCTGTATGTCTTCTTTGGAGAAATGTCTATTTAGGTCTTCTGCCCATTTTTGGATTGGGTTGTTAGTTTTTTTAATATTGAGGTGCATGGGTTGTCTATATATTTTGGAAATTAATCCTTTGATGACTCATTTGCTAATAGTTTCTCCCATTCTGAGGGTTGTCTTTTCGTCATGTTTATGGTTTCCTTTGTTGTGCAAAAGCTTTTACGTTTCATTAGGTCCCATTTGTTTATTTTTGTTTTTATTTCCATTACTCTAGGAGGTGGATCATAAAATATCTTGCTGTGATTTACGTCAAAGAGTGTTCTTCCTATGTTTTCCTCTAAGAGTTTTATAGTGTCTACTCTTATATTTAGTCTCTAATCCATTTTGAGTTTATTTTTCCATATGGTGTTAGGGAGTGTTCTAATTTCATTGTTTTACATGTAGCTGTCCAGTTTTCCCAGCACCACTAACTGAAGAGACTATTTTTTCTCCATTGTATATCCTTTCTTCCTTTGTCATAGATTAGTTGACCATAGGTGCGTGGGTTTATCTCTGGGCTTTCTATCCTGTTCCATTGATCTATATTTCTGGTTTTGTGCCAGTACCATTTGGCTTGATTATTGTGGATTTGTAGTATAGTCTGATGTCAGGGAGCTTGATTCCTCCAGCTCCGTTTTTTTCCCTCAAGACTGCTTTGGCTATTCAGGGTCTTTTGTGTCTCCATACAAATTTTAAGGTTTTTTGTCCTAGTTCTGTAAAAAATGCCATTGGTAATTTGATGGGGATTGCATTGAATCTGTAGATTGCTTGGTGTAGTATAGTCATTTTCACAATATTGATTCTTCCAATCCAAGAACATGGTATATCATTCCATCTGTTGGTATCATCTTTAATTTCTTTCATCAGTGTCTTATAGTTTTCTGCATACAGGTCTTTTGTCTCCCTAGGTAGGTTTATTCCTAGGTATTTTATTCTTTTTGTTGCAGTGGTAAATGGGAGTGTTTCCTTAATTTCTCTTTCAGATTTTTCATCATTAGTGTATAGGAATGCAAGAGATTTCTGTGCATTAATTTTGTATCCTGATACTTTACCAAATTCGTTGATTAGCTCTAGTAGTCTTCTGGTAGCATCTTTAGGATTCTCTATGTATAGTATCATGTCATCTGCAAACAGTGACAGTTTTACTTCTTCTTTTCCAATTTGTATTCCTTTCATTTCTTTTTCTTCTCTGATTGCCGTGGCTAGGACTTCCAAAACTATGTTGAATAATAGTGATGAGAGTGGACATCCTTGTCTTGTTCCTGATCTTAGAGGAAATGCTTTCAGTTTTTCACCATTGAGAATGATGTTTGCTGTGGGTTTGTCACATATGGCCTTTATTATGTTGAAGTAGGTTTCCTCTATGCCCACTTTGTGGAGAGTTTTTATCATAAATGGATGTTGAATTTTGTCAAAAGCTTTTTCTGCAACTATTGAGATGACCATATGGTTTTTTTCTTCAATTTGTTAATATGGTATATCACATTGATTGATTTGTGTTTATTGAAGAATCCTTGCATATCTGGAATAACTTCAACTTGATCATGGTGTATAATCCTTTTAATTTGTTGTTGGGTTCTGTTTCTTAGAATTTTGTGGAGGATTTTTGCATCTGTATTCATCAGTGATATTGGTCTGTAATTTTCTTTTTTTGTAGTATCGTTGTCTCGTTTTGGTATCAGGGTGATGGTGGCTTCATAGAATGACTTTGGGAGTGTTCCTTCCTCTGCAATTTTTTGGAAGAGTTTGAGAAGGATGGGTGTTGGCTCTTCTCTAAATGTTTGATGGAATTCACCTGTGAAGTAATCTTGTCCTGGACTTTTGTTTGTTGGAAGATTTTTAATCACAGTTTCAATTTCATTACTTGTGATTGGTCTGTTCATATTTTCTATTTCTTCCTTGTTCAGTCTTGGAAGGTTATACCTTTCTAAGAATTAGTCCATTTCTTCCAGGTTGTCCAATTTTTTGGCATAGAGTTGCTTGTCATAGTCTCTTAGGATGCTTTGTATTTCTGCTGTGTCTCTTGTAACTTCTTTTTCATTTCTAATTTTATTGATTTGAGTCCTCTCCCCCTTTTTCTTGATGAGTCTGGCTAATGGTTTATCAATTTTGCTTATCTTCTCGAAGAACCAGCTTTTAGTTTTATTGATTTTTGCTATTGTTTTCTTTGTTTCTGTTTCATTTATTTCTGCTCTGATCTTTTTGATTTCTTTCTTTCTGCTAACTTTGGGTTTTGTTTGTTCTTCTTTCTCTAGTTCCTTTAGGTGTAACGTTAGATTGTTTATTTGAGATTTTTCTTGTTTCTTGAGGTAAGCTTATATAGCTAGAAACTTCTGTCTTAGAACTGCTTTTGCTGCATCCCATAGGTTTTGGATCATTGTGTTTTCATTGTCATTTGTCTCTAGGTATTTTTTGATTTCCTCTTTGATTTCTTCAGTGATCTCTTGGTTATTTACTAACGTATTGTTTAACCTCCATGTGTTTGTGTTTTTTACGACTTTTCCCTGTAATTGATTTCTAATCTCATAGCGTTGTGGTCAGAAAAGATGCTTGATATGATTTCAATTTTCTTAAATTTACTGAGGCTTGATTTTTGACCCAAGATGTGATCTATCCTAGAGAATGTTCCATGCGCCCTTGAGAAGAAAGTGTAATCTGCTGTTTTTGGATGGAATGTCCTATAAATATCAATTAAATCTATTTGGTCTATGGTGTCATTTAAAGTTTCCATTTCCTTATTAATTTTCTGTTTGGATCATCTGTCTATTAGTGTGAGGTGTTAAATTCCCCCACTATTATTGTGTTACTGTCGATTTCCTCTTTTATAGCTGTTAGCAGTGGCCTTATGTATTGAGGTGCTCCTATGTTGGGTGCATATATATTTATGATTGTTATATCTTCTTCTAGGATTGATCCCTTGATCATTACGTTGTGTCCTTCCTTGTCTCTTGTAACACTCTTTATTTTAAAGTCTTTTTTATCTGATATAAATATTGTCACTCCAGCTTTCTTCTGATTTCCATTTGCATGGAATATCTTTTTCCTTCCCCTCACTTTCAGTCTGTATGTGTCCCTAAGTCTGAAGTGGGTCTCTTGTAGACAGCATTGATATGTGTCTTGTTTTTGTATCCATTCAACAAGGCTGTGTCTTTTGGTTGGAGCATTTAATCCATTCACGTTTAAGGTAATTATCGATATGTATGTTCCTATGACCATTTTCTTAATTGTTTTTGGGTTTGTTTTTGTAGGTCCTTTTCTTCTCTTGTGTTTCCCACTTAGAGAAGTTCCTTTAGCATTTGTTGTAGAGCTGGTTTTGTGGTGCTGAATTCTCTTAGCTTTTTCTTGTCTGTAAAGCTTTTGATTTCTCCATCGAATCTGAATGAGATCCTTGCCGGGTAGAGTAATCTTGGTTGTAGGTTCTTCCCTTTCATCACTTTAAGTATATCATGCCACTCCCTTCTGGCTTGTAGAGTTTCTGCTGAGAAATCAGCTGTTAACCTTATGGGAGTTCCCTTGTATGTTATTTGTCATTTTTCCCTTGTTGCTTTCAATAATTTTTCTTTGTCTTTAATTTTTGCCACTTTGATTACTATGTGTCTCGGCATGTTTCTCCTTGGGTTTATCCTGTATGGGACTCTCTGCACTTCCTGGACTTGGGTGGCTATTTCCTTTCCCATGTTAGGGAAGTTTTCGACTATAATCTCTTCAAATATTTTCTCTGGTCTTTTCTCTCTCTCTCTTCTCCTTCTGGGACCCCTATAATGCGAATGTTGTTGTGTTTAATGTTGTCCCAGAGGTCTCTTAGGCTGTCTTCATTTCTTTTCATTCTTTTTCCTTTATTCTGTTCTGCAGCAGTGAATTCCACCATTCTGTCTTCCAGGTCACTTATCCGTTCTTCTGCCTCAGTTATTCTGCTATTGATTCCTTCTAGTGTATTTTTCATTTCAGTTATTGTATAGTTCCTCTCTGTTTGTGTGTTCTTTAATTCTTCTAGATCTTTGTTAAACATTTCTTGCATCGTCTCGTCTTTGCCTCCATTCGTTTTCTGATATCCTGGATCATCTTCACTATCATTATTCTGAATTCTTTTTCTGGAAGATTGCCTATCTCCATTTCATGTAGTTGTTTTCTGGGGTTTTATCTTGTTCTTTCATCTGGTACATAACCCTCTGCCTTTTCATCTTGTCTATATTTCTGTGAATGTAGTTTTTGTCCACAGGCTGCAGGATTTTAGTTCTTCTTGCTTCTGCTGTCTGTCCTCTGGTGGATGATGCTGTCTAAGAGGCTTGTCTCTGCTTTCTTATATCAACTGATTATTAAATAAATTATTACATATAAGAGAGTATTCATTGTAAGAACAAGGTGCATAATACACAATGATATTAAAGTGTTACTTTGAGTGTGGAAGTATCTGTTAAAGTTTGGGTGAAGTTTAAGTACCCAAATGCTACTATCATTTATCCTCTTTTGCTTTTATAGTTCTAAACTAATAGAGGTGGCACAAAGAAATGAAAGTCATGTATGAAATTATATAACAATTTTATCAGTTCCTTGGAAGGTGTTTAATATAACAGAGCAAAGCTGTAACAAAGACTTGATTTTTGAGTGTGGCCTAGGTATCATGCCAAATTGCGTTTTCTCTTGAGTATCCTGAATGTGAATATTGGAACCCACATGCTCACAGATGTCTATGGAATGAGATTGTGATTATGGGGAAGTTACCAAGTCTTTTTACCTGAATAGCCTCATATTATAGGAGCTGGATCAGAAAGAAAAAAAGACAGACTTCTCCCAGCAGAACAAAACCCTGTCCAGGTGGAACCAGAAAGAAGAGAGCCTGATGCATTTGTAGTGGAAGAGGAGATGAGAAATAAAGTATTGTTACCTGTAAGGTATAGTAAACTGACACATCACTAAATGTGGCCCAATTATTTCATATTCTGGACAACTGGATAAGCAACTCCTCTTCCCAGAAAGAAGACATAGGAAAGTACTTAAGAGAGGAGAGGTTGAATGGGGAGAATCAGATGTTCGTGACCAGAGAGGAATATGCTGCTGGGATACATAGGATGTCTCCTACAAAATGTCACTTCTGCAAGGTTGGGAAACATAACCAACCTACCAGATACATAGAAACATAGAAAGAAAAACAGCAAATTGAGCAAAATAAGGTGACAGAGGAACATATTCCAAACAAAGGAATGATATCAAACCCCAGAAGAACAACTAAGTAAAGTGGAGATAGGCAATCTACCCAATAAAGAGTTCAAGGTAAAGATTGTAAAGTTGATCAGAGAACTTGGGAGAAGAATGGATGAACAGAGTGAGAAGTGAGAAGTTTTAAAAAAACAGTTAGAAAATATGAAGAAGAATCAAAGACGAAGAATATAATAACCAAAATAAAAAATACACAAGAAGGAATCAACAGTAGATTAAGTGATACAGATGAATGGGTTAGCAAGCTGGAAGACAGAGAAGTGGAAATCACTGAAGCTGAAAGAAAAAGAAAAAAGAATAAAAAAATGAGTAGAGTTTAAGAGACCTCTGGCACAACATCAAATGCACCAACATTTGCATTATAGGGGTCTCAGAAGGAGAAGAGAGAAAGGGGAAGGAAATATATTTGAAGAGATAATAGCTGAAAACTTCCCTAACATGGGAAAGGAAACAGACATCCAGGTCCAGGAATCACAGAGAGTCCCAAACAGAATCAACCCAAAGAGGACCACACTAAAACACATTGTAATTAAAATGGCAAAAAGTAGAGATAAAGAGAAAATATTAAAAGCAGCAAGGGGAAAGCAACTAGTTATGTACAAGGGAACTCCCACAAGGCTATCAGCCAACCTTTTCAGCAGAAATTCTGCAGGCCAGAAGGGAGTGGCACAATATATCTAAAGTGGTGGAAGGAAAAAACCTACAATAAAGAAATTCTACCTGGCAAGGCTTTCAATCAGATTTGACAGAAAAATCAAAAGTTTTACAGAGAAGCAAAAGCTTGTGTTGCTGTCTTTTGTTCAGCATCAGAAGACCAGCTTTACAAAAAACATTCAAGGGAATTCTTTAAGCAGAAAAGAAAAGTACACAACTAGAAACATAAAAATTATGAAAGGAAAAAGTTCATTGGTAAAGGCAAATATAAAATAGTTAGCAAATCAATGACATACAAAGCTAATAAGAAAGTTAAAAGACAAAAGTAGTAAAATCATTTATTCCCCAATAAATAGTTAAGGGATACACATATGATAATATGTAAAATATTATTTCAAAAATAGTAATTGTGGTAAGGGGGGAGTTAAAATGCAGGGTTCTTAAAATGCTTTTGATACTAAAAGATCAGCAACTTAAAAATAATTATATATATATAGACTGCTATATATATAAACCTCTCGGTAACCACAAATAATAAAACCTATAATATATATACACACAAAAAGAAATAGGAATCCAAATATAACACTAAACATAGTTCAAATCACAAGGGATGAAAATAAAAGAAGAAGAAAGGAACAAAAAAGAACTATATAAACAACTCAAAAACAATTAACAAAATATCAATAAGTACATAGATATCATTCATTACTTTAAATTTGTATGGACTAAATGCTCTAATCAAAGATAAAGCATGGCTAAATGGATTCAAAACAAAGACTCATATATATGCTGTATGCAAGAGAGTCACTTCAGATCTAAAAGCATATGGAGACTGAGTGTGAGGGGATGAAAAAAAGTATTCAATGCAAATGGAAATCAAAAGAAAACCCAGGTAGCAATACTCATATGAGACAAAATACACTTTAAAACAAGCTGTAACAAAGAAGAATATTATATAATGATCAAGGGATGAATCCTAGAAGAAGATATAACAATTGTAAATATATATGCATCCAACATAGAAGCACCTAAATATATAAAGCAAATATTAACACACATAAAGGGAGATATAGACAATAACACAGTAATAGTAGGGAACTTTAACACCTCACTTACATCAATGGACAAATCATCCAAACAGAAAATCAATAAGGAAATTCCTTAAATGACACATCATACCAGATAGAATTAATGGATATCTATAGGGCATTCCATGTAAAAGCAACAGAATACACATTCTTTCCAAGCGCACATGGAACATTCTCCAGGATAGATCACATGCTAGGCCACAAGTCTCAGTAAATTTAAGCAAATTGAAATCATATCAAGCATGTTGTAAAACACTACAGTGTTTTAAGGCTAGAAATCAGCTACTAGAAAAAAACTGCAAAAAATGTACAAACATATGGAGGCTAAATATTATGTTACTAAATAACTAATGGATCACTGAAGAAATCAAAGAAGAAATAAAAAGAAATACATGGAGACAAATGAACTAAAAACACAATGATCCAAAATCTATGGGGCGTAGCAAAAGCAGTTCTAAGACAAACATCCATAGCTATACAAGCCTACCTTGGGAAATAAGAAAAATCTCAAATAAACAGTCTAAACTTACTTACACCTAAAGTAACTAGAAAAAAAAAAGGGCTTCTCATTGTGGTGGCTTCTCTTGCTGTGAAGCATGGGCTCGAGGCACGTGGGCTCCAGTAGTTGTGGCTTGAGGGCTCTAGAGCGCAGGCTCAGTAGTTGTGCCGCACGGGCTTTGTAGCTCCACGGCATGTGGGATCTTCCAGGATCAGGACTCGAACCCATGCCCCTGTATTGGCAGGCGGATTCTTAACCACTGTGCCACCAGGGAAGCCCTGGAAAAAATTTGTATTGTTGAAATGACCATACTACCCAAGGTAATCTACCAATTCAATGCAATCCTTATCAAAATACCACTGGCTTTTTTCACAGAAAATGAACAAATAATTTTAAAATTTGTATGGAAACACATAAGATCCCCCCAATAACCAAACCAGTCTTGAGAAAAAAGAACAAAACTGGAGGTATCACACTCCCTGATATCAGACTACACTACAAAGCTATAGTAATTAAAATAGTATGGTACTGGCACAAAAACAGGCACATAAATCAATGGAACACAATAGAGAGCCCAGAAATAAACCCACATACTTATGATCAATTAATCTTTGATAAAGGAAGCAAGAATATACAATGGGGAAAAGATAGTTTCTTCCATAAGTCATGACGGGAAAACTGGACAATTACATGTAAAAGAATGAAATAGAACATTTTCTCACACCGTATACAAAAATACACTCAAAATTGATTAAAGACCTAAATGTAAGACTAGAAATCATAAAACTCCTAAAGGAAAACATAGGAAGAACAATCTTTAGCAGCAACAATCTTGGTAGCAACATTTTTTTGGATCTGTCTCCTAAGACATAGGAAACAAAAACAAAAGTAAATAGGACAAAATTAACCTTTAAAAGGTTTGGTACAGCAAACAAAACCATGGACAAAACAAAAAGGCAACCTACTGATTGGGAGAAAATATTTGCAAATGATATGAACAATAAGAGGTTAATATCCAAAATATAAAAACAGCTCATACAACTCAACATCAAAAAGAAAAAAAACAATTAAAATAATAGGTAGAAGACCTGAAGAGACTTTTTCCTAAGCAGACATAGGGTTGGCCAACAGGCATATGAAAAGATGCTCAACATCACTAATCATCAGGGAAATGCAAATGAAAACCACAGTGAGATACTACCTCACACCCGTCAGATGGCTATCATCAAAAAGACCACAAATAACCAATGTTGGTGAGGATGTAGAGAAAGGGGAACCCTTATATACTGTTGGTGGGAATGTAAATTGGTGTATCCACTGTGAAAACATTATGGAGTTTCCTCAGAAAACTAATAAAGAACTATCATCCAGCAATTCTACTCCTGGGTATATATCCAAAGAAAATGAAACCACTAATTAAAAAATATACATGTACCCCAGTGTTCATAGCAGCATTATTTACAATAACTAAGATAGGGAAGCAACCTAAGTCCATCAACAGATGAATGGATAAAGAATATGTGTTATGTGTATATAATGGAATACTACTTAGTCATAAAAAAGAATGAAATTTTGCCATTTGCAACAACATGGATGGACTTGAAGGCAATTTTGCTTAGCAAATAAGTCACAGAAAGACTACTACTGTATGATATCACTTATATGTGGAATCTAAAAATTAAAACAAATGGATGAATACAACAAAACAGAAACAGACTCACAGATATAGACAACCAACTAGTGGTTACTAATGGGAAAACAAAAGACGGGAGGGGTAGGGGATATAAAATAAATAAGCTACAAAGTTATATTGCACAGCATAGGGAATATAGCCAATATTTTATAATAACTTTCAATGGAGTATCAAGTATAAAAATTTTGAACCACTATGTTGTACACCCAAAAATAATATAATATTGTAAATCAATTATGATTCAATAAAGAAAAAAAATTTTTAAGTTCCTATCCTTGGGCAGAATGCATTTCAAAAGGGGGTGATGGTTCACTAACGACAATAAACTATGGTTAATGTCATGGCAATATAAAATTATATGGGAAGTTAAACAAATTAAAAGTCATTTTTGAGATACTGGAAAGGGGACGAGCTTGTTCGCATAGGCTTTTCAAGATGGGCCTTGAGCTGGGGGAACATTTGAGGTATGTAGCAATTCTCTAGGTAATAGAAGTATGCAAAAGGGAGTTCCCTGGTTCTCTAGTGGTTAGGATTTAGCACTTTCACCAGAGACCTGGGCTCAATCCCTGGTTGGGGACCTGAGATTCTGCAAGCCACATGGCATGGCCCAAAAGAAAAAGAAAAAAAAAAAAAATCCAAAAAAAGTCCGACATACTACTGATGCTGTTCTGAGAAGACTTATCACATTAAAAAAAAAAAAGTAGGCAAAAATATTTCAGTGGATAGAAGTAACTATATGGGCATGGCAAACAGGTTAGCCTGCTGTAACAAAGAGAAGCAAAACTACTGTGACTTAAAGTAGATAGAAATGTATTTATTCTTAATTAAGATCTGTTTAGTTAGGCCAAGGCTTTGTTAGTGACTTAATGGTGACAAAAACTATTTCTTCAATCTTGTTACTGTCTCATTCAAAATTAGGTTTCCATCTTGTAGTACAGGATGGCTCCTCTTTCTACCATCATGCTCTCTTTCCAGGAGAAAAGTAAAATAAAGCACAAATCCCATCTGTCTAAAGAAACATCCTGGAAATTTCACACATTTCTTCTACTCCCTTGTCCAAATATTAGCCAGATGGCTACATTGATGTATAGAGGAGTGCCCACCTAAAATTCTGGAGGTTCCATTATTAAAGAAAAGAAAGAAGGTTATGGGAGGAAAGAAGCTGTTGTTGCTAAGTATGGGAGTGAATTTTCCCAAATTATCTCTTCCATTGTATAAATTTTCATAAAATAGAGTTTTCAGTGCTCTGTATCAAATGAAAGACACATTTTGGACAAAACTGTAGGGAAAATATACTAATATTTTAATATCTGCTCCAAGTTATTGATTGAAATTCAGAGAGTTGGCAAATGAACTACTATGACTGAGAGATGAACTTATGAGTGCTTGTGTTACAGTTAGTTGTAATTAACACACACTCCCCCTGTCTTCCTGCTGTTTCTTTGGAACTCCTTCTCAGACTCCTTTGATAGTTCTACCCTCTCTGTACCCCCTCTAAATGTTGAATTATTGAGGTTCTATCTTGGGTTCTTTTCAGCCAACATTCTCTAAAGAGACCATGCGCATTTTAATACCGCTTGTGTACTGAGAATTTCCAAACCTAGAGCTCCAGTTTAGACCTGGCATTTTAAGTTCAGATATGCAGATCCAACTGCTTACTTGACACCTCCACTGAATGTCTCTCAAAATTTATAAGCACCAAGCTGGATTCTTGATTTCTCCCTAACTCAATCTGTTACACAGTTTACATGATTCCACTGCTAAAAGTGGTTAGTTCCCATTCCCTTTAGAATAAAATCCAAAATTCTTATCTTGCTTACAAGGTTCTTTATGCTCAAAATTCACCTCCCTCTCTAATCTCATCTTTCACATTAATAGAAGGAAACCCACTCATTTTGCTCCAACACTAAGCTTCCATGTGCCATGATCATTCCTACTCCCAAATATCTGCATGTATCTTTTTCTATCTCCCTGTATGCTCTTCTCACTCTCAGCCTTCTTTCTATTATTTTCAATGTTTCTCCTTGTTTCTTCTAAAAAGTATCTGTGTATTTTTTCAATTCGGTCTGATTATTGTTACCTTTTATATGATGAATTTTATCCATTCAGATTTATTATGAACATTAATATATTAGGATTTATTTCCATTATACTATGTCTACTTTTTTTTTTTTGCTATATCCTTCTTGGGTTGCTTTTTTCCCTTTTGCATCCCTTCTATTCCATTACAATTTTTTTCTTTCTTATGCTACCAATTTCCCTCTGTTGGTTCAAAATTTATAAATTCTATTTCATTTTTTATTTTAGTGGTTACTTTGAAATTTTAGCTTGCTTGGTAAAGTCTAAATTTGATCTCTTTATTCTTCTACTGAATAATACGAGACCTTATATCATTAACTCCTGACAACACCCAACTTTCTTATGCTAGCTGGCATGAAAATTCTTGAAGAGTATTTTAATTCTATATTTAACCTCTTATTAGAAGTTATTATTACTGTTTTATACAGTCAATGTTTATTTAGAATTATCTATATGTTTGTCTTTTTCTTTCCTCATTTATTTCTTCTTCATTTCTGACCTTCAATTTGAATCATTTTTCTTCTTCTTGAAGGACATATTTAAAAATTTCTTTTAGTGGAAATCTTTTGGTGGTAAACTCTCCTTTTTGATTATCTGAATGTGTCTTTTTTTCATTCTCATTTGCTAGGTATACAATTATGTGTTAGCATATTTTTTTCTAAAACTTTATGTTATTTCATTCTCTTGTAGCATTCATTTTTTTATTTTGAGAAGTTGGATGTCTACTGTTACCTTGTAGCTAATCTGTTTTTCTTTTTTAGATGCTTTTAATATTTGTCTTTGGTTCTACAATTTCACCATAAAATGACTAGCTATGTATTTCATCTTGTTTATATTGCTTAATATGCACTTTTAAATCTGAAAATATGCATCTTTTATCAATTTTGGAAAATTCTCTGCTATTATATCTTTAAGTCTCTCTCTATAATTTTCTCTATTATTTCCTTTAGGAATTTTGATTAAATGTTTGTTAGAGCTCCTCACTCTATGTTTATAATCTCTTTCAAATTTTTCTGTTTCTCCTTATGATTTCTGAATAATTTTTTCAGAATTTTTTCCAATTTTTAAATATCTTGAGCAATTTTCAATCTGCTGTTTATCTCTTCCAATAAGTAATTTTAAATTTTTAATTATTATATTTTACCTTTATAAAAGTTCCTTGTTATGTTATTTTTTACATTTGCCTAACCGTTTATGATAGCCTTTTATTTGTTAGTTGTGTTTTTAATCCCTTCCTTTATTTCTGTAAGCATATCAAGCACACTAATTTTACATTTAAGGAACAATTCCGATATTTTGAGTCTTTGAAAGTCTTATTCCTCTCTTTAATGTCTCTGCTTAATCTTCAACTTGGTACCTTGTTTAGTTTTGTGTATTTCTTGTGTGTGACCTCATGTTTATGTATCAGTAAGAATTCAATGGGATCTGACTTGAAGAGGCTTTCTTCCTTTCTTTCTTTCATTTTTTTTTTTTTTTTTTGAGAGAGAGAAAATAATTACTTTTTTCTAGATATGGTGTCTGGAGGACCATAAACTAATTTATCTGTTAAAGGTTTGTAGGGTTTTTTTGTACCTTGATGTTACTGTAAATTTTAACCCAAGTACTACAAGAAGGCTGGCTTCTGGCAAGAATTTTTACTTAATACTTCCCCCACGCTCACACTTTACCTGAGAGTCAGGGCTTTGTCAGACCAGCTTCCTTGCAATTTCCACCAATGGGACAATTGTCCCCCTAATTTTTTCCTTTTCCTGATGTAGTAGCCCCATGGGGCTCTGGCTTTATATAAAAGATGTCTAATTGGACTCCCCACTTTTAAGTCCTTGTCTCATGTTGCTTGCATGATTCATTATGACTTACAGCTCCATGGGAATTAGAAAATGTCCCCAGGACAAGCTTCTGGATTTGGACATTTTTAAAGCCACTGTGTATTGGCATTCTCACTTCATTTTTGCCTTCTAAAGATTCTCTTTACTTTTTTGTGATCTTGGTTATCCATTTTAAAAAGATATTTTAATATTTTGAGGATTTTGTGGGGATAATAATTTCAGGATTATTATATTATCAGAAATGCAAGTCTGTATGTTTGTTCTAAATCATTTTATCAGTTGATTATCATATCAATTATCATTTTCCTATGAAGGTATTAATTAAAACAATTTGTAGTTCTAAGGATAATAATAGTAGTAATAATAATACAAATTCATATGGAAGTTGAAGAATAGCTGGTGTGCAATTATTTTCGAATTCTCTAATTTTTCTTTCCACGCAGTAACCACTCTTCCCCACCAAGAAAAACCATGGTCATTAGTTCCTTTTAAAACTATTGAATAATATGGCCACAATGTGTTTGAGATCACCGTTGTTACCCTCTGATCCTTGGTTGCTTCACAGCATTTTGATCATATTAAGCTTTGGTACTAACTAAACTTCACAGGGGCATGAAAGAAAATCATCATGACACCACATTACGCTTTGCAAATGGACATTTAGAGAGCTGGAGGAAAATGTTCAATTTGTATGACTTTTAAGGAGATACTAATGTGTCATATATGTCTTTGGTTTTGAGATTATTACATGACAAAATGCTTTAACTTGTTGATTGTAGGTCATGCTTTATTAGGCATCTGCCATCACTTTTTATCACATAAAAGATCTTCCTAATTGAAATAAACACCTTCTAGCAGTGTAGGATTTAATTGTTTAAGATCATTTATATCCTATAATAAGTACCTCATGGTTTTAGAAAATTAGCATTGAATATAAAATAATAGATTTTTAAAGCACTGACATAACCATAGGAATATGATTCTATGTATTTATATGGTAACAGAACAATAAACAGTTAAAACATTTTCTGGAGAGAAAGCTGGGTGTGTTTTGTATACGTGCACGTGTATGCAGAACCATGTGTATGTACGTGACTCTGCATATTTGAATCAACTTTCCACATTGTATTCTGGCCTCTTAGCATATCATGACCCCATGTTTTGGAATCTATTATGAAGTGACATTTTCCGAGAAAACGTTCCATTAAAGAATGTTCAATCCAGGTCCCTCACAATTATATATAAACTTTTGGTCTAGATTGGTTATTATCTATCTGACATTCAGTTGTGGGTTTTCTAGGGTAAAAATTGCCATGAGTGGATAGAAGTTTAATAAATGTGATTTGGGTAAGGATGATTTCCGTTCTGTTTAAGGAAAAGTCTTTTTTCTTCAAAACACACAAAATTTAGGAAAAATGACAAGATGTACTTCATTTTAAGTAGCATCATAATACTTATTTTTCACAGAGAAGTTAAAAGCCACTAAACAGACGAAGATACTGGAGAGAAGTGCTGTTCTCCATTGCTTGACATTGTCTTGAGAAGTCTTATCAAGTGACATGAACTCAAGGCAACTCTTTGTTTCTCTACCTTTTCCACCTTATTTATCCTCTTTCCTCCTTTGCATATCCAAATCCTTTGTTTCTCTCCTCTTCTTCTTCTATTGGCATATTTCAGGCCTGCCTGAATGATGGCCCTCCCAACTCCACCACTTCCCATGGGTGTAACCTCTTTCAGCCTTGGCTTCTTAATCCACAAAATGAGAGGGCAGGGAGCAGGGAGAGAGGATTAAAGCAGATCATGCTTAGGCAGTGCTTCGTACAGTGCCTGGAGCACACTCAGTGTGTAAAATAAGCATTATAAGTAAGTAATAAAGGCATAAATACCACTAATAAATAAAAGTATAGAAATAATAAAACGAGAGGTTATATGAATCACAAATCTTTGGACTGGATATGATCAAAGTCAGATCATGAGAAAATATAGTCCAAGCTTCTATATAATTGGAAACAAAGAAACAAAAAAACCTAAACAATTACAAATAGATTGCAGTTATTACTTTTAATTATTCTTCTTTCTACTTTTCACATTGCTCCTAGCATCTGGTAAATGATGAATAAATTTGACACTAAAATCTACAGATGCGAAAACTGTTTTTAAGCTTGTGTTGAAGGGTTGCTACATTGAAAGTGAGAATAGTCACAGCTGTGCTTTCCATTTCACTAAATGCTACTGCACAAATAGACTGGAATAGAATTTAAGGGCCCTTCAAAGAAAGCCCTATTAAAGCTTTCTCCTTCTCAGTGACACAATTCCATGTCAGGTTTCTACTAAACAAAGAGTTCGTAGCCAGCCTTGGTGCCCACTGAAAAGTCTGAAAATAGGTGTAGAGCAAAGCATTGGATATTTTCATTTAAATTTAAGTTTGGCTTTTTTTAAAATCACTTCTATAATGGAATAGAATAGACAAACTCCACTTCTTGGCATCTAAGAAAAGTAGATACAGTGCCATTCCTCATTAAATGTGGAGAACTTAAGGTAAATTAATGTGATA
The DNA here is from genome assembly GCF_965194805.1 of Balaenoptera borealis. Classification (NCBI taxonomy): domain Eukaryota; kingdom Metazoa; phylum Chordata; class Mammalia; order Artiodactyla; family Balaenopteridae; genus Balaenoptera; species Balaenoptera borealis. The sequence continues at coordinate 112,538,235 of NC_138873.1, read as the reverse complement.
AATTCTACAAAAATTAAACTATAATTTAACATTTTCCAAAAAAAAAAAAAAAACCCAAACCTTATTGCTTAGTGAAATTTTACTGTGATTATTTTCTTTCCTAGGTGACTCACTAAACTTATTCACTTCACTTCAATCCCCTGGTTCTCAAATTTATCAGCGACTAAGTGTCAAGAAAATCTCCTTGAAGAAAATGCAGATTCTTGGGCCACCTTTAGAGACTGATTCAGGGGTCTAGAGTAAGAATCTGTGATATAATAAGGCACCTTGATCAGGGTTGGGATACCATGCCTCTGACTCATGGGCAAAATCCAGCCAATGAGCAAAATTGTCCTATGGCCTGTCCTTGTAAAGTCTGCCTAAGAGTGTTTTTTACATTTTTAAAGGGTTGCAGAAAGAAAGGAAAGCAAAGACAAGGAAGAGAAGGGAAGGGAAGGGAAGGATATACCCCCCACAAAGCCTGAAATATTTATCATCAGACCCTTTCCAGAAAATGTTTGCCAGCCCCTGCCCTAGATGATCCTGGTTCATTCACTTTACAAATATGTAATGACCGCTCACTCTGTGTTGGGAGTGCTCCCTGGCTCTGGTGATAAGGGACACAGGGACCAAAAGAGGCAGAAACCAGTGTCTAAGTCTCATGTAGGTTGCATTGCATGTGGTACAGATCACAATTAACTTGTAATTATGGTTTGTGAAGTACAAACCATACATTAATGAGGTAACTTTAAATAGTAATTTGTTATGAAGAAAATATAACAATGATATATCTTCTCCAAGGTGACATTTGAACTAAGCTCTGAACACCTGGCTTGGCTACAGTGTGAAGATTTGGAGAGAGCTCACTCACTACACGGAAGGAAGGGCAAAGGCAAGAGCCTAAAGTCAGAAATGAGTTTGGAGTCTTCAGAGAGGCCAGTGCGGGTAGAATAGAGGGTAGAGGAGGAGCTTGAGGAAATGTGGTCAACACAGCAAGTCCTGAAGGCTGAATGGGTTATCAGGAGGACTTTTACATTTTAATCTAAGTGCAATGGTACCATAGCCTGTAAACTCCATTTTCAAACACATGCCTTAGAAATAAATGAAGAGCGTGTCACTACTCTGAGATATATTAAAACTCAAATTAAAATGATTAAGTTAAGAAAAGACAGACACCTAAAAAACAGTATTCTTGCAGATCAAATTTGGCATTTTTCCTCACTTTGTGTTCATGAATAATCTTAGGGGATATAAAATCAGAAATAATTATAGACTAATGTACTAAAATAAATATATTTAATTCAAACTCAGTCTTGAAGGAAGATAAACGCTTTAAAAGTGCTTTATTTCTTAGGAAACTATATGTACACAAATCTGAGTTCATTAAAGATAAAGATTATGTTTTATTTAAAGTTATAATATCAAAATTTATTCTTTAAGTGAAGTCCTTTGTCCCCGATAATGGGTCTCATAACACATATACTTATGTGAAATATAAAAGAAACTTTAAAAAGAGTAATAATTTTTGGTTTTAGAGACTTAACATTCTCCAAGGTAACAATGATATATTATGATGACTTAACCATAAAGGCAAGTGTGAGAACCCAGTGAATAATTCCTGCTGTCTGGCCCTCACTTCATGCATTAATTGCATTAGACATCAGCTTCAACGGAAAATCCATTTAAAAATGAATTGGATGGCACTGAACACAATAGTAACAAGGACTCTAAAAGACCATAGGGTAAACTGCAACATTTATTATTTTTAAACATTAATTTTGTTTTGCCAAATAAGAATATAAATAATGCATAATATAAAACTTATTCACATGCTCCCAACAAATGTCTAAACAGAAACATTCAAATACATTAAAAAAAAATCATGTCATATCCAGCTGGCACTGAATTTAATGAATGTGAAGAGACAACCTCTGGGACTGGTAGAATATAGTAGCACAAGTTGAGAATATGCAGTGATTTCTCAGTTGCCTGGCAAATCATTAATGATCTTTATATGTTTGTCTCCCTGATGAGACCAAAGCTTTTGATGATAGCATTCATTATTTAGTACTTCATATTTGTAAGCACTCAATAGATGTTTGTTAAAAGAAAGAATTTTCTCTTGCCAAATTACAAATAAAATATTAATAATGTTAAACTATATGCAAAGACATGTCATCAGATACACATGGTAAATAACACAGAGCTGGTATTGGTGCCTTTACACCGCAATGCCCTGGGTGCCAGAGAGAAATTCTGAACCTTGTTTATTTTCCCAGGAATGGAAGAGAGTGGCTCTTCTCTGCGGTTTTGAGGGTGAAGCAGCATTAAAGGCATTTTACTGGATGGCTTTGTAGCCACTCTGATGAATGAAGCAAATGAAATGATTAACCTGAAATGACACCTTCAGACCTGGGGACATCCAGTCTCACACTGTCACTGACTTCCCTTGATTCTTTCTCTTCCTTTATTCCTTTATAAGTTTTTCTTAGGATAATGATATTACTATTTTTATAAATATGATGCATGCTTATTACAATGTCAACCAATACAGAAAAAAAAAGAAGAAAATTTAAAATCACATACTTGGAAAAAAATAAGTAAAATCACACTACTTGTAAAGAGATATTATTAACATTGAATGAACATAATTCCAACATCTCTGTGCATATATTTATGTCTATAAAAGATATATTCATATATATACAGAAAGATAAATACATTTATAAAAATGTATCACACCATGCATACTATTCTTAAAGTATGAACCATTACATTTAAATTTATATTTAGTAGGAGGGAATTAAAGTAATTGTGGAACTTCAGATAAGTATTTCTGCACAAAAGATATTTAATCTGCAAAAGACCGTTCAAGTTTAAAGACATAATAAAAAATACTAATTACAGTTTTGTTTTTTAACTACGTGTTTTGCTTTTTGAGAATCACAATTGGCTCCCAGCTATTAATATTAGTGTATTTCCTCCTTGACCCATCCCTTGTGCCCTAAATCTAAATTTTGTTATTTAGAAATTTTTTAAGTTGATAAAGGGCATAATAATATTTACATTCTTTTTATGCATTGATTATTTTCCATTGTATTTAGTCTTTCTATGGCTTTTTCATTTCCAACCTCAATTTGAATGACCTTTGAGTGACTGAATTTCACCATCAATCGTTGAAAAGAAATTCAGAGCTTCTACATTCCCCGAGTCCTTGCAGGTTTGAGAATATCTGCCTGTTGCCTTGATAACAGAATAACATGGCTGCGTATAGAACTTGACAATACTGCTTTTTTCTCAGAATTTTAGAGACATTGCTCCGTGGTACCTCCACACTGAGTGCCTTTCACTGAGGCTTCTCCATCGATGACTTTATTGGCTTGATTTAATTGCATGGTACTTTTTTCCGCAAGAAGGGCTCAAAAGTGCTTTAGTCCTCGAGGTCTTTCATATTTGAAAGTATCTGCCTCTTGCCCCTATATTTGAATGACAGTGTGACAACAGTGTGCATTCTCCTGGGGTCCTTCTACACAACTTGCAGACATGGCTCCTCTGTGTCATGGCGTTGAATGTGGCTGGGACCACGTCCGAGGATGGCCTATTTTGCTCACATCTTTCCTTGTGAGTGGTTTGTTTTTCTCCTTGGATGCCTGAAGAATTATTATCTTGGAAGTAACAGTAACTCACCCAGGAGAGGTCTGAGATTGACTGCTCCATACTCATTTTTCTTGGAAGAGGGTGTGGTCTTTCACTCTGCAGATGCAATCCTTCCTTCGTTTCAGGGCTCTTTTCTTCATATATATTATTTTTTCCTCTGCTTTCACTGGGGTTATCTTGGTCCTTTCGTCTATTAAAGTAACTCCATTTCAGCTCACTCTATTACGTTCCTTATTATTTCTAACTCATTTAGAAGTTTGTCATCAGGCTTAAGTGATGTCTCAGTTTCGGAGTTTTCCCACTGCAATCCCAACTCATTTCATTCTGTGGTTTTATTATGTCTTTTTGTGTTATTGTACTCATGTGATTATTATATTTTCTTTTAGTAAAACTACTTGAAGAATTTTCTTCTATTTTTCAGACTGTGTTCCTAGGTTAGGTTTTGGGTGGTTCCTAGGTTAGGTTATGGGTGATTTCTATAGTGGTGTGGTCCCTTTTTTTACCCATTTAGACATAAAAGGTCTGGCCAAACAAAAAGAAATGTCATCAGCTGTTATCATTTTATTATTTTGTCTATTTCAAATGATGATATCATTCATTAATATTATATAAATATATAAACATTTATAATCAATGGAGAGTCTGCTATGTAGTAATTTCCTCATAAATTTCCTAAGACTTTTTAAAGTTTTCTTAAGGGTTGTAAAGATGTTACTTATGTCTGAGTTTAAATGAGAAAAGAATAGCAACCACATGGAATATTATGAATTCTTCTAGTTCATAACTAGCTTTTCTCAATGGTAATTTTTTTGTGTCTCTCCTGCAAATATCTCTACTACAATTAGGGAAAGTGTGAGAACCCTCAAGTCTTTTGACATAGGAATGAAGGATTTTGCCCAATGTTTCTGTTTCTTTTTTTAGCGGTCACCACATATGAATTATTCAAATGCTATCTTGGAAGGATCATGCATAAACTATATCAAATACATTAGCTTAAGCTTTCAGTTAATGTCTTACAGAGATGAGAGAACATCTACCAGAGCAAATAATTGGACACAGGCCAGATATTTCATCATAGGGGCTGCCTGCAGTCTGGGGAAGTGTTAAGAAGGAGGTATTTTTCAATAGTTGGCCTGTGACTGATTTTTACCCACTGTAACAAACCTCCTCTTACCACTGTGGAGGTTTAAAGAGAGATGAGTGATTTGAGATCATCAGAAGACATGTTTTGCATTTATAAAATTTAGCATTTAAAATATTAACAGTAGTAATGTAATCAACTATTCTCCTATAGACAAGGAGAGAACAGGAATTAGAAGGACAATTTCTTCCAGGAGATTTTATTTCTGACAATTACCCAATCAGAAAACTTTAAGAAATAGCTTTTCTGAATTTACTGGCACAAATATTTGCTCTAGTAAACCTTACTTTTCTTATGACTCTCAATAAATTCTAATTTTTCCTATGAGGTTAACTGCCTTAATAGTTACAGATACCTTTTACTGAGAGTTTACTTTGTGCCAGACACGATTTTATGCATTTTACACTTTGTTTCATGCTTAATACTTACAAGAGCTATGTACAATGCATCATATTTCGATCTTATAAATGAAGAAATGTACAAAATGGTTTAAGAAATTTGACAAGATCAGAGATATGATAAATCTCGGAGCCAGGGTCTAAATCCGGGACCATCTGACTCTAAAACACTAAGTTCTACTTCCTCTGTGAGTCAGTCAACAGACATGCACATTGCTTGAGTGTCTTCCACATCCCAGATTCTAGTCTTGATTCTAGGGAGATGCTGAATAAGGAGAGTAAAAACCCTGCACTTATGGAGCTTAAATTCTAGTGAGACCCTTGAAAAAACAAACAGTGAGTGATGCAGTTCCAGCAAGATTGTTGTAGGTGCTTCTTGAGTGAATACATGTCAACATGCGTGATTGAGGCCTCCAGAGTTCTATCCAATACACACTGAAAAGTCATTTCAGGAGCTTACAGATTAACTAGTGGAAAAGAAAAATGTTTTCCCAAGCTTCACACAGAGAAAGAAGTTTCTCCAGATCAGTAAGCATAAATAATATTTTAGTAAAAGTGTTTTTTTAATTGGAATAGGAAGCTAGAGGTAGTTCTTTAAACTATGGGGACAACAGGAAAGTATTTTCAAAAATTAAGTAGAGAAATAGAAGAGATTCTTATATGTCATATATATGTATATATATCATGATGGAATGATTTACCCTCTTCTCTTCTGTGGCCTATAATGATTGCAACTCGCTAGAGATAAGCACTTAAAGAATAATAAGAAAAAAGCATTTAGACTGATTTACAACCCTAATAGTGATAAAAGTGCAAAGCTAAAGTTGTCTGTGGTTATGGAATGAATATAGGCTACTATGCCTCATGTTTACTATTTTTATCTAATCACTACACGCAGATAGTTTTAAAAGGCATGTAGAAACCTTTATATATATATATATATATATATATATATATATAAACTATAAAACTTCATATAAAAAGAACAAAACAACTCCACTTTCCAATTATTTGAGATGTTTTAAAATTTTACCATATTTCCAAATAATATTCATTCATACAGTGCTATTTCTTCAATTACAAATTTTAGATTTGCCATTGATTTTCTCTTTCCATAGAAGAGATTTTTTGGTTCTCCTTCACCCCTTCCTTTCTTCCTGCCAATTACTCAATATAGTTATATCACATTTTAAAATCTATTACTGTGAATACATAAATATTATGCATTGATTATTATTGTTGTGTCACGTAGTATACAATGTATATACTTCCTGGCACATTTCTTTTCATATTTATGGACCATTTGGTCCTGGGAAATTTACTTTTATTATTTTTTGAAAATTTATTCTCCTCTATCTTCCATTTACTGTTTTTATTTTTAACATCTTTATTGGAGTATAATTGCTTTACAATGTTGTATTAGTTTCTGCTGTATAACAAAGTGAATCAGCTATATGTATACATATATCCCCATATCCCCTCCTTCTTACATCTCCCTCCCACCCTCCTATCCCACCCCTCTAGGTGGTCACAAAGCACAGAAATGATCTCCCTGTGCTATGCAGCTGCTTCTGACTAGTTATCTATTTTACATTTGGTAGTGTATATATGTCAATGCTACTCTCTCACTTCGTCCCAGCTTACCCTTCCCCCTGCGTGTGTCCTCAAGTCCATTCTCTATGTCTACATCTTTATTCCTGTCCTGTCCCTAGGTTAATCAGAACTTTTTTTTTTTTGATTCCATATATATATGTTAACATACGGTATTTGTTTTTCTTTTTCTGACTTATTTCACTCTGTATGACAGACACTAGGTCCATCCACCTCACTACAAACAACTCAATTTCATTTCTTTTTATGGCTGAGTAATATTCCATTGTATATATGTGCCACATCTTTATCCATACATCTATTGATGGACACTTAGGTTGCTTCCATGTCCTGGCTATTACAAATAGTGTTGCAATGAACATTGTGGTACATGTCTCTTTTTGAATTATGGTTTTCTCAGGGTATATGCCCAGTAGTGGGATTGCTGGGTCATATGATAGTTCTGTTTTTAGTTTTTTAAGGAACCCCCATACTGTTCTCCATAGTGGCTGTATCAATTTACTTTCCCACCAACAGTGCAAGAGGGTTCCCTTTTCTCAAAACCCTCTCCAGCATTTATTGTTTGTAGATTTTTTGATGATGGCCATTCTGACTGGTGTGAGGTGATACCTCACTGTAGTTTTGTTTTGCATTTCTCTAATGATGAGTGATGTTGAGCATCCTTTCATGTGTTTGTTGGCAATCTGTGTATCTCCTTTGGAGAAATGTCTATTTAGATATTCTGCACATTTTTGAATTGGGTTTATCCTTTTTTTGAGATTGAGCTGGATGAGCTGCTTGTATATTTTGGAGATTAATTCTTTGTCAGTTGCTTCATTGGCAAATATTTTCTCCCATTCTGAGGGTTGTATTTTCATCTTGTTTATGGTTTCCTTTGCTGTGCAAAAGCTTTTAAATTTCAATAGGTCCCATTTGTTTATTTTTGTTTTTATTTCTATTTCTCTAGGAGGTGGGTCAAAAAGGATCTTGCTGTAATTTATGTCAAAGAGTGTTCTTCCTATGTTTTCCTCTAAGAGTTTTATAGTGTCTGGCTTTACATTTAGGTCTTTAATCCATTTTCACTTTCTTTTTGCGTATGGTGTTAGGAAGTGTTCAAATTTCATTCTTTTACATGTAGCTGTGCAGTTTTCCCAGCACCACTTATCGAAGAGGCTGTCTATTCTCCATTGTATATTCTTGCCTTCTTTATCAAAAATAAGGTGACCATATGTGCGTGGGTTCATCTCTGGGCTTTCTATCCTGTTCCATTGATCTATATGTCTGTTTTTGTGCCAGGACCATACTGTCTTGATTACTGTAGCTTTGTAGTATAGTCTGAAGTCTGGGAGCCTGATTCCTGCAGCTCTGTTTTTCTTTCTCAAGATTGCTTTGGCTATTCAGGGTCTTTTGTGTTTCCATACAAATTATGAAATTTTTTGTTCTAGTTCTGTGAAAAATGCCATTGGTAGTTTGATAGGGATTGCATTGAATCTGTAGATTGCTTTGGGTAGTATAGTCATTTTCACAATGTTGATTCTTCTGATCCAAGAACATGGTATATCTCTCCATCTGTTTGTATCATCTTTAATTCTTTCATCAGTGTCTTATAGTTTTCTGCATACAGCTCTTTGGTCTCCTTAAGTAGGTTTATTCCTAGGTATTTTAATTAATTAATTAATTTATTTTTGGCTGTGTTGGGTCTTCGTTTCTGTGCGAGGGCTTTCTCTAGTTGTGGCAAGTGGGGGCCACTCTTCATTGCAGTGTGCGGGCCTCTCACTATCGCGGCCTCTCTTGTTGCAGAGCACAGGCTCCAGACGCACAGGCTCAGTAGTTGTGGCTCACGAGTCTAGTCACTCTGCAGCATGTGGTATCTTCCCAGACCAGGGCTCGAACCCGTGTCCCCTGCATTGGCAGGCAGATTCTCAACCACTGCGCCACCAGGGAAGCCCCTATTCCTAGGTATTTTTTTCTTTTTGTTGCAGTGGTAAATGGGAGTGTTTCCTTAATTTCTCTTTCAAATTTTTCATCATTAGTGTATAGGAATGCAAGAGGTTTCTGTGCATTAATTTTGTATCCTGCTGCTTTACCAAATTCATTTGTTTAGCTCTTGTAATTTTCCAGTAGCATGTTTAGGATTCTCTATGTATAGTATCATGTCATCTGCAAAGAGTAACAGCTTTACTTCTTTTCCAATTTGTATTCCTTTTATTTCTTTTTCTTCTCTGATTGCCGTGGTTAGGACTTCCAAAACTATGTTGAATAATAGTGGTGAGAGTGGGCATCCTTGTCTTGTTCCTGATTTTAGAGGAAATGGTTTCAGTTTTTCACCATGGAGAACGATGTTGGCATTGGGTTTGGGTTTGTCATATATGACCTTTATTATGTTAAGGTAAGTTTCCTCTATGTCTTCTTTCTGGAGTGTTTTTATCTTAACTGGCATTGAATTTTGTCAAAAGCTTTTTCTGCATCTACTGAGATTATCATATGGATTTTATTCTTCAGTTTGTTAATATGGTGTATCACATTGATTAATTTGCGTATATTGAAGAATCCTTGCATTCTTGGCATAAACCCCACTTGATCATGTTGTATGATCCTTTTAATGTGCTGTTGGATTCAGTTGGCTAGTATTTTGTTGAGGATTTTTGCATCTATGTTCAACAGTGATATTGGCCTGTAGTCTTCTTTCTTTGCGACATCTTTGTCTGATTTTGGTATCAGGGTGATGGTGGCCTCGTAGAAGGAGTTTGGGAGTGTTCCTCCCTCTGCTATATTTTGGAAGAGTTTGAGAAGGATAGGTGATAGCTCTTCTCTGAATGTTTGATAGAATTCGCCTGTGAAGCCATCTGATCCTGGGGTTTTGTTTGTTGTAAGATTTTTAATCACAGTTTCAATTTCAGTGTTTGTGATTGGTCTATTTATATTTTCTATTTTTTCCTGGTTCAGTCTCAGAAGGTTGTGCTTTTCTAAGAATTTGTCCATTTCTTCCCATATGTCCATTTTATTGGCATATAGTTGCTTGTAGTAATCTCTCATGATCCTTTGTATTTCATCAGTGTCAGTTGTTACTTCTTTCTCATTTCTGATTCTGTTGATTTAAGTCTTCTCCCTTTTTTTCTTGATGAGTCTGGCTAACGGTTTATCAGTTTTGTTTATCTTCTCAAAGAACCAGCTTATAGTTTTATTGATCTTTGTGATCATTTCCTTCATTTCTTTTTCATTTATTTCTGATCTGATCTTTATGATTTCTTTCCTTCTGGTAACTTTGGGGTTTTTTGTTCTTCTTTCTCTAATTGCTTTAGGTGTAATGTTAGGTTGTTTATTTGAGTTGTTTCTTCTTTCTTGAGGTAGGATTGTATTGCTCTAAAATTCCCTCTTAGAACTGCTTTTGCTGCATCCCATAGGTTTTTGTTCATCGTGTTTTCATTGTCATTTGTTTCTAGGTATTTTTTGATTTCCTCTTTGTTTTTTTCAGTGACCTCTTGGTTATTTAGTAGCATATTGTTTAGCCTCCATGTGTTTGTGTTTTTTACAGTTTCTTTTCCTGTAATTGATATCTAGTCTCATAATGTTGTGATCAGAAGAGATACTTGATACGATCCCAATTTTCTTAAATTTACCAAGGCTTGCTTTGTGACCCAAGATATGATCTATCCTGGAGAATGTTCCATAAGCAGTTGAGAAGAAAATGTATTCTCTTAAAAAAAAATGTATTCTCTTGTTTTTGGAAGGAATGTCCAATAAATATCAATTAATTCCATCTTGTTTTATATGTAATTTAAAGCTTGTGTTTCCTTATTTATTTTCATTTTGGAAGATCTGTCCACTGGTGAAAATGGGGTGTTAAAGTCCCCTACTATGTTTGTGTTACTGTCTATTTCCCCTTTTATGGCTGTTAGCATTTGCCTTATGTACTGAGGTGTTCCTATGTTGGGTGCATAAATATTTACAGTTGTTATATCTTCTTCTTGGATTGATCCTTTCATTATCATGTAGTGTCATTCTTTTTCCCTTGTAACAGTCTTTATTTTAAAGACTATTTTGTCTGATATGAGAATTGCTACTCCAGCCTTCTTTTGATTTCCATTTGCATGGAATAACTTTTTCCATCCCCTCACTATCAGTCTGTATGTGTCCCTAGGTCTGAAATGGGTCTCTTTTAGATAGCATATATATGGGTCTTGTTTTTGTATCCATTCAGCCAGTCTATGTCTTTTGGTGGGAGAATTTAATCCATTTACATTTAAGGTAATTATCGGTATATATGTTCCTATCACCATTTTCTTAATTGCTCTGCATTTGTGTTTGTAGGTCTTTTCCTTCTCTTGTGTTTCCTGCCTAGAGAAGTTCCTTTAGGTTTTGTTGTAAAGCTGGTTTTGTGGTGCTGAATTCTCTTAGCTGTTGCTTGTCTGTAAAAGTTTTAATTTTTCCATCAAATCTGAATGAGATCCTTGCTGGGTAGAGTAATCTTGGTTGTAGATTTTTCCCTTTCATCACTTTAAATATGTCCTGCCACTCCCTTATGGCTTGCAGAGTTTCTACTGAAAGATCAGGTGTTAACCTTATGGGGATTCCCTTGTATGTTATTTGTTGCTTTTCCTTGTTGCTTTTAATATATTTTCCTTGTATTTAATTTTTAATAGTTTGATTAATATGTGTCTTGGCATGTTTCCCCTTGGATTTATCTTGTATGGTACTCTCTCTGCTTCTTGGACTTGATTGATTATTTCCTTTCCCATGTTAGGTCATTTTTCAACTATAATCTCTTCAAATATTTTCTCAGACCATTTCTTTTTTTCTTCTTCTTCTGGGACCCCTATTATTCAAATGTCGGTGTGTTTAATGTTGTCCCAGAGGTCTCTGAGACTGTCCACAATTCTTTTCATTCTTTTTTCTTTATTCTGCTCTGTGGCAGTTATATCCACTATTTTATCTTCCAGGTCACTTATCTGTTCTTCTGCCTCAGTTATTCTGCTATTGATTCCTTCTAGAGAATTTTTAATGTCACTTATTGTGTTATTCATCAGTGTTTGCTCTTTAGTTCTTCTGGGTCTTTGTTAAATGTTTCTTGTATTTTCTCCATTCTAATTCCAAGATTTGGTTCATCTTTACTATCATTACTCTGAATTCTTTTTCAGGTAGACTGCCTATTTCCTCTTCATTTTTTTGGTCTGGTGGGTTTTTATCTTGCTCCTTCATCTGCTGTGCATTTCTCTGTGTTCTCATTTTGCTTAACTTACTGTGTTTGGGGTCTCCTTTTTGCAGGCTGCAGGTTTGTAGTTCCCATTGTTTTTGGTGTCTGTCCGCAGTAGGTAAGGTTTGTTCAGTGGCTTGTGTAGGCTTTCTGATGGAGGGGACTGGTGCCTGTGTTCTGGTGGGTTGGGCTGGATCTTGTCTTTCTGGTGAGCAGGGCAGCATCCATTTGTGTGTTTTTGGGGTGTCTGTGAATTTAGTATGATTTTAACCAGCCTCTTTGGTAATGGGTGGGGTTGTGCTCCTGCTTTGCTAGTTGTTTGGCATGTGGCATCCAACACTGGAGCTTGCTGGCCATTTGATGGGGCCTAGTCTTAGTGTTGAGATGGAGATCTCTGGGAGAGCTCTCGCTGTTTGATATTACATGGGGCCTCAAGGTCTCTGCTGGTCCAATATCTTGAACTTGGCTCTCCCACCTCAGAGGCTCAGGCCTGACACCAGGCTGGAGCACCAAGACCCCAGGTACATGGGGATTTTCTTGCTTTTTGGGAAGTGTGAGGTCTTCCACCAGCGTTCAGTAGGTGTTCTGTAGTAGTTGTTCCACTTGTAGATGTATTTTTGATGTATTTGTGGGGAGGAAGGTGGTCTCCATGTCTTACTCCTCCACCATCTTGAAGGTCCTGTTCCATTTACTGTTTATAGAATGCCTATTAGTTGGATTTTGGACCTCCTGGATTGATCCTACCCTTTACTTTTTTTCTGATCCTTCCTCCTTATTTTTTTGTTATTTTCTTCTTAATTAAAAAAATACCATTTTATTTTTAATTTCAAACAGTTTGGTCTTTCTTTCTCCTTTTTATAACATAATGTTTTTGTTTAATGCATATAATATCATCTTCTTCCTCTGAGGATTTTTTTCCTGGTTCTTATACTGTTTCTCATTTCTCCCATTCTTTTTTTCCCTCAGGTTTTTTGGCTTCTCTCTTCCATGTTGAAGGCTTTGCATACATGCATGGTGATCATTTGCTGTCTATTTGTAATTTAAGATGAGGCACTAAAAAGCTGGTATTGTGTCATATTCCAATTCTCTATTGGCTTTCCATATTTATATATTTGTAGTTAAGGTTACTAATGTCATCTAGTTTCATTGAAAATAAAAATTATGTATCTTTCTTCTTCTCCTTATTTTTATGAAGTGATTTTAATGAAGATAATAAGGTGAAAAATCCTTCCTTATGCTATTGAGTACTCTATTTAAAGGCCTAAGATTTTCTAATGTCCATTTTCAGGTCTATTCCCAAATCATTTAGTCTCTCAGCTTTTACATTATTGATCTAGAGTCAAATTCAGGTTTGCATTTTATCAAAAACTTCTCTAATCTTGATACTATTAATTGTTTCTGATTTTCCACAAAGGTCTTTCAGGATTTGATACAGCCTTCTGCTTTTAAATGTTAACTTCACAGCCTGACAATTATTGTAATGACATTCACTTGTCTTCTTCTTTACTCTGAATATTTATGCATTCATTAAGTGAATAGTGTCCAGTAGAACTTTCTTAAAATGATAACAATGACATATATCTGTACCTTCTATTATGGTGGCCTCTAGCACATGAGGCTACTGAACACCTAAAATGTGGCTAGTGTGACTTATGTACTGGCTTTTACAAGTAATTTCCTTTTAATTAATTTAAATTAAAATTTAAATAGTCACATGTGGGTAATGGCCACCATATCTGACTCTATAGCAATAAACAAAAATTTATTAACTGTTTACTCTGTGCTGGGGACTCTTCCACACATTGAGACATATCAGCACAAAGGACAAAGATCCCTACCTTTTAGGAGCTTATATTCTAGCTGGAAACACAGTCAGCAAACCATAGAAATGTACATATATCATATAATATCTTAAATTATGATATTATGGAAAAATGAAAAGGAAAACACAGGCAAGAGTGAAAAGCATTGGATGTAGAGAGTAGATGAAATGCAGCATAAGAACTCTTTCATTCTATTGGGATAGGTAAAAATATTGATTTAATGTTATCACCATTTCCACTTCCTGCAGGTGAGATAACATTTTTCCTCTCTGCTCTTCCTCCCAATAACTTGCAGTACACTTTGGATTTTTGGTCATTGTTATTAAAATATTTTTCTATCCCTTCTTTGTTTAAAATGATTTATAATTTAATAAAGTGTAAGTAACCTGAATAATACTTGTGACGCAAATCATGATGTGTCTTCTTTCAATGATAGAGACTTTTATTCATTTCTGTAAAGATCACTAGCCACTTCCATACTTTATAATAGCATTATTTACATTCATATTGTGGGCATATGTTGTTTGGCACTCTCCATTCATTTACTCTTCTCCTGTTGAAAATACCCCAAATACCCCAGCCCCACTCTCAGTCATGTGGTTTTAAAAAGGCTCTGGGGATGGGCATGTGAACTTGACCCTGCTCCAGGCATTCCATTGCCCTGGCACTGATGATTTTTCAGGAACAGAGACAAGTGCATTTCTGGCTCGAGAAAGCTAGGGCAAGATTTTAGTTTGAATCTGTTTGGAGAAAGAGTTCACATTTCCCCTGCACTTGAACTTAAGAGGATATTGAAGCTATACATGCTGTAACCATCTTGCTACCAAGGGAAGCCTGAGAATGGAGTCAATGTAGGGGAAGTGTTGGTGAAAGATGGAGAGAAAAGCTGGCTCCTTTTGGTATTTTTGTGGCTGTTTCAGTTACATGAACCGACAATACCTCCTTTAAACTCCAACCACTTTGAATTATACAGTTTCACACTTGCAATGAAAAGAATACATCTCAGCTTGTGTTAAGGGAGCTAAAATCACTGTATTTGAGTCAGGAGACCTCAGTTCCCTTCCTAACCCTGCCACTGATTATCTGCGTGTCTTGGAGCCGATCCCTTTATTCTCTAGATCTGGCTGCAAAATATGAGAGTTAGATAAGACGTTCTCTCTGGTCCCTTCCAGCTCTATCGTTCTGTGAAGCAGCTCATTTATATGAGCATGTGACTAAAAGGATCATGACATGCCCTGAAGCTCTCCCACACTAGAGCACACACCGTCTGTCTTCTGTCAGCTGTTCACAGAGGAGTCAGGACTCATCCACACAAACGCCTGGCTTAACTCTGCTCGTGTCGGTGCCTCCTGCTAAAACAATCATCAGGTGGTCTGGGAAATGTTCTAGAGCCTGCCCAGCTCTGATGCGTGGTCCAGCACTAAACCAAAATATGCTGTTTCCAAGGGAAACCTAGCCGTATGGATTGCTTAATTTCTATTCCTTGAACATGTCACTTCTTCCCCCCCCCGCCCCCACCAATTTTGGACAATTGCTGGGAAATGGCTTTTTAAAAGAATTCTTAACAATGAATTAATTTAACCATACCCTTTGATAAATAGAGACTGTGGTTTTAAAAAATTAAGTAGACAAGTTTAAGAAATACACGTTTCCATGCATCCTGCTATGCTTAGAGAGCATTAGCTTCAGTGGGGTCTATGGGGCGCCTAGTGTCTGAGTAGTCAGGCCAGCTTTTTTTTTTTTTTTAATATTCTGATTTCACTCCTTACTAGCTGGAGTACTTGGGCAAGTCACTTAACTTTTCTGAGCTTCAGTTATCTCTTCTATAAAATGGTGATAGTAATATTACATATCCTGTAAGGTTTTCATGAGGATGAAAGGAGAAAATAAACAAAATTTTGAGTAGAGTCCCTGGCATGATGAGGGAGTACTCAGCACAAATTTGAAAAGCACCTGTTTATAATGTATACATATATTACTCACTTTGTATATATTCACACACCCACACATATATGTATACATGACATCTGTCATGCTGGTATGTATTTTTATGTGCATTTTTGTCATCTCTAACTATGAACATTGAATGTGTTACTCTTGTGTTTCTCATTATTTCACATATGTAATTACAAAAAAGTGAAAATTTCAAGTCACTTATTTTATAGTTTGTAATGTAAATTGCCTGAATTGTTCATTTAAATGGAATATAATTACTCGATAAGTTCCAAGTTAAACCTCATAGTCTACTCTGAGGAAAAAGAATATAAATCTATCTCAAAACATTGATGTGTCCACATAACTAGGATGCACCAACTCTGCCAACACCAGGAGCATATATTTTTCCATTGTCTTTAAAGAGCAAAAAAACTAAAATTAACAGAATACATTTCATTATTAGAGGAGGGAAAAAATACTGTCTTCTGAATCAGTGTTACTTAGTGAGAAACAAGAGGTTTATATAATTGTTTAAACCGTTCAGCCTGTGGAAATCCAAAGATCACCATTAACTAGTTTTCTATTTCTAACTTTCTGTTGCAGTTTTTATAAACTATATGAATATGCACTAACTTCTGTGTCTTAAATTTACACAGGGTAATGAATGGTTTTTGATTGTCTTTTTAATAACAATAATAATAACCATGCTATTAATTTCTTTAGACAATTAGCTATTGTCTAAAGAATTCAGTATCTATATCCTATGTTGATTGCAAACTTTCAAATTTGCTCCTGCAAAGCTGTGCTTGATTCTATTTTGCAATGTTAACATTTATAGAAACATACACCAAAAAGTGGCATGAAACTATAGAACATACAAATTCAGATAATTTACTGAAGTTATTCTATTAAATGAAACTTGCTTTACATTTTTTTCCTTCTTTTTTTGAATTTTTGAATAAAATAAAATTTTATTTTTTTTATACAGCAGGTCCTCATTAGTCATCAATTTTATACATATCAGTGTATACATGTCAATCCCAATAGCCCAATTCATCACACCAACACCCACACCCTGCCATGGCTTTCCCCCCTTGGTGTCCATAAGTTTGTTCTCTACATTTTTGTCTCAATTTCTGCCCTGCAAACCAGTTCATCTCTACCATTTTTCTAGGTTCCACATATATAAGTTAATATACGATATTTGTTTTTCTCTTTCTCACTTACTTCACTCTGTATGACAGTCTCTAGATCCATCCACGTCTCAACAAATGACCCAATTTCGTTCCTTTTTATGGCTCAGTAATAATCCATTGTATATATGTAACACATCTTCTTTATCCATTCGTCTGTTGATGGGCATTTAGGTTGTTTCCATGTCCTGGCTATTGTAAATAGTGCTGCAATGAACATTGTGGTGCATGTGTCTTTTTGAATTATGGATTTCTCAGGGTATATGCCCAGTAGGGGGATTGCTGGATCATATGGTAATTCTATTTTTAGTTCTTTAAGGAACCTCCATACTGTTCTCCATAGTGGCTGTATCAATTTACATTCCCACCAACAGTGCAAGAGAGTTCCCTTTTCTCCACACCCTCTCCAGCATTGGTTGTTTGTAGATTTTTTGATGATGCCCATTCTAACTGGTGTGAGGTGATACCTCATTGTAGTTTTGATTTGCATTCCTCTAATAATTAGTGGTGTTGAGCAGCTTTTCATGTGCTTCTTGGCCATCTGTATGTCTTCTTTGGAGAAATGTCTATTTAGGTCTTCTGCCCATTTTTGGATTGGGTTGTTTGTTTTTTTAATATTGAGCTGCATGAGCTGTTTATATATTTTGGAGATTAATCCTTTGTCCATTGATTCATTGGTAAATATTTTCTCCCATTCTGAGGGTTGTCTTTTCGTCTTGTTTATGGTTTCCTTTGCTGTGCAAAAGCTTTTAAGTTTCATTAGGTCCCATTTGTTTATTTTTGTTTTTATTTCCATTACTCTAGGAGGTGGATCAAAAAACATCTTGCTGTGATTTATGTCAAAGAGTGTTCTTCCTATGTTTTCCTCTAAGAGTTTTATAGTATCCGGTCTTACATTTAGGTCTCTATTCCATTTGAGTTTATTTTCGTGTATGGTGTTAGGGAGTGTTCTAATTTCATTCTTTTATATGTAACTGTCCAGTTTTCTCAGCACCACTTATTGAAGAGACTGTCTTGTCTCCATTGTATAGCCTTGCCTCATTTGTCATAGATTAGTTGACCATAGGTGTGTGGGTTTATCTCTGGGCTTTCTATCTTGTTCCATTGATCTATGTTTCTGTTTTTGTGCCACTACCATACTGTCTTGATTACTGCAGCTTTGTAGAATAGTCTGAAGTCAGGGAGTCTGATTCCCCCAGCTCCGATTTTTTCCCTCAAGACTGCTTTTGGCTATTCGGGGTCTTTTGTGTCTCCATACAAATTTTAAGATTTTTTGTTCTAGTTCCATAAAAAATGTCATTGGTAATTTGATAGGGATTGCATTGAATCTGTAGATTGCTTTGGGTAGTATAGTCATTTTCACAATATTCATTCTTCCAGTCCAAGAACATGGTATATCTCTCCATCTGTTGGTATCATCTTTAATTTCTTTCATCAATGTCTTATAGTTTTCTGCATACAGGTCTTTTGTCTCCCTAGGTAGGTTTATTTCTAGGTATTTTATTCTTTTTCTTGCAATGGTAAATGGGAGACTTTCCTTAATTTCTCTTTCACGTTTTTCAACATTAGTGTATAGGAATGCAAGAGATTTCTGTGCATTAATTTTGTATCCTGCAATGTTACCAAATTCATTGATTAGCTCTGCTAGTTTTCTGGTGGCATCTTTAAGATTCTCTATGTATAGTATGTCATCTGCAAACAGTGACAGTTTTACTTCTTCTTTTCCAATTTGTATTCCTTTAATTTCTTTTTCTTCTCTGATTGCCATGGCTAGGACTTCCAAAACTTTGTTGAATAATAGTGGGGAGAGTGGACATCCTTGTCTTGTTCCTGAACATAGAGGAAATGCTTTCAGTTTTTCAACATTGAGAATGATGGTTGCTGTGGGTTTGTCGTATATGGCCTTTATTATGTTGAGGTAGTTCCCTCTATGCCCACTTTGTGGAGAGTTTTTATCATAAATGGTGTTGAATTTTGTCAAAAGCTTTTTCTGCATCGATTGAGATGATCATATGGTTTTTATTCTTCAATTTGTTAATATGGTTTATCATATTGATTGACTTATGTATATTGAAGAATCCTTGCATCCCTGGAATAAATCCCACTTGATCATGGTGTATGATCCTTTTAATGTGTTGTTGGATTCTGTTTGCTAGTATTTTGTTGAGGATTTTTGCATCTATATTCATCAGTGATATTGGTCTGTAATTTTCTTTTTTTGTAGTATCTTTGTCTGGTTTTGGTATCAGGGTGATGGTGGCCTCATAGAATGACTTTGGGAGTGTTCCTTCCTCTGCAATTTTTTGGAAGAGTTTGAGAAGGATGGGTGTTGGCTCTTCTCTAAATGTTTGCTAGAATTCGCCTGTGAAGCCATCTGGTCCTGGACTTTTGTTTGTTGGAAGATTTTTAATCACAGTTTCAATTTCATTACTTGTGATTGGTCCATTCATTGGTCTGTTTCTATTTCTTCCTGGTTCAGTCTTGGAAGGTTATACCTTTCTAAGAATTTGTCCATTTCTTCCAGGTTGTCCATTTTTTTGGCATAAAGTTGCTTGTAGTAGTCTCTTATGATGCTTTGTGTTTCTGCCGTGTCTGTTGTAACTTCTCCTTTTTCATTTCTAATTTTATTGATTTGTGTCCTTTCCCTCTTTTTCTTGATGAGTCTGCCTAATGGTTTATCAATTTTGTTTATCTTCTCAAAGAACCAGTTGTTAGTTTTATTCATCTTTGCTATTGTTTTCTTTGTTTCTATTTCATTTATTTCTGCTCTGATCTTTATGATTTCTTTCCTTCTGCTAACTTTGGGTTTTGTTTGTTCTTCTTTCTCTAGTTCCTTTAGTTGTAAGGTTAGATTGTTTATTTGAGATTTTTCTTGTTTCTTGAGGTAGGCTTATATAGCTATAGACTTCCGTCTTAAAGCTGCTTTTGCTGCATCCCATAGGTTTTGGATCATCGTGTTTTCATTGTCATTTGTCTCTAGGTATTTTTTGATTTCCTCTTTGATTTCTTCAGTGATCTCTTGGTTATTTAGTAACGTATTGTTTAGCCTCCATGTGTCTGTGTTTTTTACGTTTTTTTCCCCCTGTAATTCATTTCTAATCTCATAGCATTGTGGTCAGAAAAGATGCTTGATATAATTTCAATATTCTTAAATTTACTGTGGCTTGATTTGTCACCCAACGTGTGATCTATCCTGGAGAATGTTCCATGTGCACTTGAGAAGAAAGTGTAATCTGCTGTTTTTGGATGGAATGTCCTATAAATATCAATTAAATCTATCTGGTCTATTGTGTCATTTAAAGCTTCTGTTTCCTTATTTATTTTCATTTTGGATGATCTGTCCATTGGTGTAAGTGAAGTGTTAAAGTCCCCCACTATTATTGTGTTACTGTCGATTTCCTCTTTTAGAGCTGTTAGCAGTTGCCTTATGTATTCAGGTGCTCCTCTGTTGGCTGCATATATTTTTATAATTGTTATATCTTCTTCTTAGATTGATCCCTTGATCATTATGTAGTGTCCTTCCTTGTGTCTTGTAACATTCTTTATTTTAAAGTGTATTTTATCTGATATGAGTATTGCTGCTCCAGCTTTCTTTTGATTTCAATTTGCATGGAATATCTTTTTCCATCCCCTCACTTTCAGTCTGTATGTGTCCCTAGGTCTGAAGTGGGTCTCTTGTAGACAGCATATAGATGGGTCTTGCTTTTGTATCCATTCAGCAAACCTGTGTCTTTTGGTTGGAGCATTTAATCCATTCACGTTTAAGGTAATTATCGATATGTATGTTCCTATGACCATTTTCTTAATTGTTTTGCATTTGTTTTTGTAGGTCTTTTTCTTCTCTTGTGTTTCCCACTTAGAGAAGTTCCTTTAGCATTTGTTGTAGAGCTGGTTTTGTGGTGCTGAATTCCCTTAGCTTTTTCTTGTCTGTAAAGCTTTTGATTTCTCCATCGAATCTGAATGAGGTCCTTGCCAGGTAGAGTAATCTTGGTTGTAGGTTCTTCCCTTTCATCACTTTAAGTATATCATGCCACTCCCTTCTGGCTTGTAGAGTTTCTGCTGAGAAATCAGCTTTTAACCTTATGGGAGTTCCCTTGTATGTTATTTGTCATTTTTCCCTTGCTGTTTCAATAATTTTTCTTTGTCTTTAGTTTTTGCCAATTTGAATACTATGTGTCTCAGTGTGTTTCTCCTTGGGTTTATCCTGTATGGGACTCTCTGCACTTCCTGGACTTGGGTGGCTATTTCCTTTCCCATGTTGGGGAAGTGTTCGACTATAATCTCTTCAAATATTTTCTTGGGTCCTTTCTCTCTCTCTTCTCCTTCTGGGACCCCTATAATGTGAATGTGAATGTTGTTGTGTTTAATGTTGTCCCAGAAGTCTCTTAGGCTGTCTTCATTTCTTTTCATTCTTTTTTCTTTATTCTGTTCTGCAGCAGTGAATTCCACCATTCTGTCTTCCAGGTCACTTATCCGTTCTTCTGCCTCAGTTATTCTGCTATTGATTCCTTCTAGTGTAGTTTTCATTTCAGTTATTGTACTGTTCATCTCTGTTTGTTTGTTCTTTAATTCTTCTAGGTCTTTGTTAAACATTTCTTGCATCTTCTCGATCTTTGCCTCCATTAGTTTTCTGAGATCCTGGATCATCTTCACTATCATTATTCTGAATTCTTTTTCTGGAAGGTTACCTATCTCCACTTCCTTTAGTTGTTTTTCCTGGGTTTTATCTTGTTCCTTCATCTGGTACATAGCCCTCTTCCTTTTCATCTTGTCTATCTTTCTGTGAATGTGGTTTTTGTTCCACAGGCTGTAGGATTGTAGTTCTTATTGCTTCTGTGTCTGCCCTCTGGTGGATGAGGCTATATAAGAGGCTTGTGCAAGTTTTCTGATTAGAGGGACTGGTGGTGGGTAGAGCTGACTCTGCTTTACATTTTTTTCTAAAAACCTTGAAAATGTTCATTTAAAAAAATTCTATTTTTTATTTGTCTGTAACTCAGATTCAAATTATGGAAGACAAGTAGATTTCCTTTTTAGTTAACCCACAAGATACTATTTATTTTTCTTCTCCACTCCAGCTGTTGGGTTTGCTTATGTGAATGAACAAGGGAGTGATTTGAATCTACAGAGAATTAGAGGGAAATTTTTAAATAGTAATTGGACTTAGGGACCGTAATGGGAAAGACGTTTTAAAAGTTTAGAAAGAGTAGGAAATTGTTTTAATAATAAA
Organism: Balaenoptera borealis; assembly: GCF_965194805.1. Classification (NCBI taxonomy): domain Eukaryota; kingdom Metazoa; phylum Chordata; class Mammalia; order Artiodactyla; family Balaenopteridae; genus Balaenoptera; species Balaenoptera borealis. Next base: position 112,516,098 of record NC_138873.1, on the reverse strand, counting down.
AGACGAAGGGATATTTAAGTTTAGCAAATTTTATTTATGTTACATAATAATATTTATGTTAAACATTTGAAAATATGTTCACTATATTTCAGTATAATCAAATATTTTTTCTTGTTTTAAGGCCAGAATGCAAAAGTTAAACATCGAATATGCCTTAAAAGCTTGACTTCTAAATTTTTGTTTGCACTGAGCAATAATACACTTGCTAAATTCATATACAAATTGATTGCATTTCCTGAAAGGAATTATGATAACTCAAGACTTCAATGGGTGTTTGTGAATGGAAAAGATGGAATATCTAAAGTTTGGGCTATTTCTACCTGGTAGGTTTTATAAGTTTTCACATCACCTGGCAGAGCCCTCCTCAGGGAAAAAAAAAAGAAAATTTGTTATTTTCCTACTTTTCATGTTTAAAGTCTATCTCCTTCTCTCCTATATAGTTCTGATTGGTTGGAGTTTCACACATTTATGGAATACCTCTTAAGCAGTAGACATTGGTTCTAGGTGCTGGATTTACAAAGATAAATAATCTTTGCCCTATTCCCCCAACCCTTTCTATCTGGGGAACTCTACATCCCTCAAGTCTCAGTTGGAGGATTTCCTCCTTCAAGAAGCATTCTCTGGGGTCCCTAGGTAGCACTGACAGTGCTAGAGCTATCTTGAATTCTTAATGGATTTTGTACAAATAGCTACTACTTAGTCCATAGCACCTTTATACCACCCAGACAAATTTTTTTAAAGAGAGAGAGAGAGGTATTTATTTTAAGGAATTGGCTCATGTGATTGTAGAGGTTGACAACTCTGAGATCAGTAGAATAGGCAACAGGCTCAAAAAAATAAATAAATAAAAACTCCCAACAAACAAAAGTCAGGGACCAGACAGCTTCACTGGAGAATTCTACCAAACATTTAAAGAAGAGCTAATCCCTATCCTTCTAAAACTATTTCAAAAAATTGAAGAGGGAACTCTTCCAAAATTGTTCTACAAGGCCAGCATCACCCTGATAACAAAACCGGATGATAGTCTCATACACAGAAAAGAATTACAGACCAATATCACTAATGACATAGATGTAAAAATCCTCACCAAAATATTAGCAAACAAAATTCAACAATGCACTAAAAGGATCATCAGGTAAGATTTATCCCAGGGATGTAAGGATGGTTCAATATCTGCAAATCAATCAGTGTGACACACCATATTAACACATTGAAGAATAAAAATCACGTGATCATCTCAATAAATGCAGAAAAAGCTTTTGACAAAATTCAACATCCATTTATGTTAAAACTCTTAACAAAATGGGCATAGAGAAAACATAGCTCAACATAATAAAGGCCATATGTGACAAACTCACAGCTAACATCATACTCAATGGTGAAAAGCTGAAAACTTTGCCTCTAAGATCAGGAATAAGACAGGGATACCCACTCTCACCACTTTTATTCAGTGAAGTATTCGAAGTCCTAGCCACAGCAATCAGACAACAAAAGTAATAAAAGGAATCCAAATTGGAAAGGAAGAAGTAAAACTGTTACTATTTTGCAAATATCATGATACTATATAGAGAAAATTTTAAAGAGTTCACTAAAAAGCTATTAGTACTCATAATTGAATTTAGTAAAGTTGCAGGGTACAAAGTTAATATACAGAAATCTGTTGCATCTCTATATACTAACAATGAATTACCAGAAAGAGAAATTAAGAAAACAATCTCATTTACAATCACATCAAAAGGAATAAAATATTTAAGAATAAATCTAATTAAGGGAGTAAAAGACTGTACTCAAAAACTATAAGACACTGATGAAAGAAATTGAAGGCAACACAAACAAATGAAAAGATGTACTGTGCTCATGGATTCGAAGAATTAATATTGTTAAAACAATCTTACTACCTAAGGTAATCTACAAGTTCAATACAATGCTTACCAAAATGTCAGTGGCATTTTTCACAGAACTACAAAAATAAATCTAAATTTTTTTTTGAGGGAGTAGTGTCTTATTTATTTATTTATTTATTTATTTATTTATTTATTTTTGGCTGCATTGGGTCTTCGTTGCTGCGTGCAGGCTTTCTCTAGTTGTGGCGAGAAGGGGTTTTTCTTCATTGCAGTGCATGGGCTTCTCATTGTGGTGGCTTCTCTTGTTGCAGAGCACAGGCTCTAGGTGCATGGGCTTCAGTAGTGGTGGCACTTTGGTTCAGTAGTTATGGCTCATAGGCTCTAGAGCTCAGGCTCAGTAATTGTGGCTCACGGGCTTAGTTGCTTCAAGCATGTGAGATCTTCCCAGACTAGGGCTCGAACCTGTGCATTGGCAGGTGGATTCATAACAACTGCACCACCAGGGAAGTCCTCTAAAATTTGTATGCAAACACAAAAGACCCCCTATAGACAAAGTAATCTTAAGAAAGAAGAACAGAGTTGGAAATATCACACTTCCTGACTTCAAACTATACTACAAAGCTACAGTAATCAGAACAGTATGGTATCACCACAAAAACAGACGTATAGATCAATGGAACAGGCTAGAAAAACGTAGAAGTGAACTCACGCTTACATATGCAATTAATCTGTGACAAAGGAGGCAAGAATATATGTTGGGGAAAAGGCAGTGTCTTCAAAATAAGTGGTTGGGAAAACTGGACAGCTACATGCAAAAGAATCAAACTGGACTGCTTTCTCATATCATATAAAAAGAAACTTAAAATGAATTAAAGACTTAAATGTAAGACCTAAACCGTAAAACTTCTAGAATAAATATAGGCAGTACACTTTTGACATTGGTTTTAGCAATATTTTTTTTTATCTGTCTCCCCACACAAGGGGAAAAAAAATAAAAGTAAATAAATGTAACTACATAAAATGAAAAACTTGCACAGTGAAGGAATCTATCAATAAAACGAAAACTCTGCCTACTGAAAGGGAGAAGATATTTGCAAACATCTTTGCAAAGAGGTTAATATCCAAAATATGCAAAGAACTCATATAACTCAACATCAAAAAAACCCCAAACAACCAAAAAATGGGCAGAGTACTTGAGTAAACATTTTTCCACAGAAGACATAGAGATGTCCAGCAGGCACATAAAAAGGTGCTCAACATCACTAATCATCAGGGAAATGCAAATCAAAACCACAATGATACCTCTTCATACCTATTGGAATGGCTGTTGTCAAAAAGACCACAAAGAACTAGTGTTGACAAGGATATGGAGAAAAGGGCACTCTTGTTCAGTTTTGGTGGGAATGCAAATTGGTGCAGTCACTATGGAAAAATGTATAGAGGTTCCTCAAAAAGTTTAACATAGATCAACTGAACAATCCAGCAATTCCACTTCTGGGTATTTTTCTAAAGAAACCAAAACACTAATTTGAAAAGATTTATTCACCTCTGTGTTCATTGCAGCATTATTCATGACAGCCAAGATATGGAATATGGAAACAATATAAGTGTCCATAGATAGATGAATAGATAAAGACTATGTGAGATTATATATATATATATATATATATATATATATCATAGTAATATATATGATATTTATTTACTCAGTCATAAAAAAGACTGAAATCTTTCCATTTGTGGCAACATGGATGGTCATAATAATACCATAGAGGGTATTGTGCTGTGCAAAATAAGGCAGATGAAGACAAATGCTGTATGATTTCTCTTGTATGTGGAATCTAAAAAAAATCGACAGTAACACAATCATAGTAGGGGATTTTAACACCCCACTTTCACCAAAGGACAGATCATCTAAAATGAAAATAAATAAGGAAACACAAGCTTTAAATGACACATTAAACAAGATGGACTTAACTGATATTTATAGGACATTCCATCCAAAAACAACAGAATACACTTTCTTCTCAAGTGCTCACGGAACATTCTCCAGGATAGATCATATCTTGTGTCACAAATCAAGCCTTGATAAATTTAAGAAAATTGAAATAGTATCAAGTATCTTTTCCAACAACAACGCTATGACACTAGACATCAATTCCAGGAAAAAAATTTGTAAAAAATACAAACACATGGAGGCTAAAGAATACACTACTTAATAACCAAGAGATCACTGAAGAAATCAAAGAGGAAATCAAAGAATACCTAGAGACAAATGACAATGAAAACACGATGAACAAAAACCTATGGGATGCAACAAAAGCAGTTCTAAGAGGGAAGTTTAGAGCAATACAATCCTACCTCAAGAAAGAAGAAACATCTCAAATAAACAACCTAACCTTACACCTAAAGCAATTAGAGAAAGAAGAACAAAAAAACCCCAAAGTTAGGAGAAGGAAAGAAATCATAAAGATCAGATCAGAAAAAAATGAAAAAGAAATGAAGGAAACAATAGCAAAGATCAGTAAAACTAAAAGCTGGTTCTTTGAGAAGGTAAACAAAATTGATAAACCATTCACCAGACTCATCAAGAAAAAAAGGGAGAAGACTCAAATCAATAGAATTAGAAATGAAAAAAGAGAAGTAACAACTGACACAGTAGAAATACAAAGGATCATGAGAGATTACTACAAGCAACTACATGCCAATAAAATGGACATATGGGAAGAAATGGACAAATTCTTAGAAAAGCACAACCTTCTGAGACTGAACCAGAATGAAATAGAAAATATAAACAGACCAATCACAAGCACTGAAATTGAAACTGTGATTAAAAATCTTCCAATAAACAAAAGCCCAGGACCAGATGGCTTCACAGGCAAATTCTATCAAACATTCAGAGAAGAGCTAACACCTATCCTTCTCAAACTCTTCCAAAATATAGCTGAGGGAGGAACACTCCCCAACTCATTCTACGAGGCCACCATCACCCTGATACCAAAACCAGACAAAGATGTCACAAAGAAAGAAAACTACAGGCTGATATCACTGATGAACGTAGATGCAAAAATCCTCAACAAAATACTAGGAAACAGAATCCAACAGCACATTAAAAGGATCATACACCATGACCAAATGGGGTTTATCCCAGGAATGCAAGGATTCTTCAGTATATGCAAATAAATAGTGTGATACACCATATTAACAAATTGAAGAATAAAAACCATATGATAATCTCAATAGATGCAGAAAAAGCTTTTGACAAAATTCAACACCCATTTATGATAAAAGCCCTGCAGAAAGTAGCCATAGAGGGAACTTTCCTTAACATAATAAAGGCCATAAATGACAAACCCACAGCCAACATTGTCCTCAATGGTGAAAAACTGAAACCATTCCACTAAGATCAGGAATAAGACAAGGTTGCCCACTTTCACCACAATTATTCAACATTGTTTTGAAAGTTTTAGCCACAGCAATCAGAGAAAAAAAAGAAATAAAATGAATCGAAATCAGATAAGTAGAAATAAAGCTGTCACTGTTTGCAGATGACATGATACTATACATAGAGAATCCTAAAGATGCTACCAGAAAACTACTATAGCTAATCAATGAATCTGGTAAACTAGCAGGATACAAAATTAATGCACAGAAATCTCCTGCATTCCTATACACTAATGATGAATAATCTGAAAGAGAACTTAAGAAAACACTCCCTTTTACCATTGCAACAAAAAGAATAAAATATCTAGGAATAAACCTACCTAAGGAGACAAAAGAGCTGTATGCAGAAAACTATAAGACAATGATGAAAGAAATTAAAGATGATACAAACAGATAGAGAGATATACCATGTTCTTGGAGTGGAAGAATCAGCATTGTGAAAATGACTATACTACCCAAAGCCATCTACTGGTTCAATGCAATCCCTATCAAACTACCACCGGCATTTTTCACAGAACTAGAACAAAAATTTTACAATTTTACAATTTTTACAATTTTACAATTTTTATTGAAACACAAAACACCCTGAATAGCCAAAGCAATCTTGAGAAAGAAAAACAGAGCTGGAGGAATCAGGCTCCTTGACTTCAGACTATACTACAAAGCTACAGTAATCAAGACAGTATGGTACTGGCACAAAAACAGATATATAGATCAATGGAACAGGATAGAAAGCCCAGAGATAAACCTACGCACATATGGTCACCTTATATTTGATAAAGGATGCAAGAATATACAATGGAGAATAGACAGCCTCTTCGATAAGTGGTGCTGGGAACACTGGACAGCTACATGTACAAGAATGAAATCAGAACACTTCTTAACACCTTACACAAAAAGAAACTCAAAATGGATTAAAGACCTAAATGTAACACCAGACACTTTAAAACTCTTAGAGGAAAACATATGCAGAACACTCTATGACATAAAACACTGCAAGATCCTTTTTGACCCACCTCCTAGAGAAATGGAAATAGAAACAAAAATAAACAAATAGGACCTAATGAAACTTAAAAGCTTTTGCATAGCAAAGGAACCATAAACAAGTTGAAAAGACAACCCTCAGAATGGGAGAAAATATTTGCACATGAAGGAACTGACAAAGGATTAATCTCCAAAATATACAAGCAGCTCATGCAGCTCAATATCAAATATCAAAAATATCAATATCAAAAAAAACAATTAACCCAATGTATTTAAGGCAGAAGACCTAAATAGACATTTCTCCAAAGAAGATATACAGATTGCCAACAAACACATGAAAGAATGCTCAATATCATTAATCATTAGAGAAATGCAAATCAAAACTACAATGAGGTATCACCTCACCCCAGTCAGAATGGCCATCCTCAAAAAATCTACAAACAATAAATGCTGGAGAGGTGTGGAGAATAGGGAACCCTCTTGCACTGTTGGTGGAAATGTAAATTAATACAGCCACTATGGAGAACAGTATGGAGGTTCCCTAAAAAACTAAAAATAGAACTACCATACGACCCAGCAATCCCACTACTGGGCCTATACCTTGAGAAAACCATAATTCAAGAAGAGGCATGTACCACAATGTTCATTGCAGCTCTATTTACAATAGCCAGGACATGGAAGCAACCTAAGTGTCCATCAACAGATGAATGGATAAAGAAGATGTGGCACTTATATACAATGGAATATTACTCAGCCATAAAAAGAAATGAAATTGAGTTATTTGTAGTGAGGTGGATGGACCTAGAATCAGTCATACAGAGTGAAGCAAGTCAGAAACAGAAAAACAAATACCGTATGCTAAAACCTATATATGGAATCTTAAAGAAAAAAATAAAGGTTGTGAAGAACCTAGGGGCAGGACGGGAATAAAGACGCAGACCTACTAGAGAATGGACTTGAGGACACGGAAAGGGAGAAGGGTAAGCTGGCACAAAGTGAGAGAGTGGCATGGACATATATACACTACCAAATGTAAAATTGATAGCTAGTGGGAAGCAGCTGCATAGCACAGGGAGATCAGCTCGGTGCTTTGTGACCACCTAGAGGGGTGGGATAGGGAGGGTGGGAGGGAGGGAGATGCAAGAGGGAAGAGATATGGGGATATATGTATATGTATAGCTGATTCACTTTGTTATAAAGCAGAAACTAACACACCATTGTAAAGCAATTATAGTCCAATAAAGATGTTGAAAGAAAAAAAAAGCACAAGTACACACAAAACAGCCTATAGACTTTATGGAATGCATACATATCTAAGAACATATATTAAACACATTAAAGTGAATCTCTGTGATGGAGAGGGGCAGTAAGAGTGGGAACTGGGAAGAAGGGAGAAGCCAAAAATAGTCCAGAAGAGAACCTTGCAGTGAAGTGGGCCATAATCAGAGACGTATAAGGATCTCAACCCTGGGCACCAGACTTCCTACCAAAAAAAAAGGTAAATTCTTGGACAGCGCCCAAATCTACCAAAGCAGAATCTTTGGCTGTGCAGCACAAGAATTTGCATTTTTAACAAGTTCCCAAGGCCATTCTTATGCTTGCTGAAATTTGAGCTTAGAATTTGGGATTGGGACGCAAGACTTCAGATTCACTGCTGGTTCTGCCAGCAATATACCCTGACCCACACAGTTTCCTAATTCTCTAGGTTTTCTTTACTTCCTCATTCATTACCTAAACCTTATCTGACCTGACTCTTCAGGGAGAATATGTTTTCTTAAACGTGAAAGCATTCTGAAAACTTAATGAAATGATCATTAGATTTAATTAAATTTTATGGATAAACTAAGGAGTCCACAACTCAGTGATACTCTGCCCAATTTCTAAAATAAAACAAAACAGAGGCATATTTTGCAGAATTTGTTAAATGGGAATATTTAATTAAAAAATTGTGAAATACGTGCTAAAAATAAGCCAAGCATAGAAGAGAAAAGAAGGTAGTGTTAGGCACTTCCAACAGATGTGAGAATGTTTGTCTTATAGAAGGAAACTACATGGAGAGCCCATGCTTTGGAACACTAGGATTTTGGACATCAGAGGCTTCTTTTCATTTTATAGCTTGGAAATACGCAGTTTACCAGAATAAATGACATCGCTTGAAACAATTTTTTCTGGAAGACAAAGATTGCTTCTTATCTTTCCTAATCTAGGTAGGAAAATGGCATTACTATTCCCTTTATTTCCCAACCCAGTTACGTACTCACTTTCTAAAATGCGATACAAATGCATCATACCGTCCTGAAATCAGACACTATATAGCAGCATTTCTCCACTGAAGGTGATTTTGCCCCTCCCTCTCTCAGGGCCAGCTGGCACAGTCTGGAGGCATTTTTGGTTGTCAGAGCTGGGGAGGCGGGTGTTGCTATTGGCATCTACTGGGTAGAGGCCAGGGATGTTGCTAAACATCTTACAATTCATCGGACGGCACCTGCAACAAAACATTAACTTGCCTAAATGTCTGCATTGCCACTGTTGTGAAGCCTTGTTGTACAGTATTACAATGTCATTCTATTTATATCATGCCTAATCCTAAAGAGCTCTCTAGGAAAAATCGAGTAAATTCTCCTACATTTGTTTTACAGACAAGATTATAGTATCAAATATATGTGTCTGATTGTCCATACATCCAATCATCTATCTGCCTGTTTTTCATTTATTCAACCACTGTGCCTTTCACTGTCTACTCTCTACCAAGGATCATGCAAAGTACTTCAAAATCAAGGAAGACTAAGACCCAGTCTTTGCTTTGGAGATAATATCAGTTTACTTAGAAAGGCATGTCGAAGAGTGTTATAATATGATAAATGCTATAAAAAATCGTGGTACAAGTAACTGACATAGAGAACAGAATAATTATGTGTTGCTATAGCATATAAATTAATAAAATGTGACAAAGCATCATAGCATTTTATTACGTTAGAGAAATTTAACATGTATAGATATAAATATAATGACAAAAATTTCATCATCTTAATTAATTTTGCATTTTCTTAAGAACTGATTGCCCTCTTCTGGAAGTTCTCCAAATAGTTTCTGAACGTGTGTGGTGTCCTGTCTGTTAACATGCTACAGGGGATGATAGCACAATGATACATGTCACATATAAGGTAAGATTAAAGAGACTTTCTCTGGAAAAGCAGCAGGAGGAGAACCAGTTTTTGGGTCCATGAGCAGCCAAAGAATGAACCATCAGTATGTTAAAGGATTCAAAGACTCAAAGGAAGGAAAAGTATCATCTTACATATCAAAAGAGGGGAAAAGAATGAGAATACGGCCCATAATATATTCAATATGTGACTCTGTGGATTTGGAAAGTGTCTGTAAAAAGGACAGACTCTTTACTACTTACTTCAAAAGCCGCTCATCAAAGTTGTCCTACTGCAAATCTCCATTGCGTTTCTTTTCCAAATATGTAAAAATTCAGTTGAAAGTTGCCACTCAAATCTATGAGTAATGTTCTTCATTAGTTTTTGTTTTTTTGTAAATAACTTGGAGATAAAGTTGCCATATGGGAAGAAGGACTCCAACAAGTGTTGTGGTATAATAAGTTTCAAGTAAGGAATCTCTGGGGAGGAAGTGGTACAGGAAGCCGAGATGGTCGGAGCTGGCCAGGAGCACAGGGAGAGACTCTGCTTTCAGGATTTCCGAAGAAGGGATGATGGAAACCCCAGAAATCCCACAGTGGCTCTGCCACAAGTCATAAAAGTGCGAACTTCAAAAGAGTTTTCTGAGACTGAAAAATATGCTCCTCTTTTCTAAGCCTGTGTGATGAGATGGCCCCCGGGTTTACTGATAGTATCCTCATTGTCTTTAATGCCAGGCTTATTGAAACTTTAATGTTCTTGCCTCACAAAGAAAAGCGAGTTCAAAGCAGTATAAGAAAATGGATTCAAGGATTGAACGTGTGTGTCATAAGCTGATGTGTTTCCTGAGATATCTGACCAGAGTCAATAAAATGTTAAAGACTTTGACATAAAGCAGGCATATGGAACAACTGACGTATGTAATTTCTTTTTTTCTCACTGGGAAAAGTCATAACTGTACTGTCACAGTTTCTTCAAAGGGATAGACGTGAATTTAGATACTTTTCAAGGAAGAAAAATGTGTCCCTGTACCAGAGAAATTGCTACTCTAAGTTGATTTCTAAAGATATATTTATAAATTTTACTTTTGTATGTTACTTTCAGAAAGTGCTTTTAGTATTATCTCTTATTCGTTGTGTAAATTGATGTGCCATTCTACTGAAACATACTCTCACGTGAACATGAGAAATTGATCTGGCATACTGAAGGTAAAAAGCTAAAGCATGTAACATTCTAGAACGTCATATGCTGAGAAGGAAAAGTCAATGTGTGAGGAAACCTCTGAGGCCAAAAGGCAGATAAAGAAAGCAAATAATTTTCACACTTGCAATCTAATATATAAGCTGTACAAACCCCAGGAAGGAAAAAAAATATATATGTTTTGTGTCAATGTATTTCATAGACTTTTTTATCCCCCAGGAAACTGTCAGAAATGTCATGATGAAAGTCAAGAACAATAAAATACATAACCAAGTTATCCAAGTCATACACCCCAAATCCTTAGGAATTGTGGTAGAAGGAGCAGAAAGGGAACAAATGATTCCTGGCCTGAATTTGCACTCTCTAAATCATGCTATCAATTTCTTTCTTTATTTTTCTTAAACACTTTTTTTTCTGATTGTGACAGTCATACATGTTCATTGCAAAAAAAAAAAAAAGAAAAAGAAAAAGAAAAAAACAAAAGAAAATGAAGAAAATAAAAACGTATTGCTACCACCTAGAGCTTAAAGTCTATTCCTCCAAAAATATTTTCATCTTAATGTTAACTAAAGAATAACTGGCAGATGGTAACGCCAACTTTTCAGACCTGCTCAGTGAATCTTGACCCGGAACAGCTGGTGGCAGCTTCCTACCATTTACAGCGAAGTTGAGAAGCCCACTAAGACATCCCAGATGGGGAAGAGAAAAGGTGAGGGAGAGGAAAAAAGAAGAGAAAGAGAGAAAGAAGGGGAGGATTTGTTCAAACTTAAATTTAAACATACTATGAAATGAAATTAAATAAGATGAAGCTGATAGTTTTTGGAACATCAGCCCTCAGCATGTGAGGAGGGGTCTTCCAGGAACATTGAAACCATGTTCTATAGATGGTCCCTTACTCAATCTGGTTAGTATTATGTTAATTTCATCTAAGAACAAGAATGTTACAGGCCCTTATGCTACAGAAGTGCATGGAGATTCTAGTACTGTTGGCCGGGCAAAGGACAATATGTGTGTGTACATGCTGATCTGCTTATTTTTAAGATAATAATAATCGGTAACTTTTGTTAACTGTTTCCTATATCCCATGCTGAGAGCTGAGAGTATTATTTCATTAGTTTTTTTCCCACCCATTTAATAGATGAGGAAACTGAGGAGTAGAAACGGAAAGGTATAGCCAATGGTTGCAAAATGGCAGAGCTTGGGTCCAAACACAGGTTCATCTGCAGTGACCCCAAACCCAGGGCCACTACACTCAACCACACTTCCCCAGCCCCTACCACTCTCCCCTCAAAACTGTGTGGACCCAATGATTTGAAGAATATCTTTCAAAGCATAAAATTTCCAAAACGAAATATACTTAATATTAATGAATTGTTAACAAATTCTGGGATATTATTGAAAATACGTACTCTTTGGAAAGGGAAGTGAAGACTCTGACAGAGCCAGGTGGCATTGATTAATAGTCTCCTCATAAAGTAGAACGGCTTCAAGCCTTTGGTGGGGGTGGGTAATGGCATATCTGCTTTACAAGTTTATTATATTTTATTGCATCCTCTCTATATCATATTTTGAACAGACATAATGGCATGGAATCTAAATTATGGTAATTCCTGGCTCAATAGTCTTTCAAATATAGCCATGTGTTTCTAAAGACATTGATAATATATAAACAGAAAATGAAGTGCTTGGACTTACAAGTTATAAGTATTTTAACCTCTTCAAATAATTTGAAGTCCTTATTAGTAGCAAAAGGCATTTTACTGAGCCTATACAGATCTTACTGGGTTAAAAAATAAATTCTCTGTTCTGTACTAACTGACGATAATTTCTGAGATATAACATTGATTTGAAAAAAAAAAATAGCAAGTCGTTGTTGTCTAATGGGTATAGAATTTCAGTTTTTCAAGATGAAAAGAGTTTTGGAGATTGGTTGTGAACAGTGTGAATGTACTTAATACTACTGACCTGTACACTTAAAAATAGTTAAGGTGGTAAATTTTATGTTATGTGTCTTTTACCACAATTAAAAATAAAATAAAATAAAATTTTAAAATGAAAAAAAGGAAAACATCGGCCTCAGGTCAGATTGTTCTCTCACGGCCGCGTCACCTGCCCCACTCTCGGTCCTCCCTTAACTTCATGAACTAAGCATGTGGGAGAAAGAGGAACAAGTTTCCATCATAATTATTAGTACTGTTAACAAGTGTCAGTGGTCCACCTGCTTATTATCAAGTTGCTGGGATTTCCATAGTTACTATAAATACTGCAGAATTATTTGTTTTCAGAGCTGATGGATTAAAAAAAAAAGGATCTCCTCTCACTCTAGTTTTACTTTTCTTACTAGAATTTTACCTGCATCTCTCTAGGACTATCTCCTAGTAGATGTCAGGCTTGATCATCACTCCCAAGAATTGTCTCCAATATTTTTTTAACAGAGTTGCCGAAGAGGGGAAGACATCAAATTGAATGCTTACTGCTTGGAACATTCCAAGAAAGAGATGTGAACAGATTCCTTTTGTTTCATGAGGAGCTGAGAGTTAGACTAGCTGTTTCTCAGTAGACACTTGGGCTGTTTCTCGCTAAGCAGCAGTGCTCTGGCTAAGCACACCGTGCACTTTCTGGTCAGAAGCCAGTTTTGGCAGATCAAAGGAGGAGTCCCTTGACAAACCAATCTTTAGTCAGTTGACCACGGAAGACATGGGGTAGTCTAGTCTCCAGAGCCCAGGCTACCCCTCTCCAGTGGAGATTAAGACTAATATAAAATTCCAAGTGTAACAGTGCTGCTCGGAAAATGTACACTTTCCAACTTAATCAAAACCCAGCTTTATTATGGTTCCTCCTACTGGGCAATATTTCTTTTGGCTTTACTCTAAGAAACAATTGCCCAAAATAGGATTCCCGTTCTGCTAGAGTCAAACTCAATTGTACTGTTGATCCTAGAGTTTGACCTGTTTCAGAGAGCCAGAGCTGGAAACAGAGGATCAAGGAAAAGCAGCAGTTTTCTCAAGATACACACTGGAACACACGTGCTTCATCAGCAGCTTCACTGACCTAGCTTCTCCTTCGCGAATCTGGCCTGACTTTGAGGGGTCCGTTTTCAGGAGGTGACTGAAGACTTGGCAGGCTGGTTCTCACTTACTGTAATTGAGTCAGACAATTAAATTGCCTCCCAGTTACTGAAAATGTAAACCACATACACTGTATGTAGGTCACAGCGTTCCAGTTGTGCGTGTCCGGTATAGTGACTTAATGCCTGGATATGGACCGCTCTTTGAGTCAAAGCAGCATAGCCTGCTGGCTCAGCTGCGCACATGCACGCAGCAAGGGTAACACCAAAGGTCTGTAGCTTTGGAAGATGTCCTAGAATCGGCGCTCCAACACATGGATTTATTTAGACAAAACAATGTGTCAGCTTATCATCATGCTGCAATTTTTGGATAGCTTTCCTTAAAATCCTAAAGTGAAATGTGTTTATTAATGAGCCCCTTCCTTTACACACAACCCTTATAAACCTCCATGTTTTCCCCAAACCAAAGTTGTACTCAGAGATGTAAAATAAAACACTTTTACACCAGTAGAGAATCTAAAGTAAAACTTACAAAGATGTCAGCCTCAGTGTGTGATGTTAGTTAGACTTTGGAGAAAGTGGACTTCGTTACATTATCGGAACTGGGGAAAAGGATTGTGTATATGTTCAACCTGACAATATGAATGCCAGTACAGTCAGTTGATTACTGTTAATACAGTGGTGATGAAAAAATAGGTTTTATAATCAATCTTACTCTCAGAAGAATGACTGTTTTCACAGTATTAGGATATCTTATCTCCGAAACAGACTACAAACAATAGGCTGTTAAAAGTTTTCCTTAGAAAAATTCCTTGATCTGCATTTGGATTTTCCATGGCAAATCTTCAATCTTAAGATTCTATCCTTCTCCAACTCCACATGCTTTTTGACATCTGGCTCCATCATCAAGTGTTGCATGTTTAAAGAATGCAATTTTCCTAGTCTAACAAAAGCAGAATTACCAAGATATGTGTGTGTGTGTGTGTGTGTGTGTGTGCATGTGCTCCAGGAATGTTCCCTGCAAAAGCATCCTAATGGATCCTTACTTAAATCCCTTTCCCCATGCTTAGCAAACCATGCTCTTAGAATTATATTAACTGTTTAATGAGGAAATCCAGTGTTTTCCTGGTGGGCTTGCTCTTAGGTAGCCCTATTTCTATTTGGGGTATTCTGGTTATGAGGTTATCTTGGGCAGCACCAGTCTTTCTCCAATAGAGAAAGGTTAAGAGAAAAGGTATGTGGACACCCATATGTAAAACATTGAGATGAGGACATTCCTTCACACCAGATAAAAAAATAAACTCAAATAGTTTAAAGATCTAAATGTGAGAGCGGAAACCATAAAACTAGAAGAGAACATAGGCAGAACACTCTGACATAAATCATGGCAATATTTTTTTGGATCAGTCTCCTAACGCAAAAGAAATAAAAGCAAAAATAAACAAAAGGGACCTAATTAAACTTAAAGGCTTTTGCACAGCAAAGGAAACTATTGACAAAATGAAAAGACAACCTACTAAATGGGAGAAAATATTTGCAAATGATATGACCATGACTGACAAGGGGTTAATGTCCAAAATATATAAACAGCTCATACAACTCAATATCAAAAAGACCAAACAACCCAATCAAAAAATTGGCAGAAGACCTGAATAGACATTTTCCAAAGAAGGCATACAGATGGCCAACAGGCACATGAAAAGATGCTCAGTATCGGTAATTATTAGAGAAATACAAGTCAAAACAACAATGAGATATCGCCTCACATGGGTCAGAATGGCCATCATCAAAAAACCTGCAAATAACAAATGCTGGAGGGGATGTGGAGAAAAGGGAACCCTCTTGCACTGTTGGTGGGAATGTAAATTGGTGCAGCCACTATGGAGAACAGTATGGAGGTTCCTCACAAAAGTAAAATTAGAACTACCATGTGATCCAGCAATTTTGTTCCTGGGTATATATATGGAAAAAATGAAAACACTAATCTGAAAAGACATATTTACCCCAATGTTCATAGCACCCAATATTTACAGTAGTCAACATGGAAGCAACCCATCAACAGATGACTTGATTAAGATGTGGTATATACAATGAACTATTACTCAGCCATAAAAAAGAATACAATTCTGCCATTTGCAGGAACATGGATGGACCTAGAGGGTACTGTGCTTAGTGAAATAAGTCAGACAAAGACAAATACTGCATGATATCACTTATGTGTGGAATCTAAAAAGTAATACAACTGAATGTGTATGCAAAACAGAAACAAAGTCACAGACATCCAAAACAAACTTGTGGTTACCAAAGGGGAGAGGGAAGGGAGAGGGACAAATTAGGGGTATGGGATTAACAGATACAAACTACTATGTATAAAATAGATAAGCAACAAGGATTTACTACAGAGCACAGGGAATTACAGCCATTATCTTGTAAAAACCTATAATGGAATATAATCTGCAAAAATACCAAATCACTCTGCTGTATACCTGAGACTAATATAATATTGTAAATAAACTATACTTCAGTTTAAAAAAAGAGAGTGAGAGAAGGTATAAGCATGTGAGACTGGCTATTCTTCTGCCACCAACTCTTATTGCTTCCATTTTGAGTGTCTCAAAAGGGTATAAAACTTCTCAACTCTGAAACAGTAGGTTCACGCCAGTCCACCTCTTCAGAGCTAGCTCAAAGCCTCTTGAAGCTTCCCTCACTCAAACCGTGCAGCCAAGCGCTCCATGAAAAAGTTGCACATTGGATTATTTCCAATATATATATTTCCAAGTATATCTCTTGACACAATGATAGGAGAAAGTGCAACACTGATGTGAAAATCTAGTTATTATTCCAGGTCCATTTCCACAGTATGTGGTGTTTGAGGCAGTGATGGAGTGACATGGGTAATATGTGAATGTCCTATAATTTAGACCAACTCCAAATATACACAAAGAGCTCATAAAATCTTAGAATACATATCATTAAAATCAAGGTTCTTCTTTCTATGAAACCTCAACAAGATTCTATGTTATTCTTGTTATACAGAATTTTTTGTTATTCAGTTCTTTGTGATAAAGAAGCTCTTTATATATCCAACTTGAACAAAGGCATAAATAGTCAGAGACAAAGTTATTATATACATTATAATACTGAAAATTAGTTTAAAATGCTTTTATGATGAAGAATTTTAAAAGATGCCCGGATGTCAAATATTTTACTCCCCCCTCCAAAATCCCCCAAACACAGAACATACTGTCTCATATATTACCCATAAACTCAATGAATAAAGCTCTTATTCACAATAGCAATGAATATGTAAATACCCAATCTTACCCTTAATGAGACACATTACCAATTTTTAAAAAACTATACTTTAGTCAACCATTTACAGGAAAATTTGAATAAGAAATAAAATGTTCTTATTTGAAAAGATGTTAACAACTCTTCCCAACTTATAAAGTGTTCTGATATTAACAAAATCCCAATGAAACACTTTAAGCAAAAATGACAAAACTATAAAATGCATCTGGAAGAGCCAGATTTGCACCCATTCCTTAAAAGCATGTCCAGAGGCTGGCGCCATTGTTCTTTGTTGGGGGCCTGGCTCTGTTCATGCAGAGGAAGGTCTCACCTGAGTGGATGGCAGACTCCAAAGACAGAGGATCAAACAGAATTGGAAACTGTGTGATAAAATAAAGTTCAGTCCCAGGAAGGCAAGCAGAATTGGTGGTAAAGGAAAGAGAAGGGGACATCAAGTCCGTCCCAAGAGGCATGCCAGAAACCCCCAAATCCTAGAAGTCGAGAGAAGATGTAAGTGGGAAATAGTACATAGAAAAGGATCTGTGGAAACTGTCTAAACTAGATTCTGCTTCTTGTCACTCAGCTAATCAGGATGGAGCATGTGAGTGGCTTGGCAGAGATATCTAACTAAGAACGAACAGGGGAAAACGAGAAATTTGGGACTGAGAAGAGAGGGTGATTATGATTTGTTAAAACACATTCACAAAGCCATGTTAATTCCAGCAGCATGAAACAAGTGCAAGGACACACAGATTCCAGTAATGATAAATATAAAACAGAATAAGCATCACAATTTAGCCTCACCCAAAAGTGTTGAAAGAACTGGTTAGTGATTTCTATCTCACAATTCATTATAAGATAAAATACATTTCAAGGGGCAAGAAGAATTAACTATGTTTAAAAACAAATGAAACAAACAAGAAAAGGAAATAGAAGTTTACTAATTCTAACACCTATTAATGGAGTGCCCACTGTGTAGCTTTGCTATTCTTGGTGTCGGGGATACCACAGCAAACAAAACCGATGAAAGTGCTTGCCTTGGTGGAGCTTATATTGTGATGGAGAGAGACACGCTATAAATGAATAGACAAGTAGAATCAACGCTATGTCCAGAGGGGCGAGGGTGAAAGAGCTTTATAGGCAGAGGGCATAGCAAGTACAAAGGCCCTGTGATGAGAACATTCCTGGTGGGCAGGGGACAGAAAGGTGTTCAGTGTGGCTGGAGTGAATGAGTAAGGGGCAGGATGGTGGGAGATGAGATCACAGGCACAGAATGACAGGGTATCAGGACAGACTGTAGGACATAGGAGGTCACTGTGAGGACACGAGCCTTTATTCTGAGTGAAACAAGAAATCACTGAAGGGTTTAAAGCAGAAGAGTGGGATCATCTGACTTACATTTTAAGAAGATCCCTCTGTCTACTGGAGTGAGAATAGACCAGAAGGAAGCAAGAATGGGCATTATTTAGAGAAATTCATGTGAGAGATGATGGTGAGAAGTATTCAGATTATGAGAGCATTTTAAAGGAAGAGGCAACAGGATTTGAGGACAAACTCAATGACGATTGTGAGAAAAAGAGAGAACCCAAGATTATTCCACATTTTTGGCCAGAGCAACTGGAAAGATGAGTTGTCATTTATTGAGATGGGAAATCTGTGGGAGGACCATCTGGGGACATGATTAGCCGTTCACTTTTGGGCACTTTAGTTTGAGATTCTGATTAGATGTCCAGGTAGAGATATCAAGTGGGCCATTAGCTATAATCTGCAGTTTGGGAAAGAGGTCTGGATTGGAGACATAAGTATTAGAGTTTTCAGAATATAGATACAAATATAGAAAAAGGTTTAAAAATCTTGAAATGTGAGTAAATAAACAAGAGAAAAAAACCAACGACTGAGCCTTGGAGCAGAGATTGAGGAAATGAGAAGAAATCAACAAAGGAGACTGAAAAAAAGCCACTACTGAAGTAGGAGGAAAATCAGGAAAAGTGTAATGCTTTTGAAGACAAGAAGAAAAAAAAAAAAGTGTTTCAAGGAGGAGGGATCAGTTGAGCCCAATGTTCCAGAGAGGTCAAGTGAGATGAGAACAGAGAATTGTATGTTGCATTTTGAAGACTGGAAGATATGGTGATAGAGGGAAGGGCTGTTTTGGTGGAACAAAACCTGATTGGCATGGGTTCAGGAGAGGATGGACTAAGAGGGATTGAAGGCAATAAGGGGTTTTGCTATGTAGGGTAACAGAAAAGAATAATATCTGTAGGGGGATATGGATTCAGGAGAGAAATTTTGGTTTCCTTGGTTGTTTTTTAAGAGGAGAGAAATTACATGTGTTTGCCAACAGGAATTACGTAGCGGAGAAGAAGAAAAGTTGATGCTGCAGGAGAAAGAAGAAAAGTTACTGAAACAGCGACCGTGAGTAGGTGAAAGTGGATTCTATTGTAAGAGTGGAGGGGATTGGCCTTCGTTAGGTGTGGGAGCATTCATCAGCAGTCACATGAGGGAGTGTGGGTGCGTGGGCACAGATATGGGTAAGGTGCTGGGTGTGGTGTAGGGCATGGTAACTAATATTTAATGAGTCGTAGTAGATAGTTTTTAATTACGTCTACCAACTGTTCCTCCCAACCCTGTATTCACATGCAGATTCTCACATCAAGAAGTTGAATCTCTTTTCCTTCTCTTGAATCCTCCTGACCTTGTGCCTTGCTTTGACTAATAGAATAATGTGGGAGTGACATTCTGGGCTTTCCAAGCCTGAGCCTTAAGAAGTTGTCATCTTCTGCTGCCTCCTTCTTCGAACCCACTGCCACACTCTAAGAAACCCCCGGCACTGGATGCTCAGGGTTCAAACGCAGAACCACGGAGGTTAAGAGGCCATTGTGGAGCTCGAGGCCAGTGGGGCTCCCGATTGAATCACCCTAAGCTGCTGCCCGTAGAGCAGAAAAACTACCCAGCCGAGTCCTGCCCAAGTTCCTGACCACCAATCGTGAGAAATAACACATCAGTTTTAAGCCATTAATTTTGGGGACTTTGTAAGGCAGAAATAGTTCATTGAAATACCTGTGAAAATTTTAAAACATTTCACTTGAAAGTGAGGATGGAAAAGGTGTAGGAGTTTGAGGGGGAGAGAAAAAGGTTTGAAAAAGTCAGAGAGGAGGAGAGTTCGGAGAGAAACTGTGTGACTGTTGGGAAGAACGAAGGTGAATTTAAAGGGAAAAGAATCAGTGTGTGAGTTGGTCTCCAGCCACCTTCAGCTGCCCTGGTGCAGGCTGGGACCTGGGGAGGGTTGGATTTCAGCTGGGCTGGATTTGTGACAGGTGAGTTTGGAAGGATGTTGAAGGGATGTAAGAGACCTGTTGTAATGAGTGGTCACGGGATTCCATTTCATGGGCTAATAAATCATTTTCAAACTACCTCTCTGCTGATTTAAAAGAAACAACACACTCTATCAATCTGCATAGAGCTCCTGGGAAAGAACTTGTACCTGTATTTCTTTGGCTCCTCTCACAACAGTCCTTCTCTTTCTTATAAGGAAGCCAGGAAGCTGAAAGTAAAGCATTTATTTTCTGCTGTCATTTTTACCAGTTATGGATTGTAAACTGTTACAAGAGAAGCCCTGTACAGAACTTTAAAAAATCCTTAATAGAGCATAGCATAGTGTTAAACAAGATCGTCAAGAAAAAATTATTTAAATAAATGAGTGAATAAATATGTCACTTACTTCTTCATGTTTCGTGAATAATTGTTTAGTGGGCAGGAAAGATGTAATTAAATGTGAATAACTCCAGTTGTGTGTGCAGGCTACTCGGGGTGCCTGAACCATCGCCGGCACAGTATGAATGAAAGTTCACATTCTCATGAGTTGAAGAAAAAGTAACTCCTGCTAAAGACTTTTTTCCAATCATTTTTCATGTGTATTTATAAAACTCCACATTGAACAGTGTTTTTCTGGTACAGATTAACAGTCTGGCATTTGAGCTTCTCCCCAAATTCCATTATCTTGACATCAAGAAATTGGGTAAAAGGCTCACCTTTAGATTCACACATTGATATTTGCTGCAATTTATTTGCACCTTTAGATTCACAGCTTTATATTTGCTGGAATTTATTTGCTCACCTTTACATTCACACCCATAAAAATATGGGTGCTTGGGTGAATCATGGCAAGGCATGAGCTACTGCAGGTCATTCAACTTCTTTGGAAATGTTTTCATTGTGCAGTAGTAAAGTCTGCCCTATTTTGAAGTGTTAAGATGTGTTGACTTAAAGAGAACATTCTTTTTCTGCTGTGAATGGATACAGACTTTTCCATTTCGTTCCAGAAAGTGAGTAAAAGTCTACTAATGTACCTTCACTTCAGGAAGATTCCAATTTCAGGACCCAGCCAAAAGGGCAATTAAGATTCCACAGATAAAAAGTCTTTAATCTGCAGAAGATAGGCAATTGATGCCCCAGTTCTGATACTGTGCTTCATGGCCCGTTAATGCTTATTTTCTACAGAGAATTGATGTTATCAAGCTTTTCAGTTATTTTCTCAGAAAAGAGTATTACATACAATATCATGGTGAGGGGAGAGTTCATTGTACAGCTACTAACACGTGAAATATGACTTAGTCCTCTGGTTCCAAAACCTGGTCAAATGAATTACCACCAAAGCTGTTTTAAAATAAAGATTCCTGGACGCCCCCCACCCACCCTGCCCCCAGATTCTAATCCAGGAAGACTGGAAAGAGACTCAGGTGGATTGATTTATAACACGCTCCTTGCGTGATTCTTCTCTTGTTAGTCTGGCACCGGTTCACTGACAGGTCTTTAAAAATCACTGATTTATTCAACTGGAATATACGTCAGATGCCTGTTTGTGTGACTCTATAAAGGGTGACATGGTAGTAAAATATGTTCCTTTCTCCTCAAGCAGGTGGATGCATTTATGACCCTGGCTGTCACCTATAAAACAACTGATACTTTCCGTCCAGTATTCACTTGACAAATATGTGTGACGGCCCGCTGCCGTCAGCGGATTTGTGTTCATCTCCTCTGAGATGAACTCTTCAATAACTCAAGGGGTTTACTCAGAAATAATTCTCAATCATATGTAGCTCTGCTGCATTTCCTTTTCCGCTTGTCATGCTGCTTCTTCAACACCCAACCCATCCGTGATTCTAAATTGGAGGGCCAAATCCTCCAAAGAAGTATATTTCTTTTTTTTTTTTAGAAATTCACGTTCTTTATTTATTTATTTATTTATTTATTTATGACTGTGTTGGGTCTCCCTTTCTGTGCGAGGGCCTTCTCCAGTTGCGGCGAGTGGGGACCACCCTTCATCGCGGTGCGCGGGCCTCTCACTGTCGCGGCCTCTCTTGTTGCGGAGCACAGGCTCCAGACGCGCAGGCTCAGTAGTTGTGGCTCACGGGCCTAGTTGCTCCGCGGCATGTGGGATCTTCCCGGACCAGGGCTCGAACCCG
This sequence comes from Balaenoptera borealis, assembly GCF_965194805.1. Classification (NCBI taxonomy): domain Eukaryota; kingdom Metazoa; phylum Chordata; class Mammalia; order Artiodactyla; family Balaenopteridae; genus Balaenoptera; species Balaenoptera borealis. The sequence goes on along the minus strand of NC_138873.1, from coordinate 112,493,666 downwards.
TGTCCCCTGCATTGGCAGGCAGATTCTCAACCACTGCGCCACCAGGGAAGCCCCTATATTTCTCATAGTTGTAGGAAGACCACATGTATATGTCGAAAGCCAGAATCAGTGTTTTACTGTAATGTTTAATTTGGGAAAAATATTGTTTTTATAATACAACCTACAGAAAATAAGGCTCAACCAAACTTGTATAGTGAAGATCCACAGAAGTTAACGGATTCCTCTGGGTATCACCCGCCATAATGTATCTTAATTGGCAGGGGTTACAAAAGCATTCCCATCCTGTAGGTACCAAAACGGACATATCACAAAACACCGATCAGCACTGTTTATGCGATAGGATCGCTCAAACTGTTAAATCTCAAGGCACCAAGGGCTTTCTCTTCTTTCAGCTGCTCTCTGTGATTCACTACTTGCCTTCCTACCATCACTTTCCAATTCCAAGAGCCCCTTTTTCACTTTTTTGCGACTTCCACCCAGATTCTAATGATACGCTGCTTTGCCCACATTCCAAAATCCTCGGGATGATTAAGATGAAGGCACCGCTGCCCAGAAGGAGTTGGCACGTGAGTTCTGTATATTGACTTTCAAATTAATGAGATAATTGTACCAATCTCCATTTCCCAGTCCCAGAACAGTCACAGACTGTATGTTGAAGCTATTTACCCTGAAGTTCAATCCATAAATCTGTAGTAAAAATGAAATAAGGATCCAGTGAATTATGTGCAATGGCAAACACCTATTACATTTGGCATTTGGAAAATGTTAGACCACTGTAAAATAACTGAATTTCACTTGTCAAGCATTTTCATTACCATGATCATTTGGTAGAAAACTTCTTAAAGCTGGTCAAGGAAATTTAATATTAAGAAGGCAACATAAACACACACACGTTTCATGTGTATTTAGGTCTCAACCACCAAAAGGTCCCTCCCCCTTTTCTTTTCTATTTCAGCAGCAAAGATAGAAGATTCTGAATTTAGGTGAGAAAAACGTACGGCATATTTCCAAGTCTAGGTGTTCTTCTTTATGGATTGGCTAATTCAGCTTCTATTTTTCTAGCAGGAAAGTGGGATATAGATTGAGTGACATGTTCAAGGTCCCAAGGCAAATAAGCAGCACGTCCAACACTAGAAGCCAGACCTCATTTCATTCAGCAAATATATGTGGGGGGTAACATGTGCCAGGCACACAGGTGAGGGGTACACATGCTCTGTCCTCCGAGTACTCATTATCTACCTGAGGGAGTTGAATGACTAACAAGGTTACTACAAGGGAGAACATAGGAAGAAATAAAGATTCCTCCAGGGTTGGGTAAAAGGGGCTTCCTAGAGGAAGCCTAATGTGACCTCTGAGCTGCATATAAGAGAAGAGAAGCAGAAGGATGTTTCAGGCATGAGGAGTATTTCCTCGGACTCAGAGGCAAGAAAGCACATGCTGTTCAGGGAGCTGTAGGTACCTCCTGACGCTGGAGCACAGGTAAGGATGGCAGGGAGCGACGAGACTGGGCTGGTGAGGGGCCCAGAATCTTGTCAAATTTAGACATTTGGGCATTACTCTGAAGGCAATGGAAGAGTCGTTGTAGGGATCTTGGCAGAGCGATAGTACTAAAGTTTGCATTTTAGCAGCAATTATCAGATTGTAGTGTGAATGTTGGATTGGAGAAAGGGAGAGAAAGGAGGTCAAGACCATGCTTCCTCTATCACTGTACAAAGGGTCTTGGTGAGAATTTTAAAAAGGCACCCCTTCCTGGTGGAACCTTGTCATAACACACAGAGTTTATCAGAACAAGACTCTCTTTAGTCCCATTTGCCAGAAAATTATTGACAGAGATATAGAAATCGACATGACATGCTCTGACACCCTTGTGCAATGTACAGCCTGACCAACTGGCCCTGACCACACATTGCTTCTAGGAAACCCAAAAAGGAAGTATGATTAACTTTGTCTAGCAGTTGAAAATGGGCAAGCCACTTTCATAAAAGTTATTTTGTTTACCCTTCCTGATAAGCCTGTGAGGTAGTTAGAAAAGGTGATGTTTTCACCCTCATACTGAGCTGATATGTTAAAAATTGGGCTGAGGAAACTAGGGTGATTGTTTTCAATTCTCTTTCTCTCTCACATCTTCATTAGGGAAAAAGACATTCTACAATGTTATGTTCCCTTTCTGTGGTCAAGTGCTGTTACCTTCTTTTTCTAACTATCCCCAAAGGAAAGAATACAGAATAGCGGAATTGAAACCCTTGTGGTTGCTCCAAAACCATAACAAGTAAGACTACGTAAGTTATACCTGCATGGGAGGGAAATTCTGGGTTAGGCAGGCATCACTGTATTTACTCATGTCTGAAAGTCTGATTATGTCTAATACGGCATTTCCAAGCAGATTCTGAATGATGACCAGGTCCTGCACAAAGAAATTCCTCAGAATACTCAATCAGTGTCATCATTCCTTCCAGATGAAAGACATTTCAATGCACAATGCTTAAAACATAAAGATTAAGGCAAAGTATGCACTGATTTCAGTGCATTTAGTGGTTTACGTGTTTACCTTCTCCACTGAACTGGGAGATTTTCCAAAATAAAATTTTTAAATTTATTTAATTTTTAAAAATATTTTACCTAAAGATAAAAAGTAAACTCTAGTCATTTTTCAATAAAATAGTTACTCAATAACATTCTTGCTACCTCAAAAGAGGTATAAATGTAGGTTTGTAATGGCCTAAATACCAGACTTCTCTGAGTTCTGGTAATTGAAGAACATACAGCTGGGAACTTTATACCATAATTTAAAACAGACTGGAAGATACTATAACTTTCCTTAGATCGTCATTTAATTATTTCTACGGAAATACCATCCTTCTTAGATTTCAAATGCCTTAAATTTTGTAATACACCATAGTTTTGCAATAAAATGTGCAGAGACAAGTAATTTTAAAACTTTTTGCCATCTGGGGAAAAGAAGGACAGGACATTTTTTTAGAGCTGAGCTGTAATGGTTAGACTTTTTTTTGATTACAAGTGAATGAAAATCCAAACCAAACTGGTTGGAACTAAAATAGAATTTATTGCCTCACCTAACCCAAAAGTTCAAGAATAAGTCTAGCTTTGGTCAGAGCTTGACCAGACTCAAATGACATCATCAGGACATGGTTTTTCTCTGCAACCCTTGGCTCTGCTTTCTACTTACTGTAGACAAGGTTGACTCCATGGTTGGCGGCCACGGCTCTGGTTCTTCATACTTCCAGGTACCCACCATGTAAGGGAGACAGTCTGCTTCTCTGAGATCGGAAACAAAAGGCTCAGAATGAAATTTCTGCAGCTACGTTCGGCCCCCATGGATCCTACCTATGCATGGACATTCACTATGGCCAGAGGGAGGAACGCACCCTCCCTTCCTCCCATGGGTCTGGGCTTAGTTCAAATAGACCATTTCAGGTCTGGGGGAGGGTTTGGTTTACCTAAGGCACGCGGGCTAACAAAGGCTGAGGGGTGGTTCTCCCAGAGCAAAAAGGAGGTGCCATTGTTGCTTTCGATTCAATGCTCTCTCTGGTAGATTTTAAGTTACGTGATAGTAAGGACCTTATCGATTTTGCTCACCATTTTATCAACAGCACATAGCACAGTGTCTGGGCACAGAGGGAATTCAATGAGCATGTACTGATTGGACAAAGGTAATAATGACATGTTCTCATTTCCTCTAGGATGAATAAAGATGGTCTAGTGTAAGGATTCTGTTAGTCTGTAGCATTTTACATTCTTGATGTCCCCTCCTTCTTGGGCCTCATCCTTCCTTGGCTTTGATGGTTCTAACCATCCAGGATTAGTTCCTGGACTGACAATTGTGCATCCCCCAAGCATCCCCACTGGTAGTTGCCAGCGTGCCACTTCCCTTGCCACTGTGGTTGTCTTGACCTTGATTATCTGTCACCTGTGAGAGATAATAGCCTCCTAATTAGTCTCTCCACCTCTAGCCCTTCTCCTCTCATCTACAGGGATTTTAGAAGAATTTGCTTAAAGAGCAATTTGAATATTGTTAATTATCTGCAGTCACTTTCTTGCCCCAAGTGAAGTCCAAACTCCTTAGTACTCAAGTAAGATCCCAAACCTGCTATTTATTTTCCTCTCCTGTTTGTTCTCAGAAGCACTCTAAATGCCTTAAGAGGAAAAATTATGGCTAATTCGTTGTCTTATTTTATTTGGTTACTTGCCTTTCTAGATCCTATATTGATGGTTTTGTACATAATAAACCATCAATAACTAAAAGTTAATGAATAAATAAAATAAAAGACACATACCACAATGAATGTACAATGCTATCTCTGGAATTTCATCTTTTGAGGATAACAGCAAAGATATATCCAATGAGTAGACGGTTCCATTTTCTGTGGTTCATTGCAGCTGGTTCAGGAGAAAAATCCACATTTTATTTCTTCGTAGCTTTCAGAGAGTGTTCTCTAAAATTGGCTTGAACTGTATAATACTTGTACAATGGGAAGAAAAGAGTATTTCCATCTTGGCATTGAAAATGTCTTTCTTCTCAGTTACGGTATCTGATCACACATACAGCACAGATTGTCATCTGATATCTTTAAAAAAAATCATTTCTGGGCAATTCAAAAAGAAAGAAACAAAGTTGGTCAATAAATATAAAATGCTCAACCTGAATAATTATGATAGAAATTCAAATTAAGATAACAATGAATTAGTATTTGTTTTTACTTCTCAGATTAGCTAAGGTTAAAAGTTTGTCACCACAGTTTGACAAAGATGCAGAAAAGCGAGTGTTCTCATAGACTGCGGTGGAATGGCAATTTAGCAGTAGCTATCCAAATTAAAAATGCATATTCCTTTGACGCACCTATTTCAGTTCTAGTAAGTTATTCTACGTATATTCTGACATAGTTGCATAAAAATATATGTGCATGTATATTCAGTTCATCGTTATTTGTAGCTATTAATTTAAAAAAAGAATTGGAAGCAACACTATTGCCTATCTTCTAGGAACTGGAAATTAATTATTGTTTAGCCATGTAGTAGACTAGAATATTTAGAGTCAAATTTTAAAAGAATTAAATAAGTATATGTGTGTAAAGGTGGTAATCTGGGTAAATGTGGAAAAATCTCCAAAAAATTAGATGGAATAAACTATGTGCAAAACAGTACATAAAATATGATCCAGTTTGTTAAAAATGAACACAATTTTAGTAGCAATGCTAGAGAAAGAAAGATGGGAATGGGGCCATTAGGTAGGGGGAAAGACTTTTGTATCCTTCTATTTGAATTTTCACCATATACAGTCACTGTTTTTATAATACATACCTAGAGTGAGGGGAAAAAAAAGAAAAACACATACACTCAAATGCAAAAAAAAATGAATTCTTTAGTATTGTACACAATTCATGTTTTCACGTTCATTTATACATGCACATGTTCAAAAGCTATTTCTTGAGTGTTATTGTGGTCCAGACACCATACACGCAAGATGAACTTGCAAGGTTCTTGTTTCTTTTTTCAGAAGGTGCACGCATTCTTGGAACTCAAAAGTGCTTTTGCACATAGGTCCCTGCCCACAAATACAGGTATTTTGCTTTTCATAATCATGTTAAAGTACTATGTTAAATGGCCAGCCTGCTCATGTACAAATGTACCTGTACATTTCTACTCACATGTACAAAAAGCATGCTAATTCAATTGACCATTTTCAGCTTTGAGCCGCGGGCTCGTAACTTCCTTTTGGTTTGCATGAATGGCACTTTGTTTTTCTTGAACCATAATAATGAAAAACAGGTTCTGAGCATAGGTCAGCTCTGTAAACAATACCAGCAGCCTGAGAAAGCAGAGCTACGCTGCCCTCTGACTGACCACACTGCCGTGGATTGTGCTCTACCTGAAGGGGACAGGGGGCAATTTCCCGCCATGCTCAGGTAGGCGGAAAACAAGAGTGGCTCATTTGCATCGGACTTAGCTTTGAGAGCCAAACTCCACTCTTTCTGCAACGTAAAGTCAACCATGCCACCGTGGGGCCTCCTCACACATTCCAGTATTCATCAAAAGAACATTAGAGATTGTCAACATTTGTGGTCCAAAGGAAATTTTATTAGGGTGGACCTGGCCAGGACTTTTAAGAAATAATTAATTCTTTTCTTTAATAAATATGTCTTCAAGATGATGCTTATACAGCCCTGACTGAAGGAAGGATATATGCTTTATTCCTTCAAAGAACAAAACACTTAAAGTATGAATCAGATGTTGATTTACTCAAACCAGAAATGGAAATTCTCCTTACACAGTGTTCATTCAATGTATTTTTGCCAGAATGAAGGAGCCAGTGACACTGAGCCCAGGCCATAGGCTAATGGTGGCTCTTGTACGATGTTGTAAGCACTGGGGCCTTTAACAAAACCATATTAAGAAAAAAGAGGTTTAGATCATAATGAACATTTAATGCTTATACTTTATGTATCAATATCACTATGTAACCAGAAAGCATCAGAGAACTGCCTTATGCCAAAGGCTCACGCAAAATGTTCCCTATTTCCTGACTTTAAGTGTGTCTGTGGCTCATGCTATCTTCCTCACACTGGCAGGGGTAGACCAGTGTGGGTGGCTAATACAAGCTCTCTTGCCTGCAAGCAAATACATGATCTAATGAAAAACAACAATCCAATTTGTGCAAAGTCATGTACTGTGTTGTAGAATTTTGAGTAGTTTGTCTTCTTCAGATGCTTGGGTCACAGATATTAAAGACCATTACCTATTTCTAATACCTTGTACCATTTTGTAGTTAGGAATGCAATTTTTTTGTCTAACGTGGGTATGTCCTGATCCTTCAGAGTGGTTTATATTAAAGTTTCCTATGAGGGCACCATTTCAAATACTCTGTCTCCTTTTCCCCATAAACACATTTCTATTTCTGTTAGGGAATGTGTACTAATTTGTGCTCAGAAAATATAGCTTAACCAAAAAAAAGAGGAATTATTGAAAATCTTAGCTTCTTTTATTTTGTAGAAAAATCTGTTGATCATATAGCCTCTTAAGATTGACAGAAATGTGCAAAAATACTGTGTACTCTAAGGCATACCTCTACTCTATGCCTTTGAGCAGCTAAGACTTTTTTCTGTCCACTTATTTTTGAATAAAAATTCCCTGGTGTCTCTGCTTGTAACAGCTGATACCCACCCTCTCCTCAAATCTTAAAGTTCTAAGTTACTAAGTTCAAACTTACAGTGAATCAATATTTTGTATATGAAGAATGTTCTTTGTTTGAATTGGATCTTCATCAGTCAGTGAAAGATTAAACAGTTCTAAAAATATCATGTTCCCCTTGAACTACTAGAATTTCCACTTGAGGAAAATAGGACGTTGGAATGAAATATATTTAAATGCAACTTCCACAGTGATGTGAAGAAAAATAATTGGAAATAAAGTTGTATTTATTCCTTTATAGATAGTTTGCTTCTCTGGTTGTGAAGCAGGTTATTCTAAATAAAAGTATCCCACAATACGAAGGAATAATATTACTGACGCCAACTATTACAGGATATATAAATACTTGAGTAAATCCTTATGAGAAGGAAAAACGTTTTCAAATCCTGAGCTTTTCGGAACAGAAAGAATGTTGATTCTGGCGTTGAGTGTAAACCACCTACGTATCACTTTTCACGAGCTACTAAAAGATGAAGCCAAAGGGCAAAAATGTACACCGAAATTCCCTGTTGAGAAGATGGAAAAAAAAAAAGAGAAGAAACCCCAAAATAATGGGAACATTGTCTATATATTTAATAATTTTGGACTATGCCAACTAAGAAGTGAGAATTATAAATACCTGGTCATATTCACTACTTGTATTTCATTTATGGTCTATTTTGAAAAACACTTGGCAGCCTGGCCTACATTTTATCCATGTGATTGACGGTGTGGATTTGCCTAAGGCCAGCTCTAGTGAAATGAAATTTTTTTTTCATCTGTATACTTCGTTCCTCTGCACCGTATTACTAGAGAAAAGAGGAAAAAGATTAATGACAAATCTCACTGTGTTTGTTCTTGACTATATATCCCTTTCACTGCAAGGCCATATTTTAACGAGAATACAGTGCTGTTACTACGTTAGTATAAGTGACCAATTTTGATCTTTTACATAACCTAATTAGAAGAATTTTCGTATTTTTATCTTAAGATATTGTATTTGATTGACTCCTATGAACTCACTACTTGTTTCTAAAAAATATTGTCTCATTTCCTGTAGAACATTTTATAAGTACTTCACTCTAACCAGATCTTTAGGTTGCATCCATTCAGTTGTCATATGTAGTTTACAGATAAAAGTGTTTTATTTCATAGGTGTTTAATGCTAAGAAATACTATGCAGTTATTGAAAAGTATGTTCAAAAAGAATTTTTAATATTATGAAATAATACTTCTTTTTCCAAGAAATGATTCTTTTGTCAAATAGAAAGAAGAATAAATTATTTTAAATGTAGTATGGACTTAATTATGCACAAAATATATGAAGAATAAAGACAAGAAAGAGATATTTCAAAATATGAATATTGGTTGCTATGCATGTGGAACTATGACAAATTTCTTTCATCTTTTTATCCATGCATCCTCAAACCCTCTCCTCTCCCTCTATTATTATTTTTTGCCAATGACCCAACTATCCAACTTGTTCTCCAGTCAGAAGCATGCCCTAGACTTCCTCTCTTCGGTTATCACGTCAAACCCAATCACTCTATCCCAGGAACTTTACTTTCTACATATTTCTCCCATCTTGTTCTTTCTATCTCCATCCTTGCTGTCACTTTCCCAGATCAGGCTCCCACTATCTCTGGTCTGTGCTGTGAAACAGCCTCTTACCTTGTCTCCCTACCTCTAGTCTTGGGTCCTTTAGAATGACTCTCTATAGTATAATTTAAGAAATTTATTTCGAGTGAAGATATGACTACATAACTGTCCTTAAGTGGTGTTCCATTGCCTATGGAATCAAAACCCTTAGTGTGGCATAAAATAATCTTTCTGTGACCCACCCCTCCTCAGCCTCATCTTTTTCTCCCCATATTTTACTGTGTAGTATAGAATGTGTACATTATGCAATTTCACTCTTTAACGGTTTGCTCAGGCTATTTCTCCTGCATAATATGCCCTGAATAAAGCTCACTCCTACTGTGACACACAACTAAGGTAGCTTCCCCTTCCTGGAGCCACCTTCTTGTTGGGACAAAGTTGATTAAATATCTCTGCCATAACCCCTGGTGTTTCTCAGTTAGCCTGTACATTTAATACTGAATTAATTTACTTAGAAATTTGTTTCTTCCACTAGATTATAAGCTTTTAGAGAGCAGAGGCTGTGAATAATTCATAATTCATTTATCCCAATGCTTAGTATGGATCTGAAATACAGCAGGCACTTAATAAATGTCTGAGGAATCAAACTGAACTTACAGTCACTTAAAATTAGGTTTAGGTTCAATGGCTTGCTCTAGGAAAGTAATGCTCAAGGATATTCAGAACAAGTCAAATCAGTGTTGCATACTGCAGGGGACAGTGTTGTCATTTATTTGGTGCAAGTACTAAAATCTCAAGGAATTAGTTCATCTTTTGATGCCTCTGTCTTTTATTCCATCCTAGAGAAATTGTATATTAAAGTTCCATAGAGATGTGAGTGCAAATGAGTTGTGTTCTTCTTCAAAGCTGCAGAATAAAATAGTAGGCAACAATAATACTTCACAAATTAAGTGGGCACAAGGTCAAACATTGTCTCAGTTCTATGTAGTTTCTGTGGCTTGGAAACTTCTTTTACAGGCATCGGATTTTTCCTTACACTTACCTAAGAGGACGTACCTAAGGTTTGGAAATCAGTAGAGAACATCCATTCCTGAGACATTTCCAGTACTTTGTGGTTCTGGTCAAGATGGTCAAAAGCAGTGTGCCGTGTATTCTCTTGGTCTGGTCCCAGGCTTAGCAAAAGAAGATCCCCAAGATCCAGGTTCAGATATTGCTTAACCACAGGCTCTATGCAACACACCTAAGTGCTAGGGTTTCCGTTTCTACCTCTGGGACATGTCAAAGCCAATTCTGCTCCACGAAGAAGAGGTCAGCTGTCTCACCGGGCACGTCTGCCAGACTGCTGCTTCATTGCCCACTTCAGTCTCAGAAACTGACTGGCAGAACCATGGATCAAAAAGCTCTACCTTTTAGCAGTAGATATTGGTTTTCTCGGGTACTTGTCAGAAATTAGATTGAGCGTTTCCGTTTTTTCAAGAATGACTAATATTTGAGGCAGAGATTCCACATGAATTTCACCTAGTCCCCGCTGTCTATACTGCAAAAGTCATCAAGGCCTGTAACTTTTCTTCTTTCGTCTTTTGAGGAACAATTTTACAGCTTTCTTTCCCTTTTCTCATAAGCCAAATACTAGCCACCTGTTTCTCACACATATTATTTAAATATACAATTGCATCCAATGTTAACAACTGTAGAAGTGTCTTTGAATGGTAGTGAAAGGAATTGGATATTCTTCAAAGAATTAGGTTAAACATAATAATTTTCTCTTGGCCCCAAACTGTAGTATTTCACAATCAAAAATTATTTGTTAGAAGTAAGAATCTAACAAAAATGGCTTAAATGTATTTCACTTGCTGCAATATTATCTGGGGTTAAGAGAATCAAATGAAATTTTCATTATATTTTAAAGTAAGCATTTAACTGGCATGTGATTATGAAATGAGGAAAATATTGCCTATGATTATCTGTGAGAAAAGTACTAAACTGGAAAATATTAGATGGTTATAATCAGTCATGCCTATTCTATGGAGACAAATACAGAAGATGAAGAAATTTATTCTAAATAGTAAAATCCACTCCCATGGATCAATTATCACTGTCATATACTGGGGAGTTCCAGTACGTACTTAATATAACTAGATAACTAAATAAGTGCTTACTAGGGCTAGCTAGCTAATGGCCAACTTTGCCATTTGGAGAGTATATCAGCTCTTCAGGAATTCCTGATTACGGAAGTTGTTAGAAATTTTAGAGGAGAATAACTATTATAAAGTAAAGCTAGTGGCCAAATGTATTTAAAATTCTGTAACTTAACCCTTGATAATTTTAGAAAATTAAGAAACCAAAATGTCTTGTTAATCTATATTATAGAATTAGTCTATTCAAATAGTGGCATAGAAAATCTATTTAGAGGAATGCAGTTTTTGTCCTAAAAATTGAAACACCTTAAACATAGATGCATGAATTATGTCATGCTATGAGGCTCAAAAACTCAGGTCAGATTCATAGGATGGTATGCCTCTGGCTTGCTAGAAGCCTATCATCTCTCCTCCCTGTTTTGAATAATGAGTTATGGAGTTTTTATAAGGTGAGGTTGTCATGCACTTCTTGGAGGAGAGATTCAAGAACTAGGATAGAGGAGGAGATGACATATAATAAGCCCCACATTGTACAGTGAATAGATGGGTGGGAAAAATCCAAAAAGAGATAATATGGAAGCTTTGATCAGGAGTTGGCAAACATTTCTATAAAGGGCTAGATAGAGAATACTTTTGGTTTTATGGGCCGTTATTCTCTCTCTTGTAACTACTCAACTCTGCTATTGTAGCAAGAAAACAGACAGAGACAATCTGTAAATGAATAAACATGACTGTATTCTAATATTACTTTACTTATGGGCACTGACATTTGATTTTCATACAATTTTCATGTGTCATGAAATAGTCTTCTTTCAACTTGCTTTCAACTATTTAAAAACATAAAATCATTCTTAGCCTGTGGACCACGCTAAAAGAGACAGCAGGCCAGACTTGGCCTGCAGACCATGGTTTGCCAACCCCTGCCTTAGATGGATGGATGGCTTTTTGTCTGGATGGAAAAAGAAGGCTAGGAATCAGAGTTGTTGCCTGGGGGGTCTCCACAGGCCACATCGCGGTGCAGGTGGTGAATGCAGCCAGAGCGGATCACACCCAGTTCCCTTTTGACCAGCACCCAAGGACACCGCGGGTACAGAAGAGAGACAGGGAGTAAAAAAAACAACTCTTTTGAACTGTAAAGACTGTTTTAGTTTTTAAGTCTTCATAGTTAATGTCTGTCTTCTCTGAAACTCAGGAAAGTAAGGGCTCTTTCAGTCATTTCCCTGCTCTAGGTCAGTGCTTATCACGATGCCTGGCACATTGCAACAACCCTTACGTATTAGATGACCCAAAATGAATAGACCAGAAGGCTCAAAGGGACCCTGGGAGACATATACTTAGTCTATTCCAAATGAGTCAATTCAGCTGCTTTATGATAAAGATTCTGAGGTGGAAAGAAAAAATAAAATAATATAAAATAAGAGCTGTAGCAGAAACTCTTGTTTATTTAACTAGCTAAAAAGTCCCATTACAGCTTTCAGTGAACTTGACAGCTAAGAGGTCCAAAATGCATTTCTTGAGTGCAGCTCTATGTATTTTTAACAGGACTTCGTAAAGTTGCTGAGTCTATATAAATCTTTCTGTAAACTTTAGCTGATCTATAAAAAACAACAGCAGAATGAGGCTAATGAAGTGTGTCTGCTTCAGCTGCAGGACAGAAGCTCAGCTCGTTCTCTGCCACTGGATCAAACTAGGAGCAGACGGTAATTGGGACCAGATGAAATTTCAGAGGGAAGAGACGCGGGACATTCCAAAGTGCACACTGAGCTTTTTTCCAAAAGATTAATGTCAATTATAAAGACATCATATTCACTGAACTTACACACGGCAACTGAATTACCTCGAAAGTGAAGCAATTCGTTTTTATAGACTGACATCATTCAGTATTTGGGGAAAATTAATAGCAATCAGCAACTTCATAGGTACTTTTTTTGGTTGTGTTTTTACATGCTCCATTCTACAAGAATGGATACAAAAGAATAGTCCTTCTGTATTTAGTTTTTCTTTGCTCCAATTAATCTTTCTAGCGTTAGGAGAAACTAGTTAAGCCAGCAAAATAAACTTTCTGAAACGTGTAAACAGTGAAGCTTCCTTACAATTTTCTGTTATATATTCTATTTTCCCTGCTATACAATCCCAACACGTTCTTTAAGCAAATAAACAAAGCTCAGATAGTTAAGTTCTAGTGTTCTCAATTTTAGTATGATCCAGAAACACATTTTTTGATTTTAGAGCAGCAGTGTTTGATGACTATTTATCAGAAGGGCTTATGGGAGTAGACATATGAAAATGTATTATTACTTTATTGATCCCCTGTAGTAGTGGCTATTCCCATACTAATCTGGTAGTGGCTGTGACCACCAGCCATCAGCCACATCAGGGAGATCATACCTGCCACGGACAAATCACACTGCGTGGAAATCACTCAGGACTACACTTTTAAGGTGATGCAGACAGGCAGGAAAAGCAAGTCCTGACTGGGAAGTAGTCAAATTGTAATTATTTAGGGGACAAGTTTGATTAGGTCAAAGAGAATGCCACTGCCACTATCCTCCTCAAGAAGGTTTGGGTTCCACCCTTAATATTGTGATCTAGACAACCGATTCCCTATTTCTCACAAAAGACACTGTCTGCTTTCTGGTCTTGGTGCTTTTGTTCGTGCCATCCTGTTGTCTCTCCCCTGAGTATGCCTCTCATACTTATCTTCTTTGAACTTAGAACCTGAGCCTGTGGAAACTCTGTCTTCCAAACGTCCACAGCGGTTATTAGTTTAAAAAAGGTTGCAAATTTAGTTGCAGAGAGAGGACAGGATCTGAATGAGTAAGCTGGGCTAGGTGTAACAGGATAGCCTCTTACACCGAGCCTCAGGGTTGCACAAATCTGCTTCGTCTAAATGAAGCTGCCTCCTCTCTAACTGACTCATGTGTGGGATTGTGGGCCCAATGTTGCCATGAGTTCCAATTTTTCAAAGATTTTGCACTGTCAGTGTGAAAATTTCTAATTTCTAAGTGTTGGCTCTTATAAATTCAAGTGATCAAATATCTGTCTTGCACATCCTGGGACTGAGGGCAATCAGACTGAAACTTCTTTAACCGTCATTTGACAATCACTACATGAGCGTCATAAACTTTTATTTAAATAGGTTATGGTTTTATAATATTTAGTGTTTTAAAATTTATCCAAATAGAATCAGAAATCAGACTCCTCTAGATGAGACTATCTCATACATTTTCACTTCAGAACCAACAAGATGATTTAAACATAAAAGTGTTTAATAAATGATAATTTGATTGAGAGTCTAATAATCTTAAAACAAAAGTGAAAATTAAGTTATCACAGAAAGGCAGAAGGAGCAAACTTGAAACGGAATAATAGAAATTTCTTAATAAAGGTAGGCCTTAAGAGAGACATCTGCTTTTGGCCCAAAAGAAGCCTTTGTAATAAGGCTCAGATGAACTATGGGATCTGAAAACCCTTTGTAAATTACAAAGGCCTATAGAGATATTAACTGTGTCATTGTGAAGGAAGAATACACAGAAACTTTTCTACTTCTGTAACATTGTAAATGATGTCTGACAATTGTATTTACTCACCTGTTACTAATGGTGGGTCATTGTGTCTATTTCTGATTTATAGTTTGTAGTTTGATACACAGAAATCTCTGAGTAAAATTATCTTCATTCCTTTAAAATGTCTTCCCTGTGTGTAAAATTCTTTTCAAAACAATCCTATTTTTTAGATTTGAGGAAGTCCATATGTTTGAGCAGGACGAAGAGAAATAATCTGATAATTCCTAAGAACTTTCGAAGCAGAGATATTTTACTTCCCTTTGCTTGCTCTGGTAGTGTATCTCTCTTGGGACAAATGTTTTTAAGTAAAAAGTTGTTGCAAATGAATAACTTCTTAAGAGAAAGAAAGAAAGTCATCTGAACAAAAATCAAAGTTTTGCACTATAATAAAGATAGGAATAATACAGAAAATATGCTTTCTCTTTGTATCTTCAATGAGAAGTTTTACATACACATATTTGAAAAAGAAAAGAGAAAATAAAATGTTATTTTTAGCTCAAGGAACAAGAATTCTTTCTGACACGCTTGGGATGTCAAAGAGGAAATTCTGTTTGCAGTAATAAGTAGGAAATTTATAAGATCAATTTCCAGTGCACATTACATTTTTAGAGGACATAATTATGCTCCAACTTTTTTCCTTTTTCCCCAAAAAGGGACCTTCCTATGTTTGAAAGGGGTGCACTTAGAGTGACCTGAGGTTAACCAAGCCTCACTTTTCACATTCCTACTTGGGTCCCAAATGAAGGGCTTGCCTCTGCCATTGGCAACCAGGCACACCCATGCAGACTGTCAAATCCTAGTGAGAAATGGCACGCAGATTAAAAGGAGAGTGGCATGAAACCCTCCCATTGGTAAGCAGGAGTAGAGTCAACAGTGAAAGGAAGTGTGGCTGGGAGCAGCCCAGTGGTTGACCAAGAAAAGAAGGGACTGAGAGACTCAGGGCCCCTTTGATATGTGGTCAGTCATAGAGCTTAGTCTGTGAGCCTCTTTCTCTCTCTCTCTCTCTCTCTCTCTCTCTCTCTCGGCATTTTTCAGTGGACTTAAAATGTGAAAAATATTTATGCAAACGAAAATGGTGTTTTGTGTCAATATTTTTCCTTTGATACACCAGCTTGTTTTAACTGTCTGGGTTACTTGCATTTCGTGTCTGAAATAAAGAGGTTAAGAAAAGAATGCTTTTAATTCAAGAAAAAATTCAAGAGGGAGGGACCCCTTCAGTTGAGGATTCTTCTGATGAAGACTATCTTAATTGAAAATTTTGATGTTTATTGGCTTGCTGACGACATTGACGAGCTGCCAATTTCTGAGGAATAGTTTGTTACAACTTTGAGAATGTGATGACTTTCGGTCACCTATGCTTTCTGTAACTAATCATCTGGCCCTGAGGCTTCCATTCTGGCCTCTGCTCTCACCTCAGCTGCCTTCTAAGGCCCCCACTGGGAGCCCATGAAACTTCTAAAGGTTGGGAAAGAATGAGCAAGGGATAGGGTCATTCGGAGTATTCTAGGCAGAGGCAGTAAGAGAGAGTAGGGGGTTCAAAGGTCTGTAAGAAGCTGCTGGTGGCTAGAGCCTAGAGATGGGAGAGGGCCAAGTCATGAAGGACTTTGCAAAGGAGTTAAAAGATTTGGACTTTATCCCCAGGGCCATGGGAAGGGTGTTAATCAGGGGAGTACATGACTGGATTTTCCTAGGCCAGGTCTTGGATCTTCTAGAAAGCCGATTAATCTCAAATGAGTCTTAACTATAAAATGAGGTTAAAAAACTGTTAAATTGCCACCACAGAATAGAGTGCATGAATGTAATGAAGGGGTTCATTCTGGTCCCCTGATGCCATCCCCCCACACACATCTCATGTGTCCTTATATGGAGATCCGCTTTGGAAGATGTGCACACAAATCCGGTACTCATTTGTCCCTCAGAACCACCAGGGCTCAGGTGGCAAATCTGAAGGACAGGGGAGTTGAGTAAACTGCTCACAACAGGGAGAGCAGAATGATGGTAAAAGAGTGCCGAAGCACATTTAATTTGATGCAATGCAGCAAAAAATTTATTGGGCACCTATTTTGTTCTTGACACAGTGAAAATGCTAAGGTTAACAAAAATTAAAAGATCCATCTCAGTGTAACGTGGACATATCGCTACACGATTACTATTCAATATGATGAGTGTTATAAACCTGCCAAGAAAAGTTATGAAATGTAAAACTATGTTTAAAGTTATTTTCCAAAATTGTTTGAAAATACAAAGGATGGTACTGTTAAGTATTAAGAAAAAGAAAAACAAATGTTTATAAAAATGGCCAAGAATAAAGTGGAGGAAAGAAAATGTTTTTTGTAGTTATTTACTAAACACCCTTCCATTCATGATTCAATCAATGATTCAATCAATCATTCACACATTTATTAATTTAATTAACTCCCCAATCAATCAGTTGAACAGTTAAGATTGATTTAATACCAAATACGCCAGGCATTGTGTTAGGTGCTAGTAATTCTGGGGAAATATAGCAAAGTCCTTGCTCTCATGGAAGCACAGATAAATAAGACCAGTCCTTGCATTTATGGGGTGTGGTAGTTAATTTTATATGTCAACTTGACTGGGCCACAGGTGCACAGATATTTGGTTAAACAGTATTCAGGGAGTGTCCGTGAGATTGTGTCTAGATGAGATTAACATTTGAATCTGTAGACTGAGTAAAATAGATTGCCTTCCCAGTGTAGGTGGACCTCATCCAAGCCACTACAGGTCTGAGTAGAACAAAAAGGAGAAGTAAGAGAGAATACATTCTCTCTGCCTCACTGTCTTCAAGCTGGGGCATCAGCCTCTGCCTGGGACAGACTCAGACCAGAACTTACACCATCAAATGTCCTGGTTCTCAGGTTGTTGGATTCAGAATGCAACTATCCCACTGGCTCTCCTGGGTCTCCAGTTTGCCAACTGCAACCTGTATATGTGTGTGTGTGTGTATATATATATATATATATATATATATATATATATATATATATATATATGTGTGTGTGTGTGTGTAGAGCTTCTCGTACTACAAAGTATTTTAATACACAACACCTAATTCTGTTTTTGCAGCCACATTTTATGAAGTTTATCATAATCTTTTGAGATGTACAGATTTTTTACTCAGAACTGTGCCTTAAATGTAGATCTTCACACCAAAGTCCATCTTCTGTGTACCAAACAAGATTGAATGGAGCGACTACTCAGAGAGAGAAAGGAGAAAGGAGGGAGAAATTCAAAGATGTGTCACATTCAAGATAAACACAAACAAAAAACACACAGGAAAAAATGAGCTGTAAGTTGATAGGGAAGATGAAATATGGTAGGACTTGAATGACTACAGATCAGAGGCAAGGACACTCCAGGATGAGAGAGTGATACAAGGAAGAAGTGGGATGTTGGGAATTACATCCAGGTAATGTCATGTCTTCCCATTTGGTAGGACCATAAGTTATTTATAGGACAGAGGAGACGTGGATGGAAAAGTATGCAGGAAAATCAAGTTATCCACTGTCCTAGAAATCACAGTCTATGTGGGTGTTGTAAACAGATCTCTTCAAATACTTTAATAGAACAAGGAATATGGGAGGAGAGAGATCAAGATGGTGGAACAGAAAGACGCTGAGCTCACCCCCCCTCCGTGAACACATCAAAAATACAATTGCATGTGGAGCAGCTCTCCCTGAAATCGCCCTGGAGACTGGTAGAGCGGCTCTTCTACAACCAAGACTATAAAGAAAGATCCATATGGAGTCGGGTAGGAAGGGAGGAGAAGGGATCTGGTTGGATCCCACACCCCTAGCAGGGGACTCAGGAAAGGAAGGAGATAGCATAGTCTCTGGGATGCCCCCTGAGGAAGGGGCTCAAGCCACATATTATTCACCTTAGCCTGGGGTCTGACACCAGGAAGATGAGTCCCCTTGGCTGGATGGAAAACCAGTGGGACCTACTGGAGAACTCTGCTCTTGAAGAGAGCATCTACAGGTTTGCCTACTCATGGTCAGAGCACAGAGGCAGCAGATTGAAAACTGCCTAGGCCTCTGACCAGCTTGGCAGGGCTGCCTTAGCGCGCTCCCTATCCCTCACCATCAGCATGCCCACCAGAGTGGCGCGTTTGTTACAATCAGTGACCCTACACTAACGCCTCATTATCACCCAAAGTCCACAGTTTATGTCAGGATTCGATCTTGATATTGTACATTCTGAGTTTGCATGGCCATTAGATAGTATGGGGACACTTTCCATAATTGAATGAAGTATATCTGTAGTCCCAATTCTTTTTATTAAAAAAAATTAAGCATATATTATATGCGTGACATTATTATTCTAAGGGTTTGAGATACTTTAGCTAAAAAAAGATGACTGAGGTTACGGTCCTCAGGTTCTAGGGAAGACAGACAATAAACCGTAAATATACTAAATAAGTAAACTATGTAGTTTGTTAGAAGGTGATGAGGGGTGGAAAAACAAAACATAAAAGGCAAGTTGAGTAAAAGTAGACTGAGAGGGCAAGCAGAGAGAGGTGGGAATGAAAATAAGTTACAGGCCTCATTCAGAAGATTTGACATATAAAAGGATTTCTTTAAAATGTTATTTTGGCAAAAATATATTTACTTAAAGTAATAACATTTACTTCTTCCCAACTGCTCCTGAACATATTGACTTGGATGAGATGGCTCTAAGTAAGAGTGTGGTCATAATTAAAAGTCATTTCCAAAGTCATATTAAGGACTTTGTTCATATACATCCCAGAAGACAAACACCTCTACCATGTAATGAAACCTTTTGAAAGTTTTCCAATTTCAAAAAATGTGAAGGAAAATCTAATTGAACAGCAACATGATGAAGCATTAATAGATCAGTTTTGATTTTCAAATAAATTAGGTCGATTTACAAAAATTATAAAATTGATGAGTATGAGTCAACTGTGAGGTGAGTGCTGCCAGATTTATAGTTTTACTTTGTATTGGTCCTTTCATGTCACACTCCACATTTTGTGCAAGTTTTGTTTTTATTTAGTGTAAAATACTTTAAGTCAGATGAAAAAGTCTAAATAAAATACAATTTAATTATGTTAATTTAAATTACAAAGTTCAATTTTTCATGACAGAATATTTTATAGAATTTAGAACAGTAGTTAATCAAAAGAAAAGCTTTTTTTGGAGGAGATGGGTTACATCAGAAGTTCCACCAAATAGAGTCAATGTTAGCATGCTGAAATAGATATCTGTACGAAAAGAACAATTGTATAAAAATTACAGTACTGGAAAGCATAAAATTTTACAAGTTAACCTGAGAATTTTTTGAGCTCTGTGGAATGTATTTGGGTAGTACTTAGATAAATAACAACAATAAAATGTTCTATAATAGTTCTTTCTTAAAACAGGATTTCACAGCATAAAAGTCAGGAAAGGGAAAAAAATGATATTGTGTATCATTTTTAAACTGCTGCCATAAAACTTTCTAGAGCTCTCTGACTGTGAAATGTTGTTAGTAGTGGTGTGTTTAATAGGCCAAAGAAAGCCAAATAGCTAATAAGCCAGTCTTAACTTGTCTTTTCTGACATATAGTATAAATTACACGCATTCTGTCCCTTAAGTTAATTTTTAGTCAAAATCCCAAGAGAAATCTTTTAGAGATAGTATACAATCTTTCCATTTAAATAAGATCTCCTGTGATGAAAATAGTTCCCATACCAAGGGAATATATAAGCTCTGTGTGACTGACAAGAAAACAATAAAATTTCTTAATTTTAAACATCACTTTTAGTTTTTTTTTTTAATGGTATGAATTAGCCCAAAGCAAGGGCTACTTGATAATTAATGAATTGACAATTTAATTTACAAATCTGAAGAGACCGTATAAAATGTCTTGGCATATCACAAGTTTCTTATATTTCAAAAGTTGAAGTATGTTAATTTTTAATTATAATGTATGACCCACTAAACAGGAAAAAAAATCTGTTAAGGCAGAATTCTGTAAAGACAGCTGCTTTCAAGCCATGTGCAGTCAAATCTCTGTTCAATGATGGTTTGGATCATTCTGGATTCATATAACACACTTTTTTTTTTTTAACGTCTTTATTGGAGTAAAATTGCTTTACAATGGTGTGTTAGTTTCTGATTTATAACAAAGTGAATCAGCTATACATATACATATATCCCCATAACTCCCTCTTACTTCTCCCTCCCACCCTCCCTACCTCCCCCCTCTAGGTGGTCACAAAGCTCAGAAATGATCTCCCTGTGCTATGCGGCTGTTTCCCACCAGCTAACTATTTTACATTTGGTAGTGTAGATAAATTCATGCCAATCTCTCACTTCGTCCCAGTTTACCCTTCCCCCTCTCCGTGTCCTCAAGTCCATTTTCTACATCTGCGTCTTTATTCCTGTCCTGCCCCTAGGTTTTTCAGAGCCATATATATATATATATTTTTTTTTAGATTCTATATATATGTGTTAGCATACTGTATTTATTTTTTCTTTCTGACTTACTTCACTCTGTATGACAAACCCTAGGTCCATCCACCTCACTACAAATAACTCAATTTCATTTCTTTTTATGGCTGAGTAATATTCCATTGTATATATGTGCCACATCTTCTTTATCTATTCATCTGTTGATGGACACTTAGGTTGCTTCTATGTCCCGGCTATTGTAAATAGAGCTGCAGTGAACATTGTGATACATGAGTTTTTTTGATTTTGGTTTTCTCAGGGTATATGCCCGGTAGTGGGATTGCTATGTCATATGGTAGTTCTATTTTTAGTTTTTTAAGGAACCTCCCTACTGTTTTCCATAGTGGCTGTATCAATTTACATTCCCACCAACAGTGCAAGAGAGTTCCCTTTTCTCCAAACCCTTTCCAGCATTTATTGTTTGTAGATATTTTGATGATGGCCATTCTGACTGGTGTGAGATAATACCTCACTGTAGTTTTGATTTGCATTTCTCTAATGATTAGTGATGTTGAGCATTCTTTCATGTGTTTGTTGGCAATCTGTATATCTTCTTTGAGAAATGTCTATTTAGGTTGTCCGCCCATTTTTGGATTGGGTTGTTTGTTTTTTTGATATTGAGCTACAGGAGCTGCTTGTAAATTTTGGAAGTTAATCTTTTGTCAGTTGCTTCATTTGCAAATATTTTCTCCCACTCTGAGGGTTGTCTTTTCATCTTGTTTATGGTTTCCTTTGCTGTGCAAAAGCTTTTAAGTTTCAATATGTCCCATTTGTTTATTTTTGTTTTTATTTCCTTTTCTCTAGGAGGTGGGTCAAAAAGGATCTTGCTGTGATTTATGTCATAGAATGTTCTGCCTATGTTTTCCTCTAAGGGTTTTATAGTGTCTGGCCTTACATTTAGGTCTTTAATCTATTTTGAGTTTCTTTTTGTATATGGTGTTAGGGAGTGCTCTAATTTCATTCTTTTGCATGCAGCTGTCCAGTTTTCCCAGCACCACTTATTGAAGAGGCTGTCTTTTCTCCATTGTATATTCTTGCCTCCTTTATCAAAAATAAGATGCCCATATGTGCTGGGTTTATCTCTGGGCTTTCTATCCTGTTCCATTGATCTATATGTCTGTTTTTGTGCCAGTACCATACTGTCTTGATTACTGTAGCTTTGTAGTATCGTCTGAAGTCAGGGAGTCTGATTCCTCCAGCTCTGTTTTTTTCCCTCAAGATTGCTTTGGCTATTCGTGGTCTTTTGTGTTTCCATACAAATTGTGAAATTTTGTTCTTGTTCAGTGAAAAATGCCATTGGTAGTTTGATGGGGATTGCATTGAATCTGTAGATTGCTTTGGGTAGTATAGTTATTTTCACAGTGTTGATTCTTCCAATCCAAGAACATGATATATCTCCCCATCTGTTTGTATCATCTTTAATTTCTTTCTTCAGTGTCTTATAGTTTTCTGCATACAGGTCTTTTGTCTCCTTAGGTATGTTTATTCCTAGGTATTTTATTCTTTTTGTTGCAATGGTAAATGGAAGTATTTCCTTAATTTCTCTTTCAGATTAGTCATCATTAGTTTACAGGAATGCAAGAGATTTCTGTGCATTAATTTTGTATCCTGCTACTTTACCAGATTCACTGATTAGCTCTAGTAGTATTCTGGTAGCATCTTTAAGATTCATGTCATCTGTAAACAGTGACAGCTTTACTTCTTCTTTTCTGATTTGGATTCCTTTAATTTCTTATTCTTCTCTGATTGCTGTGGCTAAACTTCCAAAACTATGTTGAATAACAGTGGTGAGAGTGGACAACCTTTCTTGTTCCTGATCTTAGAGGATATTGTTTCAGTTTTTCACCATTGAGAATGATGTTGGCTGCACGTTTGTCATATGGCCTTTATTATGTTGAGGTAAGTTCCCTCTATGCCTACTTTCTGGAGGTTTTTTATCATAAATGGGTGTTGAATTTTGTCAAAAGCTTTTTCTGCATCCATTGAGATGATCATATGGCTTTTACTCTTCCATTTGTTAATATGGTATATCACATTGATTGATTTGCGTAAATTAAAGAATCCTTGCATTCCTGGGATAAACCCCACTTGATCATGGTGTATGATCTTTTTAATGTGCTGTTGGATTCTGTTTGCTAGTATCTTGTTGAGGATTTTTGAATCTATATCATCAGTGATATTGGCCTGTAGTTTTCTTTCTTTGTGACATCTTTGTCTGGTTTTGGTATCAGGGTGATGATGGCCTTGTAGAATGAGTTTGGGAGTGTTCCTCCCTCTGCTATGTTTTGGAAGAGGTTGAGAAGGATAGGTGTTAGCTCTTCTCTAAATGTTTGATAGAATTCGCCTGTGAAGCCATCTGGTCCTGGGCTTTTGTTTGTTGGATGATTTTTTATCACAGTCTCAATTTCAGTGCTTGTGATTGGTCTGTTTATACTTTCTATTTCTCCTGGTTCAGTCTTGGAAAGTTGTGCTTTTCTAAGAATTTGTCCATTTCTTCCAATTTGTCCATTTTATTGGCATATAGTTGCTTGTAGTAATCTCTCATGATCCTTTGTATTTCTGCAGTGTCAGTTGTTACTTCTCCTTTTTCATTTCTAATTCTATTGATTTGAGTCTTCTCCCGTTTCTTCTTGATGAGTCTGACGAATGGTTTATCAATTTTGTTTATCTATTCAAAGAATCAGCTCTTAGTTTTATTGATCTTTGCTATTGTTTCCTTCATTTTTTTTCATTTATTTCTGATCTGATCTTTATGATTTCTTTCCTTCTGCTAACTTTCAGTTTTTTTCTTCTTCTTTCTCTAATTGCTTTTGGTGTAAGGTTAGGTTGTTTATTTGAGATGTTTCTTCTTTCTTGAGGTAGGATTGTATTGCTCTAAACTTCCCTCTTAGAACTGTTTTTGCTGCATCCCATAGGTTTTGGGTCTTCCTGTTTTCATTGTCATTTTTTTCTAGGTATTTTTTGATTTCCTCTTTGATTTCTTCAGTGATCTTTTAGTTATTAGGTAGTGTATTGTTTAGCCTCCATGTGTTTGTATTTTTTACAGATATTTTCCTGTAATTGATATCTAGTCTCATAGCATTGCGGTCGGAAAAGATACTAGATATTATTTCAATTTTCTTAAATTTATCAAGGCTTGATTTGTGACCCAAGATGTGATCTATCCTGGGGACTATTCCATGAGCACTTGAGAAGAAAGTGTATTCTCTTGTTTTTGGATGGAATGTCCTATAAATATCAGTTAAGTCCATCTTGTTTAATGTATCTTTTAAAGCTTGTGTTTCCTTATATATTTTCATTTTAGATGATCTGTCCTTTGGTGAATGTGGGGTGTTAAAGTCCCCTACTATGATTGTGTTACTTTTGATTTCCCCTTTTATGGCTGTTAGCATTTGCCTTATGTATTGAGGTGCTCCTCTGTTGGGTGCATAAATATTTACAATTGTTATATCTTCTTCTTGGATTGATCCCTTGATCATTATGTAGTGTCCTTCCTTGTCTCTTGTAGTAGTCTTTATAGTCTGTTTTGTCTGATATGA
This sequence comes from Balaenoptera borealis, assembly GCF_965194805.1. NCBI lineage: Eukaryota > Metazoa > Chordata > Mammalia > Artiodactyla > Balaenopteridae > Balaenoptera > Balaenoptera borealis. The sequence goes on along the minus strand of NC_138873.1, from coordinate 112,469,166 downwards.
GAATTGCTACTCCAGCTTTCCTTTGATTTCCATTTGCATGGAATATCTTTTCCATCCCCTCACTTTCAGTCTGTATGTGTCTCTAGGTCTGAAGTGGGTCTCTTGTAGACAGCATATATATGGGTCTTGTTTTTGTATGCATTCAGCCAGTATATGTCTTTTGGTGGGAGCATTTAATCCATTTACATTTAAGGTAATTATTGATATGTATGTTCCTATTACCATTTTCTTAATTGCTTGGGCTTGTTGTTGTAGGTCTTTTCCTTCTCTTGTGTTTCCTGCCTAGAGAAGTTCCTTTAGCATTTGTTGTAAAGTGGTTTGGTGGTTTTGAATTCTCTTAGCTTTTGCTTGTCTTTAAAGGTTTTAATTTCTCTGTCGAATCTGAATGAGATTCTTGCTGGGTAGAGTAGTCTTGGTTGTAGGTTTTTCCCTTTCATCACTTTAAATATGTCTTGCCACTCGCTTCTGGTTTGCAGAGTTTCTGCTGAAAGATCAGCTCTTAACCTTATGGGGATTCCCTTGTATGTTATTTGTTGTTTTTCCCTTGCTGCTTTTAATATTTTTTCTTTGTATTTAATTATTGATAGTTTGATTAATATGTGTCTTGGTGTGTTTCTCCTTGGATTTATCCTGTATGGGACTCTCTGCACCTCCTGGACTTGATTAACTATTTCCTTTCCCTAATTAGGGAAGTTTTCAACTATAATCTCTTCAAATATTTTTTCAGTCCCTTTCTTTTTCTCTTCTTCTTCTGGGACCCCTATAATTCGAATGTTGTTGCGTGTAATGTTGTCCCTGAGGTCTCTAAGACTGTCCTCAATTCTTTTCATTCTTTTCTCTTTATTCTGCTCTGCAGTAGTTATTTCCACTATTTTATCTTCCAGGTCACTTGGCCATTCTTCTGCCTCAGTTATTCTGCTATTGATTCCTTCTAGAGAATTTTAAATTTCATTTATTGTGTTGTTCATCATTGTTTGTTTGCTCTTTAGTTCTTCTAGCGCCCTGTAAATGTTTCTCGTATTTTCTCCATTCTATTTCCAAGATTTTGGATCATCTTTACTATCATTACTCTGAATTCTTTTTCAGGTAGACTGCCTATTTCCTCTTCATTTGTTTGGTCTGGTGAATTTTTACCTTGTTCCTTCACCTGCTGTGTGTTTCTCTGTCTTCTCATTTTCCTTAACTTACTGTGTTTGGGGTCTCCTTTCTGTAGGCTGCAGGTTCATACATCCCATTGCTTTTGGTGTCTGCCCCCAGTGGCTAAGGTTGGTTCAGTGAGTTGTGTAGGCTTCCTGATGGAGGGGACTAGTGCCTGTGTTCTGGTGGATGAGGCTGGATCTTGTCTTCCTTGTGGGCTGGACCTCGTCCGGTGGTGTGTGTTTGGGTATCTGTGACCTTTGTATGATTTTAGGCAGCCTCTCTGCTAATGGGTGGGGTTGTGTTCCTGTCTTGCTAGTTGTTTGGCATGGGGTGTCCTGTGCTGTAGCTTGCTGGTTGTTGAGTGGAGTAGGGTCTTAGTGTTGAGATGGAGATCTCTGGGAGAGCTTTTGCTGTTTGATATTACGTGGAGCCAGGAGGTCTCTGGTGGACCAGTGTCCTGAACTTGGCTCTCCCACCTCTGAGGCAGAGGCCTGACAGCGGGCCAGAGCACCAAGACCTTGTCAGCCACACATCTCAGGAGAAAAGGGAGAAAAAAAGAAAGAAAAAAAAATAAAAAGAAGTCAAGTTTTTAAAATAAATTATTAAAAATAAAAAAAAGTAATAAAAAAAGAAAAAATAAAGAAAGAAGAGAGCAACCAGACCAAAAAACAAATCCACCAATGATAACAATCTCCAATAACTACTAAAAAAAAAAAGAAAATGACAGACAGAACCCTAGGACAAATGGTAAAAGCAAAGCTATGCAGACAAAATCACTCAAAGAAGTATACACATACACACTCACAAAAAAGAGAAAAAGGAAATATATATATATATCTATATATTTAAAAAAAGGAAGAGAGCAACCAAATCAATAAATCAATCTACCAATGATAATAAACTCTAAATACAAAACTATGATAAACATAAAACCAGAAACCAGTCAGTCGCATACAGCAAACCCCAAGTCTACAGTTGCTCCCAAGTCCACCACCTCAATTTGGGAGGATTCGTTGTCTATTCAGGTATTCCACAGATGCAGGTACATCTAATTGATTGTGGAGATTTAATCCACTGCTCCTGAGGCTGCTGGGAGAGATTTCCCTTTCTCTTCTTTGTTCGCACAGCTCCTGGGGTTCAGCGTTGGATTTGGCCCCGCCTCTGCGTGTAGGTCGCCTGAGGGCGTCTGTTCTTCGCTCAGACAGGACGGGGTTAAAGGAGCAGCTGCTTCGGGGGCTCTGGCTCACTCAGGCCAGGGGGGAGGGAGGGGTACGGAGGCGGGGCGAGCCCGCAGCGGCAGAAGCCGGCGTGACGTTGCACCAGCCTGAGGTGCGCCGTACGTTCTCCCAGGGAAGTTGTCCCTGGATCACGGGACCCTGGCCGTGGCGGGCTGCACAGGCTCCCGGGAGGGGCGGTGTGGAGAGTGACCTGTGCTCGCACACAGGCTTCTTGGTGGCGGCAGCAGCAGCCTTAGCGTCTCATGCCCGTCTCTGGGGTCCGCACTGATCGCCGCGGCTCGCGCCCGTCTCTGGAGCTCGTTTAAGCGGCGCTCTGAATCCCCTCTCCTCGCGCACCAGGAAGCAAAGAGGCAAGAAAAAGTCTCTTGCCTGTTCGGCAGCTGCAGACCTTTTCCCGGACTCCCTCCCGGCTAGCCGTGTCGCACTAGTCCCTTCAGGCTGTGTTCACGCCGCCAACTCCAGTCCTCTCCCTGCGATCCGACCGAAGCCCGAGCCTCAGCTCCCAGCTCCGCCCGCCCCGGCGGGTGAGCAGAGAAGCCTCTCGGGCTGGTGAGTGCTGCTCGGCGCCGAGCCTCCGTGCGGGAATCTCTCCACTTTGCCCTCCGCACCCCTGTGGCTGCGCTCTCCTCCGTGGCTCCGAAGCTCCCCCCTCCGCCACCCGCAGTCTCCGCCCGCAAAGGGGCTTCCTAGTGTGTGGAAACCTTTCCTCCTTCACGGCTCCCTCCCACTGGTGCAGGTCCCGTCCCTATTCTTTTGTCTCTGTTGTTTCTCTTTTCTTTTGCTCTACCCAGGTACGTGGGGGAGCTTCACGCTTTTTGGGAGGTCTGAGGTCTTCTGCCAGCGTTCAGTGCGTGTTCTGTAGGAGTTGTTCCACATGTAGATGTATTTCTGATGTATTTGTGGGGAGGAAGGTGATCTCCACGTCTTACTCCTCCGCCATCTTGAAGGTCTCCCATATATCACTCCTCAACCATACCTGATGACAGGTGTGTGTGCTTGGTGTGGGGAGATGATTTTAAACTTAGAAGTCAATAAAAGGATTAGTAGAGAGTAAATGTACTACATATAACTCAAACTCTCTACACATACACACTCATATGCTCAGATATAATCACAAAGCTCAGATAAGCAGTAGTATAATCCTAGTACTAAATACAAATTTCTGCAACTAGAAAATTTTAGTGAAATTCATAGTATTGGATAAGAGAACATGTTTTCATCCCACGTATGTCCAGAGCTTGATTCCATGTGATTTGTGGTTGCTTAACTGTCTCCACACTTGTTCACATCTACATTAAAAGAGGTCCTTTGTTGTATCAGAGCTAAGAAACTCATTATACAGATTTCTGTGTGGGTTCACAATTATACAACATTCATAATGTAAGTCTAAGGTTCTTTATCATTTTGTTTTGATAGTTCTAGTTGCTGCACTTCCTAATTTGCTACTGTACATAACATTAAAATTCTGACATATAAACAAGTGTACACTCCTTCAGTGAGCACTGTAATATTCCCTTTGACTTCAAATAGCTTCTTTCTCTACCTCATTATTGGGTGGTACATGACCACCTTAGGTGTCCAGCCCAGCCCAGCGTTTTTTCTCTGTCTCTGCTCTTTCTCTTTCTTAGTCTAAGGCTCTCAGTTGGCCCTTTCTGTAGGGCACTAAGTGTCCTTCTAAAAGATAAAGAGGCTGCTTCTAAAACTCTAAAATGACAAATGAGTATTACACTTGGGCTGCAGTTCTTAGAGCCCGGGTTGGCCTCAGAGTAGAGCTGCTCTGGCCAGAGGCTCCAGAGTAGGGAATTATGGGAGATCGAGAGCTAAAGCCTGGATCAGGCCAACTGGCCTTTTCTGCTGAGGTATGAAGGGCCTGGGAAGTAAAACAGAGCAGGCCAGGAAAGGCGGACACTAGGACACAACAAGCTGACTTGGAATAGAAAGTGGAGAGCAGAGCCTAGAGACTGCCTCTAAGGGGCTGTAGCCACTAGACCTTTCCATAGGATACCTGCAGGCTTGCTCAGGGGTGGAAGGGGGCCATTGAGGGGACTGAGACTTCCTGGACACCAGCTTTAAGTGAAGGATGCCTGCAAAAATGTGTTTCCATTGAGCCAGTCACTGACAACAAGACACTTTCTACGTTGAACTACCAAACATCCTTCATTCCTGTGCCAGTGTAGAAATTCCCCACTGTACCATCAACATCTGACTCTCCAGGGCTCTCTCGCTGGGTGTTATTTTGTGTTTGTGCTTGTCCTATATCTCAGGGCCTGTGGTCTGCTCGTGGACCAGTGAGGTTCAGATATAGTTCAGTAGAGAACTGAGAAAGGATTTTTAAAAATCATTATCAATGAACCAAAACCAGGGTGGAGGAAATATTCAAGGCATGTTAGATTTCATGGTTTTAGATAATGAGAACTTAGTTTCAACCCTTTGAGGATTTGTGAATTTTTATTTGGAAACTCTAAAGTACAGATTGGAACTCTATTGCTTTGCTGTTCTCTGACAGAGGTGAGGCCATAACATGATCTAGCAATTCTTCTACTCATTTCTAGTCAGGAGGTCTTTTATGAGAAGTATGTCATTTTCATAAAAGTCTCACCCCTCAACCTCATGTTCTATTTTACAAAGAGAATAAAAACCATTTAACATTTATTTTATTCAACAAATATTTATTGAACACCAACTATATGTCACGATCTGTGCTACGTGCGAGGATACAGTGGTTGGAGGACACAGGTAAGTAGGCACCTGTAATAAATATGACCCAGGGCTTCCCTGGTGGCACAGTGGTTGAGAATCTGCCTGCCAATGCAGAGGACATGGGTTCGAGCCCTGGTCTGGGAAGATCCCACATGCCGTGGAGCAACTAGGCCCGTGAGCCACAACTACTGAGCCTGCGCGTCTGGAGCCTGTGCTCCCAACAAGAGAGGCCGCGATGATGAGAGGCCAGCGCACCGGGATGAAGAGTGGCCCCCACTTGCCGCAACTAGAGAAAGCCCTCGCACAGAAACGAAGACCCAACACAGCCAAAAATAAGTAAATAAATAAATAAATTTTTAAAAATAAATAAATATGACCCAGTCCTGACTAATTAGACATAAAGAAACCTCTAAAGGGCTTCTGGGAGAGATGACATCCCCTGCCAAAGGGCAAGGACACTGCAAAAGAAAAGTTCTTGGAATCCCTTCCCCTTGTCCCTGCTTTTGATTCTATTGTTTGAAGTCACATGTCTGTGAGGTTAAGATGGGGTCCATTTTGCAACCAGTAGAGACAATATGGAGGATGAAAGTCAATACACTTATTGTGGTGAACCAGAAGCGTGGAAGAACCTGGGTCTATGTGAATATATTGAGTTGCTGAACTAACCATCCCAAGGACAGGCATTTAATGTTCTTATGATTTAAGCCACTGATAGTTAGGTTTTCTGTTACTTGCATCCAGAAGCATCTTGACTGACAAAATGTCATGGGGGAGCTAGGGAAGGATGCCTACTTCAACCTTCTTGGAGAAGTAGTATCTCTGATGGAACCTGAGAATCTACTAGGAGACTGGTATTCCAAGGAGGGCCAGGTCTGCGGGGGAAGGATGTACCAGGCAGAGGTAGCAGCACATAGAGGGGTTCAGAGGGAGAGTAAGTGTGAGGAACTTCAAGTAATTAGTGTGAAAGGAAAAAAGGACATGACGGGAGCCTTCCAGAGTGATCATGTCACTCCTCTCTTCAAATCTCTGCAAGCGCTCCCCGGTTCCCTCTTAGCAGAAGCCAGAACCCTTGGAATGAGCTTTAAGATCTCATGGTCTGGCTCTAGACACTGCTTGGGCTTCACCTCCTACTATTCTCCCCTCACTCCTTCTTCTTAAGCCACAAGGACCTAATTTCTCTCCCTCAAACATCCTTAGCTTGATTCCGCTTCAAGGCCTTTGCACCTGCTGTTCCCTCCACCAGGAATGCTCTGTCCACACATATCTGCGTGGCTTGCTCTCCCTTGCTTTCTTCAGTTCTTTGCTGAAGTATCACCTTTCCAGGGAAGCTGCCTCTGACCACTCTATGTACAGTAGCAACTCCCGATTACCTCTGCCAGCACTCCAGATCGCCTTTATTTTGTTAACTTTTCCTGTAAAGCATGTGTCGTTATCCTATCCTATATAAGTTTACACATTTGTTTATCGTCATTCTTCCCCTGTGTGAGCAGGAATTTGTCTGTTTTGTTTTGCAGTATATCTGTAGAACCCAGATAAACTGTTTCACTGCTGCTTCCCTAGCACTCCAGCCCTTATGAGAGGCTCAAAGCAAATATTTATTGATAAAATGCGTGAATGAATAAGGATAAACCAAATCCTCTAGGTTTTTGCATGCTATGGTAAAGACACATTAACTACCTTAACCTGCCCCTTTCCTATGCATTTCCAAACTTAACCAACTCTTCTTTAATCCTTTCCTTCTGAGAGGATTGTAGGGAGTTGTGGGCATGAAGATAGAGTGGTAGGCAGATCACAGCATATACTATGGTTGCATAAAGGCGCTCTGGTTTTATACTGAAAGGTTTTATAGCAAGAGAGTGATGTTTATCAATTCACATTTTTGAAAGGTAACATTTCCTTCAGTGTAGAGAATAAGTTTGGAGTGGATACAAGTGTAGAAAAGGAGACCCATGAGGAAGCTATTGCAATAATACAAGTGAGAAATTATTAGGGTCTTAACTAAATAAGGGGCATCTGGGATTGAGAAAAGGATGTTGATTGAGACCTGATTGTGAGGGAAATGATAAAGGATTTAGTGTAAGATTAGATGAGAGGGTATGAAATACATGGCAAAATCTGAAATGCCACCAACTTTGGGTCCTGGGGACCTAGCTGACAGTTCATCAAGATGGGCAGGTGGCAAGCGGAAGTGGAGTTCCAGGAAGTGACACAGTGAGCTTGATGTCAGACATGCTGAGTCTGAGGTATCTGCAGAGATATTCTCAGGCAGCTGGATACCTCAATCTATACAACTCACAAAGAACCAACCACTAATATCTAATGGGTGCGCAGAGGAAAAAGAATTGCTGAGAGGCTAAGAGGAGAGCTTCATAAAATGAAGACGGAAAAGTGGGCAAAGTGCTGCATGATGAATACCAAAAAGATATTACTGTATTTGACAACCCTAAGAACCTTGATGACATTTGATGGAAACATTTCAATAGACTTACAAGGACGGAAGCCAGATTCCACTTGGTTGAAGAATAGGAACAGTAATAGCTAACATTTTCTACTTATTTATTGAGTGCCAGGCCCTTTCCTCCGTCCTCTTTGAGTATAAGTGCATTTAATCCCCACAAGTGCTCCGTGAGGTCAGTCGTGCTATCAGAATCACCCCCATTTTTCTCATGAGGAAATGAAGCGCAGAGATAGTGATTTACGAACATCACACAGATTAAGAAAAGTAGCAGAATTTTAGGATTTGAACCGGGCCGTTTGTGCTCAGAGCCCATCTTAACCACTATGCTCCACTGTTCTCTGATGAATGAAAAATAAGGAAACGGAGGCAATAGGTACAGGGGTTTCTTCGAAATATTTGAAATGAAGGAAAACAGAGACAGAAAATGTTAGCTAAAGAAGAAGGTAGGGTCGAAGGGTACAAGATGCCGTGCAGAGAGTATGAGCTTTGAAATCGGAAAAAGGCAACTCCACCTCTTGTTGGTACTGTTATTTCAAGAAATTAACCCTGATTCGTGTTCTTCATGTATAAAATGGAAATAATTACAATGAAACATTAGAAATGTTGCAAGGGTTAACTGAACAATAAATACAATGTTCCTAACATAGCTCTAGATATACAGTAGCTGCAAAGAAAAAATATGCATTTCCTTCTTTCCCCACACAGCCAGCCAAGGGTCTGGTGCCCTGCCAATCACAACACCCGCTGATTTCACAGAGGTTGTCATGGTTTCCTCCTACTTGGCCACGAGCTCTTCTAATTCTACTAAAAGCATTCCTTTTTTTCCCAGACTCTTCACCTCTCACTGCTATCTCTTTCATGCCAGCATCTTATCACTCTGGGAAAGCTGAGGGCCCACTAGCTGACTGACAGTGTCTGTCTCAAATGGCAGGCTGCGTTCATGGCTCGAATTTTTCACCCACTTTGTGTCTGTGCCCTTTGCCATGGCTGGCCGTGCAATTGCCTTTGGCTAATGGGGTGCTGGCAAACTCAATAACAGATGAGGATTAAAAAACGAGGTTTTGTTATCACTTTTGCCCTCTTGTGCCTCTCTGCCACCGGTGTAAGAATATACACGGGCCAGCCTGCCAAGGGCTGAGAGACACATGGAGGAGAGCTGGGTCACCCAAGGTGCCCCACTGCCCCGTCCATCTAAATTGCTAACCTACAGACCCATAAGCTAACTAAATGCTTCATATTTAAAGCCACAGAGTTTTGGGGGGGGGTCTGTTATCCAACACTACTTCGGCCACAAATAACTGATGAACTCTGTCAAATTTGAGCATTTTATCAACTGCCAGTAGGGTCCCGGTGAAGCTGAATTAGTTACAGTTTTTCCATTGAAAACTTCTGGCTCTGTTCTGCCATAAATGGAAGCCGGACTTTACTCAGAAAGATTGAGGCATGTTCTTGGGGCCCCATCCTGGCTTAACGGCCCCTGATGCTGCAGCGTTCTCCCTCTTCTCTCCCCCTCCCCCTCTGAGGGCTGGGTGGGAGAATTAACTCAGCCTAATGGTCTTTTGCAGATCATACATTTCTACCTCTCCCAGTTCTATGATGGTTGGGTGTTAGACGTAAAATCTCAATTTCAGTGTTTTGACGACTCTCTTTTAGTAGAATGGCAGAGATTGGCACACATCCTCCTATGGAAACTTCATTAACCGGTCTCTCTTTAACCCCCCATACTCTGCGATATAAACAAATGAATAAACTCTAGAAAGCCTGGGAGCATGTCCGCAGTTCTGGCCTCCACCCGCATGAGAGCTTTCAATGGCTGCTGGGTCCTTTTGCCCTCGTATGTCTGGGAAATGATTAGAGGCTAACAAAATTCTTTTCCTATGGCTGGTGCAAGATAGCCACAGTCACAGAAGTTTCCACTGTGAGAGGCAGTGAAGCCAGTGGATGAAATTACCTGCATTTCCTGACCCTCATCTAACGCGTTCCAGGCGACGTGACTATCTCAGCAGTTGCCCTGGTGCTAGTGCCAGCCTTTGGTCTTCTTTGCTGTAAAGTAATATTATTTTTATACAAAGAGTATGTAATATAAAATAGGTAACGTCTAACTCCGCTGTCTTTGTGAAACTCAAAATGCAGAAATTTAAGGTCAGAAAGATGTCAGAATAATAGCCTTTAAACATTGTGGCCAGTATGTGCAATTCTTGGGCATCTTTTGGGGGGTGTGGAACAGCTGGAGAATATGTATCTGTTTCACACTTCTCACACCACCCTTTATCTCTACTGTCTGTGCTGTCATATGCCCACCTACCATTGAAATAACTCAGTAACTTAGCTTAAATATATTTGCAAACTGTGTACCTTTGTTTCTGTTATGACAGGCCTTTTTGTTAGGCTTTCTGCTATTTAAGTAATGACAGTTTTGCTTGGTAGGTGAAAAAAAGTCATTCTTGATCTTTCTTTAAAAACTAGGTTGGGGGTTTCCCTGGTGGCGCAGTGGTTGAGAATCTGCCTGCCAATTCAGGGGACACGGGTTCGAGCCCTGGTCTGGGAAGATCCCACATGCCGCAGAGCAACTAGGGCCGTGAGCCACAACTACTGAGCCTGCGCGTCTGGAGTCTGTGCTCCGCAACAAGAGAGGCCGCGATAGTGAGAGGCCCGCGCACCTCAATGAAGAGTGGTCCCCACTCGCTGCAACTAGAGAAAGCCCTTGCACAGAAAAGAAGACCCAACACAGCTAAAAATAAATAAATTAATTTAAAAAAAAACTAGGTTAATATCTCCTAGATTAACAGAAATTTTGAGGCTACCATACTTACTTGGAGATTGTTTTGGAAAGGAAAATGGCATTCGTATAAAATGCCCTTAAAAACAATAGGAAAGTTCTTAGACTAAAGACTGAATATTATTCCAATCTCAAAGACTAAAACTTAAAGTTGGAAGCTCACACACACACACACACACACACACACACACACAGGACCAGTCTGATGTGTCCTAAATCTTCTTGGCCTGTCCCTAAGTAGAATCCCAGTATACTGGGGTTGAAGACAGGCCAAGATCAAGATCAAGAGCTAAGTTTTGGTTTTTAATTTTTTCCTTGAATCTCTTTATCCTTCTTCCTGCGTTTCACTTACAAGGAGGTGAATACAGTAACGAGTAACCTATATTCTTTATTTTCTTAGTTGCTTACAGTGTGATTCCCCTTCTGTCAGCCCCCTTCCCTTCTTCTTGCTCTCTTTCTTCCCCTCCCTTAAACAAAGGCCTTTCCTCCCGGAGAACTGCCTCTGCTACGGTTGCAGTTCCTCTCTTCGCCTTGCCTTCTGGAATGTTTTATGAAATGCCAGACAAGATGACTCAGGGAGAACAGGGAAAAAAAGCCTGTGAGTCCCTTGGTCTCACATCGCGTATGGAATAGAATACTATTTAGGAGAATTCACTTTGCCAAAGTAACTAGAATAAGATGCTGATAATATTTTCCACTATCAGGTGCAATACCACGAGGACACGTAAATGATGGATGTGAGCGTGAAATGTCCCTGATGGCTGAACTCATGGAAGGAACGTGGACATGAGGTGTCACAGGCTGGCTGGAAGCTCCGTGCACATTTAGACACAAAAAATAATGTGAACTTGGTCTAAGGAATGAGACCAAATGCGGAGCTACAGACTTCAGAGACGTGTGCTTTTCATTTAGTGCAAACGTGCCCTTGAGTTCTCTCAGTGTAATTTGACATGTACCATTCAGTATTTGAAGTTTTGCCTCTGTTTCAAAGAATCCTCAAGGATGGAAACTCAACAATTCCAGAAATCCCTTGATCTCAGTCTTCCCGTTTTCATGCTGCAGAAATATTTCCTTCTTGGGTGGAGACACAAAGAGGACCAGGAACAGGGAGGTGTGGGGTTGGAGGGACGGGTGAAGAAAGATGAATGATGAGGAAAGCAAGTCTCCATAAATAGGCCTTGTTTTTGCCAGACTTTTCACTAGGAAGTGAAAAATCACTAGGAAGTGACTTTTATTTTATTTTACTTTACTTTTACTGTATATTGAAGCTGACTTCATGGCTAGAGAAAAATAATTTAATGGTTAGTTATGTCAAAATTTCACACTTTAATTTCCTTTTGTCATACTGCTAAGATTATATTTTTGGGAGGAGGAAGGAGCAAATTATCACTAATAATATCACTTCAAGTTATATGATGATTTTAACTTCTCAAAGTAATTTTATTATTGACAATCTTATTTTATCCTTTGTAAACCAGAAATATTTTCTTAATTTGCATAATGTCAAAATCCTGAAGGGAGAATCCTGGAATGAGCAGATCTGTAGGATAACCTGATTCCTTCCAAGAGGCGTTGATGTACTGTGTTCCATGTGAGTGAAGCTGAAGTGAGGAACTTCCTTTCTTACATTCTACTTGAGGATGAAGTTCTCCATTTACTCATTCACAAAATCAGGGGGCCGGCCTAGACGTCTTCCAGGAGTATTTTCCTTTGAAATTCTGTGGTTTGGCGACACTGTAAAGACACATGTCTCTCGCCTTCCATACCAAGACAGGTATCCTTCTGTGTGGAAATATCCAGCTTCTGGAAGTTGCCAGAACACAATCAAGTTGCTGTCCTCAGGTAGAACAGCCTGTTAATACTTCAGTATATTCTTGTAGATGTGTATATTCTTGTTGTAACTATCTCAAATTCTTCATGGGTAAATCTGGAAGGAAAAAAAATAAGAAACAATCAAGACGCCTACTTTGCCAGCTTCCAGTGGGGATAAAAAGCCACAGTTAAAGCCATAATCCTTGACTGGAAGGGTAAGATCATGTCGACAACCTTGACTGACAGTTCCCAAGGAATATATGAAATTACTTGGAAAACAGGTGAGGAATACCTGTGTCAAGAGAAAATAATAAACAGCCCACGGGGGTGCAGCCTTACCAGGTGGTTCAATGAATGGATTGGTTGCCATCAATGAAATGTGCTATCACCAGGAAGATAAGCTGGGCCCTTCAGGTCTAGGCATATAGCTCACTCGTTAGGGGAAGTCAGAGCCTTCCAGCTCTTTGGACACAGAGGACCCCACGGGGAGGCCCGGCTAAGAGCACAGGATGGAGGGTGTATGCTGTTGTTCTTCTGATGACCCTGCATCCCTTAGCTCTCATTCCTTATTAAGAGGTGAAGAAACAGAAGCTCAGAGAAGTCATATAAATGGTTTACCAAAAGATGTTTACTAATTAATGACCAAATTGTGACTCGCAGGCAGAGGCTGGTTTGAAAGCTTTAAAACAGACGGTGGCAGGGCCCATCTAAGTACTTAGATGGAACTCTTTACACTTCAAGGACACTTTTAAAGCTCTTTTTCCCCTCTGCTCTATATTAAACTTAACTTCACATCCAGGTGGCTAAGTGGCTTACCTTAAATCTATTGACACTATTTCTCATTGGTTCAAATCATGCAAATTGCCTGGAAGAGGAAGGCCATGGACTTACTGGAGAATAGATGGGTTAAAGAGGAATAACAAGGGTTTCGAATCAGCCTTGAGGCTGAATCTTGACTCCACTGTTCACATGGGTGAGACATTTAAACTTCCAAAACCTCTCCTTTCTCATCATGGAAATAATAATACACGATAGGGCTGTAGTATGGTTAAAGAAGTATAGGAAAGATGTAGTACAATGCCTGGCAGATAATAAACAGTAGGGAACTCTCATTGTGATAAATGCTAAATCTGATTACCTATCAAATTAGAGACAAAAACTGGGTTCGACAAACTTTTCCTATAAAGGGCAAAATAGTCAATATTTTAGGGTTTTCAGACCAAACGGTTTCTGCAATAACTACTCAAACTTTCTTGCTGTAGCACAAAAGTAGCCAGACAACAAAGAAATGAATGTGTGTGACTGCGTGCCAGTAAAACCTTATTTAAAAAATGGGAGGTACACCAGATTTGGCTCATGGGTATAGTTTGCCCACCCCTGAGGTTAAGTGGTAAATAGATGAATTGTAAGAACATAAATATCTCAATATAATTGTTGGACTGTGTCTAACGGTCTCTAAATGAAATATATCCAGAGTTAAAGTGCATGTAACTTGACCTCCACAGGTAAGGCCCAAGGGTCTGTGTTGGAAGGCAAGCCTCGTGAACTGTACATCACTTCCCTCGCGAGTCGTCCTTTGCGTGGGATGGCATTTACCATTTTACGTCTGTTAATCATTTTTGTTGACTAACGGCAAATGGATTCAGCTGTTCAAATCACATGCTTGGGTATACCAGGAAAATCTGGGATTCGGGAGATCAGTTTACATGGCATTTCATAACAAACTGAAATCCATTACTGAACTGCCGCATAAATTTTCCAGTTAAGGGAGTCTTTGGGAATTTGAAGCTTTTCTGACTGAATGCACAATTTGGCAGACCCCGCCTTGTTTGAAACCATGAAAGCCTGAGATATTTAAGTGATGCAGTGCAATTAATAAAGTCCTATTAAGCTTTCTGAGTTTTGTCCAAAGCTTTTAATAACTCGGTTCTATTTTTTCTGATCACTTAATCTTCTGTTCCTATGGGAAGTTTTTGGGCTATCGATTATAATTTGATGTGATCAAACTGAATTCTGTTTCAACTGTGGAGGGAAAACATTGAATTGAAACACAATGCAATCAATTTTATATGTACAAACAGCTTAAAAGAACGAAGTAATATCTAAAAATAACTATGCTTCGTCATTAACCAATTTAAATGAACAGTTTTATTAAATTGGTGTCTAATACTCAAATCTCAACCTCATGGAATGGGAACTATGGCATTGAGTTCTCAGGGGTTTCTGGGGGAAACTACTTGGTTTCTCTGCTCTAGAGTGAAATGTGATTGCCCCTGAAATGCTGAGTTTTCTTGCCAGAAAGGCATTCTCACATCCAGAAAAATAAAATATTCCCTATGATCAGCCATAAGCTAAATTGCTCACTTTGGAACGTTAGTTTGCTTATAAAATCTCCCTTTTTCTGCTTTATATCATAATCCAAAAGTTTCATTAGTTTTTCTTTGTTATCACCCTATGTTACCTCAATTCATCTCACTTCTGACACTGGCTACCTGGAGTTACGTCACATCCCACACGTTAAGATCTCAGTCCCACAAGACTGCCCCCAATTTCACTTCAGATGCCAATCACAGGTCCAGGTTGTTAAGACCCACTGGTGATAAAATCAAAGATTCCTACCTCCCCCCCCCCCCCACTTCCAGTTAGGTTCCGTTAATTTGCTAGAGCACCTCACAGAACTCAGGAAAACAGTTTACTTCCTAGATTACCAGTTTATTATAAAAAGATATAACCCAGAAGCAGCCAGAAAGAAGATATGTGTGTGGGTAGGTAGGCGGAAAGGAGCACGGAGCTTCCTTGTTTTCCCTGGGTGCTGCCTTCCCAGCATCTCCACGTGTTCACAACCAGCAAGCTCTCCAGACCCTGTCGTTTAGGATTTTTATATACGATTCATTACATAGACATGATTGATTAAATCATTGACCAATGGTAATTGATTCAAACTCCATCTCCTTTCCCGTCCTCAGAGGTCAGAGGGTGGGGCTGAAATCTCTAACCCTCTTAGTTACAGGGTTTGTTCCCCTGGCAACCAATCCCCCTCCTCCGGTTATCGAGGAGCTTTCCAAAAATCACCTCATTAATATAAACTCAGGTGTGGTTGAAAACAAGAGACACGCATTTCACTTTTATTACTCTGGATCCATTTCAGGAACTGGAAACAAAGTTTAAATATTATAACAAAAGATGGCTTTCTGGCTTTTATCACTTGGTGAATTACAAGGAATGTAGGAGCCGTGTGTCAGGAGCCATGGATGAGGACCAAAGTATGCATGTCTTATTATAAATCAAAACATCTCAGGTATTTTTCTATATTATAGTAAAAATATTACTCACTGAGTTTAAATCAGCTAACAAGACTTAAACATCAGGACATAAATTAGGAGTTTGGGATTAAAATATACACACTACTATATATAAAACAGGAAACCAACAAGGGACCTACTGTACAGCCCAGGGAGCTGTACTCAATATCTTATGATAACCTATAATGAAAGAGACTGTTAGAAAAGAATATATATATATACACACATATATATGTATGTATAATATAACTGAATCATTTTGCTGTACAACTGAAAATAACACAACATTGTAAATTTTAAATTTACATTGTAAATTGTAAACTGTATTTCAATAAAAAAATTTTTAATGGAAAAAAATTAAACGAAGACTTAAACATCAGTAAATTGTACATAAATATCCTGATTTATTGCTGTCTTGGAAAATTACGATGTCAAGAATGTTGGGATGGCCTTCCTTCTTGTGGTTTTTAAGGGCGCAGGTTTGTTTCACTGCTGGGGGGCGGGGGGAGGCCTTTGGTTCTGGGGATGGTCTAGTTTTTGTGCTCAACTTGTACTGCAAAAAAAAAAGTGGCAGTCTTTGAGTAGAATCTCTGTGGGACTTTGTGATGTCTTGCTGTCATTAGTTTTCTTTTGCAATGAGGGACTGGGGTTCTCTCTTCTCCTGCAGACATGAGATTTGACAGCACACTTATTGCTTTGGCATCCGAGGTGACAAGAGATTCCACTGCAGCAAGCAGGAATCGGGGCAGGGAAATGTGGGGGCTCATTAGTGGCCAAAGACACTACTGTATAGCACATTCTTGGGTGGGTTACACCTTACACCTGCAGTTCCACAAACCATTGAGAGTGGTTTTTGTTTCTAACGAGAACTCCACAAAACCCCACAAGGAACTATTCGTTATGATTCTTTTTTTAATTTATAGTTTGATGCAACTTGAGAAATATTGGGTACTTATGTTCAATTTTACATTACCTCATCCATCTCTGATCAAAGGATTTCTTAAGGGCCACAAACAATTTACATTGCAAAAGAGTACCTGATACATGGTATGAATATATTAATTATTATTATTGTCATTACTATTTGAGCATTATTCTGCATTTTTAAAAGAACAGGGTGTTTGTAAACCTTCAGTCCTCAATGTAATTCTTGTATTCAGAATGTTAACAAAAGAAAAATCACTATAACATGGACTGTCGAGATTAAATATTAAATTTTATAATAAAATCTTTTAGTGCTTTTTGGGTGAAGACAAGACAGTTTCAAGTCCTTATTTCTTTTGAGGTAAATTCTTACAAAGAACAGTACTGAATGCTTGAGGTTATTTAATCAACACTTACACGAATTTTGTATATTTAAGGACAGACTTTGCCAAAACCATGCTCATTAAGGTAGAGTTACCATCATCATAGGATGAAAGAATTTGGTAGCCTTTAAAAAGTTGAGAATGCCAGTGGTATTGTTTCTGCAGGCACTCTGACCCATTAAACACACTAGCAGCCTGCTGACAGACTGTCGAATAGAATTTCCTTTTCAAATTTCCATCCTAGCCAGCTAAATAATATGAAAGCTATTTGTCATGCCACATAGATCAAACACGAACTTGCAAAATAAATTACCTTTGAGGTTATTTGCAGACAAATATGATCCTGGAAAAAATGTGTATATGGAAAGATAATGCAAGTCAGTGAAAGAAATAGCTGATATCCAGAGTGAAGAACAAGTATTAAAAAGTTTTCCAAGTTGGAAAAAGTGAATAATTAAAAAAGCCTTTACTTTCCATTAACTCTCTTTTAAGGGCAAGAACTGTGTGGGGATACAAGCGAAGCTGCTGTTTTGTAGTCTAGCATCTGATTTTGTTGCTCACGCTTTGACAAATAAGAAGATGAGATCATTTTTTCTGCCGAGGCCAGGTGTTTCTGTGGTTATACCTGGTTCTGAGGTTTCCTTAAAGAATAGAAAAATTAATATCAACCATCCATGCAATTAAGGTTGTTATGAAGTACATATGTGTATGTTATGATTGCGTGGATGTGTGTGCAATTAATTCTGCAAACAGAATTTTTAAAGTTGAAACATGAGGCTTTTGCTGTGAAGATTACGAAACATTTTCCCAGAAATTAGTGCAATAGTTTTGTGCATGCGTGCTTGTGTAAGGCAGAGAGTTCCTTGAATGCCAGAACACTGTTCATTTGTCTTTGGATCTCAAGCACCAATAGAATGGCTACCTAGTAGATGTTCAATAGATCTTCCTGATAAATAAATCCTGCAACCAGAAACTGCCAGTGAGGGACCATATGATAAGTGAATGGGTGTCAGCTAAAAAATATTATAATTCGAGGTGGCACTAGAATGGGGAAAAAATGGATTTGAAGTAAAAAATAATGAAAAGAGCTGGATTCAAGTTCTGGTCCCCATAAATTACTGCTGTATGGCCTAGAGGTGAGCATTGTGTCTTCAGTGGAAAAAAGTGGGGTGGGGAGAGGTGAGGAAGGGTTAAAAAATTACAACATAAAAAGATTAGAAGAGGATCATTGATTTTTAGGTAATTTTTTTCAGTCATTCAAAAAAATATTAAGTTCTTACTCTATGTCAGGCACTGTTGTTTATAGGTGATGGAAGGAAAGTTTCATTCTCAGGGAGCTTACATTCTAGTGATCTATTATATTATGTCATATTATGTTATATGTGAAATGTTATATTCTTCTACTTCATGCTATGTAGTATGCAGTATATTAGACAATATTGTATTGATTGATATCTTAGAAAACATGTTAAATCGTGAGATATTATAATAAGCAGTATGAAGAAAAATAAATAATCGTCAGGCAATGGTGCTGCCATTTTAGATGAGGTGATTAGGGAGGTGACCTTTGAGGAGAACGTTGAATGAGGCAGGAGAGGAAGTCATGGAAGAAATAGGTCTGGAGTATTCCAAGCAGAGCACATCTCAAATAAAAGGTCCTGAGGAACAACTCGGGTTTATTTCTTCAAGAAAAAAAATAAGAAGTCCTGTGTGATTGAGGGTGGAGAGTCAGGAAAAGAGTAGAAGGAGAGGACGACAGAGAGCGAGGCAGAGGTCAGACTATGGAAAGGCTTTTTTTTAGAGTCATCAACCCATAGATACCAGCGAAAGTAAACAGAGAAGAACGATTTTCGATGACTGAACCCGGGAGAACAGCTGAATTTGGGATTCGGCATCTGGATGAGCATACAGCCTCGGAGACTCAGGAGTGGGCGTTGAGCTGGGGAAGAATGGGGAGAACGTGCCTCTCACACAGCAAGTATTTGAAGAAGCATGAGTCACCGTCTGTGCCCAATTCCCCTGCAAGACTGAGGAAGACGAAGACTGAAACCACCCTTTGTACTCATGCCCTCCCCAGGAACAGTTTAGTGAAGTGGTGGAGACAGAAGCTGCCTGTAGCTGATTCGAAAGAGAATACGAAACAAGGACTTTGGGACAGAGAACAAAATACTCTCTCGAGAATGAGAGATGAAGAAATGGAGCTACGGAAGGATGAGCCCATGCAGTAAAGGAAGCATTTTTTCCCCCAGGATGGGAGATTTATACCATACTTGTAAGAAAGACAGACGGATGCGACAGATGGAGCGTGTGATGGGCAGAGTGTCTGGGAGAGCAAACACAGGTGAGCCATGGTCACAGGTACGGTGGATGCTGAGGGTGAGTGGAGAATAAGAGCCATATTGTCTGTGATCTTATCAAGTTTACAGTCTCATGTTTCCAACCCTAATTGCTGCTGAAAGCACTTGGCATTCAATCGAGATGGAGCTATAACCTAATACTTTCTTGGCTCTTTTAAAGTCATACCCCATTTAAACAGCTGATAGTTGCATATACCATAGAGACCAAAGACAGGGAACAGTCCCTGTTCCTCCTCTAAGTCAGTTTTTCTCATGACCAGTGGAGTATTGATAAATATTTAACCACCAACCCTCTGGAGGGAAAAACACCCTAATTTGCAGTAATTGCCAATTATTGTAGTGTCAATACTGTTGCCATGGTCAATTTCAAGTTACTAACTATGGAACAACCAGCTTGCAGCATTCCGAAATATTTCACAAGCAGCTCTGACAAGTCAGTAGAAGCTGGCTGCAGCATTCCACCCCTCAGTCACAACTTCAAATTTATAATCCCTCCATGACTCTAAGCTTCCTGAAGATAAGAAATGTGTCTGGTCCACTTTCTATCTCTTTAAGCACTAAGCACATTGATTTATCTAGTAGAGCCACACACCAAATATTTGGGGAAGGAAAGAAGAAAGGGCAGATACTCTGATCAATAGCTGAGATAAATGTCATCTGTGAGCCACTCGGCTTAGGACACACCTCCCCATTCTACCTACCTGGCTCTTTGCCTCACATGTCTTATCTTAAATGTTGCCTCGATAGAAATGCCTTTCTACTGATTCTATCCAAGCAGTCCCCGCAGTTATTTCATAACTCTGCATTCTGATGCTTTTTTTCATAGTACTCATTGTGATCTATCATTTTCCACAATTTATTTCCTTCCCAATTTACCCCACCATACTATAATTCCCAAACAAGACGGGACCATGTTTATTGTATTTCCAGTGCGTAACTAGCAGCCTGAATGGGGCCTGACTCATACGACACACTTAATAAAAATATACTTTGAACAAATACGTGATTTTACATGATTTATTAGTAAAAAGCAAGCTATTTAACGAAATGCTAATCTTATTGGTAAATTATTTTGATATCTACAATACCATTAGGATACTTCGTTTTGCATTTTTCTTCTTTGTCAATTATCAGAGTAGGAAGTTAGTGTTACTAAAATATTCATCAACTTTGTTTCCTACACAAAGATGTCACTGTCATTTGGAAACTGTAATTTTACATGGTTTTATATTCAAGAATGTTGTTTATGTTCTCTCTGCTTTTCATCTAAATTTACATACACACACTAACAGCCATACATGTATTAAAGATGGAAGCAAGTACCAGTAGACAAAAGTCTGGACTCATCCTGCTAATAATCACGAGGGAGTATAAATTTCTATTGTAGAAGTGAAATACCAAAGACTCCTTTCCTGTTATATCTACAGTCCTCAAGCCTGTCTTATATCATAGAGTGTTGCTTACCTGCTTCTATGCCCTTTGCACATGCTGTTTGCTCTGCCCTTTGCTCAGGTTGTTTGCTTTGAACCATCCTCCTCGTCGCAGTCTCCACTCATCAAAATTCTATTATCCAACAAATTTCATCTCTACTGCTCTCTCTAACCATGAAATGTTTCTCGTTTTCATATATCACTCCTTAAAGAGACATTTGCTGAGACTGCTGCATCTCTGGCACTAAGCAAGTACTAGGTACTCAGAGATAAATAAGATACAGCCCTGCCATGCGGAGCTGACTGTGTAGCTGGGGGGTCAGACCAGCAAGCCTAGTGGGCTTCACACAGGGTCAAATGCGAGGTTCTGGTCCAGAATGAGCTGTCAGAGAATGCTTCCTAGAAAAGAGTGCCTCTCCTGAGTTACAGTCACGCTAGATGGATTTCCTCTTCATTCAGGTCCCGTATGATGTTTCTTTTTCTTATGGCATTTGTAGAGTTCCTTATTTTATTATAGACATTATGGGCATTTTTATATATTACGGATGTATAAAATATCCTTATATTTTTATATGTGTGTGTATTTATTGTCACAATCGAGTTTGTTTCTCATTCGTGTCAATTAATTATTTTTCAGGTAGCCAACAAGGTGATTCAGGGACCCAGGCTCCTTCCACATATTGGCTGCTCCAAATACTCCGTTGGCTACTCTGAGTCTGGCCTGGAGATGAGGGGAGAGAGATCACCAGCAGAGAATCTCAGGGACAAGTTCAGAGGCCACGTGCAATGCTATATACATTCAATTGGCCAGAGGTAGGCACATGGCCCCAAGTAATTTGTACCTATTATCAAACTGTGAACTTGCTAAGGCTACTAATGTATAATGTAACTGCAATACACTTCAAAATACATTTATTTACAATAACTTGAGCATTTTTTCCTCTGGAAAAGAAGTTCAGAAAGTTTCATAATATACTTTTCAATAATGTTCCTGTGCACCATTTAATCTACACACCTGGCAGATGATCTTCAGTACCTTCCATGCTGGGGAGTGAGGCATCCAAGAGACATTTCTTCCTTGTGTTAAATGTGCAGCCAGGCCCAGCGCTAGCTGTGGGTCACCAGAAGGCTTGCCTGTTGAACATAACTCTTTCTGTCTGCTGGTTTGTAAACCGAATTCAGCATTGTGAAGAGAGGTTTTTTTTCCCAGAATTTTATGGCATGTGGTATTTTTCAAAGCATTCATCCAAAAGAAACCGAGCTAAAAACTACCTATGCTAATACCACCATGTCTCCCAGTTTTTGCCTTTAAAATCAAATGCATTTGTGTTATCATGCCCCGTAGGTAGAGACTGTCCCCGGGTATATTTCAGTAATACAGAGAAGGCCAGTGACAGCTGAAGAACTATTTTTTCCTAAACAACTGTGTAAATTGCGAATGGACGTAACCTCTAAAAAGTGGGTAACCATGTTATTTATCATCTTGTAAGACTGTGTAAATTAACCTCAAGTCAGCTTATCAGCACAGTCAGCAGGAATTACACATCGTGAATTTGATAAATATGGAACAGACACATGAGGTGGAGAAGATCAACGTGTGCAATTAAAATAGTAACAGAGAATCATTTGCAGCTCTAATCCAGGACACCTCACACATTCATTAGGCAAGATGGTCTAATGGAAGAAATAGGTGTGAGAGTACATAGCTTTCCGTTCCATTCAACTGTTTATAACCTGTGATCCTAAGGAAATCATTTAATAAATTCTCATCTAGACAGAGGTCTAAAACATGTACTGTAATCATTAATTATAAGGATGTAAATTTACCTGCAACAGTACCTGATACAGGGAAGCCTCCTGAAGGAGCTATCGTCCATCCTAAGTAATTTTATTTATTTATTTATTTATTCTTATACATCTTTATTGGAGTATAATTGTTTTACAATGTTGTGTTAGCTTCTGCTATACAACAAAGTGAATCAAAGTATATACACATACACACACGCACACAAATGCAGACATTTTTGAAGAAAAGATATCTCCTATGAACTCCAATACCAAAGAATGACCATTATAAGATTTTGTTGTATTTGGCATATATTGTATGTATGTATGCATCTCAATATTTTATAAATGGCAGTATTTCAAAATATATTTTAAATAAATGTGGGCATCATATAGTTCTGTATGCTTATTTTTTAACTTAACATTAAGAATTTTCTGACTTTTCAAGCATGATTTAGTTGAAAACAAAACTTAGAGCACATCAAATAAAGTTCTTTTGTCAGCCACAAATACTGAATTAACATAGCAAATATAAAATTAAAGGAAAAATATGCATGAACATACAAGATCAGAGGGACTCAGGACAGGAAGAAGAAATCATATTCAAAATATTAAAAAACCTGAATGGCATGGGACATTGTATCTTTCAGAATCCACGTCAGCCATGGAGCTGCTGGGCTAGGTATTACGCCGTTATTTGCTCAATTTTGGGGCCATCCACGGGGTCCTGGAGGAAAGGCTGAGTTAGGGGGGAAATGAAGGACTCTCAGGGGCAATGGCTGTTCACAAACTCATACGGAAGTGTCAGGGAGGGGGAAATTTCCCCCTACCTTTCTTGAGTTCTTTTGGCTGGGGTAATAATTAAATTGACACAAGACAGATCAAAAGGAGAAAAAAATTTAATTTGCTCATATGGAGGTCTCAGAGAAATAAGACCCCAAAAGTGGCCAAAGCAAGCAGCTTTTATACTTTTTAGATGAAAAAACAATAAATTTGTGAGGAATTGACTGGACAAAGAAACTTAGGGTCCTTAATTAATAAAGAATCTAAACAAGAGTTTGGGCTTGGAATAGTAAATTAGTAAAGAAGTAACAAAGTATGTTTATGTAGGCTTCTTGGCCCCGAATTCCCTATCTCTGGCAACAAGGGTATGGGAGATTTGTTTCCTGCTCTCAGGGACACAGCAAGGAGGGTCAAAGTGTCCCTCTTGCATTGGGTGTTTCTTAAGTCATCTTAATTCAAAATAATCAATATACTGCTTTTGCATGTTTTGGGCTGGCCTGCCCTAAGCCCCAACAGAAGTAATTAAATATTTTGACAACCAGAAAGCAGAACAGTAGACCCAGCATGGTCTCATACATGGCAGGAGCCAGGCAATCTAGGGGAACCTTAAGGACCTGCAATGAAATGAATAAACTATGACTATCTCATTCTTCTTTCCATCGATCTGAAAATATTCAAATGTGACGGAAAGACTCCGTTGGCCTAGCTTGGGTCAAATGTCTATCCTGTGACTAAGAGAATACGGAACACCTAATCTCTTATAGGGAGAGATTTGGGGAAGTATAGTTACCAAAACAAGATGGAATGAATATTGTCATTTGAGTGATACAATGATTCATTTAATTATTCCCCATTGTTGGACAATTAAGATGTTTCTAATTTTGTTATTGTATATAACACAGTATACCATATTTTATAAATATATAATACTAATACATATTATATATGTGTACATATATAATATGTATTAGTATTATATATAATTCTATAGCATCTTTGCTCCCTTCTCTGATTTTTGAAATTATTTTCCTAGGAGGAGATTACTAGATTAAACAGATATGAACATCATTAAGCTTTTCAGACATAATGGGAAATTGCTTTTCACAAAGATGGTACCAATTTATATCCTGATGAGCAATGATCAAAAATGCTCTCAAGAGCACTCGATACTACATTTAACAAATATTTTTTCGTGGTTGCAATGGGCCAGTAACCATTACAGTCTCCAGATAGACAGTGATAAACAGATGTCTCTGCTAATGTAGAGCTTAAATTATAAATGCACAAGAGCATTTCAGAACTGAAGAATCCAATGAAGAAAATTAATCAGGGGAAGAAAATTAAAAGTTATTGTCATGTGAGTGTGGAGAACATTAGAAAAAGTGGCCAGGAAGGCCCCTCTGAGGAGGTGACATTTAAGCTGAATTCTGAACAATAAGAAAGATCTGTCATGTAAGATCAATGGGAAGAGCTTTCTAGACTGGGAGAAGGGCAAGTGCAAATGACCTGATGCAGGAAGGATTTTACTATATTTAATGAAGGAAATAAAGGCAGTGTTGCTGGAGGTGAATTAACAAAAGCAGGAAGAGATAAGAAGAGTAGGATGAGAGAGGGCCAGATAATGCAGCAGCTTCTATGCCCGAGGAAGAAGTTTCAGATTGCATTTAGTTGTTGAAATATTTTAAACAAGACATGGACATTTTATTAGTTTGCTAAGGCTGCCATTACAAAGCACCACAAACTGCATGGCTTAAGCAACAGAAATTTAATTCCTCACAATTCTGGAGGCTAGAAGTCCAAATCAAAGTGTTGGCAGGGTTGATTTCTTCTGAGGCCCTCTCTCCTTGACTTGTAGATGACTATCTTTTTTCAACATCTTCTCATGGTCTTTCCTCTGTGCCAGTCCCTGTCTTAATCTCCTCTTGTAAAGACACCAGTTGTAGTGACCCATATGACCTTATTTTACCTTAATTACTTCTTTAAAAGTCCTACCTCCAATACAGACACGTTCTGAGGTCCTGGAGGTTAGGACTTCAACATATGAATTTGGGGTGATATAATTCAACCCGTAACAGATGTGATCTGATTCCCAATTAAAAAAAAAAAAAACTTCTCTACTTGCGTTGTGGAAAACAGATTGTAGAGAAACAGGAGTGAGAACAAGAAGATGCGTTAGAGGTGTTCACAGCAATTCAGGTAAAGCATGACAGAGACTAGAACAAAGGCTGTGGCAGGAAATGAAAACTATTAAACAGGTTTGGGATATATGTAGAGACAATAGAACCAGCAACTCTTCTCAGTAATATAGTAAACTTCAGTACCAAATAGCCTCACGTAGAGAGAGTTAAATACAAGAGAACTTTATTTCTCACTCATGTACCAGTAAGTATGTATCTGGTGAAGTATTTTCCAAAGCATGTTCTGTGGAATATAATTAACGGAATCCTAAAAAAATGGATTCTCTGGTCCCTTAAGTTGAAAAATGTTGGTTTAAACAAGACAGTCTGATCTATTTACTGACACTTCTTGGAATCTTTAATTACTTTAAAGTACAGCACCAAGAAAAGGCTACCTTTCCCCAAATTATTGATCAAGTAGTCTCCTTTGTTTAAGAAAACAGCGTGTGAGACTTGTGCACCAAAGAATGGCAATTTGGGAAGCAGTTGTCTATCTCTAATTAAGTATGAATCTGGCTATTACTTTAAGATACTTTTTATTATATTAGGTATGGAGCTTTCTATTCCTACTTTATCTAGTTTTGCTTTTTTTAAATAATGAACTGGCATTACATTTAATCACAAAACACATAAAAAACTATTAAAAAAAACTATTGATATTATCATGTATCTATTCTTCTCTAATCTATTGATAATGATATACTATACTAATAATTTTTGTAATATTATACCATCCTTTAACTCCTGGAATAAATTCTATTTTATTAGAGTGAATACTTCTTTCTAAGAACTATAGAAATATGCCTATTAAGTATTTATCTAGAATTGATGTATCACACAACTATAATTGCTCTGTAATTTTTTTTGTGCTATTGTCAGCTTTTAGTATAATGGTAATGCTGATTCACGAATGATTGATTGAATCAGTGGCTGTGCATTGTTTTTAATCATTTGGAACAGTTTATTATATTTAAATTTGAAAGTATGTCCTATGAGGAACCTGGAGTTATTTTTATATGTAACTCTTTGAAAACTTTTTCAATTATTTACATGATTATTTCTATCTTTATTAGATTATCTCTACTTCCTTTTTTTCTGATTTTGCTTATTTTGACTACTTTTTAGTAATTTTTACTTTTAATATACTTGTCTACTTTGTGCATCTCTTCAAATTAATGAGCAAAAGCCATTACCTGGCTTTCCTTACACTTAACAAATCTCTGTAACTGCTGATACCTTCACATTCTCCTTTCTGCTTTTGTGTTGTGTTTCTCCTGTTTTCTATTTTTCTTAATTTTATTATAACTTTCATTAATTTTTCTATCTCATTGCTAGTTTTTTCTCAAAAAAACATATTTTGGATTTATAAATATTTAAATTTTCTCTTTGGTAATTTATTTGTCATATATTTTTATGTATGAAATCATTTTGTCTGCATTTATTTAAACAATATTAAGAGCTTAAGGTTATAACAGACAAATGCCTAGTGCATTTTCGGGCAGTCTGAATTATAAAACTCACTTGCCATTTTTTTTGACTTCTGATTTTTCTATATTAGTTATGACTTAGTTACTTTAATCTTCTTCCATGATAATCATATATACGTAATATTTTAAATTATGTAATAGTAATGTTTAAGTTTTTGAGAAATAAGCTTTTATCCATATTTTTCAAATTATCAACAACAAATATAATTTTGACTACTGCATATATCAATACTATTCAACACTCTATTACTTTTTCCATCTCTCTACTTTATAATTTCAAGCTGTGTAACCTGGCTATCTTCACTGGATTATTATTTCATTAAGCATAGTTTAAAATATATTTTTATATTTTCAGTTGTATTAATGGTACTATCATCCTTCTATTTCAATAGCCCCTTTCCTTTTTTGAGTTTCTTCTTCAGCCCATCTTTTTGTTAGTTGGCATGTATGTTCACAAAAGTTTTTCCCAGTGACATGCAGATGACAATGGAGTTTTTCTTGGAGTAGAAAGAACCCACTTCTGCCTCTTTCCTTACTGGTCATTTCGTGCTCTCCCAGAGGCTTACGTATAAACTAGCCAAAGAACATTTCTTAATCCAGCATGTTAATTCTATGGTTAGGGTGATTTTTCATGAAAACTAGCAAACCATTGGTCAATATCTTGCACTTCTAATTTTCTTGATATTTGTGAATTTTTAAGTGATTTTTAAACATGGGAAGTTAGAGGAATTAGCCTCAGTCACACTCTAAATTATAACTAAATGTTTAAGGTTAAAAATAAGACAATATCTGTGCGATTGTTTTGTCTCTATTGCAAGGGTCTGAAAACCTTTTCTATAAAGGGTCAGATTGTAAGTATTTTAGGCTTTGTGGGACATACAACCACTGTCACCATGACTCAACTCTGCTACTGCTGTGTGAAAGCAGCTCTAGAGAATATGTAAACAAGCACATGAGGCTGTGTTCCTATAAAACTTTATTTTCAACGTCAGGTGGTATGCCAGATTTTGTTCCAAGAGCAGTTTTTTGCTGACCCTTCCTGTATACAATTACAATATTGTGATTTAAATGAGATTATTCTGTGAAACAGTTTATTATTAAGTTTCTGTGTCTGACGTGAGGCATTGGGATATTTATAATAATTCACAATTTAATAAAATTTTCAGATTTTAGTCATGTGTGTAGTCTGAAGACCATAAAGTGATTATAACCTTTGTTTTCAGTATAAATAGCTCAGCTACAATGCATTGATTCATAGTTTTTTACTGAAATAATGATAGACAAGATGTATATGATAAGTTTCCTAT
The DNA here is from genome assembly GCF_965194805.1 of Balaenoptera borealis. NCBI lineage: Eukaryota > Metazoa > Chordata > Mammalia > Artiodactyla > Balaenopteridae > Balaenoptera > Balaenoptera borealis. The sequence continues at coordinate 112,441,104 of NC_138873.1, read as the reverse complement.
GGAATATACGATTGGTGAGAGTAGCTGATTTTCCTTAATTACTATACTCAGTGAATTCTTATTCTCAAGGGAATGAATCTTGGCTTGAGGAAGCCCATTGGTAAGAGAGATCTTCTGTACTCTTGCTAATTAATAAGAAGAAAGGTTAGATTAAGATTAAATTAAGTCACAGGCAATCCAAACACGTACTTCCTGTTTGGTTAAATGTGTGTTGAGGCTTGGGGAGAGCTGTGAAGGCAAGAGTAAGATAAGATGCTGTAACACTGGAGTCTGCGTCAGGCCTCTGAAAGCATTCCCTTGTCCACTTGGTAAATTCTTTTACACCAATTCCGTAAATGAACATAACTCAGGGAGTTTTGTTTGCCCATTTGTTTTCAGGATTGCGTTAGTTTGCAATTGCTGTGTAACATATTATCAGAAACTTGGTGGCTTAAAACAACATAAATTTATTTTCTTACAGTTCTGGAGGTCAGAAGTCTGAGATGTCTCACTGGGCTGAAATGAAGGTGTTGGCAAAGCTCCTTCTGTTGGCTCCAGGAGAAATCCTGTTTCTTTGCCTTTTCTAGCTTCCAGACGTCACTCGCATTCCTTGGCTTGTGGCCACCTTCCCCCATCTTCAAAGCCAACAGTAGAGGGACGTGTTCTCACATCACATCAATCTGACCTTCTCTTCTGCCTCCTTCTTTCACTTGTAAGGACCCTTGTGATTACTTTAAGCTCACCTGGATAATCCAAAATAATCTCCCTATCTTAATGTTAGCTGATTAGCAACCTTAATTCCATCTGTGAACTTTATTCCCCTTTGTCATATAGCCTAACATAATCACAAGTTCCAGGAATTAGGAGTTGGCCATCTTTGGGAGACCAGTATTCTGCCAAATGTAAGGATCAAATTATGCACAAAATTAAGTAAACTGAATTGAATTTTCCTATAGAAGAGTTGATTCACATTGAATTTTCCTATAGAAGAGTTGATCCGCCCTGAGTCATCCTTACATCTGAAGATGTAAGGCCTAAAGAACAAGGCCATAAATTTGCTGGAGAGCTAGAATATGTACTAATTTTTTTAATACAAAAGCCCTAATTTGGATACATTATCATTTACTTAGTGGTTAAAGGCATGGCCCTGAAATAATAGAACCTGGGTTCACACGCTAGCACCACCATTTACTGGCTGTATGGCTTTTGGTAAATCACTTAGCCCTAGGTTTCAATTTCTTCCTCTGTAAAATGGGCATGGTAAAAGGTCTATCTTTTATAGAGTTGTTGGGATGATAAAATGAGACAGCACTTAAAGCTCTTACAAGGATGTCTGTAAGAAAGGGGCAAGGGCACAGTTACCAGGGGAAAAAAAGGCACAGGTGCCTGACTTATTTAAAAGGCTCTTTATTTCTCGCCTAACATTACTGAACTGGAGAACACAGAAAAGGAGATAGGGAGCAGGCCAGAATGTGTTTTCTAATTTTAATCTGGTGCTCGTATTGTTTTTCAGGGTGGATGAATGAAGTCTTCCATGTTTGATAGTGTGAATGCAAATTATTTTCCTAGACTTTGAGAAAGATGAACAGATCAGTGGGCATGTTCCATGGACAAGAGCAGCATAAACACGATGCATAAGACTGCTCTGCCTTGAGGGGGCTTGTGTCTCCTCATTCGGTGCAGTTGGATGTATAAAGTGATAGAATTTGGAATATTGGACTTCACCCATTTTCTTGGTATCCTCGGCCTCTCTGACATTCTCTTAGCCCCCAAATAATGATTAATATCTACATTGATAGACAGAAATATATCTATATATTCTGACTAATATAACTTCATACTTTAGAGTTTTGACACAAAATCCATACCCTAGGCAATATTTCCACAGAATTCCTGTGCCATAGGTGGTTATAAAATGTAGGAATAAAAAACTAGGGAGATCTCAAATAATTAAAGGGTTCTCCTCTGAGTCTCTCTCTGCCACGGTTTAAAGTTTTAGACTCAAGAACTATCAGGGGAGAGGTCATATGAGTTCTTATAATCAGCCTTGGCTTCTTTAATACCTCATTTTAAACAACTGAATTAAATTCACATAGTAATTCTAAGAAGATGGTATATCTGTGTTTTTTCTACCTTTTAATGAGAATTTATTACTTTGCATGCATTTCTATTGTAATTTGAATGAAATCTACTCATCTGAAAGATGATGAAAAACTAATATTAACATTGCTTATGGTACTTCCAGTAGCCTCACCAAATGGTTTTATGATTTCACGTTCTTCTGTTTCTCGCAACTGGATTGAAACAAAAGAACATCATTTTATTTTTTAATAAATAAATAACTTGAAAGGATACATGCACCCCAATGTTCATAGCAGCATTATTTACAATTGTCAAGATATGGAAGCAACCTAAGTGTCCATCAGTAGATGAACTGATAAAGAAGCTGTGATATATATATATATATATATATATATATATATATATATATATATATATATATACACAATGAAATACTACTCAACCATAAAAAAGAATGAAATTTTGCCATTTGCAGCAACATGGACAGACTGGGAGGGTATTATGCTAAGTGAAATCCAGACAGAGACAGACAAATACTGAATGATATCACTTATATGTGGACTCTAAAAAAATACAGCAAACTAGTGAATATAGCAAAAAAGAAGCAGACTCACAGATATAGAGAACAAACTAGAGGTTACCAGTGGGGAGAGGGAAGGGGGAAGGGGTAATAGAGGGGTTAGGGAATAAGGAAGTAAAAACTATTAGATATAAAATAAGCTACAAGGATATATTGTACAATAAGAGAAATATAGCTAATATTTTACAATAACTATAAATGGAATATAACTTTTAAAATAGTGAATCCCTATATTGTACACCTGTAACTTATATAATATTGTACATCAACTATACATCCAAAAAAAAGAGCATTGTTTTATGCTATTTTTGTAGCTAAATGGTATAGAAAATGTGTAAGGAAATAAGATTTATTGATTAACCTATACGTCTTAAACAGCTTATTTTATTTAAGGCTTACAACAATCATTCAGGAAACATTATTATCCCCATTGAAAATTAAGAAAATAAGACCAAGAGGTTAAGCAACTAATCCAATTAAGACAGCTGGTGAGCAACTAAGTGTGTATTCCTGAGTAATCTTCTCTGAAGTCTTTGACTTCAAGCCCCGGTTCTAGTACCTGTACTGCTCTGCCTCCTTCAGATCCCATGTATCAAACTGAATGTGCTAGCCAGAGTGATGCCACCTGACAGGTGTTCAGTATGTCAGTCACTCTTAAATCAATTTCCCTGTGGATTTTGAGACTTGTATATAGCACTCCCTGTAACCTGGCAGTATATGATTAGAAAGTCCTTGTACACTGGCAACAAGACATTTCCATCACTCTGCTTTCTGCTCATGCAAAATGTTACATAGACTTACATAGCAGGAGTGACTGAATTATATGTGCATGTCAGAGGAAGTTCAAAGAATATAATAAAATATACACTTAGGAAAAAAGAGCTATGACCCTACAGAATTCAATATTAAAAGTTGCTTAAAATAATATATATTTACCTTGCTTCAGTTATATTTTGCTTAAAAAAGTGAAACCAATCTATTTTTATTTGGTCAAAAATCATCTAGTGACCATTTGCACTCACCAAAAAAGGTCTAAAGTGGGTACGAAAAGATTATAGTTAACCTATTTTACTTGGAATTTTATATAATCCAAATAAACAATTTGTCTTGTATGAAATTATTTTCATTCTACTAAGGTTTTAAATTCTGCTTTTGATTATTACATTTCATTGAGAAAATGCTTATTCTTTTCCCTGAAAAAAGAATTCTACTGTTTCCACTTCAATAGTCATCCACAGTCTTCCATAGTCGCTTATAGCAAATATCTGGTATTTCTAAATGAAACCTCAGAAACTCCCTGAATCATAGTCTGAAGAACTAATTAAAATATCAAATGCTGTATAATGATATACTTCACAGAATGGGAAAATAAAAATCCTGCTCAATAGAACAGAGATCTTGAACAATGCCTACATTATTGATTCTGTGTAGAATGGATCCTTTATGGAATTAAAGGCCTAATTGTTCTCCCATTGATGCACATGTGTAACTTCCTTTAGAGAAACTGACAATGAACCCCTTAAGAGGCTTCAGCGCTCACATCCTCTACTGTGTATGTGACAGCGAATTGGGGCAGCGAGCTAAGACTCCAATCGCTTACCACATGGTTCTGATCAATGTCGAAGAGACTTTTAAAACCCTACTTTTAGGAGATTGAGGGAAATAACAGATTCTTCTAGGTTCTCCACATCTTTTGCTTTTGGGGGGACAAAATGGGCAAGCCTTTTTAGCTCCTTTTCTTAACTGATGTCAATAAAATTACATACTCTGATCCTATAAAACATAATCAAACTTGATACATAAAATAGTCAGTAGAGATCCACAGAATTCCTATCTTGGCACCTAAAAATTACATTTTAAATTCAAATAATACAAGAACTATTTGTTCATGGAACACATTTTCTTGACCAATAAAATAACCAGATTCCCACAGAGCACACCTTTTCCACCAGTCTGTGCGTATAATGTCCACAAAGCCAATATTAAATAGTGAACCCCACCCACCTGGGTCCTGCTAACTACCCTGCCTGCTCCATCTTCTGGATCACCCACTGGCCCTCAGATGCCTGCCCAGCTGTACTTTCACTTGGGTACCACAACCCGTCTCCCTTCCTGTTTCTGACGAGTAGGTTGTTTGTTACTCTTCACTTCCTGCTACACAGCCACTCTGTGAGAACTCATGGATTCTTCTTTGGGTGGTATTTCTGGGGTTGGACCTTTTTACAATGCTGTAAAAAGAAACAAAGAAAATTGCTAGAAAATTGTACGCATCATACTCTTTCAAACCAGCACAATATGCTCCTGCATACAATGGAACATAAACAGAATCGTTCTCTTGTAAGGTAGAGAAATGCAAATTATTTTCTTTAATATTGTAGTGTGTTTGTAATGGTTAATTACATTTCTGGCCACAGAAAGTGGTGTTGATGGTTCCCCTGGAAATTTAAACCACAACCCGGGCTCCAGCCCCAATATGCAGGGTCCAACCTCAGTCTAGCCTCTGGCCCTCTTAAGTTAACACCTATCCAGTAACTGAGCAGAGCCACTCTTGGATGTGGAGGATTTGTACAGGGCTTTAATACAGTCTACCATTGTAATGGCACATGAGATTAGTCATTCCCATTTGAAGGAGAGGTGAAATTATTTTTATCAAAATTATGCACGTTGATTATTGGATCAAACGAATAAATCTTCTAATTACTAAGAATTTAGTTGTTGGTTTCCAGTCAGGTACTCAGCTTAAGCACTTAATAAAAATGTCTTTACATTTCCATCTTGACTAATCCTTCTACAACCAGGGCCGTTTATTTCTGCTTCTATTCAAGCCCTGACAGTCACTGAACCACTCTTGCTTTTCACACCTTCTTTCATTTTCCCATTCGCACTAATGTAAAATGACCAAGGGCTGGGGACAGTGGACGAACAGAGACATCTTGTCCTCAGCCCTTCCCCAGGTGCTTCACTCTCTCAGGGAGTCTTTGCTCGTGCTTTTTGATTCATCCAAATTCCATGAGTCCTAGCTGCTCGTGCCCCCTGCCCAGCTTAACCCTATGGGCTGTTTGTTTTCCCAGCCTGAGGAAAGTGCCTGTATTGGCCAACTGCCTCTATTGCTTTGACTGGGACCCGGGTGGTCGAGAGAAATTCTTTGCCTGTTGTTAAACCAATTCCTCAAGGGTGTTTGGTAGCAAGAGGTTCAAACATGGCTCTAAGAGCTTGGTTAGGTGTAGAGTAAGAGGTAATCACAAGTAAGTCACCGTGTGAGAGGTTGGCATTTGCCTGTGAGGCTGGTGAAATTTAGCAAAGCTGGACTACTACCGCGGGCTTCTCTGGTGGCGCAGTGGTTGAGAATCTGCCTGCCAATGCAGGGGACACGGGTTCGAGCCCTGGTCTGGGAGGATCCCGCATGCCACGGAGCAACTAGGCCCGTGAGCCACAATTACTGAGCCTGCGCGTCTGGAGCCTGTGCTCCGCAACAAGAGAGGCCGTGACAGTGAGAGGCCCGCACACCGCGATGAAGGGTGGCCCCCGCTCGCCGCAACTAGAGAGAGCCCTGGCACAGAAACGAAGACCCAACACAGCCAAAAATAAATAAATAAATATAAATAATAAAAAAAAAAAAAGAAGTTAAGGTCTAAGGCATTAAAAGCAAACAAAAAGTCTTAAAACGCTTGAAAACCACTATAGTAACGTCGATTGGCAGGAAGATAAGTTACTTTCAACCCTCTGAACTACTTTACTAGGGGGGTGGTGATGCTTTCAAATCATGTGTTCCTCCTTCATATTGCTGGCGTGATCTACTGGGTAAATGGTGTGGAGACTGCTGAATGCTGAGACAGCTGGGGCAGCCAGAAACACTATTTAGAGGTTCATATACACTTCTTCCAGGTAAAGATCTTCTCAGTTTTTTTAATCAGAGATGATTATTGTTATGTGTTTGGTAATTGGTACCCAAACTAAACGATTATTTGAGCCTTGGATACCTTATTAGTACAGTGATCACTTAATTTATTGTTCAAATTGGGACACTTGATTATGAAATGTGGAGTTATTAATAATTATGCTTTTTCAAGAGGCATAAACTGGGGACTATCCTAGGTCAACTAGGACTAACGGCCACCCTTCTTATGTGGCAGTCCCTTGATAAGCAGAACACTACAGTATACCACCCTTCTTATTTTAAATGTTCCAGAATAACAATTATTTCAAAATCTGGCCTTCATTTTCAAAGGCACCAAATAGATAACCATAGCTTACAGACTTCTGAATATACTACATACTTTCCTCTTCCAATTAAACAAGAAATTGCTGGACTAAATCAATAAGAAGCTTTTGGTTGCCAGAAACAGAAAATCCAATTCAAACTTGCTTATTCAATAAATAGAATTTAATATCTTCCATTCCTAAAAGATTCAAAGACTGAGCTGACCCAGGTAGAGGTGAATCCAGTGGCCCAACAGTGACATCAGGACCTGATTTTGTTCTGCCTCTTCCTTCTACACTTCCTGGTGTAGGCTTCATCACAGGCAAGTATTTATGATCCCCAAATGGCTTCCGTCATGTCTCAGTTCCACATGCTTCTGTATTAGTATCACACAGAAAAGAGTGTCACTGTCTCAGAATTCACAGAGAAAGTCCATAGATTTTCAGTGTTTATACTGACTAAGGTTATGTGACCGTCTGGGAACCAGTCTCTGCGTTCAGGATAGTAGGTGCTGATTGGTCATGTGCTTTATCTTTAAAATAAAAGGTGGTGCCAGATTCTCTGGAATCCAGATGAAAATGGGGAGTTACTGGGCCGGAACGGCCAAGGACTGGGTGGGAGATGGTGAGGGGTGATGATGGTGGTTGTAGTGGGGTAAGGGGAGATAGGGCAGATATAAAAGCTGAGAAGGTGATAAAAATGACTACTACCTCAACATCAAGAAATCTCTCTAGGATACTGACAATAGAAACTGTGAGTAGGGACAGATATGAGAGATAGCAGAGAAACTGAACCTGCAGTAAATGAATTAACTCAGAGTTTGCGCGAGAGATTGGGATCTGGGATTTTTCTAGCATTTTTGGTTTGGGTGATTGACAGGATTATTGACTATATTATTCATAGAGATGGATCCACAGCAAAAGGAGTGAGTATAGGAGGAGAGGAAGTTGGATTTGGGACATGTTGAGCTTGAACTGATCTTGGACTTTACACATAGGCTCTCCTGTAGGTTCTTTTAGTTTTGTGTTTCTGTTAGAGTCTGCTAGTTGCTTTACTCTCCCTTATATTGTCAAGGTGACCAATGTACCTGGTTAGAGATATAAATTTCGCTACATCAATTGCAGTTTGAGGTGACCAATAAGATGTGAGAAGAAGCTTCTGGAATTCAGAAAAGTTCTTTATAACTCTGAACCTAGCTGGCAACTGTACTTTGGGATTTTGCCCCTTCCTCTTTCTTATCCATTTACATCATAAATTAAATGGTATACATGTGAATATAGACCTGGAGCTTTGGGGATATATCTGAGATATAAATTCTTCATATTTCAGTACAAGTTAAAATATATCTACCAAACAATATATGCAATATCAGCCTGGAGCATATATTGTACTGAAGGATACAGGAGTGATGAATATACAGTCTTTGTCAACAAGAACTTAGTATAGAGGGAAGAGTAATTGTGAAAGCAATATTTAAATTATTATGATGAAGGTACATGTTATGGGCTATGAAGTGGTAGATTTCAAAGGCAACAAGATAATATTGTGTTGGGGGTTATGGGGCATGTGAGATGGAGCTTGAAGAGTGAGCCAATTTTCAACCGGAAGTTGTGAGAAAGGAAGGGTATTTCAACTGGAAGAAGCAGCTTAATTAATATGTGAGGTTTTAAAAGGATAATCAATTACCCACTTTGTTCAAAGGCAAATTGTCACATTTAGGAATTCAGAGCTGTTACAAACAATACGAAATTAAGTCTAGGAAGATTTGGGACCCTCTTGATGGAAATACAGTCAAAATGGTTAAACTTTTTTATTTACTGAACTGATCAGGTTTTTTTGGCCCAAGTGACCTGATCTTCCGACTATTTTAGCATCAGCTGGGTACATTAACCTTTTCTTTCCTTTAGTTCACTGATGATCTCATCTCTGAGTTTGTAAAATCAGTAACATTAACCTCCTACTAACTTATTTTAATGCTTGCCTGTGCACTGGTTTCTCAATCTGTAAAATATGAAACACTGTGTTTCTCGGCTACATGTGGTAAATTAGTTGGTACAACAGCCAACTTTGAGATACTTGAAGGAGAAATTTCATATTCTATGTTTCAGTGTTAGTATATTGTGAAACATTTTCTACAAAGAAAACATAGGTAAAACAAACTGAAACAGAATTGTAAAACTAATATTTAAGCCATCTGACACCTTTATAGAGAAATTGAAACAGTTATTTCCTCCTAATTTTAGTCTAATCCTTCAATCATTTAGAATCTGACCCAGATGTGCCAGACCAAAACATAAAGTCATTTCCTTCAAATGGAGTGCTGAATAAGATAGTGACATCAAGACTGAATGTTTTGTGGCCACAGTGAATGAACCAAGACTGAAAAATGTACTTTTTATACTAGCCATTTAGATTACCTGCCGTATTTGGTAATTCAACTTCTGTACATGTGCTTATATACATATAGGTAGGTAGATATACATATGCATAGATATATTTTATTTCCAACTTTTTTTTATTTTAGGAAAATAGCATTGATCACTTCAAGCTTTAAAAGAATTTAAATCAGTGGGTTTGTTATCTCAAAAAAGTAAAAACGTTTTCAGGAAGCAGAAATTTGAAATGATTTTTTTTTATTATGAGTAAATGATAGATAAAATAATCCAAGAGGGAAAATATGTACTTCACATGTGCAAACACACATTAAAAACAAACACACACCACATGATCTTTTGGTGTCTCCCATAACTTTTGTCAAAATGGTCATTCCATTAGGAGATATTTATAGAAGTTTCTAACTCGTAGCATGTTATTTATCAGTTGATAATAGTAACTTGCATTCATATGATATTTTACCTAGCATTTTAACATTCAGTCTTTTATTTGATTCTGATCATAGCCTTGTGAGTTAGATATTATGGATAATGCATCTCCTTTTTACATAGGAAGACACTGATTTGGAGAAGACAAGTAACTGTCCTGAGGCCGCACAGGAAGCAAGCAAGTTTCTAAAGCCTCTTTGACAACTCTTTCTACTGCAACATAATAGCTGCCTTTTATTGTTATGAATACAGTTTTAAAGCCCTCTACAGACCAGTCACTGGCAAACAAGGAATCAGACAAATATTGAAAACCTTGTGGACACAGTTCAGTCAAAAAAGTGGATATTCCTCAGGAAAATATAATAATTATCATATTTTTCATGATTAAGGCATGGTTCTAAAATTTCTCCTAGACCCTCTTCTATGAGAATTAATAGTATAGCTAAATGTCAATAACCCCACAATACTAGGTTTATGTTTTAAATGCAAGATAGAATGCAAAAGCAGATGGGATGCCACGTACCCAAGACAACTTGATCCATTGCCCAAATCAACAGCCCTCAAATGCCTCATTACCAACCTATTTGCAAGGTTCCCCCAGACATGACAACTCAGGAAACCCGAAACCCCAACCAATTTGGATGGGATTTCTAGGTCAAACCCTGAATCCTTTCCTTATTTTCTCTCTGCCATCACAAAGTACACAAAAAATGTCTGGGTCTTTTTATGATACGAGCCCAGAACCATTTCCAACCTACCCAAAATGGCATTCCACATGGTAACTTGAGTGGAGTGAAAGAGATGGCAGAGAAATTAGTCATGCCTCAAACAGCAAGCTAAAGACCTCCTACCCTGCAATTTGGGCTTTACTTAAGGTCCTACAGAAAGAGCTGCATTCAGGAGCTTGGGTGGTCCCACATTGGCAGGGGCTAGGGGAAAAGGGAAGCAATGCATGAGGCAGAGAAGACAGGCCTTACAGAACTAAATGCAATTATGCCACCAACACATCAGCCAATATCCACCCCTTTCTGTTGTAATGCATGCTCTTTTAAATGTAGTGATTTGTTCCTGGCCAAAATGTTACAAAATATGTTCTTCCATTCTTGAGTTTTCCATTCAGAACACTGTGTCCTAAAGGAGACTAGTTTCCACAGTGAAAACTAATTGGGTATGGCCATGTGAATGAAAGAAAAATCATTTAAATCTCTTTTCTTCTACTCATAAATTAACAAGGTTTCAACATGTAGCATAAAAAAGTAACAGGACAAGAACAGTCAGTACACAAAGGAAAAAATACAAACAGCCAACTGTATTAATAGCCAAAGAAATGCTAAACAAACCAATAGTATTTTCACCTATCGTATTGGCAAAAAATTTTAAATAATTTAAAATATCTAGTGTTGTTTCGGATATGAGGAAACAGATTCTCATTAACTGCTAATAAAAGTGCAAATTGATAAAATGTGTCTGGAAAGTAATGTGGAAATTTATCAAACAGATTTAACACATGCATGGAAGAACTTCTGAGTCAAAGAATATGATCTATTTTGACATTATCCATCAGAAAATTTGCAAGGCTTTATGCTTCAATCAGAACAGGGAGCTGATTGGTTGGATGGCTATTCTTTGGTCAGTGCCATACTGTACTACTTGTAAAATATTTTGATTATCACCTCTGAATATGCCAGCACTCATTTGAATGTATCTCCCATACTAGATATTGGTATATTTTTAAGAAATTAGTGATGTGGTAAGAGGTAAATGTTATCGCTCTGATTTAATTTTCATTATGTAATTGTTGGTAATATTGAACATGTTTTCATATATTTAGTCAACACTGTAATTTTTATGGAGAACTGTGAATTTCTTTTTATACTCCCCTTTTCTGTTAGAGGAATTATAGAAAGTAAGGTAGGTTTGGGGAAAGATATGACAATTTTTCATTCTTTGGTTGTGACAAACTGGTGAATGAACTAAATAACAGAACCATAACTAATGAATTATTACCTGCCCAAAAAAGGGTTGTCATGGTCTTAGATACTGAAAACATTCCAAACATTTTTGGTTTTTGGTTTTATTGTATATGCTGTTTTTAAACAAGATTTCTCATCTTAATTATTTTGTTCTCGGCTCAAATGAACAGCAGTCTGGAACCACTGAACACACATCAGCCAACATGGGAAGCAGACATCTGGCCCAGGAGAGAAATCAAAACAGGAAGGTAAAATTCACCCCAGTTAGTTCATAAAATCAAAAATGTCCACACGAAAGATAAAATACCATCTTCTCGTTCTGCAACTTTAGTCTTTCACTCAAATAGCAGGATGCAAATTCTCATACTTCAAGATTTATATATCCCATAGCTCAAGACAGACAAATGACCAGATGACAGTTTCATAGCATAATACCTATTGTCAGCTACTAGTTAAAAATTAACTCATGGCAAATTCATGTCATATATCTGGAAGAAAACTGCTTAAGTTTTCTTTAAAGCATCCTTGAGAACAAGCTTCTGGCATGAAAATGGAAAATAGGTTGAAGAATATTAATAAATGTTAATAAAACTTGTAAAGTACTAAAGTATAGAAAAATTGGGTGGGAAATTTTTTTGCTCTGAAAAACAGCTTGAATTGCTTGTCCCTTAAAACTCCATAGATGATTTCCATATTCACATCTGTATATGCCATGCCAGAAAAGGATGAAAGGGAGAAAGAAAAGGAATGTTAAGTGTCTGGGAAGGAACAGGAAAGCCTGATGTGCTTCAGGGATTCAGGTTTTACACCATACATAGTCAAGATGTTACTCTTACCAGAGATAGATCATCGAGTCTTCCTCTTATTTACATAGATACACTATCGTGGAAGATTTTCCCAATTAAACTTAGGGTTTCTTTTCAGTATTCCTTCAATACATTTGACAAATCCACAACTGATATAAAATTTCAGATGGAAATGCTTCTATAAACATGCCACCGTTTTCCATCTATTCTCTGATTTCTAGATACTTAGACTTGTGCCTTAATCTCTTAATAACAACTCAAACAACAAAGACCACAGTACCATACAGGGGAAATAATGATTTGAGAATCAAAAATTGCTGAAGAGCAGAACTGACTTTCATGTTCATTTAAGGACTTTCCATGGAACGACAATTTTTTTTTTTTTAATTAAGTTCTTATCTCCTTTATTATGAGAGTTTCCTGGAAGAATTACAGTTGGGAAAGTGGCCACTTTCTTATGATTAAGCTCAGTCGTTCACTGCAGCATGCTGCGATCATTAGGGCTTGTAAAATCCCTTTTGCAGATTTGCAAGGAGGCTAAATTACATTATCTCCATCAGAGTTTATGTACCTAAACATGAAAGATAGACTCATTGAGCTCATAGAGTTGCAGAGTTCAGTGGAATTAGGTTATAGAACTACTATTGCTAACAACGAAATACTGTAAGACTTCTATTTTCAATATTACTGTTAACAGCAAAGCTAGAAAGAAACTTTCAGATAATCTATGTAAATAAAATATCCCTCATAAAAATTCATAGAAAATGACTTTTTTCTTTTTATGATCCATATTCCACATGTAAACTACTGTGATAAAATCTTCTTCTATGAAAAGAAGTAAAATTATTTTTATATTTCTAATGTTTTATTTGGCTCTTACGTAGTCTAATATATGGATCATTGATCAAAGTTTTTATTTTTAATCCAAATATTTTTTATCATGTAGTCACAGTATAAATTTTGATTATTAATTTTTAGCATATCGGAGAACGAGGAAGAAAAGAATTTGAAAAATAAAAAAAAATCGACTTTTGCAATTGAAATGCTGCAAAACTTATTTAACTCCTTTAGAGCTTACTGAATTTATTCATTTCCCATTCCTTTGCAAAAAATGATAAAGTAGATACAGAGAATTTAAGATAACTAAATTTATAAAGAAAATTTGAAAACAGATTAAGAGAAAATGATACTGAAAACAGTAACCAGTACTTTCAACAAGACATGATAACACATAAAACCTGGTTCTTAACCTCAAGGAACCAAATGTAGTGGAAACCAACACCTTTTTCCTTTTCCCGCTGGACATACAGCTACAGTATATTTCCCACCCACCCTTGCACTGAGAGTAGTCAGGTGACTGAGTCCTGACCAGTGAAATCTGGACCACAGAGATGTGCAACGCTTCCATGCCTGGCCTTTCCCCATCTGCAAGATGAATGGACCCTACTGTAGGACTTAAGAGAGGATGGACCAGCAAGCTAGAAGGAGCCTGAGTTTTCAAGTGACCACATAGAAGGTGACCTACAGCCAGAAACACACACGTCAGCATTTGTGTGAATGAGAAATAATTCTTATTGCATTAAGCTGCTGAGATTTTGGAGTTTATCACTTAGCATAATCAATTCAGTAAAGCAAAGAGAAACTCTAAAATGTTAATAATTTTACTTCAATACACACATACATACACATAAACACAAATGATGGCATGCATAATTGGAGAAATCTGAACAAGCTCTGTGGGTTGTACCAATGTCAATTTCTTGGTATCCTTATCGTGCTATAGTTATACGATATGTTAACTCTGGGGGAATCTAAGGGGAAAAGTGCAGAGACCTTCCTGTACATTTATTTGCAACTTCCTGTATATCTATAATTATGTCAAAATAATTTAAAATTTCCCTTGATTAGAGGCAAAAAACTGTATCAAATATTTAGGGAAAACCAAATTTGATTTTGCTTAATTGTTTATTACGTAGGTACAAACGAGGTATTTATATCATTAAAAAGGTTGTAGAAATAGAAAATGTCAAAGTGGAAATTATATGTCTAATTCTTATAGTAACTTTTCATAAAAACTAGAAGACAATAGAAGTTGAAGCATTATTTGGTAAAGATGATTTGATAATGATCTAATATGATATGGTCCAAAAGTATAAATGCCTATTTGAAAAACTAAATTTTAAACAAATAAAGGAGGGTGTAACAGCCCAGAAATGTTCAAATATTTCTCACTTTGATTCCTACCAGATTATGCTTGCATGCACAACACACACCCATGTGCATCAGATACAACTTCCCTCTATCACTCAAGGAAGATAATGGAATCAAGAGCATAAGAACAACACAATCACGAGGCCAGCCTTGACTTTGCTCTGACTTACTTTTTATTATACTATAAATTATTTGTCAACTTCAGGACTTTCCTATTGTTAAAAAATAAGTAGTAATACACTGTGGAAGAACTTTTTGCTGTGGTTAGAAAGAATCCATTAGCATGAGTTTCTTGGTCTTTCAAAGCCAAGACCAGTATTCTATCCCTTTTTGACAAATAAGCAAGGTGTCATACTGCCTCTAAAACTAGGTGTCTCTACCATCTCCTCACTAGAGTGGGTTCCACATGTCATCTGCCTCACTAGAGGTGTAATGCCTGTGATTGCTACAGCAAGAGTTCCTCACTTCTACTGCAAGAAGGCTGCACATTTCAGCCTTGTGCCCCGGCAAAGCAAGAACTTACAAGGTGAGAAATTTCTTATTATAGGAAAGAGGTTCAGAGAATGAGGCAGCCAAAAAGAGTGACAAATATCTGCTACACAGCACATGTATAGATTAACATTATGAATAAGATGTTATTTTTCTATTTGGCAGTAAAGAACCCTGGCAAACACTGCCTTAGCCAGGTGATGAAGGTCAACCTCACCCCAGTGATAAGTCATCTATCCCCCAACGTACACCCATGAGATGTCATGAGAATGGAAGTTCATCTCTGTGGTCACCTTCCCCTAAATGCACAACCCCCGTTTAATCATGAGAAAAGCATCCAGCAAGAGACAAGATACCTGACAAAATAGCTTTTGTCAAAAGAAAGTCATCAAAAATAAGCAAAGACGGAGACTCTGTCACAAAGCGGGGAAGGCTAAGGAGACATGACCACTAAATATAATGTCCCGGATTGTATCCTGGAACATAAAAGACATAGGAACAAACTAGTCAACTCTGAATAAAATGTGAAGAGCTCCGCAGACTCTTGGCTAAGATCAAATGTGAATAAAATGAGTTCAGTTAAAAGTAATGCACCAGTGTTGGCTTCTTAGTGTGACAAATGTACCATAGTAATGTAACACATTAATAACAGGGAAACTGGGTGTGTGAAGGATATAGGGGAACTCTCTGTACTGTCTTTCCAACTTTTCTGTAAATAAAAAACTGTTATAACACAAAAAGTTTATTTAAAAAAAGAATACTTTTGCACCAGCTGGTTAATGTTCTTATGGACACTAGTGTGAAAATATTCCCCCATTTTCTCCCTCCCCTTTACATAAAACAGTAATGACTGGTAAAGTACTTTAAAATAATACCATTGTCATTTGTGGCTTCTTTTCATTTTAACTAAGGTTGATTCAAAGTATTTAAAGCTTGTAATGTTCTATTTCTACAGCATCTCACAAATAATCACAAGCAAGCACAACTAACAATGTCCTTAGATTGTTAGATCTGGGAAACATTTCTTTGCTGAGGTTATATCTGGATAGTAGTGGTTCAAAGTTACATATCCTGATAGGATCTGGGGCTGGGAATATTCATATCCATATTAAAAGATGGGATTTAGCTTGTGATTTTGAACATAAAGGGGCTAAATCAGTTATTCTCATTGAATGAAAGGCAGATCTCTTCTCCATATGGAGGTAAGCTGTGGGAGATTTACCTCAGGAATTTAACAAACCATTATAAAGTTGTTCTGAACATTTTCAAAAAAATATTATTACTTATAAAACTGATGTGTAACCAAAATATATTAGGTCCAACCCTTTAATTAAAGTCAAATTCTTACTCAAGAACATACCTGTGTGTCTGAATTCTCAGCCACTGACGAGTAACATTATTAAAAAGTGTTATTTAAACCCGATTAGCTGCTGACTCCACCAGAATTTCCAAAGAGAAGGAACTGTAAACCTTTTGGGCAGGATATGGGTTTCGTGGGAAGGTTTTTTAGCAACCCTGTGTTCACAGATATGCAGTAAACATTCTGTCTACCCAGAAAGTACCCAGAAGGTACCCAGAAAGTACCTCTCTGCCAAAATTCAAACTTGTTTGATGTTCATGATGTTCATAATGTTTCAAACATCCAACTAGTTCTGATGTTTATAACCAATAAAAGGGATTTAGTTATAACTTCTCGTGATACTGGCTGTTCTTCAAAGGACTCTCCCAAAGACACTTTTTTCATGAAAACAATTATTAAAAGCAGCAGAATGATAAGTTGTAATGGAATGTACACTTATATGATGTTGAAGGAAAGGTATTTTTATATCTTAATGATGAAAATAATACTTAAGGACTTCTTTAAACTATGCTGATAAGAGTAATTTATCCGAAGTAGGTCTCTGCCAACGGATCTTTCAAATGAAAACTACTGAAAAGAGTCTCAAAAACTGACATAAAGATTTCTGGATCGTGCTGCTACCGTAAAACTGGACCCAGCCATAGGATATGGACAACTCCGGAACACAACTTGATAAACAACCTTTAGTACACAAATTTCCAATGCCAAGACAGCTGATTAATATATGTCAAACTTCTCTGCCTAGCTAAATATGCCCATTGTTTTGTGCTTTCTCATAAAATTTATTTTTCAAACTGTCGAACACCACTGAGTCATCACCACATTATTCCTATGTTATCTTTTCTGTCCTTTGGGAACGTTTTGCCCCACTGCTTAGGTGAGATTTCTTCTATTTGTTACTTCTGTTTCTTGCCCTGTTCAGAGTTGGACTCTAGAGGGTCACACATAATTACCCCAGAGAACTATTTCATGGTATACAAAATTGAAGAGTAAAGTGATTTTAAACAACTCCACACTGTAGTGTGGTGTGCCTACACGTAGGCATACAATCATTCATGTTCTGACTGGTATGGCTGTAAAGTAGGCGTAGCCAAAACGGGTGCTGCCTCTATTCTTGCAACAGGATGAAATGGAATGGAATTACATGGAATTTAATTCTAAATTGACTTTGTATTCATCTAATGCAATGCCTTACATTATTAAAAGTAGAATACATATTTGTTGATGAATAAATGATTGGGGAATTGTTGCAGTTGCAGAATCTGGATTATGTCTTTTACATTATATTTGTTTCGTACTGCTTTTACTTTCTTAGCCAGGATTAATTTTGCACATAGGCAAACGATGGCCAACTATGCAGCATAATTTTAGTGTGCAAATATTATCTGACAGAGACTAAAGGTTTAAGGCTCTAGTCCTCTTGTAGCAGCCGGAACCCGAAGCCTGGCGGGCCCTTCCCTCCTCCCTCCTTGGCGCGTGGCCCGCGCGCGGTTGCATCAGGGGCCGCTCCGCCGCTCCTTAGCCCATCAGACTGTCCCCGCGCCCACCCGCACGCTCACTGCGCGAGCGGACACAGGGGAGCTCTGCTCCGGGGACACCAGCCCCCCGGGCCTCTTTCTGGTGTCACATCTTTCTGCTCCTGGTGTGGTAGCTGCGAGGCAGGCGAGGGCTACAGCAGCCCCGCTCAGCCATTGGCTGGCGCCGCAGTGGGCCCCTCCCCAGAAGCGAGTAACTGTCTACCAGCGACATTAGTGGTCCCGCTCAGCCATTGGTCAGTGCCACAGTGGGCCCCGCCCCCTTCCCCTCTTGTACATAAAAGGAGCCCGAAGTCGGTCGGAGATGAGTTGGTTTCTTGAAATGCTAGGCTGCCATCTTCTCAGTCTGTTAGCTTTCCGATTAAAATCGTTATTCCTTGTTCCAACAACTTGTCTCCCGATTTATTGGCCTGTTGTGTGGCGAGCAGAATGAGCTTGGGCTCGGTAACACTATCCCATTAATCCAGTAGCATAAATTATATATCTGTATCTATACCTGTTAGACTTTTAACACTCTTAGAAAGAAAGAAGTGACTTACTTCCTAAGTTAATGAGACGTATGTCCAAATAGTTTTGATGGAGAAATGGTGATAATGAACAGGAAATGACCTGGGAGAGATAGACTTAAAGGCAATAAGATTTAGGGTTTTTAGCAACAGCTGAAAAGTAGAGGGGCATGATATATATGAAAACGGGGGGCCATCAAGAGATAATGAGTTCTCTTGTGAGAAAAACTGCCAAATTCACAATATAAAGCTGATCATATTTGTGATTTCATGGCAATAATAAACATGATTCTTAGAAGTCATATCTTATGCTTTGCTCTCACATGAACTTTATAGCTATGCTTTGACTTAGAGAAGATTTCAATCTTCTGTTTTTAGCTTCTACCCTTCAGTTAGAGTACCCTCATTTCAAAAACAGTCGTAAAACATGCTGATCATTTTACCCACCGAAATTGTTATAGTGGTAATTTTAATGGTTTTTAGCTATCAATGGCTGTGGGTCAACTGTTATCCCTCTGGCCCACATGTCTTTGTATTCCAAGACTCAGACTAAAGACAGCACACAGAATATATCTGATAAGGACTCATATTTAGAGTATATAAAAACTCCTATAACTCAATACTAATAATAGAAATAACCCTATTAAAAGAATCTGAATAGATATTTCTCCAAAGAAGATGACAAAGGACCAACAAGCAAAAGAAAGGATGATCAACATCCTCATACATCAGGGAAATGCCAATGAAAAGCATAATGAGATAGCACTTTGTATCCACTAGAATGACTATAATCAAAAAGATAAAAACAACTGTTGATGAGGATGTACAGAAATTAAATCCTTATCTAGTACTGGTAAAAATGCACAATGATGCAGCTTACTTGGAAAATTAGACTGGTTATTTCTCAAAATGTTAAGGGTAGAGTTGTCTTATGACCCAGCAATTTCCCTTCTGCATATATATTTAAGAGAAATAAAAACATGTCCACACAAAAACTTGCACACAAATGTTGATAGCAATGTTATTCATAATAGCCCAAAAATAGAAACAACCCAAATGTCTATCAACTCATAAATGGATAAATAAAATGTGGTATATTCATATACTGCAATATTACTTAGGAGTGGAAAGAAACAAACCACTATTACATGCTAAAACACTGGTGAACCTTGGAAGAAGCTAGTCAGTAAATTTGGTGTGTCTGTGGGTGGAAGTGAGCTCAGAGTCTTCCTACTCTATCATTTTGGCCACACTCTGTACACATTAAATAGATGAATTGTATGCTATGTGAATTATATCTAAGTAAAGCTGTTATTAAAAATATATAATAGGGGATATTTAAATCAAGAATTTAAACAATATGTGGACAAATGAAAGAGCAGTTGCAGAAGCTGGTCAAGCAACAGCTTTTCAGTAAATAAAGTCTCATGTTGTCAATGGACTATTGGTAACGCATGCTTCTGGTCAGTCAGACAATAGAATTAAATTTTTCTTAAATGGAGAAAAAGGTGACTTCAGAAAAAGAGATTAAGGTCTCATTTGCCTATTTGAATGGTTGTCTGAGGATAACTTGCTTAAGAATTAATATATGGGTAGCAACATCTCACCAATATCAAAGTGGATCTAAAGAACATATCTTATGAAGATTTCACTTCATAAATACAAAGTCACCTCATGAGTTTAATAGGACAATCTCATCTTCAGAATCTTTGGCACAAAAATGGACTGAAGAATTTAAAAGTCTTATTTGAACCAAAAAAACCTTTTCTACTTGTCAAAACAAAAATGGACTTTTGGGGATATTTTATTGATTAAAGAACTCCCATTCCAATATCAACATGTTCCAGCCTTACTAGATATCATAATCTCCATAGAGCCATTGATCAGGGAGGCATGGACAAGGAGAGAGGTGTGAACTTGTATAAAAGACCTTGAGAATGGACCCTGAAGGGGGAGTAATGGCATATTATCTCTACTTCTATTCAAAGGAAATCTGCCTCCTACTTCACCAAGACCAGAGATATCCACTCAGCATAAACAACTGTAGCTATAAACCCTCAGTGTTGAGGTGTGCTTGTGTGTCTGCCTGTGAATGAAATCTCATAATTGATGAATCTATTGAAAATAATTATTTCCATATTTTATTTCTAGATATTATATCCTAAGCTTTCCTCCCTAAAGTCTCCTATTTGTAGAAATAACATTCCTCTCTTCATTTGAAAATAAGCCTCAGATCTTTTTAAATATTAAATGATAAGTATTATTTGATCAATATATATAAAGAAGACTATCTAAGCTAGTTCACACATCTTGTCACGGGAACTCATCATCAATATAAGATTACCTAGTCAGAAGATGTAATTCACTGAAATATGTACCTTAGACACACCTGTTTAAAATACATTTTGGAATAATAGTGGTTGAAATGTGGTGTGTCCCAGAAAGTGTCAAAAGACAGACATCACTGACAGTGGGCCTTTCTACTGAGGAAAAGTTAGTTCAGAGCTTAGTCTTAAAATTGTGTTCAAATTTCACGTTCATCCCCCCAAAGTAATTGATTACGTAACTAGTTGACCATAAGAGCAATTAAGTCACAGGTCTCTCACAGAAACAGTTTATGCAGTCTTTGGCAATTGATAGCTCTGATGAAACACTGCAATTTAGAAGTCTGTTTTACATATTTTTTCTTATGGAGTGATAAACATATCCTGATTACATTTCATCTTGGATTTGGTAACATATTATTGATGATTACAAGCCTTTTCTTGTGGTTTGAGAGTTGCTCGAGTACTATGAACCTAATCTGCGATCATTCTCCAAATTTAGTTTAAATAAACCCAATATGAATGGTTTACCTTATTGGGTAAAAAGGCTAAAAATGTATTCAACCTCAACATTCCAAATGAATGAAGTTGGCCTATTAACTTGCGTAAAGCAATGTCTTTCTCAGAAAGAAGAGTGAAAAAGCAAAATCCTCTCTGAACACATAGTTTGGATTTTGAGTAGGTTATCACCTAATGCTAATACTTAATTAATTCTGTGAGCACTCTTTAAAGGAGAAAAGAATACATAAGTTTCAAAATGTTTAAGACTCTCCCCTAAAGAGGCAGATTTCAATAAATAAAATCCTATATTCTAGAGTCTGCACCTTACTGAAGACAAGGTACTAGGTAGCTAGAAATCTGGATGATAATAGTATAATACTTCAACTTTTGAATGAAAATTTACAAATAAATCTGTGGAACAGAATAGAGCATATCCCTGTAGAGCTAGTTAAGCATTTTCAAATTATCCTACAACCACACTCATATTAAACCCAAGCAATGTCAAGAATCAAATCAAACCCATATTACAATACCATACTAGAAACTTCATGTCTAAACTAAGAGTCATGTACCAAAATGTTCATTGCAGCTCTATTTACAATAGCCAGGACATGGAAGCAACCTAAGTGTCCATCAACAGATAAATGGATAAAGAAGATGTGGCACATATATACAATGGAATATTACTTAGCCATAAAAAGGAACGAAATTGAGTTATTTGTAGTGAGGTGGATGGACCTAGAGACTGTCATACAGAGTGAAGTAAGTCAGAAAGAGAAATACAAATACCGTATGCTAACACATATATATGGAATCTTAAAAAAAAAAAAAAAAGGAAAAAAAAAAATGGTCAGAAGAACCTAGGGGCAAGACGGGAATAAAGATGCAGACCTACTAGAGAATGGACTTGAGGACACAGGAAGGGGGAAGCGGGGAAGGGTAAGCTGGCACAAAGTGAGAGAGTGGCATGGACATATATACACTACCAAACGTAAAATAGATAGCTAGTGGGAAGCAGCCGCATAGCACAGGGAGATCAGCTCGGTGCTTTGTGACCACCTAGAGGGCTGGGATAGGGAGGGTGGGAGGTAGGGAGATGCAAGAGAGAAGACATATGGGGAGATATGTATATGTATAACTAATTCACTTTGTTATAAAGCAGAAACTAACACACCCTTGTAAAGCAATTATACTCCAATAAAGATGTTAAAAAAAGAAAAAATAAATAAATGAATAAACTAAGAGATCAGTGAGAACAATGCCATGTGTGTCTTCTTCAATAGTGAAGCAAATATTTTGAATAAATAAATATAAGAGCATGAGTTGTGCAAGATAAAACAAATAAATGCAGATCTGCAAACTAAAATCTTACCTACTTACATATGTGATAATAAAGACAAATCAGCAATGTGTGCAAATATAACCTACATGTACCCAAGACAAAATTTGGATGTTGTTAAGCATAAAGAAGTTTTGTGATATCTGTGTTCCTGCTAATTGGAGTCTGAGTGAAATAAGGAACAAACTAACACCTCTCCACACACACAAATGCTCATACATACACCAACACACACACACACACACACTTTTAAGATCCCAGTATGTTGACATGATCCCAGTATGTTGACATGGCTTCCACTGATGTCTTCAGAAATCTGGATGACAGATTTGTCATCCTTGTCCTGGTGTCCATTATTTGTCCATTACTTGTCCTGATGTGACAAGTAAATTCTTGATCAGGAGGACCCAATTATTAAGACTCTATTGACAATGAACTTGGAGCAAGTTGCTAAGTAGCTACATAAAATAAACATTGTCTTTCACTGCTGACCACATAAGAGCATGTAAATATATTTCACACAACCAACGGTGTGAAAAATAAAGTTGAGCTACAGCAAACAACATGAGCCATGAACACATGTTGTTTGAAGCCATGATGAGTGGTCCACATAAAGAAGATCAACAGGATAAGAATAACACAAGAAGACAAATCCATATAGCGCTCAAGAAGAAACATTGGCTTGACAAATTAAGAGATTTGTATGAATTTCTTGTGTGAAAAACTTGAAAATAAGTATGGATGCTCAATTTTAATATCATTTCATAGTAAACTATAAACATTTTTTCCTCAAAAAAATCCAATCATTTCTATTAATTATAATTCTTATAGATTTCCAGGTTAAATAATCACAGTATGTTGTTCCAGGTAGATACAAGAAGGAGAATATCACCTCTGACAGCTGTACTCAGGAGTCTGGTTCCCAGAGTAGGAAAAGCCAGAAAGAAGTACCCCTAACAGAATGGCAATTTATTTAGGCTTACTTCTGACTAGAGACAAGGAGATTGCTGGAATGACAATAAAATAATAGCGATTTTTATGAATTCTTACTAAGTGCCAGACACTGTTCTAAATGTTACATATGACTCATTTAAGTAACAACCCTATGAGTTAAATATTATTATTAACCTCAGTTTATAGAAGAAGATACTAAGACACAGAATGGTTATAGAAAAATGAAAAAGAGGATGTCCTAATCTAGTCTATGAATCAAAGGAAGTTTCTTTCCAAAGAAGTTTAGCCTCTACTTTCTTATAATGGTTAGGGAAAATGCTTAGAATTATTTGTACTTTTATATTTTGACACCTGGTTAAGATGAATCAATTGCAATGGTGACTTGGCATTCTGGATCAGACAGAATTTCTATCCTTCTATATTCATGTAATTGCTATAAGTTATATATATGAGAGAATCTGATTAAAAGATGCAGATATGCCAGCAATTAATTCTAGATATTATAACTTCTGATGAGATAACACAGATGAGTTTATAACAATTTTAAATTCCACATCTAATCTTCATTTCTTCTTACACATTCCACTGGATCACTAGCTTAGCATCATTTAAAATATTTATCATATAATATATAGTACAGTGGTTTTCAAGTCTGGCAGTGCATCAAAATCAGGCTGGGAGTGTATAACATTCAAGATGAAATAAGTCAAAATGTCTAGAAGAAGGGTCCCAGAAATTTAAATTTTTAACCACCTCATTAGGTAATTCATATGACTCTTAGTTTTGCAAACCAAAAATCATGTACTAGACCTAGACTAACCTGGGGTGTCTGACACTGCATACATCAGAGTTTGGAAGGGGCCTTAAAGAAGAGTGAAAAAAAAAATTTAATCCAGTTTCCTGGAAGGATTGTTAATGAAGGAGGCAACATAAATGTTTTCATTTAGCTTAGGCTTGGACCAGAAACTGAATAACGTAAATTGAAATATGTTGGTGTCCAGATGTGCGAAGTCACACATACAGAAACATGTCAAGACTACAGTCAAAGCAAACTTTAAAAGGAGACTCAGAACTGGTTTTAAGTCAACATTTACAGGGCAGAAATTATTTAAGTGCCAAAATCATAAATCTAACAGCTGGAACAAACGTCATGACATGATTGTAGGAGATCATAAAGAAGGAAAAGTTTTACACAACATATAGCTAGCTTTTTTCAAAATACTGAAGATTTTAGGTTTCCCTGAAAAATTAATTTCTATCAAAAGGGAGAAACATCTTAATTTTCACTGATACCAAGAAACCCATTATTCTGTTCACTGTATATATTACACAAATATACGCATGCTATGGAAGGGAAAATAGTGTATTTTTAAGTAGTGAGATTTCCTAACCATTTACAATTCTGTAAATTAAAAATTTTTTTAACATTTTCTCAGTAGCATTTTCCATTGTGTATATTTCTCTCCAATAAGAGGCTCATGGTGAAGTCTGTAAATCACCACTTGCTATTTACCCCCTATTGGATATTTATAATGTACATTACTACATAGTCTTTAGACAGACCTGCCATGATCTGTTCAATTTTATTTAATTCAGCGTTTCTCAAACTTATTTCACAATAGACTCCATTTAAAAATTTTAAAACATCTATTATCCCACAAGGAACATGCTCTGGAAAACACTGGGTAGACAAATTTGAAAATATAACTTTATGGGGAAGTGGCTTTTCACTAAGAAAACAACTTCACAAACAAAATAGAAAGAGTAGTCTCAAAGATTTTTAAAATAGTGTAATTGTTCAGACAAATTAAGATAAAGATACTCAGCAAGTTGTGCCTTCTTAAGAGGGGCACTTGTTTTAGCTTTCTCTTTTCATTTTATTAGCTATTTTTCAATAAAACATGGCATTTTATGTAATCATATTTTATTTGAATTCTTCCTTTTTTAAATCTGTGGGTATTGCTTCATATATGTGACCTCAGTGCAACTAGTCAATTTCTAAATATAGCAAAATACATAACAAGCTAGTTGGGAAAAGTAGACTAAACAAATGGTTGTAATAGAATCTTCATTTTTAACTACTAATTTTTGCATCATGTAAGGAAAAAACCCATAAATCCTAGGCTATATTTATATAGCATAAATAAAAGCTAACAATCAGTCAAAATTTAAGATGCATTGCAATATGTTTCTATATAGGTAACGTCTATGTATTTTTAAATTACCTTTTGCAATTTACCAATGCATAATAAAATAGTTTTAAAAATGGAAGGAATTTTAGAGACTGTTTGTTTCAAACTCCTCATATCATTTATGAGGTAGAAGGTGGTCCAAAGCAATAAAGAATCTTAACCAAGGTCATATCAGGTCAAAACCTTCTCTGGTAATATTCAATTCTATTTCTTAATGTAATTAAGTTCATCCAACATTTATTAAGCACTTAATATGAGACAGGCTTATCCAATTCCAGTTATAAGTACAAAGCTACTGAGACTGCAGGATGTTGCAATCACTCAGCAAGCTTATCCCAAAGGAAATGAAGGAGACAAGACAGAATTCAGTCCAGAAACCCTCAAATCACTTAGAAAATATGATTGTAAAGGGTATCCTGAGAAATGGGCCCCCAAATGCAAAGTGTTTACAACTTAAAATTCCTTCTGGGACTTCCCTGATGGTCTGGTGGTTAAGACTCCGGGCTACCACTGTGGGGGCACAGGTTCCATCCCTGGTCGGGGAACTAAGATCCAAAAAAAGTTCCTTCTCAGAAACTATAAATCCCCCAGAGGAATTCTCCCATAGTTTTCTGAAACAGTAGCATGTGGCTTCTGGGCAACCTTCAGAGATTTGCTGGTCAAACTAATAACATGCTTGAAAACCTGAGAATGAAGTAGCAAACTCTCTTCTCTCTCCTTCCCTCCCTTAGTGAAGAAATTTCAGTAAAAAGCTAAGAAAGGTTACAAAACTGGGGGCTTGGGGCTTTGAAAGCTAAAATTATAGAGTTTTGCTAAACACTGACCCTCTGTGGGTACAAGGCCACAAGTGCCACTCTGGCTGAGCCTCCTATTTACACAGCCGGTGTTCACAGAGACTCTGAATTCCAGGGGGCTTGAGAATGTGGGATGATGTTCGGGCGCCCGGGATGCCCAAACGAACCCAGATCCAGCTGGATGTATTGTTCGGCTACAAGGAAAACCCAAATGTGTGGCTCTTACCCCTTGATTTCACAGTGGGGAAAAACAAACTTGAAATCTTTGGGGATCAAAATATGAAACAGACACACTTAAAATACTCTTCACTCTTTCCCACATTCAACAGCTTTTGTGCCACTTCTAGATACTTGATATCCAAAATGTCCATTATTTAGATTTTATTGAAGGATATGCATACATATACATATGTATATAGAAACACATTTTTTTTGTAATGGTGATGGGCAGAAATTTTACAGCTTGTTATCTGTATATTTAAAGATGTCCTCATACCGCCTTCCAAACAACAGTGTTACATCCCGGGGTGTGTATCTAACTTATAAAGATGTATAGTATATTTATTTTGTGTATCCACAAATGTTTATTTTACTGTTTTAGATCCTGCCACTCTTTGTGGTTCATTTCTCTTTGCCTTGTGTTAAAAAGAGCACATTTCTAGTCACACACGAAGTCCACTGGGGCTTGGCCATGAAAGACCTAGATAGCGGACCTGTGTAGATATGCCAAGCCAGTCCCAAGGCCTCCACATCTAATCAAGATGGGAAGCAGATCAAACTTTCCAAAATTCACAAAAGTGAATAGTGACCTGGAGCAACTGATAGAAGCTACTGAAGCAGGTTTCCACTTCCACTTTACTGTTGTTCTTACATGTTGTGGCCAGAATTGGCTCTGCACACAGGTAAGTGAGTGGCCATCTATGCAGTCCTAGAATAAATAATTATCTTTAGCAAAGTCATAATTAAAAATTCCATGTAAAAAAATCAACACTTTCTATATACTTATAATGAAAAATTGGATATTGATGTTTAAAAATAAAAACATAATTTATAATAGCATAAAAATATGAGATGATTATGGACAAGTTTAATAAAATACGTGGGAAGTCTGTACCCTAGAAATGACAAAACACTGCTGAGAGAAATTAAAGACCTAACTAAATTAAGAGACATCCCAGGCTCATGAATGGGAAGACTCAGAATTATGAAATGTCAGGTTTCCCCAAGTTGATTTATAGCCTTACCAAAAGCCTAAAAAAAAAAAACCTAGGTTTTTTTTGTTGTTGTTGTGACATACAGAAGCTGATTCTAAGAGTTTTTATGAAAATGCAAAGGACCTAGAATAACCGGAACAATTTTGGCAAAGCAGAATGAAGTCAAAAGACTTCCATTACCTGGCATCAAGACTTTATATTATAGAGCTAGAATAAACAAGGCAATGAGGTATTGGTGTAGGATCAGACATAGATCAATGGAGAAGAATTAAAAGTCCAGAAATATTCTACATATGTATGGAAAATTGATATTCAATAAAGGAGCAAACACAATTCGATGGATTCAATGGGAGGAAAAGATGTCTTTTCAACAGATGGTGCTGTGATAATATCTATGCGTCAAAAAAAAAAAAAACCAAAAAATCTTAGCCCTCATATTACACCAGTATTACTACTACAGACTCATTCTTCTCAGTATTATAAGCTCAGTGTTACTAACCCATTCTACAGATGCTGCATATATAAGGTAGTTGAAAGAATTCAGTGTTTGACTTTGGGCAGGTCACCTCATAGATCACCATCAGTCAAATCAGGGACAGGGGACTTTCTACTCTCCTATTTTCACTAAAAAATGTATAATGTTCTACAAATACAATTAAAGTTTGTATCTATTATGGACATAAACATTAAATATGCTACATTTATATATGTTTACATGCATTAGAACTTTAAAAAATTTAGTGTAAGGTAGATGTGAGACTTGTTATAGCAAACAAAACTGATCGAAATGGAGATCTAACTATGTACAATGTTTAATTCACCAGGTGTTTGACAAAACAAAACAAAAAAAAGTGAGTTAATCAAAAACTGTGTGTATGTGTGTGTATTCCTTTGCAATTAGTAATTCTGGCTATTTCATGGCATAAGTAACAACAAGAATTGATTAGTTCTTATGACTTGGTCTAATGGGTCTGATAGTTTCCTTTCTGGAATTTAGACTTATTAACTTCCTCATACATACTTGAGAATTGGTTATTTTCTGAAGATGTGCAAGAATTTTGCAGTATTTTGTGGTTGATTGCAAATTGGAAAATGATGAAAATATATTGGATGGACTAGGGCCCTGGGAGCAGCTAAAAGAAAAAAAAAAAATGTTTCTAAAGTACTTAAAAAGACATTTATGAGATGGAAAATTACTGTGGATTTTTATAGAAAACTCCTTATTAGAATTCTGCAACATTTTTCTTAAGGAATTCTTTCTTTTAAAAGTGTGGTTAATACCCATATTATGCTGTAGGCAATCAGAGTTTAAGATTTTTATTTAATGCATAAATATATTCTTCAAGGAGTGTTTCCACTCCAGTGAATATTTAAATATGCTCTAAGGCATTTGGGGTATTAAGGAAAGCTCGAGGAAATATATGAGCATTTGTTTTTCCAGAAAGCTATACCAGGAAAATGCATGAGGCATAAAGCTTGAAAATACCAAATTTCCAAACAAAAGAAAGGATGTGTCTTCCACTCCCTCTTTTTCACTATTAGAAAGTGAGTAAAATAAACATATCCTTCTTATAGACTTAAAGTTCAAATTGCTGTATGAGTCAGACTGTAATGATGTTTTCTATATCTTTCAAGTTATAATGAAATATAAGCAAACTACTATGGAAAAAATCTAGCCACAGGCTCCTTTTTCCTCCCTCTTCTATATAAATTAGGTTTTTTAAGCCAAACCAAACCCTCATGCATGGGTTACAAACTTTATTTTGATTTCATTTTTAAATGACCCAACCAAAAATCCCTAAGCCAAATACCACAAGGAACTCTCTGCCTTCTCCTCCCCAAAGTAAGATTCTGGAATTAACCTCTCTTGGTTACAATTACAGAGTCACTTTAAAAGTATATGGTAGTCCCATTTTTGTCATTGAGGTAACTGATATACTTGAGCATAATATATTATTAATATTTAGCTCTTTGGCTCCTAAAGGAAAATATTTTTCTTTAAAAATTGATGTCATCAATCACTACAGAGTACAATTTGGCAATATTGATCTATTTATCATCTATCTCTTACAAATATACCTATTCTTCTACTGAGAAATTCATTTTTAGGAATTTATCCTGCAACTGTATTTCAAAAATTTTGCAGAGATTTATGTACAAATATATTTACTGCAGCATTGTCCTGTAAGAGCAAAAGATTGAAAACAACCCAAATGCCCACCAACATAAGGCTATTTAATAAATGAAGGTAGGTCAGTACAATGGAAAGATATCCAGAAGTTAAAAAGCAAAAAGCAGCTCCAATTTGACCTATATAGAATACCCAATGAGATATATTATCAAAAGAAAAAAACTAGGTTTTATAAAAGTATGTAAGATATACAGTTGCTTGCAGTTATAAGTGCATATACACTCATAAATAAATACAATATCTCTGGGAGCTTATGTAAGAAATTGGTAATACAGTTTGCCTGTGAGATAGGATTAAATATCAACTAGTGTACAGAGTGGGCAAGAGACTTACCTCTCACTGAATTCCATTTTATTCATTTTGAATATGGATTATGTGCATATATTATCTATTAAAGTAATCATCTTAAAAGGTAATATACACCTAAAAAGCATTCTTTATACTGAATATGATGAAGAAGAGAAACACTGCTTATGGGGAAAAAATAAACACGCTAGAGAAAAATAAAACCTAGCCAAAGAACACAAATGATTTTAAGCTGTTAGTATTTGGTGCTAACATTTAAAAATATTACTGAGACAATTGCAATGTGGTAAACATCTCCACTGTTTACATAAATTTTGTTGTGGGAAGAGGATACTTGTCAGCAGCAATTAGAAAAAAATTAAAAGTAAAATATTGTTGGCTGATTGAATATTTGCGAACCACACGTGAGGAAATAGGATTTATTTAGAGTGGTTGGAGTCAAGGAGAACAAAGTTCCTAGAAAGAAGTTAGACTTTTCTTTCATGAGTCAAGAGCAGTACCTGTGTCCAGAAGCTAATAAATACAAGTCAGGATCCAAAGGACGAATACAAGATTTACCCAAGAATATTCCTGCAAAGTGGGGTTAAGGTGAGGTTCTATCATCTCTTAATTAGCAAAAGAATGAACTGTAATCAGAAATTTCTTCTAAAAGCTTAATTTGCTGGTTGAGAGGGAGGAACTGTAGTTCACTCTTCTAGAGCCATAAATCCATGACATATCCAGCCAATTTATCAATCTGGTTAGAATTATATGCTGTTTGTGACTGATTGCTTCTTGATTCTTCTTGTCTTTAATGCTTTCTAACACTTTGGGATCACTTTGATAAGTTCTAATATTTATAAAGTTGGGGTGAGCACGGTAAGACCTTAAAGAAACAAATTCTCTGCACTCCCATCTCTACACAGTAGCTTCAACATCTTCAGTGATTGTTGACAGATAATAACAGGGACATTCCATCTATTGTGGGGAAAGGAACCACATCACCTAGACTATCGAAAACAAATACCTTTAACTTGTAAACCATGAAGTACATCCAAGGAGCAAAAACAAAAGTTCTTAAATAGCAAATATTTATCATGATATAATTTATATGAATCTTTTTGTTGTTATTTACTCTCCTCCTCTTCTACTCTGAGTAACCCCAGGCCCTTTTTCCCTAAGCCTTATCCTCTATGCCAACTTACATTTAGTTGCTATTAAGTAGGTAGATATTAATTATTTTCATAACAAAACTTTATATTTTTATAATATATATAATTTCAATATGCTTTGACAAGCATTGTTTTATTAGAATTTCCCAGTAAGCCTATTAGGAGTTCAGAATAGAAATTATTGGTGCCATAATATTTTAGATGAGGAAACTGATGTTTGTAGTTCTTAAGAAAATTGCTTAAAGTTCTACAAATAATATGGAATAAAAGAGAAAACACACTGCAGTCTGACTGCTCCTCAACTGGGACAGCAAATATGCCCCTCACACAAAAAACAACCTGCCAGAGAAATGTGCACCAAAAGGAACAGGATAGCGCTTGTTTCTTAAGGACTTCTTAATAAGAATTTCAGTTAGTAGGTCTACTTGATGAGAGGTCAAATCACTGATCATACAATGCATTGAAAGATCCTCTGATGGACTGTAAATCTCTTTATTATCACAGAGATTTTTGTCAAAAGACTTTATCCAACGATGGGAGATGACTGAAAATGCGGTCTTTCATCTATCACTGTCACCATATTGAGTTCCAGACAATGAGTTCCAGAAAGAGCTATCATTGTTCAACTCAGTTTTATTTTCTTTGCAAATCTATAATGAGTGCAATAAAAGTATTTTAAAATATATTTTTGATAAGCATCTTTCCCTGGAAAAAATATCTGCTAAATAATCTGTTTAAAAATTGAAATTCAAAAAGTAATGGCAAAGAGTGAGTTCCACAGGCTTCCTCATTTCTCAGCTACTGTTACAGGTTGAATTCTGTCCCTTTCAAAAACAGATTTGTATATCGAGGTCCTTAACCTCCAGTACCTCAGAAGGTAACCTAATTTGAAAATACAGAGTATTTGCAGATACTTAATTAATTAAGATGAGATCATAATGGAGAAAGTTGGACCCCTAATCCTGTATGTCTGGAACCTTTATAAAAAGGAAACTTTGGGCACAGACACACACACACACAGGGAGAACACCACTTAGAAATAAAGGAAGAAATTAGAGTGATGTTTCTATAAGCCAAGGAATGCCAAAGATTGCCAGCAAACCACAGAAAGGTAGGCAAAACTCGCGGAACAGATTCTCCCTCACAGCCCTCAGAAGAAACCATTCCTGCTGACACCTTGATCTCAGGCTTCCAGCCTCCAGACTGAGAGACAATATATTTCTGTTGTTGAAGCCATTCAGTTTGGGATCTTTGTTCCCACAGCCCTAGCGAACTAAAACACCCACCAGTATGACCAATTTAAGGAGAATTCCAGCTACGTACGTAATTTTAAGATGTACAGCTGGCAACACTGGGGAATTAGGAGCAGAAATCACCAAGAAAAGGAATAACTGAGATAGAAAGAAAAGGGATAAGGATTAAGGACAAGAACGCATATAGGATGAATGAAAGGAAAACTTCCTGGTTGAGAGTTAAGAGTACGTGAGAGAAAGGTGTTAGCAAGGGGCTACTGTAAAGGACGGCGAGTCAGACAGTGACTGAAGAAGAGGAATTTTAAGCTGTTTGTGTACCCAAAAAGTGCTCCCCCAAACCTCCAACCCATGCATACAAACATCCTTCCAACTTTAAATGTTTGTAAAAAATGAATATATCAATTACATATGGATATATTTAAATATATAGACATACATTTTTTTTCCTGCTAAATGCTGTTTCTTTGAATCAACACTGCATGAAGACTAAGCCAAAATTGTATTATATCTATTACATTTAGATTATATGTATGCAAAACATATTATGTATATTATATATTTTATTGAATTTTAAAGTATGGATTATTTGAATATCTATAAAATACAGATACTTAAGTGCCCACCACACAGGCTTTATATTTCCACCTTATGTAATGAAATAAAACATGAATTAGTTTCTACCACTATCATCATAAGTTACCACAAACAGTGACTGAAACAACACACATTGTTTATTTTTCTAGAGATTAGAAATCTGACATGGGTCTTACTGGGCTAAAATCAAGGTGTTGGCAGGGATGAATTACTTTCATAGGTTCTTAGGAGAGAATCCCCCCTTTCCCTTTTCCAGTTTCTAGAGGCTGCCTGCATCCTTGGTTCACAGTCTCCTTCCTCCCTCTTCAAAGACATACCAGAGGGTCTAGTCCTTCTCACATCACAGCACCGTGCCCTCCACTTCTGCCTCCTTCTTCCCCCTTTAAGGACGTTTATGATTACACTGGGTCTACCCAGAAATCCAAGATGATCTCCCTATCATAAAGTCAGCCAATCAGCAGCCTTAATTCCACTTGCAAGCTTAATCCCCATTTGCAGGATAACCTGACGTATTCACAGGTTCCAGGGATTAGGATGTGGACATTGTAGTTGGGGGTTAGAGCATTATTCTGTCTCTCAGATATGGTCAACGCCAATTGCCTCATCTCTCTCTCCCTCTTCACTCCTAGAATATTTTTTTACTGTTTTTCAACATATTTTTGAAATATGTGTTTTTATAGTATTGTTTTGTGTATTTAAATTTTTCAATGATATTATATTTAATGAGAATTTACATTCCAGTTTACTTAGGATAGTCTGGTTTACATTCGTTGTTCTAACATAAGTACTAATAGCACTCTTATTCTCAGAAGCAGTTCAAGTCATACCATTCATACCCTTTCCACAGCTAGCATTTTTCACTCAACATGTTTTTAATATCCATGTTTTTGCCCATACATCAACATTATAAGAGACTGGCTATATTCTCTCTGTTCTCACTTATTTTGGATGTCTCAATTCATCAACACTTCCTCTACACTCTTTCTCAAAAGAGATGTGCAAAAATTCCCTCTATGACTGAAGTTTTTCGGTTTTCCTTTTACTTCTGTCAATTTCTCCTTTAATGTATTTTAAAGTTATATCATTAAATGTACAAGGTTCAAAATTGCTTTACTCTCAAGTGTTTGAGAGTAAAGTTATTGCTCTTATCAAATTTTTTCTGATAATAAAATAAAACTTTTCTTTGGTTGGTATTTATGTAGTTTATCTCTTCCATCTTTCCATTTGTTTTAAAATTTTTTGTCATTAACATTCAGGTAATGTCACTAATAACTTTTATTTTGTAATTTAATTTTTTATTTTAACGAGTAAAATTAATCTCTTTACATTTGCTTTAAATACTAATATTTTGGGACTTCCCTGGCAGTCCAGGGGTTAAGACTCCCCACTCCCACTGCAAGGGGCATGGGTTCGATCTGTGGTCGGGGAACTGAGATCCCACATGCCACGTAGCATGGCCAAAATAAATAAATAAATAAATACAAATTAAATACAGATATTTTGCATTTTTCTGCCATGCAATATTATGCTTTCTATATGCCATCTTTTTCCTTTGCTTCTTTAACATGTTTAATTTAGGGAGAATCTATATCCCTTCTCTCCTCATGAATAATGATGAGAACATTTTAACTCTGGTTAACATCTTTCCCTTAACTTATTGCTGTCCGATATTTTAGTTCCACATTGTTTTTACCCTCCCCCATTATTTCCTATAATTATTATTGGCTTTCACATTCTGTATTTTTAGGCTGTCTTATATAGTCACAAATTTCTTTGTTCATAATTGCTTCTTGCCAACTCACTTCACATTGGATTCAGTTTCCTGAAGTATATCTTGTTAAAGATGCTTCAGTATAGGTCTGCTCATGGTCAACTCTCAGATTTTGTTTGAATAAAGGTGACTTTATATTGACTTTTGAGACTTAAGAGTTTTTTTTTTAATTTTAGGTTGCACTTGTTACACTTCGGCCCTGTAGAAATATTTCTTGTGACCAACTATATCTTCCAAAGCTTGACATAAAAATGTCTCCCACCTTATAAGTTCTTCTACAATATGACCTTGATTTTCCCACATCGAGTGGTGGGAATCTATGCTACCCTCCTCCCAACACCAAATCTGGCAGTTTTTTGACTCACTTGTAACCAGTAGACCCTGGCAAAAATGAGACTGTATAACTTACATGCAAATTCAAAAAGGTTTATGCAACTTCTATCTTTTTCACAGACATTACTTTTGAGCTCTGAGTGGCCATTTAGGAAGTCTCACTATCCTGTAGGCCACCTGGGGAAATGTAGGCCAGATGCTCTAGTCACAGTCTCAGGTATGGTCCCAGTTAACAAGCAGAATCAGCCAACACACACATGAGTGAAGACTCCTCTAAATGACTCCATTCCCCAGCTGCTGAGTAACCCCAGCTGTCTTGTTGTCCCAGCTAAGAATTCAGACATTTTGGAACAGGAACAAGACCTTGGCTCTATGCCCTGTCCAAATTCCTGGCTCACAGACTCTGTGAGCACAATAAAAGTGTTGTTTTAAGACACTAAGTTTTATGGTAACTGGTTATGCAGCCATAGTAACTGGAACACTAGTGAACCATCTTTTGATCTATTTTTATTGTTCCAAAAACTTCTTGGTCTCATTCCTCTTTATATAATCTGTACCATCACTCTGGTTGTTTTCAGATTTCTCTCTTTGTCTTTGAGAAAGAAAGAGATTTTCAAAGATGAAGGTAAGTTATACCATTGGAGTAATTAAAGAAATAAGTGTAACTATTATTTGTTTAAATAAAAACACCACCTCTGGACTTCTCTGGTGGCACAGTGGTTAAGAATCCACCTGCCAATGCAAGGGGCACAGGTTCGAGCCCTGGTCCGGGAAGATCCCACATGCCGCGGAGCAGCTAAGCCCGTGTGCCGCAACTACTGAGCCTGCACTCTATAGCCCATGAGGACAACTACTGAGCCCTCGTGCCACAACTACTGAAGCCCGCACACCTACAGCCCATGCTCCACAACAAGAGAATCCACCACAATGAGAAGCCTGCGCACAGCAAGGAAGAGTAGCCCCCGTTCACCGCAACTAGAGAAAGTCCGCGTGCAGCAATGAAGACCCAACGCAGCCAGAAGAAGAAATAACAGAAAATCGGCAGAAACAATATTTGAAAAGATAATGGCTGATAATTTTCCAAAAGCCTCAGATTTAAGATGTGTAGCAAAGAAAACTACACTTAGACAAAAATGATAAATTTGCTGAAATTCAAAGAGAAATAGGACATATGTTATAGGCAGCCAGAGAATAAAAGACACATAACTTTCAAAGGAGCAACAATATGAATCTCAGTGTACATTTTTTTCTTTCCTTTTTATTAAAAAAAATTTTTTTTTCATCATATTGGAGTATAATTGCTTTACAGTGGTGTGTTTCTGCTGTATAACAAAGTGAATCAGCTATACATATACATGTATCTCCATTTCTCCTCTCTCTTGCATCTCCCTTCCACCCTCCCTATCCCACCCCTATAGGTGGTCACAAAGCTGATCTCCCTGTGCTATGTGGCTGCTTCCCACTAGCTATTTTACCCTTGGTAGTGTGTATGTGTCCATGCCACACTTTCACTTCGTCCCAGCTTACCCTTCACCCTCTCCCTGTCCTCAAGTCTATTCTCTACATCTGTGTCTTTACTCCTGTCCTGCCCCTAGGTTCTTAAGAACCTTTTTTTTTAGATTCCATATATATGTGTTAGCATATGGTATTTGTTTTTCTCTTTCTGACTGACTTCACTCTGTATGACAGTCTCTAGGTCTATCCACCTCACTACAAATAACTCAATTTCATTTCTTTTTATGGCTGAGTAATATTCCATTGTATATATGTGCCACATCTTGTCTATCCATTCATCTGTTGATGGACACTTAGGTTGCTTCCATGTCCTGGCTATTGTAAATAGAGCTGCAATGAATATTGTGGTACATGTCTCTTTTTGAATTATGGTTTTCTCAGGGTATATGCCCAGTAGTGGGATTGTTGTGTTATATGGTAGTTCTAGTTTTAGTTTTTTAAGGAACCTCCATACTGTTCTCCATAGTGGCTGTATCAATTTGCATTCCCACCAACACTGCAGGAGGGTTCCCTTTTCTCCACACCCTCTCCAGCATTTATTGTTTGTAGACTTTTTGATGATGGCCATTCTGACTGGTGTGAGGTGATACCTCATTGTAGATTTGATTCGCATTTCTTTAATGATTAGTGATGTTGAGCACTCTTTCATGTGTTTGTTGGCAATCTGTATATCTTCTTTGGAGAAATGTCTATTTAGGTCTTCTGCCCATTTTTGGATTGGGTTGTTTGTTTTTTTAAATTGAGCTGCATGACCTGCTTATATATTTTGGAGATTAATCCTTTGTCAGTTGATTCATTTGCAAATATTTTTTCCCATTCTGAGGGTTGTCTTTTTGTCTAGTTTACGATTTCCTTTGCTGTGCAAAAGCTTTTAAGTTTCATTAGGTTTCATTTGTTTATTTTTGTTTTTATTTCCATTACTCTAGGAGTTGGGTCAAAAGGGGTCTTTCTGTGATTTATGTCAAAAAGAGTTCTTCCTATGTTTTCCTCTAAGAGTTTTATAGTGTCTGGCCTTACATTTAGGTCTTTAATCCATTTTGAGTTTATTTTTGTGTGTGGTGTTAGGGAGTGTTCTAATTTCATTCTTTGACATGTAGCTGTCCAGTTTTCCCAGCACCACTTATTGAAGCAGCTGTCTTTTCTCCATTGTATATTCTTGCCTCCTTTATCAAAGATAAGGTGACCATATGTGCGTAGGTTTATCTCTGGGCTTTCTATCCTGTTCCATTGATCTATATTTCTGTTTTTATGCCAGTACCATTCTGTATTGATTACTGTAGCTTCGTAGTATAGTCTGAAGGCAGGGAACCTGATTCCTCCAGCTTCGTTTTTCTTTCTCAAGACTGCTTTGGCTAGTCACGGTCTTCTGTGTTTCCATACGAATTGTGAACTTTTTTGTTCTAGTTCTGTGAACAATGCCATTGGTAGTTTAACAGGGATTGCATTGAATCTGTAGATTGCTTTGGGTAGTATAATTTTCACAAGGTTGATTCATCCAATCCAAGAACATGGTATATCTCTCTATCTATTTATATCATCTTTAATTTCTTTCATCAGTGTCTTATAGTTTTCTGCATAGAGGTCTTTTGTCTCTTTAGGTAGGTTAACTCTTAGGTATTTTATTCTTTTTGTTACAGTGGTAAATGCGAATTTTTCCTTCATTTCCTTTTCAGATTTTTCATCATTAGTGTATAGGAATGCAAGAGATTTCTGTGCATAAATTTTATATCCTACTACTTTACCAAATTCATTGATTAGCTCTAGGAGTTTTCTGGTAGCATCTTTAGGATTATTTTTGTATAGTATCATGTCATCTGAAAACAGTGACAGCTTTACTTCTACTTTTCCTATTTCGATTCATTTTATTTCTTTTTCTTCTCCGATTGCTGTGGCTAAAACTTCCAAAACTATGTTGAATAATAGTGGTGAGAGTGGGCAACCTTGTCTTGTTCCTGATCTTAGTGGAAATGGTTTCAGTTTTTCACCATTGAGAATGATGCTGGCTGTGGGTTTGTCATATACGGCCTTTATTATGTTGAAGTAAGTTCCCTCTATGCCTACTTATGGAGGGTTTTTATCATAAATGGATGTTGAATTATGTCAAAAGCTTTTTCTGCATCTCTTGAGATTATCATATGGTTTTTATCCTTTAATTTGTTAATATGATGTATCACACTGATTGATTTGCATATATTGAAGAATCCTTGCATTCC
The DNA here is from genome assembly GCF_965194805.1 of Balaenoptera borealis. NCBI lineage: Eukaryota > Metazoa > Chordata > Mammalia > Artiodactyla > Balaenopteridae > Balaenoptera > Balaenoptera borealis. The sequence goes on along the minus strand of NC_138873.1, from coordinate 112,401,915 downwards.
TGGAATAAACCCCACTTGATCATGATGAATGATCCTTTTAATGTGCTGTTGGATTCTGTTTGCTAGTATTTTGCTGAGGATTTTTGCATCTATGTTCATCAGTGATATTGGCCTGTAGTCTTCTTTCTTTGTGACATCTTTGTCTGATTTTGGTATCAGGGTGATGGTGGCCTCGTTGAATGCATTTGGGAGTGTTCCTCCCTCTGCTATATTTTGGAAGAGTTTCAGAAGGATAGGTTAGCTCTTCTCTAAATGTTTGATAGAATTCGCCTGTGAAGCCATCTGTTCCTGGGCTTTTGTTTGTTGGAAGATTTTTAATCACAGTTTCAATTTCAGTGCTTGTGATTGGTCTGTTTATATTTTCTATTTCTTCCTGGTTCAGTCTCAGAAGGTTGTGCTTTTCTAAGAATTTGTCGATTTCTTCCAATTTGCCCATTTTATTGGCATATAGTTGCTTATAGTAATCTCTCATGATCCTTTGTATTTCTGCAGTGTCAGTTGTTACTTCTCCTTTTTCACTTCTAATTCTACTGATTTGAGTCTCCTCCCTTTTTTTCATGATGAGTCTGGCGAATGGTTTATCAATTTTGTTTACCTTCTCAAAGAACCAGCTTTTAGTTTTATTGATCTTTTCCTTCATTTCTTCTTCATTTATTTCTGATCTTATATTTATGATTTCTTTCCTTCTGCTAACTTTGGGATTGTTTTGTTCTTCTTCCTCTAATTGTCTTAGATGTAAAGTTGTTTATTTGAGATATTTCTTGTTTCTTGAGGTAGGATTGTATTGCTATAAACTTCCCTCTTAGGACTGCTTTTGCTGCATCCTATAGGTTTTGGGTCATCATGTTTTCATTGTCATTTGTTCTTAGGTATATTTGATTTCCTCTTTGATTTTTTCAGTGATCTCCTATTTAGTAGCGTATTTTTAACCTACATGTGTTTGTATTTTTTACAGATTTTTTCCTGTAATTGATACCTAGTCTCATAGCATTGTGGTCAAAAGAGATACTTGACAGGATTTCATTTCTTAAATTTACCATGGCTTGCTTTGTGACCCAAGATATGATCTACCCTGGGGAATGTTCCATGTGCACTTGAGAAGAAAATATTCTGTTGTTTTTGGATGGAATGTCCTATAACTCTCAATTAAGTCCATCTTGTTTGTTGTATCATTTAAAGCTTGTGTGTCCTTATTTATTTTCATTTTTGATGATCTGTCTATTGATGAAAGTGGGGTGTTAACGTCCCCTACTATGATTGTATTACTGTTGATTTCCCCTTTTATGGCTGTTAGCATTTGCCTTATGTATTGAGGTGCTCCTATGTTGGGTGCATAAATATTTACAATTGTTACATCTTCTTCTTGGATTGATCCCTTCATCATTATGTAGTGTCCTTCTTTGTCTCTTGTAATAGTCTTTACTTTAAAGTCTATTTTGTCTGATATGAGAATTGCTGCTCCAGCTTTCTTTTGATTTCCATTTACATGGAATAACGTTTTCTGTCCACTCACTTTCAGTCTGTATGTGTCCCTAGGTCTGAAATGGGTCTCTTGTAGATAGCATATATACATGTCTTGTTTTTGTATTCATTCAGCCAGTCTATGCCTTTGCTTGGAGCATTTAATCCATTTACATTTAAGGTAATTATCCATATGTATGTTCCTATTACCATTTTCTTAATTGTTTTGGGTTTGTTTTTTTAGGTCTTTTCCTTCTCTTGTGTTTTCTGCCTAGGGAAGTTCCTTTAGAATTTGTTGTAAAGCTGGTTTTGTGGCACTGAATTCTCTTAGCTTTTGGTTGTCTGTAAAGATTTTAATTTCTTCACTGAATCTGAATGAGATCCTTGTTGGGTAGAGTAATCTTGGTTGTAGGTTTTTCCCTTTCATCACTTTAAATATGTCCTGCCACTCCCTTCTGAGTTGCAGAGTTTCTGCTGAAAGATCAGCTGTTAACCTTATGGGGATTCCCTTGTATGTTATTTGTTGTTTTACCCTTGCTGCTTTTAATATTTGTTCTTTATATTTAATTTTTGATAGTTTGATTAATATGTCTTGATGTGTTTCTCCTTGGATTTATCCTGTATGGGACTATCTGTGCTTCTCGGACTTGATTGACTATTTCCTTTCCCATATTAGGGAATTTTTCAGCTATAATCTTTTCAAATATTTTCTCAGTACTTTTTTTTTTTCTCTTCTTCTTCTGGGACCCCTATAATTCTAATATTGGTGCATTTAATGTTGTCCCAGAGGTCTCTGAGACTGTCCTCAATTCTTTTCATTCATTTTTCTTTATTCTGCTCTGCGGTAGTTATTTCCACTACTTTATCTTGCAGGTCGCGTATCTGTTCTTTTGCCTCAGTTATTCTGCTATTGTTTCCTTCTAGAGAATTTTTAATTTCACTTATTGTGTTGTTCATCATTGTTTGTTTGCTCTTTGTTTTTCTAGGTCTTTGTTTAACCTTTCTTGTATTTTCTCCATTCTATTTCCAAGATTTTGGATCATCTTTACTATCATTACTCTGAATTCTTTTTCAGGTAGGCTACCTATTTCCTCTTCATTTGTTTGGTCTGGTGGGTTTTTTCCTCGCTCCTTCATCTGCTGTGTAGTTCTCTGTCTTCGCATTTTGTTTAACTTACTGTGTTTGGGGTCTCCTTTTCACAGGTTGCAGGTTCATAGTTCCCGTTGTTTTTGGTGTCTGCCCCTGGTGGGTAAGGTTGGTTCAGTGGCTTATGTAGGCTCCCTGGTGGAGAGGACTGGTGCCTCTGTTCTGGTGGATGAGGCTGGATCTTGTCTTTCTGGTGAGAAGGGCAGCATCCATTTGTGTGTTTTGGGGGTGTCTGTGAACTTATTATGATTTTAGGCTGCCTGTCTGCTAATGGTTGGGTTTGTGTTCCTGTCTTGCTAGTTGTTTGGCATAGGGTGTCCAGCACTATAGCTTGCTGGTCGTTGAATGGAGCTGGGTCTTCACCTTAAGATGGATATCTCTGGGAGCGCTTTCGCTGTTTCATACTACGTGGGGCCAGGAGTTCTCTGGTGGATCAATGTCCTGAACTCGTCTCTCTCACCTCAGAGGCTCAGGCCTGACACCCGGCCAGAGCACCAAGACCCTGTCAGTCACTTCACTCAGAAGAAAAGGGAGAAAAGAAAGAAAGAAAGAAAAAATAGTATAAATTAAAATAAAGTTAATAAAATCAAAAATAAAAAAATATTATTAGAAGTAAAAAAATTTAAAAGTAATTAAAAAAAAAATAGAGCAACCAAACCAAAAAACAAATCCACCAATGATAACAAGTACTGAAAAGTATACAAAAAACAAAACAACAACAAAAAAAACAGACAGACAGAGCCCTAGGACAAATGGTAAAAGCAAAGCTATACTGACAAAATCACACAAAGACTCATACACATACAGACTCACAAAAAGAGAAAAAGGAGAAATATATATATATATTTTTTAAAAAGGAAGAGAGCAACCAAATCAACAAATCTACCAGTGATAATAATCTCTAAATACTGAACTAAGATAAACATAAAACCAGAAACAAGTCAGTTGCAGACAGCAAACCCCAAGTTTACAGTTGCTCCCCATGTCCACTGCCTCAATTTTGGGATGATTCGTTGTCTATTCAGGCATTCAACAGATGCAGGGTACATCAAGTTGATTGTGGAGATTTAATCCGTTGCTCCTGAGGCTGCTGGGAGAGATTTCCCTTTCTCTTCTTTGTTCACACAGCTCCTGGGGTTCAGCTTTGGTTTTGGCCCCGCCTCTATGTGTAGGTCACCTGGGGGTGTCTGTTCCCCACCCAGACAGGATGGGGTTAAAGGAGCAGCTGATTCGGGGGCTCTGGCTCACTCAGGCTGGGGGTATGGAGGGGTACGGAATACGGGGTGAGCCCACGGTATCAGAGGCCAGCATAACATTGCAATAGCCTGGGGCATGCTGTGTGTTCTCCCTGGGAAGATGTCCCTGGATCATGAGACCCTGGTAGTGGCTGGCTGCACAGGCTCCCGGGAGGGGCGGTGTGGAGAGTGACCTGTGCTCGCACACAGGATTCTTGGCGGCTGCAGCAGCAGCTTTAGCATTTCATGCCTGTCTCTGGTGTCTGCGCTGATAGCTGTGGCTCACGCCTGTCTCTGGAGCTCACTTAGGTGGTGCTCTGTCTTCTGTGGGCACACAGGGAAGGAATCCCCTCTCCTCATGCACCCTGAAACAATGGTCTCTTGACTCTTAGGCAGTTCCAGACTTTTTCCTGGAGTCCCTTTCAGCTAGCTGTGGCTCACTAGCCCCCTTCAGGCTGTGTTCACGCAGCCTACCCCAGTCCTCTCCCTGGGATCTGACCTCCAAAGCCCAAGCCTCAGCTCCCAGCCCCCACCTGTCCTGGCAGGTGAGCGGACAAGCCTCTCAGGCTGGTGAGTGCTGGTCGGCACTGATCCTCTGTGCGAGAATCTCTCCACTTTGTCCTCTGCACTCCTGTTACTGCGCTCTCCTCCGTGGCTCAGAAGTTTCCCCCCCACCCACCCTCCGTCTCCACCAGTGAAGGGGCTTCCTAGTGTGTGGAAACTTTTCCTTCTTCACAGCTCCCTCCCAGAGGTGCAGGTCCCATCCCTATTCTTTTGTCTCTGTTTTTTCTTTTATCTTTTGCCCTACCCAGGTACTTGGGGAGTTTCTTGCCTTTTGGGAGGTCTGAGGTCTTCTGCCAGCATTCAGTAGGTGTTCTGTAGGAGTTGTTCCACATGTAGATGTATTTTTGATGTATTTGTGGGGAGGAAGGTGATCTACACATCTTACTCCTCCGCCATCTTGAAAGTCCATCTTTAAAAATTTTTAATTAAAGTACAATTGATGTACAATATTATATGTTACAGGTATACAATGTAGTGATTCATAATTTTTAAAGGTTATATTCCATTTATAGTTATTATAAAATATTGGCTATATTCCCTGTGTTGTACAATATATCCTTGTAGCTTATTTTATGCATAATAGTTTGTACCTCTTAATCCCCGACTCCTATTTTGCCCCTCCTCCCTTCCCTCTCCCCCGGTAACAACTACTTTGCTCTATATATATGTGATTCTGCTTCTTTTTTGTTATATTAACTATTTTGTTGTATTTCTTAGATTCCACATATAAGTGATAACATACAGTATTTGTCTTTCTCTATCTGACTTATTTCACTAAGAATAATACCCCTAAGGTCCATCCATGTTGTTGCAAATGGAAAAAATTCATTCATTTTACAGCTGAGAAGTATTCCATTGAATATATATACTACATCTTCTTTACCCATTCATCTGTTGATGGAAACTTAGGTTGCTTCCATATCTTGGCAATTGTAAATAATTCTGCTATGAACAGTGGGGTGCATGTATCTTTTCAAATTAAAGTTTTCGAGTGTTTTTTTTTTTTTAATATATACCCAGGAGTAAAAATGCTATGTCATATGGTAGTTATACTTTAGTTTTTTGAGAAACCTCCACACTGTTTTCCACAGGTGTTGCACCAGTTTACATTCACACCAACTGTGTACAAGGGTTTCCTTTTCTCCCCATTCTCACCAAAATTTGTTATTTGTGTTCTTTTTTTTGCTAGCCAATCTGAACTATATGAGGTGATGTCTCATTTCCAGTGTACTTTCAAAAGAAGATATGGTAGCCAGAAGACAATTATTCTTAAAAGCAAATAAAGAAAAGAAAATTACTGCCAACATACAATACTATATAGAGCAAAAATATTCTTTCAAAATGACTTTACAGGTAACAAAAATGGAAAGAATCATGAAGAGGACCTGCAGACAAAAAAAATAATTAATAAAGGGAATTATTTAGAGAGAAGGAAATAATTCCAGATAGAAACACAGGTATATAGTAAGGAATGAAGAGCAACAGAAAGAATAAATATGTGAGCAAATCTAAAATGATACTGATTATATAAAACAATAATGAGAGGCTTAAAATATACACATAATTATAATATACAACAAACAATATAAAAGATGGGTATGCAAATAGAATTAAAGTGTTCTAAGGTCCATTCATTGTTCAGGAATTGGCAAAAGTACTTATATTAGACGTTGATGAAGTAAAATGTAGATTGTAATTTTAGGTTAATCATCGATAATAGTTTAAAATTTACAGCTAAGAAGTTAATTGAAAAGAGAAATAGAATAATAAAAGTATTTTATAAAATCCCCAAATGTAAGAAAGGAGAGAAAGAAAAGAGTGTAAAACAAGTCAGACAGAGAACAAAGAGCAAGACAGTAGATTTCAATACAAATATACCTGTAATTGAATTCCATTGTATTAAAATTAAATTATAATTATAAGGCAAAAATGTCAGATTCAATTTTTAAAAGCTAAAAGACAAATATTTTCAGATTAAAAAATCACAAGTGCACAAGACACAAACTAAAGAAAACTCGTGAAGCTAAAAAATACAGATGTATGTCAAGTGGACATGAAGGCAAGAAACAACATAAACAAAGTGGGATATTTCATAATGATAGAAGAATCAATTGTCAGTAAAACAAATTCTAAATATATATGCACTTAATAATATAGACTCTAAATACATCAGGTGAGTTAAAGGGTTACATAGACAAATAGAAAAGCACACAAGCTTAGGGCAAGATTTTAATACACCTCTCTCAGTAACTGATAGAATAAGCAAACAAACAATATATATAGTGGATTTAAATACCATGATTAACAAACTTGGCCAAATTAACATATATGTAACATCGAATCTAACAACCACAGAATACATATTCTACCCAAGAGCACACGAACATTTCCCAAAAATGATCATATATTGGGCACAATTAAATCTCAACAATATTCAAAAGATTAAAATCATAGAGAATTTGATTTTTTATTATAAGGACACCAAGCTAGAAATCAATATTTAAATTATTTCTAAGTCCCAAAATATGTAGAAATTGAATAATAAGTTTTTACTGACCCATAGATCAAAAAAGATACAAAAATTTTAAAATAGAAAATATTTTAAGTGAAGGATAATGAAAATACAATATATTAAACCTTGTGAAATGTAGCTAAAGCAGTACTGAAAGAGGGATGTAGTCTTAGATGCATATATTAGAAAAAAGAAAAGACTCAGTGGAAATCAATGATCTAAATATTTTTGTGTTAAAAAAATTTTAAAGCAGCAAATTAAACACAGAGACAGTGGAAGGGATAGAATGATAAGAAAAAAAGAAGAGAGCCAGGGACTTCCCTGGCAGTCCAGTGGTTAAGACTTTGCCTTCCAATGCAGGGGGTGTGGGTTCAATCCCTGGTCGGGGAGCTAAGATCCCATATGCCTAGTGGGCAAAAAACCAAAACACAAAACAGAAGGAATATTGTAAAAAATTCAATAAAGACTTTAAAAATCGTCCACATCAAACAAAAAATCTTTTTAAAAAATAGAGAGCCAAATTAATGAAATGGAAAACAAATGTAACACAAAGTGAATATACAAAGCTAAAACTTGGTTCATTTCAACAAAAAAATTCTAATAATCCCTATTAAAACTGATTATCTAAAAAGAGAGGTGTATAAATTACCAACTCCAACAATGAAAAGGTATACAACTTTAAGATCCTATCAATATTAAAAAAGATATTTTGATGAGATGGACAAGTTCTGACAAAAACATAACCAATAAAAACTGACAGAAGAAGAAGAAATTGAAAAACTTAGTAGTCATACATCAAAGAAATTAATTAAATATCCTCCCACAAAGAAAACTTTAGTCACAGAATGCTTTACTAGTAAATTCTTCCAAACATTTTAGGAAAAGAAGCAACAGTCTTACACAATTTTTTTTGAAATTAGAGAATTGGAAAAGAGAAAACACTTCCTGACTCACGTATGAGACCAGCATAACTGTGATTTCAAACCATGACAAGGACATTATAACAAAGGACAATTATAGATCACTTTCATAATCATAGATGCAAACTTAAATAATCAAAATATGAACAAAATAAATCTAGCAATATATAAGAAAGATAACACACCATAACTGAGGGTTTTTTAAATTATTATTCCAAGAATGCCATTGTCTACCCTTAGAAAACAATCAATATAAATACTATATTGTTGAATAAAAGGGAAAAAAAATCTTATGATTATCTCAATGAGTCCAAAACAGGTGACAAAATTCACTGTTCACTCGTGATTAAAACATAAACATAGCAAAGAAAAAATATAATTTCCTAATCCGAATAAGGGTATCTACTAAAGTTACTACTCTGGGTAAATGAAGTTTAATTCCAAGGGGGTACTCTGAGAGCTGGTGTAAAATACAAACTTCAGAGGTATCTAACTGATACGCAAAGGAACTGGGCTATACAACAACTCCTATCAGTCATTGGTTGAGTTCTCCTAACAGAGTTAATTCCTTCGAAATTCTGATTTGCTACTGCTGGCAGCAAAGAGTCTCCAGGGGACTGAGAATGTTTTCAGCAACAACAACAAAATGTGGTTGTTGGCATTTAGAAGCTGGGCTGGTGATGTGCACTAAGAGGTGAGGGCAAGAGGATTTGATTGGGTTCCAATGAATCTATTTCTGAACACCTAAATAAATGGAAAGGTATGCCATGTTCATAGATTTAAAAGCTTAATATTGTAAAGGTGTCAGTTATCCCCAGAGCAATAGTGATTCAATGAAATCCAATTCAAAATCCCAGAAATTTTTCAATTAACAGGCTATTTCCAAAATTGATACGGAAATTTAAAGAGTTAAGGATAGCCAAAGCAACCTTGAAGATGAATGAAGTTAGAAAATTTACACAGATATCAAGAATTATTTTAAACTTACAATAACTAAAATTATGTAGTGTTGGAACAAGAATAGACAATGAAACATCAAAAGGAATCAAGAAACACACTTACAAATACATACACACATGCTTTGACAAAATTTACACTGCACAGAGAAAAATAATGCCTCTCTTAAACAACCACAGCTCAGCTGGATATGCACATGAAGGAAAATAAATGAATCCTGAGCCCTCTACCTAGTTGCAACAACCAATTCTAGACTGATTGTAGATCTCTGTGTAAAAAGTAAAACAATATAGCTTATAGAATATATCTAGAATGATATCATCATGTCATTGGAGTGTGCATGGATTTCTTAAATGGTCAATAAATGCACAAGCCATAAAGGAAAATATGAAGACTTTCTGTTCATAAAATGAAGACTTTCTATTCATAAAAATCTACCATTACAGGGGTAAAAGGCAAACCACAGAGTGGGAGATGTTAGCAATTTTTAATGCGTAAAAGACCTTGCTATGCATTGAATGTGTCTTCCCAAAATTCATATACTGAATCCTAACCCCCAAAGGTGACGGTACTTGAAAGTGGGGTCTTTGGGAGGTGCCTAAGTAATGAGAATGGAACCCTCATGAATGGGACTAGTGTTCTTATAAAAAAGACCCCACAGATAACCCTTGCCCCTTCCACCATGTGAGGACCCAGAAGTTGCTGGCTGTGAACCAGGAAGAGGGCCTTCACCCAAGCATTCTGGTGCCTTAATCTTGGACTTCCCAGTCTCCAGAACTGTAAGGAATAAATTTCTGTTGTTTATAAGTTAACTAATCTGTGTTTTTCTGTTATAGCAGTCCAAATGAACTAAGACAGGCCTCGTATCTAGAGTATGTGAAGAATTCTTACATATCAATAATGAAAAATTAGTAAACCAATTTCAAAAATGAGGAAGAGACTTTAAAAGGCAATTCATGGAAGAGGATATCAAAATGGACAATAAACACATTGACCCCATTAATCATTAAGTAAATGTAGGATTCCAGCAAACATCCACAAAAATACCTAAAATTAAAAACACTAACAACATTAAACAATGATGAAGATGTGAAGCAACTGGAACAGTTATATGCTGCTGGTGAATGTCTAAATTGGTACAATTTAGAAAACCATTTGTCAGAATCTCCTAAAGGTGAACAAATGTATGACAAAGCAATTTTCCCAGAGAAACACATAGGTTTATTTAAGGATACATACAGAAATATAGTAGTGATTTTTGTAATAGGAAAAACTGGAAAGAGTAAAATAGAGTTTTAAAATATATGGTATATTCATATAATGGAATGGTGTACATCAACAAAGCTAATACTACTCCAGGAACATGGATTAATTTCTCAAAAATAATCTTAAAGATCAAATACAGGAGTGCATATGATGTGATTTCATTGTAAAAGTTCTAAAACAGATAAAA